>NC_083763.1:16913895-17519520 GCF_963514075.1 Conger conger | reverse complement strand
ATTCTGCTTCATGCCCCAAGCAAGCCGTTATAGAGACGTATGGCTTGATCCAGATTTGAACAGGAGTGCTTCCGAGGGCTGCCAGAGACCCACAGGTGTAATGTGTCATATGTTTGCATGGCCTTTGAAACTATCAGTCAGGTTCAGAAGATTAAGTGCTCCAAATTAAAGATCAGTGTCTTTTTAACCTTTGCAACACATGGCAGACATTAGTGTTTTCCAACATTTTGCACCCTGAGGCTGATATAAATGTATATTACAGGGGTAATGGCCCAGCTGCAATGCACAGTACATGCCAAAGACTGAAAACATAGGCACAAATAAAGACGTTTCAAAATGACTGAGATTAATTTGCTGTTGCTGTTGATTCTAATAAAACTTCACATTTTAATCCACAGAAATCCTGGATTATATTTCTGAGCATTAATAATCCTTATTTACTGTAACAGTTGGGATCTCTGTGTTTTGTACAGATAGAATTGGCACTGAAAAACAGCTTAATTTACTATGAAAAACTAGTGATGGTTATGACCACTCTAAGTATCCGAAGAGACTTGTTCTTGCCTTAAGAAGTAGAAACCACCTGGAACAGATACAGAGATACCTGATCAATCTGAGTTTTTTCCCCCATTTCAACTGTACTCTGAGCACTATGCCACCTGTGCCTGTATGGCCAGTGGCCCAGTGGAGAGCATTCACTCCTATGATACACACCCACCGGCCACACAAAAATCCACACATACTACAGGAGAGCTGGCATCAATTACAGGACAGGTACATCATTCGCTGCAAACAATTTGCAGGCACCTCCCAAGCAGTCCTATTCCTAACAAACATTCACTTCTGTATCCTCTGACCTCATGTTAACACGGATATAACGTCACACAGCCACAAAACCAAGCTCCAAACATGGAGCCGTGTTCTGCATATAGCGAGAAACTGCTGAAATATAACTAGCTAGACTGTTATATAAGCCAGCACCTGCAGGATTTCTATAGAGATGTTAATAATTACGTAGTAAACAATGCTTAAATTACTTTAATGAATGTAGGAAAACATGAGTAGCATTGCTTTGGAATATAGCCTGTTTAGTTTGTGAAAACTATGAGTAAAAGCAAATTGTAACTTGCTATCATTTTGCTTTTGGAAAAAAACATTTAAAAAAAGAAAAAAACATTTTGCACACAGATGGGATTTTAGATAATTCTTTTGATGTATAAAGTGTAAACTTTGAGTATGAGTAACTTTTTATGGTGAAAAATCATTTCTGTTGAAATTGTAAAACATATTACTAGCAAATTTTCAGTATAGCGCTGCAGGGATTCATCAGACCCAATGTTTTGCTTGACTGAGCATTTATTGGAAATGGATTTCTCCGAATCAATGCCATCTCTTTCCGTTTACCTGCATTTACAGGGTTCTCAGTCAGTGAATTGTGTAAAATGATTAGACTTCAGTGATAGAGCGTGAGTAAAAGATGACTGCTGTTGTCTTGACATCACACAAAAAGCTACCTTTGAGCAAAATGTACTTCAAAAAATTCCTTCTATCAAACATCTTTTCATTGCTTACAAGATGGGAGAGAACGTCCTTTTATTTGCCACTTAGCCAAAAACCTTTGGGGTAGTTCAACAGATGATTTGAAAGCAAATCATGCTCTTTTTAAGGTTCATCAGGCAAAACAACGCTTTCAAGGTCATTTCTAATTTGATGTGGAAGCAATTTTAAATATTCATTGCTGACCCCAGGAGCTCCTCGATGTCTTGATGTTCACAAAGGAAGGCTGTCACTTGTTAGTTCCTGTCACTTGAATAGATTGTGAGACCTTCTGATTAGCTGCAGGCAAAAATGGATGGAGGGGGAAAAAAAACAGTTCATATCATAATGTGGCACTTGACGTAAACGTTTAGAGGAGTGGGAATCAAAAAGTCAAATTAAGGGGCTTAGTAAATGCAGAAGAGTAGTCATTTGCATTTAAATCTAAAGGTGGTTTTAGTGCCAATTAAGACTTGGCCCAAGGAGTTCGTAATTCCATTGATGCGTATAACAGTAGGCAACAGTTTAACAAGATATTTTATTGCCTTGAGTCAACCTGTGTTCCTTTGCTCAGCCTTGCTTTGTTCAGAACAAGTCACGTTCATTTCAAAGTTCAAAGACAGAACAGTGGCTTCAATGCTCCAGCTGCAGCAAACCTAAATATGAGTGCATAGGGAAACTGCTATTCCTAAGGGACAATTTTGACAAATGTATATAACAAGCAAGGTATAGATGACATGATGTCTTAACTGCCATCGTTTCATCCTCCTCATACATTTTCCTTGACTTATTATTCAAACTGTGAATAATTGAGGCATGTAGCACCATATGTTTTGAAGGTACAGTATGCCTACATTCAGAGAAGAATCGCTTTTTTTCCCAGCGTCTTACAGTATATTAAGAGGGTGTCTTCATAAATAAAACAATGAGGAATTAGGATAATATAGACAGATGTGTGTCTCTCTTTGCATTGACGCTCCTGTCCATTTGTTCATTTAAATGTGTGTGTCTGTATGTACAACTTCAGTCTCTACAGTAATGCCTATGTATTTGAATATACACAAAAAGGCTCCTGTAAAGCTGGAACCAGAGAATACAGAAATATAAGATGTTGAGATACCAGCATGCACTTATAGTATGAATATGTAAATGTATTTAAGCTTTATTTAACCAGGGCAGTCAGACTGAGATTTACATCTCTTGAACCCCTTGGTCTTTGGACAGGTCTATAAATTAATGCAATACAATGTTACAAGAATGTTGTGTCAGACCTTCAGGACAGCAGTTTTTACATCTGACTTGGGAATGGTACTAAACATTGTATACACCGACAAATTGTACAGTATATCCATGCTACAGAACAGCAGGATTTGTGGTCGTTTATGTGTGAGTATCAGACTCTTACAACATATAGAATACTGAGGGCTTGTCTGTGTGCTCCTCGGTGCAGCTCAATCAGCTGGAGAAAATCTCTCTCACGATCCACAAGTTCAGAGCATCACACCAACCTACATTTACTCCATCACTTTAACGCTCTACTTTCACATCAAATCCTTCAAAATCCCTCATAACTGCTGTGTACACACCTTCTGTCTCTTAATTTAAGCTTTTGGATTTAAAGTGGATCTTTTAAACAGGGGAGTGCAAATGTCAGCCAAAAACTGACCGTACGGTCACGTTTCTTTTCCTGTGTACGATTCCTACATTGTTGACAAAACAGGTGGGATTTCATAGTCTGCAGACTGATAGTCTGATTGGGGTTTGTTAAAAAAACCCAAAAAAAACATGTAAGTTCAAATGTAGACACACTACATGAAAATATACAATCATGTGAATGGCAGACTTTATTCAAATGTAGCATCTGTCTGTTTGTACTGTACAATGACTACAAAAATGAAAAGTACCAAGGTCAATACAGTCAGTTTATATTTTTACAGAATTTCCAAAGTATTAACAATATATTTATGAAGACTAAGGCTTAATCTATGTATAGACTCACTAATGTATTCCATTTCTCCTGCCTACATACAGAATGTCTAAACATTCTATTGTGTTAAAACACAGAAAAATGGAAACAGCGCCTCATTGTGGTCATGAAATAAATAGCAAAATGCTTGAGCTCTTTGTGCTCTAAACAAAGATGAAATCCATTCCATCACATTTTCCCCCTTCCTTTATCAGTTTGGACGTTTTACTCAACAGTTGTGTTCAAAACTACATTCAAAAATTTCCGAACAGAGCAAAAATATCAGAATGATCATCCCTACCAATTAATTGATACTAACCTTTCATGGTTGGCCATTTTGCAATGCATATCCCATAAAAATAAGCTTCAAAGGCAATATACATTTGCTGTGTTCACGTCATTTATGCTGTCTCACCTTCCATGTGGTGGAGGTCAAACCCACCAGAATCCATTTTCTCTCAAATGTTTAATATTCATCTCACTTTCCCGTTTTGCTTATGTAATTTGGCCACCAGCACTTTGTCGTGGTGAAGGAAATAAGACTTCAGAAGGTTATAGGTCTTAATTCCAGGGAGGGGCAATTCAGACACCTGAATTACCTTATAAAATACATCCATCTTTTAAAATGAATAATATCTAAAAATGCATAAGCCATTTTGGAGAGAGGTCTCCTAAGCAAAGAAACAACATTAATCCCTTTTTACTCCCTGTATCCCCATTATAAATACAACAAGATGCAAAAATTGTAAGATCATTAGATGTGCTTGATTAAGACTTGATTCTGTGGGAGCTCTTAATTTTATAGTCAGTGCACATGCAAATCTTCCCAATGTAAAGTGATGAGAACCAGGCCTGCCCTGGCAGTTTGGTGCACTGCACTCATCAGAGAGGAAACAATGTGGTTTTAATGAGTCAGTCAGCCAGAACCACAGCCACCCCTGGGGTACACTGTACACACATTCACAGGACTGTTTATTTCGCCAATTTCCAACGGTTAATGAGTGTTTCTCCAACAAAGTCATTTTCTCAGAGATTACACATTGCGGAAGGGAGCAGTGCTGAGGTGTGTGTGTACGTGGGGGGAGGGGGGGAGGGGGGATCATTCAAATGTAACATTACATTTTTATTGCTTGAACAGATCAGTGGATGAATCTGCATGGTACTCGCTACATTTCTCAGCACTCCCAGCACTTGGACTTACCATCTAGCAGAATGAAACATCCACCATTTCAGCGGCTCTCTGTGTTCTGAGGCTCCAGTTATCACAGCACCTACTTCTGCACGACTGCTTAGAGGTGCTTCCTCCTGGAATTTGAGAAACAAAAACAATACTTATAGATTCATGTCTGTAACAGACAATACAGGGAAAGTAAAACATGGAAAAGTAATGAGAAAATAATATAATAATAAATAACACAAACTGTCAGTGGTAAAGTGGACACTTTGGAGGATGTACTAAAAGCAATGCAATTCATTATATCCCACTTTTATAATACACACTCAATAAAGATTTTGAAGATTTAATTAAGTAATTCAATGTACAATAGTACTTTTCCCTCACATAACCATGAACAACCTAGACTCTCAGGGATCCGATCAGTCTTTAGGACCTACTCCCTCTCTACATTATATTACATTACATTAATGGCATTTGGCAGACGCTCTTATCCAGAGTGACGTACAGTTGACAGCTGTGCGGATCTTATTGTGGCTTGACCGGGGATTGAACCACCGACCTAGCAGGTCCTAATCATGTACCTTAACCACTACGCTACAGGCCGCTCTCCTGGCCCCGCTCCCTCTCCAGGACCCGCTCGCTCTCCTGGACCCGCTCGCTCTCCAGGACCCCCTCGCTCTCCTGGACCCGCTCGCTCTCCTGGACCCGCTCGCTCTCCTGGACCTGCTCCCTCTCCAGGACCCCCTCGCTCTCCAGGACCCCCTCGCTCTCCAGGACCCCCTCGCTCTCCTGGACCCGCTCGCTCTCCAGGACCCCCTCACTCTCCAGGACCCCCTCGCTCTCCAGGACCCCCTCGCTCTCCAGGACCCCCTCGCTCTCCTGGACCCGCTCCCTCTCCTGGACCCGCTCGCTCTCCTGAACCCGCTCACTCTCCTGGACCCGCTCGCTCCCTTGGACCCGCTCGCTCTCCTGGACCCGCTCGCTCTCCTGGACCCCCTCGCTCTCCAGGACCCGCTCGCTCTCCTGGACCTGCTCACTCTGCTGGCCCCGCTCGCTCTCTAGGACCCCCTCGCTCTCCTGGACCTGCTCACTCTGCTGGCCCCGCTCGCTCTCTAGGACCCCCTCGCTCTCCTGGACCTGCTCACTCTGCTGGCCCCGCTCGCTCTCTAGGACCCCCTCGCTCTCCTGGACCCGCTCGCTCTCCTGGCCCCGCTCGCTCTCTAGGACCCCCTCGCTCTCCTGGACTCGCTCCCTCTCCTGGCCCCGCTCACTCTCCTGGACTCGCTCCCTCTCCTGGCCCCGCTCACTCTCCTGGACCCGCTCCCTCTCCTGGACCCGCTCCCTCTCCTGGACCCGCTCACTCTCCTGGACCCGCTCGCTCCCCTGGACCCGCTCGCTCCCTTGGACCCGCTCGCTCTCCTGGCCCCGCTCGCTCTCTAGGACCCCCTCGCTCTCCTGGACTCACTCCCTCTCCTGGCCCCGCTCACTCTCCTGGACTCGCTCCCTCTCCTGGACCCGCTCGCTCTCCTGGACCCGCTCACTCTCCTGGACCCGCCCGCTCCCTTGGACCCGCTCGCTCTCCTGGACCTGCTCCCTCTCCAGGACCCCCTCGCTCTCCAGGACCCCCTCGCTCTCCAGGACCCCCTCGCTCTCCAGGACCCCCTCGCTCTCTTGGACCTGCTCGCTCTCCTGGACCTACTCACTCTCCTGGACCCCCTCGCTCTCCAGGACCCGCTCGCTCTCCAGGACCCCCTCGCTCTCCAGGACCCGCTCGCTCTCCTGGACTCGCTCCCTCTCCTGGCCCCGCTCACTCTCCAGGACCCGCTCCCTCTCCTGGACCCGCTCACTCTCCAGGACCTGCTCGCTCTCTTGGACCCGCTCCCTCTCCAGGACCCCCTCGCTCTCCTGGACCTGCTCCCTCTCCTGGACCTGCTCCCTCTCCTGGACCCGCTCGCTCTCCTGGACCCGCTCGCTCTCCTGGACCCGCTCGCTCTCCTGGACCTGCTTGCTCTCAAAAGCCCAGTCGCACTCTAGGATCCGCTCTCTATCTAGGCCCAGCACGCTCTCCTGGGACCCACTCTCCATCACCCGCTCTTCTGGTCCGTTGCTGGACCTGGGGCGATGAGATTAATCCACATGCATACATGCCAGCACTCCAGAGCTTGTCTGCAGAATAATAAACAGCCTTTTTTATCCGAGAACATGCGTCACACTCCATGTTCACCCCTCCAGTCACTGATAATATCAACATTTTACTTGGTTGCTCGCTTCAAAAACATCTACAGACTTTCTCCCCTTCTCCAGCAGAGAGAAGCAGGGGGGGTATCACTAATATTTTTTCAGCCTGTGCATCTGGTGTGCACTGGGAGAAGCACAGCACAGAAAGCGCACATCGTTGCTCCAGATGTGCCTCTGCTTTGTCTGCAACGTCCTTCCTCAGCGCTGACTTTACAGAGCAATCTGATCTGACACTTAGAAAATGACCTGCACCCTAAATTAAGTGTTATGCTGGTAATTCTGGCACGGCTATAAGTCATCCCCTGCAGTAGGAAACGTATATCTATTTTTTGAGAGTGAATACCTTCTTTTCCTAGCAGGTGCAATGGCTCAAGAAGAGACACGACGTGTAATGGGTTGAGTCAGCTTAATGACCTGACTGTTGTGTGGAAGGCAGCCACTGAAATAAAAGCATTCAATGAGCTGAGGTAGAGGGAAACAAGAAACAGAAACTCATTTCTCATGGTTACTACAGAGGTCAAGATAGAGTACAGAGTGAAAGGGAGGCAGACAGTGAGGAAATGGCTGGGAAATGAAGAAGGAAGGAAAAAGAGTGAAAGGCATTGTTAAGAGATAGGGAAGGAAGACAATGGGGCATTCATATGGAGAGTATTTGTATCCATGTCAGTCAATCAAGGTAATTTGCTGAAGACGCTCATATCAGAAAGATGAATCTGGCCGACCACTTCTGTAGCCGATACCTTAGTTATATTTTCGCCACCCCCTCTGGCCTGCTGTTGGCATATTTTGACTTGATGAGACTCATTTATTAAGTGGATGGTTTTCGTATGCACTGTGCTAGTCAGCAATCACCTTTTTAGCATCCCAATTAACTCCTTTCTAATTGATGTTAGACATATTAAAGTTAATGAGGCAGGAGGCCATCTGTTGAACAGAGAACCTGAGAGGATATTATCATTGAGAGGGCAAACACAAGCAAGGCTACAAGGACAGCACCTTGGTAGCCTTAAAGCTGGAGAGACAAAGCCAGCTGATGAGCATTCTCCACAATCAGGGACTTTACATTACAATATTTTCGCCATACAATTTTATGCACAGGCTTTATGGGTCTCATATTTCAAATATATGAGTCAATATATAAGAGGGATACATACATGACACATGATTAATGGGGCTCAACCCTCTCTGTGTGTCTAATAAATGATAAATATATTGGGCAGATATACTCACCACAGCATCAAATTAAAATGTAATTCTAAATGGCCAGCGGTCCTTGTATCGCACCACAGCTGAGGTGCCAAGGGTGGCGGTTAAAAGCCTCTTCCGCGTTCTTTGTTGCAGCCAAGTCCCAGGTGACATATCAAGGGGAGGTATTTCTGGCAAGCCCAAAGTCACAGTGCTGGTGCTGGGTGTGTGCGTGCGTGCATGCACATGTGTGTGTGCGTGTGTGTCTGTGGGTATATGTGTGTGCACATACTGTATGTGAGAACGCGTGTGAGTTAGCATTAGCAGTGTTGCTCATGTGAAAGTCAGAGTCCCCTTGTGTGCTTGCCATGGGGAATGGCACTCTGGGGAGCAACTCGTTTGCTTTCCTTGGGTAGTTTAACCACAGAGACAATGTCGGAGAGTTACTGAGGCCGAACACACAATGAAGAGCAGAAAAAGATTTATATGCTCACATCCAGTCCATTCACTACCTCTGATAATAATAAACATGACTGGAGTTGCTGTTATTTTCTGCTTTTTACAGTTCCATTACTGGGGTATTATCATTCAGAGACACATAAGCTACAATATGATTCAAGAATACATTGCTAAAAGTAACATTTTACTAAAAACATCTGTAGCTTTTTCTAAGGTATAAAGTAAATCGGAGACAATTTGCAGGCTATATTTTTAATCTAGAATTGCAGCAATCTTTAATAAACGCATATGCCGCAAAATTACTTTCATCCTAGTAAATTGTTCTAAATTATTTTATGTCAATTAAGAAGCATTAGGATTTACTACTTCATATAAAATGGGCAGCTACAGCTGACAGGTCTTTTGCATCTCATCGGTCTGCAGCCGTCGATGGCCCCACCAAACATAACAGTTTGCATGTGTGTCTTTGAACCAAATATTATGTAATGCGTATATGAAATGAATTCAGCATTAAACTGTTATGCAGGGCATTATCCTACAGTGGGGCAGTTCCTAGAAACCCAATTATGAGTAAGCGCATGGTGGCCATATGGAGGTATAACGTTTTGACTTTTTCTTCCTCATGGCCTTTGGAACCCCTTTTCAAAAAAAGAAGAAAAAAATAATTGGAGGCTCTATAGAGATGATCAAATTTTACGGTCGAGTTATCCTTTTTATAGTCGCAAGAAAGAGCCAAACAATTTGCAATCATCAAACACATTAACCTTTTACAGAGAGCTACGAGTCACTGCTTGCAATGGTTTAATGACAGGCACTGCGCGCTTTGTGAAAAGGGAGACGAAAAAGTCTTACCCGAAGACGAGACAAAGGCTAGAAAGAAAAGCAAAGGCCAGTTCGGTTGTACATTGCTCTGAAGCTCTACTGGCATATTTAACTCGCCCATCTGCATGAAATATGACAGTGTGGCGTCCGTTACACTTCAGCGCTTCCGGGCTGATACTTAACATTTCCTCAGGTGAAGGGGGCGCGTCATTAAAGAGAGTCGCGCGTGATTTTAATCTTCGGGCGCTGAATCCATTTATTGCTTGAGAGCCCTCAAATCGCGATCAATCGTCTCTCCAGCCAAATAGACGCCGCGCTGCCACTGGGGCCTGGACTCTCATCCGTTTTCACTTATCTTCCCATTCTGGAAACAATTTTCGGGGACATACCAGCTTATTTAAAATGGTTTCAATGGATTATTCAAAACTGTTCATAGGGAGAGTAGGTTATATAAATCTAGAACAAACCAGAAGTTTTGTCATTTTTAGACCCCAAAAGATCAAATGGCAAGGTAAAATGGTTGTCTCAAAATCTGTTTACTGAAGTATGTGGAGAACGGTAATTAATGTATATCATGTTTTTTAATGAACATAAACATTTCTGAGTGCTTGTGTATGTGTGCGAAAGAAGGTCACTGGCTTCTGTTTAACCTGGAAGGGTTAATAGGCATTTACTGGAAACTTATTAGAATGAGTTACAACAATTATCAGAGGAGAAGCAATTACTGGGAGAGAGACAGTGCGGAGAGAGATCCTTCCGGCCAATTAGCCAGTGCAGTGAGTGCCCCTGTGAGCGCAGTGGACATTCACAGGACAGAGCGGAGCGCCTGCAAAGTCCTAATGAAAGCAGGTAATCAGTCACAGAACAAAGCAGGAACACGGGGTGGTCGTTGGGCTTTGTTCTCCTCCGTAAACAGCTCGCCTTCATGATCCAGTCAATTAGAGACCCCTTTAGAGTGATTTATGGATCCGGACGCCTTCACTAAAATGGATGTTCAAAATTAATATGCATTTTCTTACACCTATGATAAATTGGACTGGGCTAGACAATAGAGGTCACTCCAGAATTGCAATGTTTGTCAATGCCATTGGCAATGGTGCTTATTATGGTGCAGGCTGGGGACTATTTGCCTTGTGATGATGCGTAAATTGCTGCATTCAAATGATACAATGGATCAGTTAGTTAGAAAGTATGCATACCACCAGATCCAATCTGAATTAAACATATATATTTTTGTACAAATTAATTATTGTCCACATGTATATTGGAAATAAAAAAATGGTAATAGCCTTTGGTCTTTTGGATTTTATGGCTGAATTAAACCAAAATAAATTACATTCATCAGTGGAACAACCATATTAACCATTTTTTTCCAAGCATTTCAGATGTTACAAAAAAAGAGACAAAAATAAAAACAGGAAGAAGACTCTTTTAAAAAGCTTACATTAGCACAGTTTCTTACGCGAGGCAGGCTGGTTGGTTGTTTTCCTTAAATTGCTGATGCTTGTGAGAGTTCAGGGACCTGTTCTTCCCCACAGCCCATCAATAGCCCCTCCATTCCTGGGAGAGCGTAATGACAGTGTCCCTCCAGCGCTGGAAGTTGGAGATGTATAACGCGAGCGGCTGCCCTAAAGGTGTGGGATAACACTCCATCTCACTGCCTCATTAAGACATTATGCTTTACGGGCTGTGCTGGCACACTCAAATCCCCTACATGTATGATGATGAAAAGTAGTCCAGTAATTATTTCTTCTTTGCAACTGCTGAAGTATGCGGGAGAATTATTAACTTGTTTAATATCTAACGAAGCCTGACAGGTACTCTTCTCAATGAGATTAAGGACTTTAGGGTTAATGATGGTATTGGTGAGATTGTCATAACTCACAAAAGGTCCATTAGCATGATATTACTGAGAGGGCTCAATCTGATATGTATTTAACTCCAGCAAGGTGGCATTGGATGGTATATCATTTTTCATGTGATTTTACTGCCTGCAGGGCAGGCTGCCTCTGAGATGTGCTGGGAATCTCAATACTGCTGGAGGAGTCCTTATCCCTACCACATATTCCGCAGCCAAGAATACTAAACTCCAAATATGCCCACACACCTTCCTCACACACTGTGGAGGGCAACAGGATATTTGTTTTAGATTAGTTGGTGTGACCAAGGTGACTTTGCTGAAACCCTGAATGAGAAATCCATCAACTTTAATATTTTTGCGCTCTACCATTTTTATTATCAGCATCGACCCAGACCGTCTTCAATATGGCTATTCCTTTGTTCTTTACCACACAAGTCTCATAAAGCTGCAATGGACAAAGAAAGAAGCATTCTTTCACTGGAAACGCATCTATCAGACCCACTGGTCCAAGACAACACAATAGAGAATTATTGTCAACAGGTTAAATAAAGGGCAATGGAACAACACTCCCCTCTAGTGGCTAAAATACCATTTACCTAAACAAAGAATGTACAGTATAAAAAAAGGCCACATTTCTCAGGAATAATATGAACAGATATTACCTTATAATCACATAGATGCAATATTTAGATTATATGTTTACACAATTTTCACAAACAAACAGTTTTACCTGATTTACAAATGACTGTTTTACCTGATAATGTCGTTAGACGTTTCCAGGTAGTGTAAAGAGAAAGCCTTATGAACAAAGATATGAATGTTATCTACTGTAAACAGGTTATCAGTTGGATGTCTGTATTACTGGCAGTCAAATGTTGATTTTCTTTTCCCTACAGGAGCGACTACTGGTGCTGAAACCCTGCATGGCCAAATCAGACACCTGTGTCACCACTGCTGACCACACCCAATCTGCACTCCTGGGAGTTGGTTAAACCGGACATAGCCATCACACACTCTCTCCAGATACTGACCTGAGACTATACTTCTGTGTCATCCACTGTCGCTCACAAGGGTAGGGGTGATTTGCATTGTATAGAGAACATGTAGTTTTTTTTTTCATTGAACTTGAATCTAGATCTTGAACTTGAATCTTGAACATGAAGTTTCGGCATCAACTTTGTTGGATTTGCACCTCTGGGAAAATCTACGTATCTTTTGCAAATTTGTGTTGTTGTATGCTATAGCCCTCATGACCTTAATCTTTTTAGCCGTAATCTTTTTTTTTTTCCACAGGTCAAAATGAGTTGCTTCACATTTCTCAAGGTTATGATGATTTTGTTCAACTTCATTATCTTTGTAAGTATTTTCTTTCTTTATTGTGTGTATCTAGTAAATTACAATACATATGCAGATATGTATGGGACTAAATGGAAATGTTCACACATTTAATGAGGAAATCAAGTGTGAGGAAAACAGCATATTATTTATTCTTCTCAATACACCTAATAACACAAAGGGTTACACAAATATTTCAAGAAGCCGAGAAAAAACCTAAATTATACTTTCAGTGCTCGTGGTTTTTCCACATACAGCAATTTTCATCTCATTAAACCCCTTAATTGTGCCACCTCTGCTTCCATCTAATGTTCACATTTAATGATGCTTATGAAATGAAGAGAAACTTCGCCACCAGTGAGCTGAATGTCAGTTTGATAACATCAGGGTCGGGATATGATCCTTGATGGTCTGTCTCATCCTCGTTCGGCTTGTGACAAGAGTTCTGTGTTTGCATTTTGGTGTTTTATTTGTGTTTTGTGGCTTAAATCGCTGGAAGTGCCACTTGGGGAAACATGAGCAAGCCTAAAGACGAGAGTATTTTCTGGACAGATCACTGGATTGAGACAGCTATATTTTCACCAGTTACATGTAAGATGTGGAAATATCGGTTACAAACCGCTGTGCTCCAGATGATGGCTTCAAAAATCCCGCAAAAGGAGCATTAGTTCAGTGACAGTTCCTTGCTTACTGAAACACAGTATATCAGCGGGTACATTGACCTCTTAATGTTGGAAACCATGATTAGCAGTGAGTGTCTCATTTTTCCCATACTGACAACCAAAAGGCCAATTTGATATCAGTGTTGTGTTTCATGACAGGAGCACCTCCCTATTCGCTGCGTTCCAAAGTCCCTTTTCTCTCAAAGCGTCCTCTTTGACTCCCCACATCCTAAATCTGCTCTTCATTCCACTCAACTTGGGAGGTTTCAGTGCAGTATTCCATCCCACCCTGTATTATTTTCAGAATTTACACCAAATGAAAGCTGATTTGCATTTAATCTGTGCCAGGTGCTTTTTCCCCCTCTCTCTGACACAACATTCCCTGCACGTGGCATTTCATCAAAGGATTACCCAGCTAAAAAAAGAGAATGCCAGAGGTAATTATATCAAGAAAGAAGAAATGCTGCTGGACATGGAGTTAAGACTAATATGCTTGTCAAATCTTATTTGCCAAGAGGTGTGTGCTGATTATAAAGAGCAGGGGTATAAAGAGAGACTGGAATCCACTGAAAGAAATCAGATTATTCTCGTGCGGAGGCTATCAACACTCTGAGGACTCTGAGCAGTCTGTGTATTGCATTTGTGTGACAGCACTGAGGATATGTGCTCTGCAGTTCTGCTATTCAGGGTCAGATTGGTCCTGACAGCAAAGATCTGCTATTAAAAAAAATGCATGCAATGATGAAAGAGAACTCTCTTGATGGTGGGGACCTAGACATTACCGGTATTTCATAAAGGAATAGGAATAGCTTGTACGGAAAGGGAAAAACGATTTTAGGTCAATCAAAAAGTGTATGCTTGCTTTTTGAATGAGACACACCATTGTTAGTTTTTGTCGATATGATCCATAGTTTAGGTAAAGCAGTGGACAGTTGCATATTTTAAATGATTTTTCCTAAAAGCAATAATGACACAAAGGTATTCTGGATGTATTCTGAATGGGAAAGTACATAAAGAGCAGTGTGGAACCAACGCCCTTTAGTGTTTCCCACAATGCCAAATCTCCCACAATTCTCTGTCCAAATGTTAAGAGAAAAACAGTGTCACAGAAAGATCTTCAACAACTCAGTTATAGAAGATCCAAAAAAGGCCCTAATACATAAGGTTTTTGTTCTTTGAAAAATGAAAAAGGCTGCTTTTCATATTTTTGTATACAGACTCCTAACAAAGTCCAGCCTCATGAACTGTACTTCTCTGGAATAATACTAACAGCACTTCTGAGGAAATGAGGTTCCGGTGTATGGCATATATTCTGCAGGAACGATCTTAGCACTACTGTTAAAATGTAGTACTGTACCGTGACGTGTCTCCTGTGCACTGCAGTTGGCGGGTGGGACCCTTCTGGCCGTAGGGATATGGGTGACTGTGGATGGGAGCTCCTTCCTCAAGTTGCTGGGGCCCTTCAGGGTGGAGGCCCTGCTGTTTGTCAATGTGGGCTACTTCTGCATCGCCATGGGGGCACTGCTGGTGCTGCTGAGCGTGCTGGGCTGCTGCGGAGCCCACAAGGAGAGCAAGTGTCTCCTCATCACGGTACGACCTGTCCCCTCTCCCGCAAGCCCCTGCTCTGCCTGAAAACAACCTATTTTAGGAGGGAGGTAACCTGAAAAATGTTTCATGTAGTCGGGCCAAAAAATCATCAACAGCATGTCTGCTTACTTTTGACATTCATGTAACATGCAAGGAAATCGGTACAATTTACAGAGCTTTGTTGACCTTCGGGGATTATATTTCAGCGCTCCCTCTGAACTGCTGTTCTGGCTCCATGAACGGGCTTCAGGATGGTGTGATATGCCGGAGACTGTTTGCTCTGTGTATGGGTGCTGGAGCTGCACCTGCCTAAGCAGAGCCTTTGTTGTTGTCCTTCCCCAGTTCTTTTCCATCCTCATGCTTATTTTCATCGCCGAAGTTGCAGCTGCAGTTGTCGCCCTGGTCTACTCCTCAGTTGTAAGTCCTCTCTCAATAGCCGGCCTGCCCGTACTCCCTTTCATTCCTTTTATATTTTATTTCCATGTAAATTCCCATCATATCCTGGCCATCATTAAATTACTGCGGTTTATGCCTGGTTCAGTACATTCATGGACTTAATGACTCCCAGATTGCTTCAGGCTACATGCGACGATTCTCACTTTGAGCAATTTATTACATTAGAATATTGAAGTTAAAGCATTTTATATGCAAAGTAGGCTATTTACATATATATGCGTCCCCATTTTCTGAAATGTATAATAATTACAAGATTTCAAATGAGCTATGTAAAGGAGGTTAAAAAGAAAGCCTTCTAACAAAGAAAATAAAACCTGTTTCCAATAAAAGAATTCATCTGAGTCCCAGAAAGCAATCTTGGCTAATGCAAATACAGTGCAACAGTAGAAACAAGCTAATGTGATCAGAAGAGGAGTCTGAGAATGGGATTTGCATTTGTTTATGTTTGTGTTCTGCCCTGGAATTGGTTACAGAGTGTGTGTTGTGCTGTAGCTGTTCCATTCAATCTAATTCCCCTGTGACGCTGCTCGCTCTTGAAAGCACAACGAAAATGGCGTGTGCTGATTGCTGCACCTGTCCTCCGAGGATCCACAGAAATGTTCCTCACTCAGCCATTTTGCAAAAAAAAAATCTGATTCCATGCCAAGCATAATTTTCACAGTTTATGAAACTGAAGCTGGCATCTCATCATATTAGGCTGCCGTGCTGCTATTCTGGGTGGCTATTGTCAGGGATCAGGCGAGTCCTTAGTGTAAATTACTGATGTTCTTTGTCATTTGGTAGAAATAAGATTTGGTATATGTGTCCAATGTGATATTTGCTGCCATCCGTCACATAAAAATATATGCATTTCATTCCCCATCATTAAATATTTCTAAATATATAGCAATTCATGTCACACTTAAATGGTCTTTATAACTGACCATTTACAAATGAACATTGACATTGTGACTGACACAATGATTCACCAATGAGTGCATAGCAACCGTAACTGATAACCTCAATCTTGGAGAGGAAGTCAGCTTTGGGAGTCATTGAATCGAGTAATCGTCCAATTAAGACAAATGACCCGGTTTTGTAGGAAAGTGGTAAAAGGTGTGCTTTGGGCACCTATAAAAAGGACTCGAGATGCACAGAATGATTGAAGCTGAATGTGTTTTTTGTCATTTCCAAACCAAAAGAATATTGCCTGTGCTTCAAGCTCTGTGGAAGACTGCACTCAAAGTATAACGTAGAGAAAATAATGCCAGCCCAATTATTATGGCTAAATATAGCTAAGATACAAAATACATTTTGTTTGATTTTAAGTGTCACTCAGCACACTGGTGTTTCTTTCTTTTGCCTGGACTGTACAGTACACCTCTGTTTTTAATATAATTCATCGAGCTGAGCAGGTGGACAGCCACCGTGTGTTCTGTCCTTCACAGTCGTAGAGGGAGCGATAGGGGACAGGAATCACAGACAGTGATGAATTAACCAGTGTTTCACAATGGCTATGACCTGTGCCTCTCTCCCTGCTTCTTTCCGGAACTTTTAATTGTAGCTTGTCCCCACATCCCCACAGGCACTTCCTGAAAATAGGCCTTGTGTTACAGTCAGTCATCTGTGAAAATGAATCAAACTATCATGCAAATGGTGACAATCTCTGAAAGAGAATGCATACTTTTATGCACAGTGAATGGGTGCGCTGGGAGCGCAGCAGTGGCCAATGGTATCTAGATCCTTGTTATGAAGCGAAATGTTTTGATTTGCACATAAAATCTAAATTGGTTGAATTGCTTTGTACTGTATAACATGTTTGGAGTGTACATTTTCTATCTAAATATATAGTTCTGAAATGAAAAGATGAAGAAAGAAAGGATCCAGTCTTTTCTTAGGTGTTTCAAATCCCAAATGTTTTGTCCACTTTTAATAAAAAAATAAAAAAAGGAGATCTGTTATTGAAGCACAAATGACTGCACGTGATTATCTTGGCACTTAGAGAAACAGAAGCTGTTTATCTTTAGTGTGGATTTGTGTGTTGTGTGTATGAAGTGAATCCTGACACTGTGTGTTTGGTGGCCAGCTGTCTCTGTGCAATGGCCCATGTCCAAGCAGATTTGGGATTTCAAACATTGATCTCCAGGAGAAACACTGATGGACATGTGTTCCGCCCTTAGGCAGAGGACGTGCTCATATCAAAGGTGAAACCAACTCTGCTGGACCACTACGGCAAGGACCCAAAGGTCACAAAGGTGTGGGATGCCATGATGTCTCAGGTGAGGAGCAGCATAGCACCGAGGATGGGTTTCCACAACTGTGGCATGTTTACATGCTTTCTGTGCCATTTCTGCATTTTTAATTTGTGTATTTTTCTTGGAGGGATTTTTCTTTTTTGCCTCGCTAATATTCTGTAAATGCTCCTCTACTTTTCAAGTCAAAATGCTGCGGTTTCAGCAACTACACAGACTTCTCAAACTACAGCCAGAATGGCGACAGCTACCCATCAGCCTGCTGTAGTGCTCACAATGCCACCTGCAGTCAGGAGGCTGCATATCAGAGTAATGTTAAGGTGAGGCCCACCGAGAAACACAACAATTGCGGGCTGGCAGTGAGGAAAGTTAGCGAGGAGTAAGATGTTAAAATGGTACGACGTAGAGCATCAAACAATTGTAAATGTAGCCTTCCTCTGGTTATTATTATTATTATTATTATTGTTATTATTATTAATATTATTATTATTATTATTATTATTATTATTATCTTTTTTTCCCCATATTTTTCAGAACCTTTGTAAAATGTATATACTTATAAAATAAACATAACCTCTTTCACCTTATAAAAGAAAGCAGTGGTTTACAGTAAAGATACTGTTGGATCACAGCACATGTATATAAGTTCCACCCTCCAGACTGCACCTCATGGTTATTTATATTTTTATTAGTAATCAGCTTTCCTCACTGTGTAGGGGTGCTTTGAACTGCTGTCAGTCATAAAGAAGGATGCAAATATTGTTGGGGGAATAGCTGCTGGAGTCTGTGCTCTGGAGGTAAGATTTTGATTTACCTACTCAATTGTAACATAATAATCTGTAATATAAAGAAGAATTACAGGTACTTCATGGTTGCATAGCAGCTATATATCTAACTAGTATTCTGCATAAACAACAGCATGCGGCAAATGTATTCATATTTATTGTTTTGAGCATTTAAGTCTTTTTTTTGTTTAAGTCTTTATAAGCCATCTAGAGGGAATGCGACATTGGCACATTTATTTATGTGTTCATCATTGCTTACACATTGAAGGTGAACTGCAGATTAATCTGAAAAATGTAAGATGGCAAGGAAACATTTATTTTAGAGCAAGGTCTTTATTATTACTGTATCACTGTATTACTGTAAACCTTATATTACTGTATTATAAATGATACATCTTTCACATATCTTTCACAACATTGCTTTAAAATCAAAAAAACAAAACTCAGAGGGGGTATGTGATAAATGATACTCACATGTCTATTTAGTACCCCATGTTTATATAATTTCTCTCTCTATCTCTCCCTGCCTCTCTCTTTATTGCCTTCTAGGTGGCAGCTATGGGTGTGTCTATGTACCTGTACTGTCAGTTGGACAAAACCACAAGATGACACTAACTTTCTTTAATGCTATGATGACTGATATGTTTTGATTATTACTAAATAATTTTGGTAACTGTTTAGTAATCAATCTAGAGATCAGAAAAAGACAAGAATAAGCTGTATGTGTGTGTGCTGTCAAAATAGACTATAAACATTTTAATACCACACACTGTTCAGTGAAAGGTTTTAAGTTCTTTAAACAAAAAATGTCCTACTCCACTGGCCAAGTAACCTATGCTCTGTGACTCACTTTAGCTTTCACTTGTTTTGAATATACTGCTACGCTTTAGATGCTTTAGAAGATTTAAGAGGAAATATTCCATGATAAATTTCAAAAGGCAAATATATTGTAATATGGTCCAACTGTTGAAACACTGACTAATCTTTTGAAATGTCATATTAAGTGACTGCATCTCAGTTGGTAATTAGTACCTTTACCATAAATAAGATATTGTATGACAAACACACCTACTGTATGTAGACTCAAACAACCAAATGTACAAGTATCCTTCACACTCATTGACTCATCTCTTCTTGATTAATTTGCATGTGCATTGCTTATCTATATTAAAATATTATATATTGGCCTCATATCATTTACAAATGATATGAGGCCATATCCTTTGCAGTCACTTACAGCCTGAAGTCTGGAACGCATAGACATCACCAGACGCTGGGTTTCATCCCTGGTGATGCTCTGCCAGGCCTCTACTGCAACTGTCTTCAGTTCCTGCTTGTTCTTGGGGGAAATGCATGTTTAATCGGATTCAGGTCAGATGATTGACTTGGCCATTGCATAACATTCCACTTCTTTGCCTTAAAAAACTTTTTGGTTGCTTTCGCAGTATGCTTCGGGTCATTGTCCATCTGCACTCTGAAGCGGCGTCCAATAAGTTCTGAAGCATTTGGCTGAATATGAGCAGATAATATTGCCCAAAACACTTCAGAATTCATCCTGCTGCTTTTGTCAGCAGTCACATCATCAATAAATACAAGGGAACCAGTTCCATTGGCAGCCATACAAGCCCACGCCATGACACTACCACCACCATGCTTCACTGATGAGGTGGTATGTTTTGGATCATGAGCAGTTCCTTTCCTTCTCCATACTCTTCTCTTCCCATCATTCTGGTACAAGTTGATCTTTGTCTCATCTGTCCATAGGATGTTGTTCCAGAACTGTAGGCTTTTTTAGATGTTGTTTGGCAAACTCTAATCTGGTCTTCCTGTTTTTGAGGCTCACCAATGGTTTACATCTTGTGGTGAACCCTCTGTATTCACTCTGGTGAAGTCTTCTCTTCATTGTTGACTTTGACACACCTACCTCCTGGAGAGTGTTCTTGATCTGGCCAACTGTTGTGAAGGGGTTTTTCTTCACCAGGGAAATAATTCTTCTGTCATCCACCACAGTTGTTTTCCGTGGTCTTCTGGGTCTTTTGGTGTTGCTGAGCCCACCGGTGCATTCTTTCTTTTTAAGAATGTTCCAAACAGTTGATTTGGCCACACCTAATGTTTTTGCTATCTCTCTGATGGGTTTCTTTTGATTTTTCAGCCTAATGATGACTTGCTTCACTGATAGTGACAGCTCTTTGGATCTCATATTGAGAGTTGACAGCAACAGATTCCAAATGCAAATAGCACACTTCAAATGAACTCTAGACCTTTTATCTGCTCCTTGTAAATGCGATAATGAGGGAATAACACACCTGGCCATGGAACAGCTGAGCAGCCAATTGTCCCATTACTTTTGGTCCCTTAAAAAGTGGGAGGCACATATAGAAACTTGTAATTCCTACACCGTTCACCTGATTTGGATGTAAATACCCTCAAATTAAAGCTGAAAGTCTGCAGTTAAAGCATATCTTGTTTGTTCCATTTCAAATCCATTGTGGTGGATATATTTATGGCTGACTGTAGCTCTCCAGTCCCACAAAAATATATTCCATGGGTTTATCAATGTTTCTATTTCAATCATGTGCTTTTAGAAATACAGTAAGTTCCAGAATTATTGACATAAGCTTTATTTTCAAACATGTGTAAAGTAGTGTGCTTTATTCATAAAAGTAAAAAAAGTTATATATTTTTCAAATGTATTTCCCCAAATAACAGGTTCCACAATTATTGGCTCCAATGGTTTAATACTTTGCGCAAACACCCCTGGCAAAGATGACAGCCATGAGTCTTATAATTTCCTATAATTTGTGCTCAGGTTAGAAAACACATTTGGAGGGATTGACCATTGACCATTCCTCCATGCAGACTTTTTAGAATCATTGATATCATTGGGTTTGCACTTATGGACCCCCCTCTTCTGTTCAGACCACAGGTTTTTTATGGGATTGAAGTCTGGAGACCAAGATGCACAACATGGATGTTGTTTTCACTTAACCATTTCCATTTGGGTTTTCTCGACAATCTACCTACACCAAAGACTCAGCTTCCTAGCAGAGGCAAATTTTCTGCCAATAATCTTCTTGGTACTTTGTTGAATTAATTGCCATTGATCTTAAATAGTGCCCCTGGCAGCAAAACATCACCACAACATCAGTGATCCACCTCCATATTTGACAATAGGTATGAGGTGCTTCTCCTTGTATACATTCCCCCTTTGTCGCCAAACACAGCGATGGTGTTAAATTCTGGTCTCATTTGATCATAGCACTGTCTTCCAGGCATCATTCCAATGACATTTGGCAAACTCCAGATGCTTGGTTTTGTTTATTGTGCTCAGGAAGGGCTGCATTCATGCCAGTATGTAGTTTTCCCATATGTTTGAATGTAACACGTAGATTATTATCGGTGTTATTTCATGCAGCCTTTTTTCTTAATTTTTATGAAGGGCGCCAATAATTCTGGAGCCCACTGTAAGTGCATTAGTCAACACTATAATTTACTTGATCTTAACTGATAGAATTACAAACTGGGTTGGAATCCCTGTGCCTGCACTGGATTGGTTCATTTCATATCTCTTGAACAGAAAGTTTGGTCTCTATCGATGATCATGTGATCATGTGTCCCCCGGGCTCAATTCTTGGGCCCATCTTGTTCTCAATTTACCTATTACCTTTGGGTCAAATAATTTGTTAGCATAACAGAATGTTTCATTGCTATGTTGGTGAAACTCAGGTCTATCCATCAAACCAAATGATTTCAGCAGGTCGAATGAACTACATGACTGCCTGAGGTGCAAACCTGGATGTCTCAAAATGTCCTGTTAAACTCAGACAAGACCAAAGTCTTATTTATTGCCCCATAGTGTGCTGCTAGTCAAATCTAATTAATCCTTGCATCTTTTTCATCAAACATATAATCTGTTGTTCAATCCGGTTTTGAACAACACACATATAGTGTAACAAAACATGAAAAGGCTGACTGGTAGAAAAGAATAGTTGCTTTGTAGGGGAAAATTCACAAAACAAAAGATCTCCCTCCTAAAAGCATGATAAACAATCACAAGTCAAAATCAGACTCCACCTTAGTGAGCAGGCTGGTTCCTCCAAAATGCCCAATGATTTATGCTAAAAGTGTATCAATATATCCGTATTAAAGTATGATATGTACCCTGTATGGTTTCAAACTGATTAACTGCTAAACTGTGCTAGAATTACACAGTGACCCATATGTAACCGGAGTTTAATAAAGCAGCCAGCTGGGAGGGGGGAGGCGTCTCAAACTGTGTAGACTGTCAAGGACACAGGCAGATCGAGATATGCCTATACAGCTGGTTTCTCCGGGACCCTCGATGATTTATGCCAGAAGTGTATCTATATGCAAGTGACTTATAATCAATATATCACATGTACGCTGCTTGTTATCAAATCAAATGAACCTAGAACATTAATTATAGCTGAGCTTATGAAAATGCAAGAAACCACAGTGAAAACTGTTGAAATGAGAGCAAAGAATGCAAAGAATGCAATGTACATTTACTCACTTAGAAGAGAATATTAATCAAATGTTTAGTATGTCTGTATATTAGAAAAGAATATTAGAAGAGAATATTAATCAAATGTTTAGTATGTCTGTATATTTTCAATGATTTACTGCTCATAAGATCGTGACAGAAAAGTGA
This sequence comes from Conger conger, assembly GCF_963514075.1. Classification (NCBI taxonomy): domain Eukaryota; kingdom Metazoa; phylum Chordata; class Actinopteri; order Anguilliformes; family Congridae; genus Conger; species Conger conger. The sequence goes on along the minus strand of NC_083763.1, from coordinate 17,496,548 downwards.
CCCATATGTGGAAAGATAGAGTGACGTGTATGGATGACGTGTGTGTTAGAGGGGGGGCATCCAGAACTTTGAGGTCTGGTAGTTTTCCACTCTGCCAAGAGCAGGTGCGGGGGGAAGTGAGGACGGGGGGGCGTCCTGAACTTTGTTAGTAGTTGGCAGAACGCCCTGAACTTTGTACAGAGCTGGCAGAGCATAAGGACCTTTGGCGATTTGCCACAATGACGTTGTGGGAGGAGCTTTGGGAGGAGTTAAGATAAGAACAGTGTGGGTGATTTGCCACAATGAGGTTTCAGGAGGAGTTGTAGGAGGAGTAACTGTGTATAAAATGGGTGTAAAAATGATTCGGGGTTCAGTTCTGGAGAACTGATCTGGCTTTATGCGCTTCTGCTAATAAAGTCTGATTTTCCTGAAGATCCTGCCATGGTGTCGTCTTTTCCCTCGTGAAGATGTTTTTCGACAAATTGAAGATTTGGACTCTGTCGTTTCCTAGACATGACAGCTTCAGTGTGAAATAAAAAGCTTAGGCATCTCATGGACAGATGCTGCTGCAGACATAAATAATCGTGGTCTTGTGGCCTACCACATTTGAGGGGGAAATTTACCTGGACAGATTTGCATGCATTTCAATGAGGTATAGAACACTCTCTCCACAGATTTCCTTGAACATTTCCTTGTCAGCCAGAAGCAGCTTCCCCAGAGAAACCTGTACACAGCAAACTTGTGTTTTACGAGAAATCAGAGCTGGTTCTGTTCTAATCTAGCAACATACAAGAATGTATCAACAAGGCCATAATTCGGTATAAGGCACTTTACCAATTTCTATGTACTACTAAAAATAATGGCACTGCTCATGAAGAGACTTGAAGAAAGTTGTTCAAATACATGCACATAGCTACGCATATACAGCCACTGAGAAACGTAGTTCAACGCAGAAAATCAAAACTACACATTAAAAAAAAAAAAGGTTTTTATTCAGTGAAGTCAAAGCAAAAAAAAAAGGTTATAACCACACTGAAATTGTCAAACTTATGGGAACCTGAATAAATGGACAAAGGGACAGTTATCAAACCAATGATAATGCCATGAAGTCATAATGTCCTTTACAGTACAGTTCCCACACAAAAATAGCCACACTTTCAGTTTTGTACTGGAGAGAAATGATCTGCCATTGATAATGCGTGGAGCTGGTTGCTGTGCATTGCACTCATGTCACTGTGCTTCATTTGATAATGCAAAATAATATGAAATAAACTAGTGGTAATACTGTCAAAGGTTAACAGGCCCGATAGTGTTTTTTTCCTTAGCATCCACAGGAGACTGAATTACTGTATACAAAACTGCATTTTAACCTCCTTTTAGATACACATTTGAAATTAAACTTAAAATGATTTTACACAAATGCAATTAACATGTTTCTCCTAATATTCCACAGCTTTCAACAACAGTAGCTTAAAATCTATTTGATCACACATCCAGGAAAACAACACAGTATAAAGGCCCTTTGAAATATGCTTTATAGAGTACCTTTTATTCAGTCAAAATAATAAAATTCATATGTCACACAGGTCAGTGTAGTGATTGATATGAGCAGTCAGATTATGTAGTGTTTTCAAGTATTAGTCTTACATATTTGTCCTTGTCTCACCTGTACCTTACATATGAAAATAGAAAACCACAATTCTACCAAGTGATGCTAAACGTAAATAATGCCAAAAAATGGGGCATTTGTAATGTGTTTTTGAATAGGCTGATTAAATAGAAACACTTATTTGCTGATATACCGAATGTTAAATAAATAGGCATAAGTTAAAATGTATGTACAAGATAAAGTACTCAGTAGTTTGAAATGTATATGCTCTGACTGTGTGAGTTTTCTGAATAGCCACACCTCACACGTACCCACAACCAAGCGTGGAACAAAGGTTTCAAGTGTTTCCCTTTGGAATAAACCCCAACTCTACCCTCCAATTCAGTCTTTCTGCTTAAAAGTAAATCACTCATCCGAAGATGCCCCAGTTACTATGGTGCGTTGTCATGGCTACGTTTCGAATTCAGTACATTTTAACCAATCCCTTCAAACAGCATCCACACGGACAACAGTGAGCGAGCACACGTGGAACGTCTAAGCCTGAGAGATTCATTTAGAGTAAGAAGGGCTGGTATGAGCCGAGTCGGGAGGCTAGCTAGCTGCTCTGTTCATTAGTGTGACGGGGCTGCTTCAGGATTCAATGAAAAGTGGAGGGTATGGAGAATTGTTTTCGGTTTATCCTTCCCCGCGGTCGTCCTCGCCCATCCTCCCCTCCTGAAAGTCCCATTTAAAGCTCTCTTTGTGGCTCCCAGCGGCCGGGGTTAGCGCTCCAACGAAGGCTGCGAGCGGTTCTGGTCACGGGCGCCGCCGGGCGGGCCAGCGCTACGTCTGCTCCACGGGCGCTCCTTCCTCCTTGGGAGGAGGCTCCAAATGGATGGGAGTCACGAACGCAGGCTTCTTCACACTAGCAGGGAGAGAGAGACAGGGACTGGTCACTACCGGTTGAGTTCCTTCATGCCATCTCTTACCACAGGAAGTAGCCCTTTGCATGTCACCTGGCTACCTCAACTGAATCCAGCTGTATGCCTGTCAAAGAGTCGCTTTTGTGATGAAGCCTCGTCAAATACGAGCCAGAAATGACATCACAAAGTGACCCACCCTGTAAAAGACATATTGCTGAATGGTTTTTCTGTTTGTACTGCATTACCCTCAAGGGGTATTCACTCTCATTACACTGGTTGTGTGGCTAGTGTCATGTTACACAGTACAGACTTTGTTGCAGTCACTTCCTCTCCCACTGAAAAACAGGATTAATATGCCATTTTGCTAGTATCACTCGGGACCCAAAGTTCTTAAGTTAGCTATCCGACACCTACCAAGGTCTTAAACAGGTGAACATGCCAGTAATACACTGCCCTCTTGTGGTCATACATCAGCACTATACAAAATACACAAGAACACTAAGACTTGACGTGTGTAGGGTTACAATCTAGTTTCTAAAATTTCAGGAAGAAATATGAACAGAACATATCAGCTGACCAATTAATTTCTCACACACTACTGCTAACCAGCTCCTTTCTGCCTAATGCACTGTATAAGATCGCATGCAAAGCAACTCAGCAGGGACTCCATACAGAATAAGTCTGACAATTTGAGTTAAACATTCCTTATGCAGTTACAGTCGTATTAAAAGGTTTGGGCACCCCTGACAATTTCCATTATTTTCATTTATAAATCATTGGGTGTTTGGATCCACAACTAACTGATGGACACAGTAATATTTCAGTAGTGAAATTAGGTTTATTGGATTAACAGAAAATGAGCAATATGCATCAAAACAAAATTAGACAGGTGCATAAATTTGGCCACCCCAACAGAAAAATCACATCAATATTTAGTAGAGCCTCCTTTTGCAAAAATAACAGCCTCTAGACGCTTCCTATAGCCTCTAATGAGTGTCTGGATCCGGGATGAAGGTATTTTGGACCATTCCTCCTTACAAAACATCTCCAGTTCAGTTGGGTGTGATGGTTGCCGAGGATGGACAGCCCGCTTCAAATCATCCCACAGATTTTCAATGATATTCAAGTCTGGGGACTGGGATGGCCATTCCAGAACATTGTACTTGTACCTCTGCATGAACGCCTGAGTAGATTTTGAGCAGTGCTCTGGGACGTTGTCTTGTTGAAATATCCAGCCCCGGCGTAACTTCAACTTTGTGACAGATTCTTGAATATTATTCTCAAGAATCCGCTGATATTTGAGTGGAATCCATGCAACCCTCAACTTTAAAAAGATTCCCAGTACCGGCACTGGCCACACAGCCCCACAGCATGATGGAACCTCCACCAAATTTTACTGTGGGTAGCAAGTGTGCAAAGTGTGCTGTATTGTTGAACAATGCACAGTGACACCATCTGCAGCAAGATGACCGTGTAGGTCTTTGGAGGTGGTCTGTGGGTTGTATTTGACCATTCTCACCATCCTTTGCCTCTCCGATGTTCTTCTCGGCCTGCCACTTCTGGCCTTAACAAGAACTGTGCCTGTGGCCTTCCATTTCCTCACTATGTTCCTCACAGTGGAAACTGACAGCTGAAATTTCTGAGACAACTTTTTGTAGCCTTCCCCTAAACCATAATGCTGAACAATCATTGTTTTCAGGTCATTTGAGAGTTGATTTGAGGCCCCCATGTTGCCACTCTTCAGAGGAGAGTCAAAGAGAAGATCAACTTGCAATTGTCCACCTTAAATACCTTTTCTCATGATTGGATGCACCTGTCTATGAAGTTCAAGGCTTAATGAGCTCATCAAACCAATTTTGTGTTCCAATTAATCAGTGTTAAGTAGTTACAGGTATTCAAATCAACAAAATGACAAGGGTGCCCAAATTTATGCACCTGTCTAATTTTGTTTAGATGCATATTGCACATTTTCTGTTAATCCAATAAACCCCATTTCACTACTGAAATATTACTGTGTCCATCAGTTATTTGATAGATCAAAATGAAGTTGCGGATCCAAACACCCGATGATTTATAAATGAAAATAATGGAAATTGTCAGGGGTGCCCAAACTTTTTCATACGACTGTAAGTATTTATAACAGCCATCAGTATCAAGTCATTTTGATAGCAGAATCAAGCCTCGTCTTTGCTGGTTCCACGTTGGCACAAAAAGGAGAGCTTTTCTCTTGGTGACATTGCAGTTTTCTTGCTTCAGTTCATATATAAGGGAGTCAATTAAACGCATACGCAATATATTGTGCTCCCAGGATAGGTATCCTGCTAAAACACAACCCAGAGATAGAGGGTACTCGACACATCATCATATTGCAGTAACCCCCTCAGCACAACTGCAGCTGCACTTCAAGAGAGAACAAGCAGAGGCAGACACCCGCAGATACACTCTTCAACATGGTGGGAAACTGCTACTTACGAGTATGGAGAAACCGGGACTGCAACCACCAGCACTTGGTTTCTCTTCCTGAAGAGACGCCACAGCCCCTTGTGGTTCCCACGTACATCCAAGTCCCACACATGCAGGCACTAAAAAGACATATCACACATAACAAACGCATGTAAAGAAACAAACAAAGTTTGTATCCTAATGCAGCTATAAGGTTTCAGGTACACTGCAACACTGAACACAGAAGTGGAAGGCCTCTTGCTGGTCTCACCTTGGCAAGCTCAGTCCAGGTGGCAGTGTCTGTCTCCTGCTCCATCTTTATGTACATGACGTAGATCTTGCCTTCTGAGTCCGAGATAAAAGAGTCCTCACAGGGGTTTTTAGTGTGGTCCAGCAGCTCTGCCTCCCTGCACACAGCACATATGTATACACACACTTATTTTGGCAAGTCGAAGTGTTTGTTTTATATTTCAGAAAGTTTTTTTTTAATTTATCAGCTTCATAATAGCTTCTTTGACTGTCCTTATGTTCCATTCCATTCCATGCCAACACCAGGAGGTTGCACCACAGCAGCTCTTGGATTTTTTTATTAATCTATAACAGCTCCAAGGATGTAGGCAGTATCGATTAAACTCCACCATTTTAGATTATAGGGGTGTTACAAGTGTAGCGTATTCATCGAGAAACCAGGCAAACATTAAATTGCTGTACCGCAAAAATTAAATGGAGAATAAAGCTTAATTTCAGGCATTTTATCTTGTCATTATCTACACAAACAGAAAACTCTAAAATCCCAGAGGTGCTGTGGTGCAACCTCCTGGTGTTGGTATGTGTGTGTAGACTTACTTCAGCAGGTTCTGGATCTCCACCTCATAAGCATCCTTCTTCAAACTGAGGAAACACACAGAACAAAAACACACATTTCACTAAACTTTAACCCCACATCACTCAATGGTAATTCCAACTACCACAGGACTCAGCAACAATCCTCCAACAAGTATCATTGGTAAAAGGTAATTTGAGCTTTACCTATCCCAGTAGTGTAGCAGTGGCAATGCAATAACTTCTCAAGCCAGCACATCTTTAACCCTTTCAGTCCCAAGAGTGCCAAATGGCACTCAAGTGTAACTACCATAAAATTCTGAGAGTGCCATAAACCTTTTCAACCAAACAAAATGACTTCTATACTACTGTTGTCTTGAGCCCCTATTAAAACCCTACCAACTTCTCCACCAAAGCCAAAACATCTTGGGATTTGGTTGGAGCCACTTCATATTGGGCTTGGGGCTAAAAGGGTTAAGAGATGAAACATGCAAGAGTTTTTACCAAAAGTTTTCTAGCAAACACCTGGAGCCATTTGCAGGTGAGTACGGAGAAGCACAAGGTGTTCAGTGCTCAAACATTTCCATGTAAGCTAAATCAGTGCTGAAGACCAGCCACAGAAACCATGAGGCAATACATACCTGTCCACATTCTTCAGCTGAACATTTGGAACGGTATTGAACTTATGCTTCTTGAAATAGACTTCCTGAAACACATACATGAAAACACTATGTTACCCGATGTAAGCTTGTAGAGCCAGTTGCGAACACATAAAACAGAATCAGTTTAATGCACAAACTACAAGCATTACCTCCATAATAATGTGATATTTTCAAGATGTTTTAAGACAAGTACTATGGAATACAATTCAATACATTGTACAGCCAGATTCAGATTCCTTCACTGCTCACTCCTCCTGGTTCCCAGTAGCCTCTTTTCAGATTTAGGAGCACTGTCCCAATATCCAGTTTGTGAAGCTCATAACTAATCTTAAATCTTAAAAATAATCTTAAATCTTAAAAATAATTGTAAATCCTAAAAATAATCTGTTTTGCTTTAATCTTATTTTCCACTGATCACAGAACCACAGAAATGACATGACTGCACCAAACACCTCTAATATTGATACAGCATTGGTTAGAAAACATAATGATGGATGATGAAACAATTTTGATTGTTGGTATTTTCAAATTCTACCAAACTGCATTGTTGATAAAATGAATGGATCATTTTAGCATTACTATTTACCATTTGACAGTTACAAAACAACCCCAAATCAACCAATAACTAACTCAGTTGTATTCCTTTTATTTTGTAAATGGTAAATTGGTCAATTTTGTAGTTCTACACCAACTCTATGTCATTAACCCAAAGCTAAATTTTCAACAAGAAAGTGTTCTATTTAAAGAAAAACAAAAAACAAAAAACTGTCCATTTCAATTTGAGTATTCTTTGAATGAGAACAGAACTGCTGTTCCGTCAGGAATTATTATTATTTTTTTTATTTTTTTTTCTCACACATGAAATTGTATTTTGCTCATTATTTATAGGGGGCTTGCAAACCTTTATGAAGAACAGTATTGTCGCTGTATTTTTGTACTTCTGTTTAATTTACATGATATTGTTTTATTCCTGTTAAACACTGTTACAGACTAGCATAAAAAGTGCTATATAAATAAAGTTGAAATATTAAATGATCTCATAGTCATATACTGTGCAAATGCAGAGACTGAAAATATAGGCACAGGAATTTGGATTACTCTGACAGAATCTGATTAATTTGACTTTTTAACTGTCAAGTGCTCAACTCATTTCCTATCATTAGTATCCTACCACTTGTAAGTTGTCAAACTGACAGTCACCAGCACAAAGGAATATGAAAACGTATTCCTCCATTGTGCAAAAAATAACTGTCAAGACTATGTTTCCGTCATGACGCAGTTAGCACCCTTTCTACAACATGGCACACATAACCCAGAGCTGCACTCAGTGGGTACATTAAGAGAGCGCTTAAACGGAACGTCTATTAGGGCGGTAAGAAAAATGATTCTCACATGGAAGTAGCCATTCATGTTAAGCCCAATAATGCCGAAGTGGTAGGAGCGAGAGACGTCAGGAATGATGCACTCTCTGCCTTTCCTCTGCTCCGGCATCCGCATCCACATGTCCCAGTCCCAGAGCTGCAGGCAAACACACAAAGACACGTGCGCACGCACACGCACACAGACAGACAGACACAGACACAGACACAGACACAGACACAGACACAGACACAGACACAGACACAGACACAGACACGCACGCACGCACGCACGCACGCACGCACGCACGCACGCACGCACGCACACACGCACGCACACACGCACGCACACACGCACGCACACACGCACGCACACACGCACGCACACACGCACGCACACACACACGCACACAGACACGCACACAGACACAGACACAGACACACACAGACACACACACATTACTCCGGAAGCCCAAACACAGGGCCGATCTGAAGAGACAGATTTACATGTACAGCAGCTGAAGCGGGGCCAGCTCTCATTAGCCGGTCGTTTTTGCATGACTCTGGCACGCCTGCATTTGACTGCGGTGCCGGTACCTTCTCTGGCGTGGGCCACTTGGGCTCCAGCTCGTCCTTGTAGAGGCTCTTCTTCAGCACCCAGCCCAGGCCTGGCATGCTCTCCACTCGGTACAGCAGAGAGGGGTCCTCTGCCGTGTGCTCATATCCCTGCAGACACAGGACCGGCCTCACCATGTTACAGCACGGACATTATCCTTCAGGGGGCTGCAAAGAACCAGTTCAAGGACTCTGTGCCAGGATGGGACTCCAGTTGTATGCAAGATACAGTGATGCTAACACACAACGGACACCCAAGAGCTGGAAATTGTGTGTGTGTGTGTGTGTGTGTGTGTGTGTGTGTGTGTGTGTGTGTGTGTGTGTGTGTGTGTGTGTGTGTGTGAGAGAGAGTATGCATCTGTACACATACAAGAGAGGAATGCGCGTGTCTGCACGTATGTGCATGTGAGAAGCTTGTGTGTGTGTGTATGTGAGTATTAAGGTCATGCAAGGGCAGAGTATCCAAATGAGAGTAATTCAATGCTGAGAACATGCAAAGGGTTGATGGAAACAGAGCCAGCCACGAGCACTGGAGCCCTAAGCCTGGGAGGTGATACTGCCACTTACAGTATGATCAGCAGTCTGTTACACACACAGTGACGGAGGAGGGAGGCCCAGCTCACTGACCTGATCGTTCCAGGCAGAGATGCAGTACAGGCTGTCATCTTCATTCAGCAGATGGATGGTCTGACTCAGAAAGCTGTGAGCAGCACAAACAGAGTAAAACACACACCCATGTGTGTCACATTATCGTCAAAGACAATGTACACATTCCCTCTATGAGCTAGTGTGAGTGCATCGCAGGAAATGCAGCTACAAGCAGAAAGCACTGAGACCCTACTGCCCCCTACTGGTCATCGGCTGAAATGTCTTGGCAGCTTTTCGATTTCAAGATTGGCAGCTATTAGAGAAGGTTGCAATCATTCAATTGGTTTCTATTGTTTAGATGTTGATGCTGCTCAGTATATCAGCCAGTTATAGAGTATGGTATTATGGGCCTGCAATGAGTATATAAAGCAATCCTACCTGAAGAAATCAATTGAGATATCCAGGTCCTCTTCTAAGACAATGGCGAAGTTGGCATCCTGCAAGCAAACGCATATCAACGCACATCTTATCCAATGTTATGACCAAGCAATTGGGGAAGACCAGGAAAATACTCACTGGATGCAGATTGAAGGTTGCAGTCAGACTGGCTTTGTAGTGCTGCGAGAACAGAGAGCAGAATCATGTCCATCTTAGCTACTGCAGCAGACTTTAGAGGTTACCAGCAACCTTTCCTTCTCTTCTAATCCATTTACTATTTCGGCTGGCTGACCTTATCACAAATCGAAGATACGTAGTTCTAGCAATTACTGACCTTAGAGGAGAAAATGTTTGGTTCTACTAATAGTAGCACTGTGCTTCCTTTTTAAAGTGGTAATGTATGATTTTTTTTTCATATGAACAAACATCATATTCGAGATATATTCCCACTAGAATTTATCTAGCAAAGAATGGGGAACTATGGGAATTGAAGTAGAATAGACCCATAATAGACCCGTTATGACCACCAGTCACCATGGGAGGCCGCTAAATCCACCAAAAACTAGGAAATGAGTGCTTCAATCAGCCTTCACTGGTTTGACCTGGCACTGGAGGCATTACGTTTAGGGCCTGTAGTTCTGGGTGCATGTCTGTGGCTCCTTTTCAATAATGAAGTGAAGAACGGGGTTAACAGTAAGCTGTGATGCGTTTCACATTAAGTGGGGAGTAGTTGAGGAGATGACCTTTTAACTAAAAGGTTGTGGTTTTGAATCCCAATTGAGGCACTCTGCACAAGGTACTTAAACAATAGTGGAGTGAAATGAATTATGCAAATACAGTGCGAGGGACTTAAATGAATGAATAAATAATCGTCTTTATGGGTCACTTCCAGACCTGGGAAAAATAGGTAATTGAGGGTTTGCACATTTTCAGAGTATTTCATAGGTTCCAATGCACCAGACAAGCTCAGTAAAGCGCAGAAAAGTCTTTGAATCCAAAACACTTCTGTATTTGACCCAGGTCATCCCACTTTCTCATTCTGCCTGCCCTCATCCTGCTTGACGTGCTCACCTGGGACACTCTGGCGTTCTTAATGCTGATGGGAGTGTGCTGGACCCCCTTCAGCCCAAAAAGCTCCACCACATCCATCGGCTCCTGTGAGGCACAAAAAAGGAGCCATGTTCTCTGGACCTGCGCATTTTCCCATCACACAAACTCAGGTCCATCCGCAGCTGAGCCGAGTGCGACGTACCTCATAATATCCGTCGATGAAGACTGTGATCATCTGCGGATTGACCCCGTGTGCGGAGAGCAGAGAGCGCAACATCCTGCGGAGGAGAGAGCGACGTAAACACTTGTGACATGCACAGGAGAAAATGGAGGAGACACAGTGCAGTATACGGTACATTATTTACGACAGTGAGGAGGATGAGGCCGAGAGAGACTAGGACAGGCACTGCTCCAGGTGGTGCTAACTGCCAGGCTTCTGCCACAGTTTAGCATTACTGTATAGTGTATAATCATCATAGGTGACAGACCTGCAACTAACCTACTTTTATCAAACTTTAAACTTGAAACTTTTGCAATCATTTGGCTGTTGTAGTAGAGCCACTATCCCCTCCACAGTCTAAAAACTAAATGACATTTACACACTCACTCACCTGTAAAGGTAATTAGGTCTGTTTCCTGCTATTACAGCCACAGGAACATTGTAGACATTATTGTCCTTCAACTAAAAGGAAGAAAAAGAAAAACATTAATCAGATTTTGTGGATGAACGTACATTCCTCATGCAGTAAGATTACTGAACAAAACACAGGAGCATGCATGCAAGACTGGCACCAGGGCTCACTTGCAAAAGAGATGCCAATCTGAATGTGAACACTCAGGTTAAATAAAGGTTAAAAATAATATAAATAAATAAAAAACTTTTTTTTTTTTTATCATCTTATTCCTATTTGAAGAGCAATATGCTGTATAGTTTTGCCATACAGTTGTTAAGCCGTCACAAGAAAAAATAAAATAAAATCAGCAGACACTGCAGCACTCTGCATGTTGTTGAGCTGGACTCAACTTACAGGATCAGGGTTGAACTCAATAGGGGCAGGGTCCTTGCAGCTGCAAATGCTGCCATAGCCCTCGACTTTACTGCAGAACAGCTTCCGCCTCCGGTTCAGTTCTGTGTCGGCCCAATGGCACTCTGCCTCTATCGGGGAGAAACAGAAAAGAAAAACAAACTAAACCTGACCGCCCGTTGCATGCTGGGATACTGCACCTACCAAAGGCATTGTGACAATAGAATGCTTCAACTTCAATGCTTCAATGCTTCTCTTGCGAGATGAACAGATGGGACAGCTGAATCCTAAAATGCAGAATATGAGTTAGAGGCATGCTAGCTTCTCTCTGAGCCATTACCTTCAGACGCTGTCAGCTGCACCTCAGTCTTCAGCAGCACAGGGTCACCCCACGTGGAAAGAGCGGGAGATTTTGAGTGCTTTTCTCCATACACTTGGCCTGAAAGCGGATTAATTCATGGAAGGCATGTCACCATGAAGCACGGCGTAAAAGAAGCCAAAGTCACAGCGGATAAGCCATTGCGCACTATGTAACGCTACCTCCTTTCTTCACCACCAGGGCCCATGTGTCTCTCCAGCTCAGCGACAAAGACACCTGGCTCCCCAAGCCCTTCAGCAGGTTCTTTGCAGCATCTTTCAGGTGGAAGGTGCCTTCATCCTGCGCCAAAAAACACATCACAAGTCTTCAGCTTCTTATTCAAGGTTCAATACAGTAGAGCCGAACTAAACTACTAAGACTATTTAATTGTTAGAAAGGGAGTTGGGATTTTAATTCAGGATTCAATTTATTGGTTTGGGGGGTTTTTCCAGTCTCCTTCTTGCAGCAAAAATGATCAAAGGCGAACAGTGAAGCGCTGGATACGTTTCGTCAGCACATGATTATACTATATTTGTAATGTGTATTTGCACTGTTAAAGTGGAAATATAAAATATAATTCATCATATACTTATATATTATATTATAATGATAAAATCCGTCATCTATCATGATTTTGCGGACAAAATCAACCAATATTTGAATATTCAAGCCTGTAAAATGCCATTCAGGCCAACCCTACATAACAGCCCTGTTAGACGCAGGCACAAGAGCAACAGGCGTCTTCCCTCACCTTTATGGTGAAGATGAGCACTCTGCCACGGGTCACCATGTTGAGGAAGAGGATCATGGCTTCATCTTCATGGGGGGAGTAGGTGTCAAACACTCGCTTAGCCATTACATGGCCCTACACAGGGAAACCCTTTTACTCTACAGACCACCAAGACTAGGATATTTTGTGGGTGAAAAGAAACAATAATCACTGGAAGACGACACTACACAACGTACAGCAGCAAGCATACCACTTAAGATAAGCACATAAAAACAAACAATTAAAAAGAGACATAATTGCACTGTTCTTATCCTGCTTGACTTGACAGAAAAACCCGATAAAATAATAAATAACATTTCAATGGAAATGTAATCTAGCAAGTCATAATAATGAAGTAGAAAAATTCCACAGTATGAAAGAACAGTCACTGAGGACGGATACTGCATGCTTACAGTTGCCTGATTGAGAACTATTACGTGAATTCCTCTTCCCTGCTCTCGCATCTCATCTTCCAGCACCTAGTGAAGGAGAAACAACGACAACAACATAACCTAGGATTGTGACAAAAGAGGGAACATGGTGTTATAACAGGTCAACAAGGGCTGTATCCATTTCTGGTTTTCATGCCAAGTGCTGGCCTTGTTTACTTAATTAGCCATACCATTTACATCATCCTACATTTGCGCTACATTCCTTGATAAGCACATGAATGACCGGTGCGACTGAACCAGGGCTGTTGCATGCAGCCAATTAGCCACTGTAATTACATTACATTATTGGCATTTGGCAGAGGGATTAGAACCACCAACCTTGTGTGTCCCAGTCATTTTACCTTAACCACTACGCTATAGGCCACCCCTGTAATTACACAGGATAATTGGTGGAAACAAAATCCTGTTTACACTCCAGCACTCCAGGACCAGAATTGCCCATCCCTGAGAAACCCTTGTGAAAGAGCATGAGACTCACAGTGGTCCCATCAACTGCCACATAGACCTTGGAGCGGCTGGAGTACACCTCAATGTCCAGAACTTTCCTGCCACTCTGCGGTCTGCGGGGGGTCTCCATGTTGGGCAGGGCTTCATCTACACAAATAGAAAACATGTAGTGTTCAGTCCACTGTTGAACACATATCACTCAGAATTCAAAGCCATTGTTGAACTGTTAAAATGTTTTCACAGTAATTCCCACTAGCAATCATGTTTTAAAAGATGTGGGGTCTCCTAGAGAATGATTACTGATATATACCATAATCTTGTGCAGCCTCTTCCTCATTGGCAACTCTTCTCGTATCCAATATGAGTTTGATATTAACGATCACCGTCACCAGCAAGAACAGCACTGCTCCAGCCTAAAGACACAAAACAATGTATTTGACAATGATCTTCACCCAGATTTCAAAGATGTGCAGGACTTGGTTTGTTTAAACTGATTTTTTAAAATTTATTTTTTTGTTTTAGTTTTAGCTTAACTGGGACACTTTTCTACAAAGGATTCCCCACAAAGATTCATAACACTCCAAATGAGCAAGCACAATTTGTGAGTAGCTGATACTTCACTGCAACACCCATTGCTGCATAACCTCTTGGACTAGTGCTTGTACTCCTTGTACTGGCGTATATTTTCTGCGAACAGACTCAATGAAAATATCGTAAGGTGAAGCCAGTTGGCAACTGGAGTAAACTGCGAGCGACCACATTACCTGACACAACCTACGGATCGCTCGCTTGTTGGTGAGTTTGTACTTCCAGGTGAGGTAGAGGCTTCTCTGTTGCCGGGGTATGAAAGGCTTGGCTCGAGGATTCGGCGTCCAGGTGTCCATCACAGAGGCTGGAGCCCTTCTCCTCCAGACCGACCACGGTATAGCTGCCACCAGCGCTACGCCGCATCCAGAATGTGTCCCGACAAACGACAATCACGTAGCCATCTAAACATAACGGTACACAACAAAGAACAGATAAAACAGCAACCCGTTTGGGTCATAACACAGCACTTTGACACTATGCAACATTGCACATTTTAACCCATCACTGCATCGTAGCTACGAACTTGGGACTTTGCAAACGTTCGAATTAGCTGGCTGTCTCACGAAGTACTCTCAGGTTTAACTTGATGAAACTACGGCTTTCACAATTTTTCTTAACATCTGCCTACATACATTTCCTAGCTAGTTGTCTCGCTATATCCAAGTAAATACATGTAAATGCAAACAGCTAATACGGTCGAGTCGCGTAAATTGATTTCACAACGCTTGCTAGCTACCACTGCTGTGTTGTACTAGTGAAGTAGCTAAATAACTAGCCTAGCCACCGTTGCCAACAGTAAGTTTTCTAATAATGTGTAAGTTAATTCGTGTATAAATTGACTTGCATATCTAATTTCAAGGCTGATGCATCCCCAGTACTCCATCTTTAAACTTACGTTTGATAATATTACTGACACAGCTGCCTACGATATTTGTTTCTCCACCTAGCCGCAAAAGCTACATGTCCAATTGCTATTTTTACAAGCACAACTAATCGCTAACATGGCTTCCTACGGTGTATTCCAGCGACGAGGACTAACTTCCGGCGCTGAATAACCTGTCACAAGCAAGGTTGTAATGTAATGTACTCGACAAGAGTCTTGTTTAAGTACACATTAAGCATTGTCCCTTGCACGTTTAAATTTATATTTTAAATTAGAGTATAAATTATTTTGTTTGTTTCAGTATTTTTAAAATAATAAAGAAAACTGACAATATTAAAATGGCAAGCAATATACATGCAGGGCTTTTGGTGAATGCTGACTCAACAACATCACACAGTCACATTTGTTGACCACATATTCATGCTATAACCCTCCCATTCCACCTCATCCCCAAGGTCTTATTTTGGATTGAGACCTGGGCACTGTGCAGGGGCTGTGTGCTTTGTGACATGGAACATTATCCTGCTGAAGTATTCTTTTGAAAAAGGCTAGACTGGTTATAAAGGGGTGCGCATGGTTGGCAAGAACGTTTAGTAGGCTATTCAATTGATGCTCAATTAAGGGGCCTACTGTGTGCCAATAAAACATTTCCCACACCATTACACCAACAGCACCAGCCTGCACAATTGACACAATGGATCAATTAATTAATGCTGTTCACGCCAAATTCTGATCGTACAATCTGTGCGTCACAGAAGAAATTGAGATTCATTAGACCAGGCAACATTTCTTCAATCTACTAGTTTTTTGGGATCACATGCCCACTGTAGCCTCATCTTATTTTCATCTGACAGGAGTGGAACCCATGTGTGGTCTTCTGCTGTAGCCCATCTGCTTCAAGGTTTGACATGTTCTGCATTCAGATATGTGCTTCTGCATATACCTACTACTGTTAAAAAAGCATTTGTAGTCTTTCTGTTATGTTGAACATGATGATTTGCTGTTTGGAAGAGCAGATTATTTGGATTATCAGGTGTACCTAATAAAGTGGTTTGTGAGTGTATATCCTATCAGACACACATGCGTGTACAGTATGCTCCATGAGGTTTGGGACAGAAACATATTCTTCTTGAAATGGCTCTGTACTCTACAATTGTTTTTATCAACAATTCACATGTGGTTAAAGTGCAAATTCTCACCTTTTATTTAAGGGCATTTGTTTCACCACTTTGGTTTCACCATGTAAAAATCACAGCACTTGGCTTCACTGGTGTAGCTATACTGTCAGACAGTCTGCAGTTAAGAACATGTATGACTAGCTTGCACTCACACAATCATTCTGCAGTTCAGCATGAGCATTTAAAATGTGTGTGCAGGTATTCTCCAGCAAATGAGATTGCAACAAAAAGATCTGTCAATTTGATACAATACCAAGGCAGCCTATACCACCATGCAAAAGAAATGCCCTGAGCAACTGAGTAATTGGAGTAGAATTTGTGGAGTATTACAGGGACAGCAAAATGTTAATTATCACAAGTGCATGTGAAATAATACTTCATGGCCCTCACAACAAACAAACACCCAAATAAACTAATAACTATTTATTTATGCATACCATAATAGCACATGGTGGGTGGCACCATTACACAGATTGGATCACTGTTTGCGAAATACACAAAATTACAGGCACATCCTGCTTCCAAACAATTAATAGAGCAGTTACATATTTCTTCCTTATAGTCACTAATATAAGTCCAATAGCTTCCAGTGGATGGCAGTGCAACAATAGCACAAACACTGTAGGTTTAAATGACTGACAGTGGCAGAAATAGATTTAAAAAAATGATTGTCCTCGACACATCAATTTTGAGAGAATGACAGATTTTCATTAGTTTCAGAAGCAAGGTTTTTCAAGTGTTATTTGAAGACTAATGAATACCATCAACAAGAGAGGATGGTATCACGTTAAACACTCATTATAGTGTTTTGTAGAGATAATTTAAAATGGGAATATTCCTGTTTTTTCTATGCAATTTATCTCTGTACTGAATTTAAGATCTGACTATTTCAATGGCTCCTTCCTTTTTAGACATTTAATCAAAATAATTAATTTAGTCATAAATATAAATATGTAATGTAAATCTCAGTCCCTTGACTTAGTCATCACAAAAATGTATATTTGCCACAGTGCAGTTATCATGGTAAATGCCTTGTAATGTAATGTAATGGTAGCATGAGGACAGATTTCTTTCTTTGGTTTCTTTGGTAAACTTCTGATAAAGGCTTTAATGTGATTATAATTGCTAAGTAGTTCAAAAAATATGAATATATGTACATAAATATCAACATTTTTTATCACATGGGAAAATGTAAGAGACAAAAAGGACAGATGAATAACTGATCCCTGTTATATTTACAATCTAAGGGCACAGCCCTGCTGGCTCTATGTCTGAGCTGCTGCTGAGTAAACTCGAGTCTGAACGCCGTAGCCCTGCAGTCGCACCACATCGGTCAGGGAGGCCAGGAGCTGCTTGGATGAAGCAAAGCCCTCCAAAAGGCCCGGGTCACGGAGTAAAGGGCACCACCTCCTAATCTGAGCCAGGGACACTCCTTCAGGATGTTTGCATGTGATGCTGTGGAGCGAAGCTTTAAGTCTGTTCTTGTTGCCATCTTGTGCAGTAGCTGGCTTTCCTGGCCCTGATGCTGAAGGTGGAGAAGGCAGGAGTAAGTCTGGCTGAATGTTATGAAAACGTCCAATGTAAATTACCCCTTGCAGTACAAAAAAGAGGCTTAAGTTAAGTCTTATGTTTAATGTTTTGATTCAGAATTATTTTGCCACAAATATGAGAGCTGTTTTCTTTGTCTAAAAAATATTCCAATACATTAAAATAAAAATGGAATGAATTATCACAGCATAGATACTCGTACTTCTTGTTTGTCTCTTTCATTTAAAGACTATGTTGAAGTTATACAAGTTTTGTAAATGAAAGTGAATAATGGAAACTTGAACAAAGAATGTTTAAAAAAGTCCTCACCTGACTGTGGCATCTGCCACTGAAGGGCATCTTTATAGGACTTTTTAGATCCACATTCGTGATTTGTCCCTTGCATCTCTGGAAGCTCCTGAGCACATAGGGTTAAAGGATATGTGTTCATTTAGCTATTTAGTAGTCTACTGGGGATCAGCATTACCTCTGCGGATGGGAACAGACATGAAGAAGGACTGCTCTCTGCATGGGTCTAAAGGCCTGCTTGTGGGAGGTCATTTTAGAGGTCATTTTATATTACTATGGTGCAATACAGAATGGTGTGGTATTTCTTCCCTACTGCCATTGGGTACTTTACTGAAGAACATCTTGACTATTTTCATGATTTTTGTCATTCATTTTTAGAAGACTGTATGCTGCACCAAATCTAATGTGAATTGTTGTCAGTACTGACCATTAAGGAGTTATTGGTGTCTGTTCCTTGTTTCTAGGTCTCTGTTTGAATGATACCTGTGAATATATGTTCATGTTGCTGAGGAGGTGAATTCCCCACAGGGCTCAATAAAGTACATCAATCAATCAGACAGTATTAATTTTGCTAAAGCAGAATGTTGAAATCAGGAGATGGTTTTTGAATAATACTTTAATATTATTGAATATTATATATAGCACACTACACTGTCAGAAAAAGGAATATGGTGGGGGTCCATTTTCATTCTCAGAAGCAAAACGTTTCCTCACTTTTTGTGCCTTTTAGAATACTAACCTAAAAGGGTAAAGGGTACAATGGGCATATATTTGAGGGTACTGCCCCAGTGATAAGCCATTGTACGCCCATAGCTGCATTGTTTTAGTGTAAAGTTAAAATGACAAAGCCACATGAACAGATATGTACACTTTTTAACAGTTTTCAGGTCCCAACCTGTGAAATATATTACTCACTCAGTGTAAGAACAGATGATACTGATATTTAGCTGAGCAATCCAGTCTGTCAATGTGATCAAAGAGTGAGGGCTGGTCCTGAGAGGGCGCACTGCCTTAACATCAACAACCCTCTGCCCCTCTGACATCTGTCGACCAAGAGGGCTTCAAAATTTGTATGCATGCAGGGATCGAATGAGAGATCGAATAGCCTTCTTTCTGTCCCTGTGGTACTTCAGTAACACCTGGCAAACCATTTCAGTTGTTCACAGCATTACATTTTCACAGTTGATGTTTTGTTGTGTGTCTACTAAACGCCTTATACTGTGCCTGTACTGTAAGCATTCTCAGGTATAAAGACCAACATGGAGATACTGGAAAAGTAATTGCTGTTAATTGTAACAAATGATCCGACCTTTTATTGAATGTGTCCGAGAACATAATTTAAGTTTTAATGGCTTTTGTTTAATCATTGCTCTCTTTTTACTTAACAGTACTTAGCAGGCATCTTTGCATTTAGCTACCTTATTCTCAACGAACTTGTCACTCGAAATATACAGACAACAAAAAAGTGTCCATCTCATATCTATGCGAACTAAAGCA
Organism: Conger conger; assembly: GCF_963514075.1. Lineage (NCBI taxonomy): Eukaryota > Metazoa > Chordata > Actinopteri > Anguilliformes > Congridae > Conger > Conger conger. Next base: position 17,477,050 of record NC_083763.1, on the reverse strand, counting down.
CCCGAGCTGGGGTGGTAAGGTTATTAAAAATTCAACAGACAGATCAAAATATCGACAATGAGGGAAATATATATTTAAATCCTTACCAAAAGTGATGGCAAAAATCGGAAGCAGGCTCGTTTTCTTGCAGATATAATGTTTAGAGGTTGTTAGTATGCGAGAATAATCGGTTTCATTTTCTATCAGTTTCATTTTCACGGAAATATTTATTTCCGTAGATTCCCATTGGCTGTTGCTATTACTATACGGGCGTGGCTTGCAGACGTAGTCAGTTAGAGACGGTCATGAATGAAAACAAAACTGGGTAATTGGTAAGTTTAATATTTTTATTGAGACGCTTTAATTAATACAGCACACAAAGCAGAATTGCCTGGCTGAGTTCTGAGTGCAGTGAAAGAGAACCCATTTCTATTTTCTAGTGAAGACTTACAAATTATGACCTACAATATTTGGTAACATTTACTGTGCTTTTTCAGTGACTTAAAGGTACAATATGTAAGTTTTTTGTGTTAAAACATTGTTACAAGACCATTGTAAATCCCTTCCTATCATTAAAGAAGGCTCACTGACACGTTGACTCACTCTCATGCCTGTGATTATAGTCCCTGAATTCGGATTATATGCATTTGACGAATTCAAGCTCATTGGTTGAAAATTGGTTCTAATTCACAGTCAATGGCTTTTCAACGTCAGCGCGTTCACAGACAAGGGGTGAGATAAAGAGTGTTGTGGTTTGAGCATGTTTGTTGCTGCAATTCCTCTCTTGACCGTTAGAAGTCCGAAATTACCTATTGCACCTTTACGATCATTTGTGCATAGAATAGACTGCCTTTTGGTAGACAAGGGAGAATATTTCAGAATCATTTCAGAATAACAACCATAATGTTTATTTGCGTAACCAGAACCAAGTTGTAGTCCTGGATGGGGCACTACTATGGTACACCATTACGTTTTAAGACTTGGTGCGCACAGCTGATAGCATAGCTGCCATTTAATGCAAATAAACACCTAAAGGTTATGACCCTTCAGAGATACTGTACAGAGATCATGGGTTGCCACACCATTTTTTTTACATTTGATCAGTTCACTACATATGCAGTATACCACAATAATTTACTACATTTATTAGCTTAGTGAAAATAAATTAAATCTAATCTGTCTGAATTTATATTATTTGATCCTTAATTTCAATGCATGGCAAATATTTTACAATGTGATTCTATATCATTGTCAAACATATGTGGCATTACAATTCTTTCAAGGTCTGGAGAAGTGAGTCCAAATGAACCCTGCTTTCTGACTGTGAACTACGGATTGCCTCATCAATTTTCAGTTGGCTCAGGTTCAAGTTGAAGATGAGATTGTAGTTTTGAATCAGGCGTCTTGCCTTTTCCTTGTCAACAAATCCTGAAATTGTGGAAAGCACTACGTTAACTTTGATGGGCCAGTATAAGCCAATATAAGTAAAGGTTTATTCTTACAAAGTATCACAAAATAAATATTTTCTTAAAATATAAAACACAGTGCTGGGAAACAAAATGGATGCTGTATTATTGATGAAATAGTGCAAAGATAGTTTTTTAGTACAGTATAAACTTATAGATGTACTGTAAGAGCATCTGATAAACTCAGGTGTTTATATTTCAGAAGTGATACTACTATATATTTTTATCTGCTCATATTGTGAATACATGTGTTTGAGAAGCACAGTACCAGCGTTGTGGGTGTCACACAACCCAATTGCTGCCTCCATTCTTTGAAACCTCTGCAGCCAGATCTCAGTCTCACTGGGGAGGTCTAAGCCTGCAGGGTGCTCACTGTGGCTGGAGTCACAAACACTCACAGCCTCTGATCTGTTCAGCACATTCCCAACCTCTGACTGAGAAAGGACATCAACACAGCAAAGTGTGCATATGAACAAACTGCAGAGTAAAGCAAATGACAGGTTTGACAGCTTGCATGGTCTGTGTACGATCTATGTAATGATCACCCAGCCTTTCGAACATTTGCTTTTTCACCTTGACTTGTAAGCAAGGAAAGGTCTCGCTTTTGCAATTATCTGCATTTTGCATTTATCATCTAAAATGAATCAACACCAAGAGGATTGAGTGGATGAAATACCTCTGTTTTTTCTTGCTGCTCCTCATTCAATGCAGCATCGGCGATGAGACTAAACAGCTCTCTATAATGAACCTGTAAATATTGAAATGTTAAAGGTAATTTAGACAAAGTTAAAACTGAGGCAATTTTACAGACAGTCTCTGCAAACAATCTAGCTAAACTCATACATTTACCATTAACTGTCTTTTTACCAATACTTAAATGTATTACATAAATAAAACCAATTTGACACCTTGTATAAAATATGTAAATCTTGCAAGATAATCGTACAGATGGAATTTTTTCTTGTACCTCCTCTGGGCAGGTTGAATCGGAGAAGGTATGCAGGAGCAATTGTAGTGTCGGTAGCTTCAGAGGAACTTCATTTTTCAGGAACACTTGGGTGAGATGGAAGTGTTCAACGGTTCCATTGTTGGAGGAGTCAAGCTCTCGAAGCTCTGTCTCAATGTTCCTCAGAGCCCCTTTTCTCCAGTCTTTTAGTTCCTCACACACCATGGTGAAAAGGTGGTCTATATCTTTTTCTTCCTTTAATAGAATTGTTCATCAGCAACTGTGCTCACCACAAGTATTCATACATTCTTGCATTTTAATTAAGTACTAAGCGTGGAAAATTATACAGGCTAGTGAATTTAAGGATAAAATAACATTACTACTTTCAAGGCAATAAAGAAAAACATACTATTTGGCTTCCTTTCTCCACCAAGGCACTGTAAACTCCCTGTTGACCTGTGTGTAGCCTCAGTGCTGTGGGTGGGGCAGACCTCAGTGTGGGGGTCTTCTTATGATTATTATCGGACAGCCAGTGAAATCTTGCTGGTGCTGTCATACATCTGTCTGGAACCTGGACCGCACACACACAAACACACACACACAATACCGGTGTGTGTATCACAGACTGTCAGCCTGTACTGTAAACTGCAATGACACTAATGTTAAGCTATGAAGAAGTGAACGTTTCCCACAATCATTTAACAGTAACCTTGGCTGTTTACACAATGTCACATAAAACAAGGTTGCGTCACTCTCCCTAAGGATGAGTAAAAGCCCTGCATTGTAATTACCTGCTTAAGTACAGGCCACGGAGATGACTCTCCCCCAGCTGCTGAGGGCCTTGTTTGTATGGCCAAGTCCTCTTTGTCAGGGGGACACTTAATTACCATGCTTTCAATATTCAGCTCAGGGTTTGTACTCTCCTGGGAAGCATTGCTATCGGCTGCTTTTTCCCTGTGAGAGAGAAAGGCACACAATCCAATATGCAACATGCACTGACTGTATTTCTGCATCAAGAATGCAGCTGACCTTACCTTACAGCTAAGAACTGCGGAAGAAGGCTTAAACACTGATGTACAAGTGAACTAGTTTCCTGAAAACTCGGAAAAGAAATGGATTGAATTTCAGATGTGAAACATGTCACTGGCTTTTCTATAAATCTGGGACTGGAGATGGATTTGCCTCTCTGCTTCCCTGATTCCTCTGACTCACTTTTCCGGCTCTTCATCAGTGTAATATCTGACGAGTTTGCTGCCAATAATTTTCACCACCAGCTGAGGAGCTGTGTCACCTCCAACAGTATTCCGTGAAGCCATAACACTGTGATGCTCACTGTCCCCAAATAAGGTATCTGAAAGGAATGTAGAAGAGAGCAGAACAACAGATTTTTTTGTTAAAAGGCATTTAGATTTTTGCACAGAGATTTTGGCCTGTATGCTCCACCTTGATTTACTGAAATCCTCCTTCAGTGTTCCTATAAAATAATTTAATGTCAGATTTTATAGTAAGTATGATCAAGAAACTCTTTCACAGACACACATATTACTGTACTTACATGCACAAGGAATCCACAGAACTCCCTTATCTGTATGATGACCACAAATCAACTCCAGCCTGAAGGAAATGGTTCAGATACACAAACAGGTGTGGTGGAAACCTTCCATTACACATGGGGATGATGATTCCTCTGTCATTCTGCTGCACCATGGTTACCTGGCTTCCCCCGCCCATCTGGAGGCAATCTGGATACTGCAATCAGCAAACTGCATGTTTGTATAAGCAATCAGTCAAGAATGATTTATTGCACTCAGGCTGTTATTGAATTAGTGTGGGTAGACACACAAAAATACAATCTGAGAGCAAAAAGAACTCACAGAATGGATTTAGTTTCATAGTGAAAATGGTAAATGCATTAAATATGCTTTACAGGGTTTATTTTTTCATTGTTTTATTAGGAAATCTCTCAAAACAATGACTGACAATTTACATATTTATCTTGGGGAATGGCTTAAAAAATATATAAAAATAATATTTCAAACAAATCACATTAGTGCCTGTAGATGGCACTATGGTATTAGTGATGTCCATTCAATGAGCACTTTATTAGGTATTTATTAGACTTATTTTATTAGACTTATTGGTCTTCTGCTGCTGTGGCCAATGCACTTAGAGGTTCGATTCATTGTGTGTTCAATCAATAGCATTACATTTTTCAATTCACTGCCCTGAGCAATTTAAACACAAAAAGAATTTGAGTCTAGAAGTCATGTTCAGACAAAATATTGTCTAGCAAAACTTTGTAGATATTGTGATTAAATTGCATTAAAACATGTGAGAAAGTAATGATTTCCAAATGACTAAAGTAAATGACAGATTATGCCCTAATTCTTCACTAAAAACACTCAACTAATCAGCACACAATCAATGTTTCAGTGATAAGTGAAAACACAAATAATATTTTGTATGTTGGCAGATTCCCCTGAAAGTACATGAAATGTGGAATTCGAGAAATTCTAGAAATCTATTCTGCCACTAATTATTTTTGAGATTCAGATTTTTAGATTCAAGAATACATATGTCAGCTCACATTCTGACATGTGCAGCATTTTGTATCTAAAATAATATTCCCCTAAATCGCATTTAAGGCTATATACTGGCCAGCCAACAGTTCTGCATTTGTACCTTCATAATTACAATGTCAGATATACTTTATTGAACCCAGTGGGATTTATTCACTGCATTTGGCCCATAGTGGGCAGCCACTGAGCAGTGTGGGGTTAAGGGCCTTGTTCAACGGCAGAACAGCTGTGGCTACCAATGACCTATGGAAAATATCTCTACATATAAAAAGCCACCTGAATACTGAATAGTGGAAAAGACAATGCTCAAAGGCTGTTTCACACTCCTAGGTTATATATATATACACTGTTGAAAATTGCTTATTTCTTTCTCCAATTTGCTGGGTCAGTACCAACAGACATGGTCTAGATATTAATAACTTTTTAAATGGAAAGACTTTTCTTTTTTTTTTCCGTCTTGATAAGGAAATCCTGCCTGCATGATAGTACACCAAGAAAAGATAAAGAACCTAATTACAATAATTACCTGAGAATTAACTGGCTGAAAAACCTCAGTGCTTTCATTCTGTAACCCTTTGGTGAAGTCATAAAGTCAGCCATTGGGTTAGAGGATTATGAGTTGCAGAAATGATGGCTATTGCATGCAGCAGAAGGCGAAACCTCTGTATGCTCTCAGATAGAAACTTGGCCTTAGGATCCACCATTAGTCTCCAGCCTCATTTAACCACCCACCCCCCTCCCAGGAAAAAAAAAGCCATGAAGCTGGTGGTTCATTTTAGTTGACAATTCATTCTGGGCAGCGATAGCAGTTTTGTGCATCATCTGCATTTTAAATAGCTTATTAATGCGTGAAAGTCAAAAAGAAAATGCTATCTTAATTATCAATGACTGAGAGTTCACAAAGACAAGGTGCGTGGCATCTGCATGAGCTCGGACTCACTTCACATTTTGATTACGGATTGAATGCCTAAATGGGGCATTCAAATGAATCAGAGAAGCATGAAATCAGAGTAAAATGGAGCAGGTCCACACAAAGCTCTCAGTCTAGACTATTTCCACAGCAGTGGTGACAGGCATCATGTTGAGCTGTCACAGCTGTAAATCCCTCTGACCCTCAAACATTTCCATTCCTGTGTTTTATATAGCACATCAGACTTCCAACAGTCACCAGGAACTTCTGTCAACATGCAATAATTGTGAATTATTTTTTTATTTTACATTGTCTGTACCCAGAGAAATGGGATGCTTTGTAAAATTATTTGTCTGTGGTGTGTTGAGTAATCCTGGGTGAGATCCTGGGTACTGTGCCACATTTCGAGCACCATAGCCTCTGCAGTGGCAGGCTGTGTGGCAGGTCACATTCTGTGAAGGATACCACACTGCAGGGAATAGCTTGCAGTCTGTTGCAGTGGGGACAGGAAAGCTTTATACCTTTCCGTGGACTCGTTCACTTCATGCTTATTCTAGCAAGCTAAAGGGCTGTTTAATGTACAGTGCAAGTGGATGTTGCATTTATTGACATTCATAGTAAATGTACTTTTATTTAAGGTATAAATAATATTTTGTATAGTCCAGTATTATATTCACCACATTTGTTTTTTTTGTTTCTTGAATAATATCTGCCAGAAAATGATTAAGAAGGCTATCACTTGATAAAGCTGGCAACAGGAAAATATCTGTCTGCTAGATATACCGCTACTTTATCTCACAGTAAACTGCAGCTTTGGTATCTAGCTTCTCTGTAACAAGGCTGGCATGACATTGACAAGTAAGATTAACATCACTTACAAGAAGAATGTCTTGGGAGCATTGTCTTGGTAGCGGCTTGGGTATCCTGAAGTTATCAGAAGGGAGTAGTTAAAACTGGTTACAGTTACAGTCTTCATCAGTCCAGTCAAACGGAAATGGGGTTTGCTTTCCCAATTCTACAATTTGTACAATTTGTCATAATATTCAATTTGTCATTATATTCTATTCATTACATGTCATAATATTATTTGATTCCCCGTGCCTCATTTATGCTGTAGAACAGATATGAGAGCATGAATTTCATTAATTACCTTGCCTATTAAACTCAGTGGTGGAAGGGGCAGTGTCATAAATGAGGCATTCTTCTTGTACATGCTCCTGATGAATTAATAATCCTTTTATTGAAGGGCTGAATCCAGTTTTCAATTGATTTCACTTGAAGATAATGAATGTACAGTCATGTTAAAAAATAGCATTACAACATCAGTAACCTGATTAACCACTGTTATTAGTAGTAGTGATATTTCTGCATGGCAAATCATTTACTTGTAGATGTAGTAGTGTAATAGAAAAACAACAGACTCAACTGTTATGACATGCATGCTGCTTGTTCTGAGTAATTGACTCCTTGAAAGGGGCATGTTCAAAATAATAGCAGTATGGAGTTTAATTAGAGAATTAATTCATTCTGTGAAAAAACAGGTGTCATTAATTGTTCTTTATTGAGGAAGAAGGGAAGCAAATGTTTCACACATTGTTATAAAATATATTTCCTTCTGAATTGCTAAGTAAAATTGGCCGTTCCAAACATTGTTCAGAGGAACGTCATTTGATTCAAAACTTGATTGGAGAGGGGAAAACTTGTAAAGTGCAGCAAATTATAGGATGCTCAGCTAAAATTATCTCAAATACTTTAAAATCAACAAAAACCCTAATTGTGCAGAAGGAAACAGGCAACTACTTTTAAAACGGATCGAAGAATAGTCAGAATGGCAGAGATTCAGCCATTCATCAGCTCCATAAAGATAAAAGATGATTTACAATTAGCTGTATGTGCTTTTACAGTCAGAAGACATTTGATTGATGCTAAGCTATCAGCAGGCACCATTGTTAAAAAAATGGCATGTGCAGAATCGGTTAAAATTTGCCAAGGAAGGGTGTCTCGGTGGCACAGCCTGTAGAGCACTGACCGCATGCTCATTGCGAGCCGTGACGTCAGCGGTTCGAATCCGACCGTCTGACATTTGTCGCATGTCTTTCCCTCTCTCGCTCCCATTCTTCCTGTCTCTCTATACTATACTGTCCAATAAAGCTGAAAAAATATCTAAAAAAAAATTTTTTTGCCAAGGAACACATTGATTCGCCGAAAGAGAAATGGCGTAACATTCTGTGGACTGATGAGTAAAATTGTTCTTTTCGGGTCTAGTGGTTGTCGACAGTACGTCAGACAACCCCGGGTACTGAATTTAAGCCACAGTACACTGTGAAGACATTGAAGCATGGTGGCGCTAAAATCATGGTATAGGGATGGTTTTCATACTACGGTGTTGGGTTCGTATACCAGGGATCATGGATCAGTTTGAATACATCAAAATACTTGAAGAGATTATGTTGCCATATGCTGAAGAGGAAATGCCCCTGAAATGGGTGTTTCAACAAGACAACAACCGCAAATACACAAATAAGCGAGGAACATCTTGGTTCCAGACGAAAAGGATTGAGGTAATGGAGTGGCCAGCTCAATCCCCGGACCTCAACCCCATTGAAAACTTGTGGGGTGACATTGAAAAATGCAGTTTCTGGAACAAAACTCCAAAATTCACAGGAACTGTGGAATGGAGTGCACTCATCCTGGGCTGAAATACCTGCTTCTAGGTGCCAGAAGTTGGTTGACTCGATGCAACGCAGATGCGCAGCAGTTACCAAAAACAATGGTTATGCAACTAAATATTAGTTCATTAATTTAAATTTTTAATTTTAAGTTAAATCTTGAAAAATGTCTTCAGTTTATACAGTAATACAGTAATTTAACTTTTTCAGCTTTATTGGACAGTATATAGAGACAGGAAGAATGGGGGCGAGAGAGAGGGAAAGACATGCGACAAAATGTCAGATGGTCGGATTCGAACCGTTAACGTCGCGGCTCACAATGAGTATGCGGTTAGTGCTCTGCAGGCTGCGCCACCGAGACACCCCAGTTAATTTTTAACTTTGATTTGGAATTACATTTGAAATATGGAACTGAAAGCTATTAAAAGATAATCACACTTTATTCAGCATTTTTTAGGCACTGATATTTATTTGAACACAACTGTACAAGATACCCAAACATGCACCCTAAAATAAATAAAAGATAAAGCTGACAAATTAGACTAGAGTGCACTACTAAATCTACCAGAATAAGCAGAATAAGCTGGTATCCTGGTAGAAAGGGCAAAAACAGACATGTTGAAGAGATTTAATGGATTATCTCTGTCATTAACACAACTGTGCAAGATACCCAAACATGCACCCTAAAGTAAATAAAAGATAAAGCTGACAAATTAGACTAGAGTGCATTACTAAATCTACCAGAATAAGCAGAATAAACTGGTATCCTGGTAGAAAGGGCAAAAACAGACATGTTGAAGAGATTTAATGGATTATCGCTGTCATTAACGTTTGTCACTCTGCAAATTATGTGTCCATTTACACAAGAGGATATGAACATGACAGGCAGTACATCTCCTTACTGACAGCTGAACCAGTCACATTGATCAAACGTCATCTACTGAATAGGACACCAGTCACATCGATCAAACGTCACTACTGAATAGGACACCAGTTCTACAGATGGAGATAATCCATCCTGGGTTTTTCCTGGAGTTTAAGATGCACAAGTTCTCAACACTGAATGTCTTCAATTAGAAGAAATAATTATATTGCACAAAAAGTCATTTGAGGAAGGTCTCCTTTCTTAGGGAGCTTGATGATAAAGCCCTCTTTCCACTCTGATGGCACTTATTCTTCGAACCTGATCTTTCCGAAGAGTGGGTACAGCAGCTCCACTGTGGTGTCCAAGTGTGCTTCTGCCGGGATGTTATCTGGTCCTGTTGCCTTCCCATTCTTTAGCTTCTGTAAAGCCTTTCTTATCTCCTCTCTACTGGGTCTGTCGCAGCTGATGGGGTGATCAGTTTCTGCTGCTTTAATATATGGGAGTTTGGCGGTGTATGTCTTGTTTGAGCAGCTCCCCAAAGTGTTCAGCCCATCTATTGAGTTGGCCTTCTTTAGTCATAATGATGTTTCCTTCTTAATTTTACACTGGTCTTTGTGGATTGCTGTACTTGCCTGACATCTTTCTGGTGGTATCGAATAATTGCTTAATGTTTCCACTGCCTGCTGCTTCCTCTGCTTCTTCTGCTAGGCTGTCTATGTATTTCAGCTTGTCCTCTTTGATACTTTTCCTCACTTCTCTGTTGGCATTAGTATACTCTTCTTGCTTTCAATGCTCTTGTACGGCTGTTTGTCACTGCTGCTTTCCTCTTTCCTTACTTTAATCTTTCTCTGAGTTTTGATGGATATCCATTCCTTTTTTAAAAATTTCCTATAGCCAACAACTTCTTGGTATGTTGATGTTTAATATTTTGCCACTGGCTGTCAATGGTGGTCTCGTCGTCAAACAGTTCCTGCAGAACTTCAAATTTGTTGGAGAGATTCAATCTGTACTACTTGTATCCCTCAGTAGACTCACGTTGTACTTTTGTCTGTTTCCTGTTGTCTCTATCTGTTTTTTTGTAAGCTTCAGTTAAGCTTCAGTCTAGGAGTTAGCAAATGGTGGTTTGATGTTACATCTGCTCCCCTTTTTACTCTCACATCTTTGAAACAGATGTGATCTATTTGATTTTCTGTAACATTATCTGGTGATATCCATGTGCCACTTCTCTCCATTCTCACTAATTTCTCCAAGCCCATGTTATCCCATCACTTCTTCATATCGGATGTTGTTTCTTCCAACCTTTGCGTTAAAATCTCCCATGAGGATGGTGACATCTTTCTCTGAGTACTTGTCTAAAATGTTCTGAAGTCTGTCATAGAACTCATCTTTCACTTCATCTTCACTATCATTTGTTGGTGCATAGCATTGGATTACCTTCATTCTGATCTTCTTCTTTATTCTGAATGCAGCTGTGATGATTCTTGATCCATGGTTCTCCCATCCTATCAGCGCCCTCTGTGCAGATCTTGATAGCCTAAGCGCTACACCTTCTGTGTGTGGGGCATCATCTTCTTCATGACCTGAATAGAGCAAAATCTCACTGCTCGTCAATCTTTTCTGTCCCGATTGTGTCCATCTTGCCTCGCTGACTCCCAGCAGTGCAAGGTTGTCATTTTTCATTTCTGCTCCTACTTGGGTGGTTTTCCCTTCTTGGTGTGTCTGCAAGGGATTCTTTGTTTTTCAGGGAATGCTTTACTCTGAGCAACTTGATGTACTGGATGGAACTTTTTGGGGCCGGCTTCACAGATGCAGATTAAGCCTAGATTCACATTTGAATTTAGTCTCAGACTAAAGACTACAAGGCTTAATCTGTCCATGTGAAGCAGGCCCTAAAGCTTTGTTTACATGGCCAGATTCAGATTTTCCAAAATTACAAATTTTTAAAAAATACATTATGGGCAAAAGTATGTGGACACCAGGCACTGTCACAATAATCTGTATCCACTCAAATCTTTTCATTGAGAAAAAAATCTTCCACTTCCACTGTGTTAGAGCTTCTGTAACTTTGATTTAGTAATACTTAGAGTAACTCAGACTCTTGGAAAACAAATACCAAAGGATTACATTTCAGAAGATTATGCCTGTCAAAAGGGTTGAAGAATTGTAGCATTTTATTTCAGGTATGTTATTTTCAAGCTTGTGGAAAGAAAAGGGGCGATATTTAAGGGGTTAATCAATTCATCACTTCCCAGCTTTTGGATAATCTCTGAAGATAATAACTCATGGAAATGTTTAGCATTTTCCCTTTAAATGTATCTTTTCAACCAACCGGGATTTCATTTCAAACTAAATTCTGGAGAATTCAACAACATTCAAAGTCCAATGGTATAAATGCTTTCAAAGAACCATAGTAAGATGAAGTATTAGCATTTTTCAGAGAGTGACCCCAGGTGCCATGGGCACTCTGCAGGTGTGAATGGGATTTGTGAAGGTGCAAGCAGGACAGTTCTCTGTAGGTTTAAGCTGTGAAGGAAATGATAAGCATGTCTCCATAAGGCTTCAAATGTCAGTGATGGTGAGATGTACAGAAGTACCTCCACGGTATGCTGAGACATTTATAATTGTGCAAGTGTCTTCAATGCAATCCTTTTTATGAACTGCGTGTATTCAATAATCTTTCACATAGCATGCTAATATAAGACATTTGGTGCAGTTTCTTTAATTGCAGTGGTTGTCATTTTAACATGCATTCATAAATGACACCAGCCTCACGTGACTAAATCACTGTCCATTGACATTATACCTTAACATTACTGAAAGTGCCAGTCTTGTTAAAGGGTGCCTATACCTTTCCAATTTTATGAAACTGTTACACTTAAGCTAAATAAAAAATGTTTTAAATGATTTTTCCATCAAGAATCAAATTAGCTTCATAAATTGTATACTTGGTTTTAAGAAGCAGAAAGGAACAAAGAAAAAAGAAACGATGAATGAGAATTGTGCTGTAGTGCTTTCCTCTCGCATATCCATGTACAGTAGTTACATAATATCCATCCATCCATTATCTGAACCCGCTTATCCTGATCAGGGTCGCAGGGGGCTGGAGCCTATCCCAGCATACATTGGGCGAAAGGCAGGAATACGCCCTGGACAGGTCGCCAGTCCATCGCAGGGCACACACACCATTCACTCACACACTCATACCTACGGGCAATTTAGACTCTCCAATCAGCCGAACCTGCATGTCTTTGGACTGTGGGAGGAAACCGGAGTACCCAGAGAAAACCCACGCAGACACGGGCAGAACATGCAAACTCCGCACAGAGAAGCCCCGGCCGACAGGGATTCAAACCCAGGACTCAAACCCACTGCACCATCCGTGCCGCCTAGTTACATAATATGCATTATATATTATAAGTCTTTTAAAGTATGTAAAGTGATGTAATGTGAATGGCAGTGTGTCTGCTTCATTTGGTTGAACAACACTCGTTGTTTCAGAAGTGCTTTAATTTGTGCAGCCATATGTTCTTTAAAGTCTATTAGCTATTGCTACAAGCCAAAGGTGTGTGCTTCTTTTACGAGGTTATGCCATAAAGATCTAATTTCCAATGGAATTAGGAATATGGAAATTTAGCACAGCATCAAATGAACACAAATTTAACTGAGAGTCTAATTTATGGGCAGACGTGCTTTCATCTGTTACACTAGATGGAAACATTCTACAACCTTCTCATACTGAACTTCAGTCTGTGTTGCTATGTGCTGATTATCATTTCATATAATTGTATATGTCTAAATGTATTTGTATCCTGTAAGACAAATTAGCCAAAGATATAATGAAGTAATTACAACAAGTTCTTCAGGCAAAATTATTTTTTTACTGTGTACGAATGATGAAGTATGACATTGATTTGACTTGCTTAGTGCTGAGTGGAGTAGTAAAATGAGAAATGTAATCAGGCACTGTGCAGTAAATCCGGTTTGTCAGTCAGCGGTTTGCTCTGTCATGATGCTTCTGTATTAAGTGAATGTCAAAAGCGATTGGAGAGTGTCCGCCCTTCAGGGAGCTCCAGTGATGGAGTGCAACTTTAACACGCTACACAGAGGCCCTGTTAAAATGCAAATAGCTTTTTCTGACCCCTCTCAGTGATCACAGAGGCCTGTAGTGTTTGAAGTGACCTCCTTTTCAGAAACACCACAGAAAAGCCCCTTCGCACTGCTTCTCATCAAATTCAGAAATGGCAAAAAAAGAGAAAAAAGAAAAAAGAGTGGAGGAGTGGAAAGTTTATGTTTTCACATTTCATGTTTTAGGCACTTCTATTGTACAGGTAGCTCACTGGATATCTCATTTGCTCACTTCATGATATGAACAGATATGAATGACTTATTAGACTATATGTACCTCAGTTGAGATAGGTATACGTTACTTCATAATGATTTGGGCTAGGGGTGAAGAGGGAAAGTGCTGTTGAAGCTATATAGTAAAAAAGCTCATGCCAACAAAACATGCAGAACACTTATGATACTTGGCTTTAGAGCTGCAATGTAGCCCCATATGAGAGACCATATTTCACAACATGTGTAACAGACAGAAACATGTAAGTGCAAGCAATGTGCAAGCAATGTCTAGAAAATGACTAGTGACTGTTAAGAATGCAAAAGAATACTGGCTGCCCACGACAGTCATGCTTAATGGATAACAATGATGTTTTACTCACATAGTGCAAAAAAGCTCAAATATGAATAGTGAATAGCTGAGAATGCTGTGGTGCATTCTATTACCAATGGCAATACTAATTTCAATTTTACCATTTTCTCTGGAGGTAATAATTTGCAGAAAACAAATCAAAGGGTGCCCTGCTGCAAAAACAGCTCAAGCTAGGGTTTGAAACAGCTGGTAGCTGGTTGACTAATTAGGACAGCTCTATACTCAACATGGTTTGACCAACTCAAGCTATGTTTTGAAACAGCTGGTTGCTGGTATTTCAAGCTGGTCATAGCTGGATAGCTGTAAACCAGGGGGCTACACATGTGAGGTTTAATGTATTTATTCTAGCAACACATTCCTGGGTTTGTCAAGTTGCAAGTTGGGTGTTGCAAGTGGTTCATGGTTCTGTGTAATTTCAGCAGAACTGCTGCCTGTGAGTGTGAAGATGTGTACAGTATACTCAGAAGCACCCAGAGTGTTTGATTTTGTGAAAAGTCTAAGGTCAGAGAAAGGGTCCAGAACTGCAAGCCACCTTGACTGGAGATAATTATTGGAGATAATTATTGAAAGAACCTAAGGCACTTTTTTGTACAACTTGTTCTTTTTTTAGTAATGAGCAAATCAAGAGTCATCAAGACATAGTGCCTCTGATCATGTATGTAACAATTCTGATTCATTCCTGCTAAATTACCTCTCCACTTGTTGGGAACTTTATTATATTGCAGGATCGTGCAGCGATAATGAGAGCTAAGTGAGAGGAAGTGGAAGAGCTTTTCTGAATCTCAGTACAAACGATCTGGCATATATGTATCTAAGAACCAGCTTTATTACCCTAAAATAAGACAGGCACCACATTATTCACCCCCTGCTTTAATAAAGTAATTGGCATTACATGCAAATCAATTCCACAACGTAACCTCATAACACTCTTCGGCTTTACTTTTATTCTCTGTCAAATAATTAAATGTAGAGCTACATTTCTGGAACTGCCAATTACTTTCTGTAGCCCCATTCATGGCCTCTTTCCTTCATCTACCTGTCAGTGCTCACCCAGGAGAGGGGGAAATAATAGATGTGTGGGCCTAAAACCTTCAGAGTCCAGTGAGGACAGCACAACAAAGACTGGATTGAATTAAAGATGAAAATGGCATTCAAAATGTATTCAGATAGAATGAGGTAGTATATTCTAGCAGTCTCCTATTATTCTGTGAGTTTTTTAAATGTAAGACTCATTTCAAAAGCTATTATAGTCTTTTTAGAGCATTGGGATATATTTAGAAGTATAGTGTAAATGTAATTCACAGTAAAAGCTTTGCTTATATATAATGTACAATCAATACAAAAACTGATGGTTTAGTCAAGTCTGGATCTTAATCATTACCCAAGCCTCTAATTATTTTCAAAATGACTCTGTTAGCCCTCCTGCCAAAAAAGAAAAAAGCATGTCTTTGTATGAGATATCTATTTACTGACAGATGACTTGGCTGGCAGTTCTGAAGGCGATAGCAAACAGGAGACAAATGGCTGCAGAGAGAGCCCTAGGTATTAAGTACAGCCTAGAGCAAACTGACCGATCTGCCACTACAGCAGCAGTCTGAAAGAAACAGGTGGGGGATAAAGGTTAACAAGGACATCCCTCCTGTCACAGAGACAACACTTTCACTTTGTGAGGAATATGCCTTAAACAGGTCCCAGCACACGCTGTGCAGGAATATTTTAGAATATTAATTGCACACTTAGTATGCTGTGGTCATATGGCTTTTATTAGTATTCCATCAATTCAATGAGCCATGAAAGCCCAGATGCTTCGCCCTGCTCTTTCCTGTGTACAGTATATCCACTGTTCCCTTACATATCTGCATTTGTCAGCGAGACCTGTACTTTATTGTATGTGTTTTCCCTTTTATTAATTCATTCAGTAACCCAGTGTCATTTTTATTAACCAGATGAAATCATTCCTAGAATATTCTTCATGATTCTTCTGCAATGCATTAATTACTCAGTATAATCCCGACAGACAGACAGACAACAACATCCACTGGATGTTTCAATTTCTCAGTCAGTGATGGAGGTTTGTACCTTGCTGGACAAGCAGTAAAACAGAATTGCAAAGCAATAGTATAGCAGTCATTTTGATTGGTTAAAAAGGCATAAGGTTGAGAATGCCATATGGCACTCTTGGAATTTAACGGTAGTTACTCTTGAGTGCCATATGGCACTTTTGGGACTGAAAGGGTTAACAAATGCCTCTTCAGTCAAATAGTGAACACATGCCTCTTCAATAATAAAGGAAACATTATCCCCCCTTCCTTTGATAAAATCATCAATAATAATAATAATAATAATAATAATAATAATAATAATATGGGCGGCACGGATGGTGCAGTGGGTAGCACTGCCGCCTCACAGCAAGGAGGTCCTGGGTTCGAACCCCCCGTGGGCTGGGGCCTCTCTGTGCGGAGTTTGCATGTTCTCCCCGTGTCTGCGTGGGTTTCCTCCGGGTACTCCGGTTTCCTCCCACAGTCCAAAGACATGCAGGTTAGGCTGATTGGAGAGTCTAAATTGCCCATAGGTATGAGTGTGTGAGTGAATGGTGTGTGTGCCCTGCGATGGACTGGCGACCTGTCCAGGGTGTATTCCTGCCTTTCGCCCAATGTATGCTGGGATAGGCTCCAGCCCCCTGCGACCCTGTTCAGGATAAGCGGGTTAAGATAATGGATGGATGGATGGATAATAATATGAATATTGGGTGGCACGGATGGTGCAGTGGGTAGCACTGCCGCCTCACAGCAAGGAGGTCCTGGGTTTGAATCCCCGTCGGCCGGGGCCTCTCTGTGCGGAGTTTGCATGTTCTCCCTGTGTCCGCGTGGGTTTCCTCCGGGTTCTCCGGTTTCCTCCCACAGTCCAAAGACATACAGGTTCGGCTGATTGGACAGTCTAAATTGCCCATAGGTATGAGTGTGTGAGTGTGTGAGTGAATGGTGTGTGTGCCCTGCGATGGACTGGCGACCTGTCCAGGGTGTATTCCTGCCTTTCGCCCAATGTATGCTGGGATAGGCTCCAGCCCCCCTGCGACCCTGTTCAGGATAAGCGGGTTAAGATAATGGATGGATGGATGGATGGATGGATGGATATGAATATTTCATGCTGGTACTTAAACACTAAATTAACTAAAACCAAGGCCATCATTAGGGCTAGCCAATAATGCCCTCTAACTGTTCTATGCTATGAGGTTTCACTGCACAGATTTTTACTGCCGCTCTTAAGCCGAAAATAGCATCATCACACCCTGGCCAAGAGGGGAATGCACCAGGCTGCTCTCAACTACCGATTAAAAGCCCCCGCTCCACACCCTGAGTTCCAGGTGAATCAAATCATCACCATCCAGTCAACCCAGTGGAAGTTTGCTCTGCTACCAATCCAAGTAGCTGGGCAAAAAAACCCGAAATAAGTAAAAAAACTAAAATAACAAACTAAAGGGACTACTAGCCAGCACCAGCAGTGCTCAAGCTTTTGAAAAGATTATCAATCCTGTGCAAATACATGTCATATGAACCTAGTCACTCGTTTAGTTTATCACTTTGTGTAGTTCACCATAAATTAGCAGAACTTTTATAGATAGTGCCTTATTTTTGAATGCTAAAATACAGGCAGGATGTACTTAAAATGATTAAATCTCTCCCCTTGTGTACTGCAAGACAAGTTTGACAACAAAAGATTGAGAGGATGAATCCCTATCTCAGTGATGGCTTTTATAGGCACCAAAGCCAACATAGCTTACAGGGTGATTATAAATGATGAAATGAACAATGTTTCCAGAATGTTTTTGTTGACAATTGTAGGTTTGCCAAGATCTGATGACCCACCCTACCCAAGCAGACCTCTAACGTCTTAATTTGCCCACTTAGCTTCGATTTGGGAGATCATAGAAGATATGAACAAGGGTTCCGTTTGTGAGACAGTCTATTCAATTTACTACTATATTTCAACATACTTCTACAACCACTGATGTCTACATTGTCTACATTCAACAGACTGCGTTTTCCCCATCATCAATAATAATGGCATCAGAGGAGATTTTTTGCATTTGCATAAATGTGAGCAAATACATTTATTTTATTCATGTTGTATGTTAAATATTTTACAGTCATCCAGATTCAGGGCTGAGAGTTGATTCAGACCACATTTTTGACATTAAACACGTGGAAAAGCACACTATAGTTTCACATGTACATGTCCTGCTACTTCTTTGCCTCAAGGTAGCATCACACTCAATGCACCACAGCACAGCAACTGGATTAATTTACACCAAATAATGACTACTTTTCTGCACACCTTGACATGTAACAGCCTCCTGGGAACTTGGACAACCATGATTCCAGGTCAGCAGGAATGTACCAACAGTCTACATTCACAAATGAAAATTAATATCCATTCACAACTTTGGGCAACTGTAGCCTATCATTGCTATGGGGATTTGAACAGTTATTACCTCTTATACTTGAGAAACATGTTAAAAGGGTAGCTGACTAATTAAAATTACACAGGCATTTTCACGTTCCATATCTCTGTTCACTTCTCATGGGGGGTGGCTGTTGAGTGAAATTACAATTATAATTCCA
Organism: Conger conger; assembly: GCF_963514075.1. Classification (NCBI taxonomy): domain Eukaryota; kingdom Metazoa; phylum Chordata; class Actinopteri; order Anguilliformes; family Congridae; genus Conger; species Conger conger. The sequence continues at coordinate 17,458,306 of NC_083763.1, read as the reverse complement.
GGCAAGTTCTGCTTGTTCAAATGTATCAACATTTACCAGTCATATCATTATATGCTATATGCAAAATAATAGGCATCTGTATCCAAGCATTGGTTATCAAGATTGATTAAGATGATGATGATGAATGATGATGATGATGATTGTTATTGTTACAGTAATAGTACAGTAGTACTCATTTCTACAGTACTGGTTATTTGGTTATTATTCAAGAAAAAATATGCTACACAGAAACACCCAAAAACAAAAACATTGCAATACAAAATATTGTGATCTGACACTTTTTCCGCAAAAGCTTGGAAGAATAGGTTTATAATGGCAAATCTTTCCAATTTCACAGAAGAATAATATCAATAGGGGCAACAGGCTGATTTCAAATACAGAGAGTTTGAACAGTAAGTTCATATGGGCATTCAAATCTTTCATAAATGCTTCAGTAGCTAAAGAGTGATGGTGGATTAAATGAAGTAAATCATTTGAAGAAAACTTGATTCTCTCCACAGAATTCTTTTGAAATCAAATCTCTCTTCCCTTTAATGAATTTTTCTTGCCTCTGTGTGGACACGTCTGTTCTCAAGGTCAGAGGTGTGACTGGAACATGGCGTATTGTTGGGCCCACACCTTACAAGAATGAAGACAAGATTAGGGATAAGGCTATAGTAGGCATTCCCAGGCACACCTCTCACATGAAAAATGTGAAAATGAAAAAGCTTCACATGCTAGACATTGATGAATTGCATAATTACAGAAATAAATTGGATTCAGGTTCAAAAGAACACATTTGTTCAGCATGGATATAAAAAACAGTTCCCACCTTCATCTCCCTCATCCATAGATATTCATGAAACTCAGCTCTTCATTGTAACCACAAATTTCACAGTTCATCATGGCTTGTGAAGGAATTTCTCATTTCAAAGCTCATTACCCCTGGTGACAACTAATTAATGACACCAATCTGAAGCAATGTTTACTCAGAGCTAAGCAAAGTTACCCATAACCATCTCACAACCACATCTTGTGAAGGAGCATTGAGCATCATGTTTAAGTATATTAATTAAAAAGAGATGAGGGCAAATCTGAAAACAAATATATATATATATACATATTTTTCTTAATCACATGTAAGAATCATCAGTGGAACTGTAAATGGAAGGGAGATAAAAACAAATACCAGTTTTTCAATGCAGGAGAAGAGGCACAAAGAGCAAAGAGAACAAACAGCAGAGGGCAAATGTCCTTTTGATGGCTTACCTAATTGATGGCTTATCTTGTAGCAGCAGGGGCCTGTATCATGAAAGTATCTCAATTTAGTTGAGCGAAATCCAAGATAGCCAGGTCAACAAATCCTGAACATGGCAATCAAGGATAATGGGTAGCACAACAGATCACGACACTGGTTAACTCATTCTGCCAACCCAGGATTTCCCACTGAAGCTATCTGCATGTTCACATAATACGAGCAGTGTCTGTCACAATTAGCTCTTAGAATCACAGAGAGAGGGCGGCACGGATGGTGGAGTGGGTAGCACTGCCGCCTCACAGCAAGGAGGTCCTGGGTTCGAATCCCCGTCGGCCAGGGCCTCTCTGTGCGGAGTTTGCATGTTCTCCCCGTGTCTGCGTGGGTTTCCTCCGGGTACTCTGGTTTCCTCCCACAGTCCAAAGACATGCAGGTTAGGCTGATTGGAGACTCTAAATTGCCCATAGGTATGAGTGTGTGAGTGAATGGTGTGTGTGCGCCCTGTGATGGACTGGCAACCTGTCCAGGGTGTATTCCTGCCTTTCGCCCAATGTATGCTGGGATAGGCTCCAGCCCCCCTGCGACCCTGTCCAGGATAAGTGGGTTAAGATAATGGATGGATGGAATCACACAGAGAGCCAGAGTTTACCGGGTTTTTTGCAGGATGTATTAAAAATCTAAAACTGAAAAAACTCATTTATTTAATTTTTTATACCCTTCATTTAGTACTTTGTCAAAGCCCCTTTGGCAGCAATTACAGCTTAAAGTCTTCTTGGATAGGTCTCTCCAAGCTTTGCACACCTGGATTTGGACAGTTCATCCAATTCTTCTTGCCAGCTCCTTCAGATTTGATCTTCAGGTCTCTTCTCAGATGTTCTAAGGGGTTTAAGTCTGGGCTTTGGCTGGGCCACTCAAGGAGACTTGTCCCGAAGCCACTGCAGCATTATCTCGGCTGTATATTCACCATAGGGATGGTATTAGCCAGGTGATGAGCAGTGCCTAGTGTTCTGCCCAAAGAGTTATATTTTTGTTGCATGCTCTCAGAGTCGTTTAAATGCCGTTTGTCAAACTCCAAGCGGGCTGTCATATGCCATCGAGCAACTCGCATAAAGGCCTGATGGATGGAGTGCTGCTGAGATAGTTGTCCTTCCAGCAGGTTCTCCCATATCTGCACAGGACTTCCGAAGCTCTGTTAGAGTGACTGTTGGGTTCGTGGTCACCTCCCTGACCAAGGCTCTTCCTGCCCAGTTACTCAGTATGGCTGGACATTCAACTCTAAGAAGAGTCCTGGTGGTTCCAAACTTCTATTTTACAATTATAGAGGCCACTGTGTTTATGGGAAGACTCAAAGCTTTAGAAATGATTTTATACCCTTGCCCTGATCTATGCTTTGCCACAATATTATCAGGAAGGGCTACAGAGAGTTCCTTGGACTTCATGGCATGGTGCTGCAGTTTGAAGACTTTCTAAACTATATCCAATCAATTAAATTTGCCACAGGTGAACTCTAGTCAAGTTATAGACACATCTGGAGGATAATTAAAGCAAACAGGATGCACCTGACCACATTTGGAGTGCCACACTACAAAGTAAAGGGTCTGAATACTTATGTAAATGAGAGATTTAGATGTTTTTTTTTTCAGTTTTAGATTTTGCAAAGATTTGCGAAGATTTCTAAAACCTGTTTTCACTTTGTCATTGTAGGTTATTTAATATATACTTCATCAATGTTATCCATTTAAAATTAAATCTACAACACAATAAAGTGTTCAAAAAATGAAGGAGTCTGAATATTTTCTGAAGCTACTGTACATGCTTTTCATGTATCAGAATCACCATTAAATATTTTTTATCCAGAGGATAGATTTAACAGTCCAATATGGTTTACAGTACAGTTATATAACCCCTGTAGCGTGTGCTGAACTCCCACAAATTGGTCTTTCCTCATTAACTTTTCTACGGCAGTTGCAGGATATTATCTATAATTGAATTTGTGTGTAACTCATTTGTAGCAAGGTTTATTACTGTAGAGATGGGGCTCTTTTTAGTGGCATGAGTTTTAATGCTAATTTATATAGCAATGTGTATTTATGGGTCCTCATAAATCGGTGGCAGCAGATATTGTCCTGTCACACAGCAGTAAATTTCATGAAAACTAGGGAATAGATAACAAGAAGTGGATAGCAACACAGGACAAAATACTTTCTATAAATGTATAAATCTTATGCATTTTATTTTCATTTAAAATGATGATTATTTTTGACTGCACAACTTTTGTATATTCCCGTATAGGTTTCAAAAATGTATTATGCATTTCTTATTTAAGATTGTTTTTTTTTGCTTCAGCAGATTCAGGAACCTCACATGCATTTTCCTTAAAGTGGATCAAGAGACCAACTGATCGAGTGTTTAATGATTCATGACGCCAGTGACTAAAAAATGAAATGACTTTGCTGTGTGAGCTCAACGGGTACCCTTGGAGTGAGCAGTGAAGCTGCAAGGAGAATGCATTAATGTGGTATTGATCAGAGTGACATTCCTATCAGCTGTGCCGGCCGTAAAGGTCAGCCAGTTTGAGTTTACCTCTCATGGCCATCTCCCTCCTGCTGCAGGATAGAGGGAGGGTGGGGGAAGGGGGGGGGCTGCAGACAGAACGAGAACACTAAGGCTTGGGAGGGCTCATCTTGGCAGGGGAAACACTGCCAGGGTCTCACTCATCGGGAGCATGGCGTTCTATTCCCATTGTGATTGGCATAACACGTGTGGGAAATGATAAGCATTGGCTCCGGGTTTGCAGTAAAATGGAGTGAGAGTTCATGTTTGTAGAATCATGGTTAGAAGATCTGCCCTCACATCGCAAGGTCATGAAATGGTCGAACAGGAAAAAAAGGATGTGATGACTCTGCTAATGTAGGTAGTACCAAATTCAATCTGAAATTCCCAACTGATACCCTGTAAACATATGACCTTGCACCAAGTTATACTTTTTTATTCTCTATATTTTGCCTTGGCAATCTTAAGGGGTTCGCTTTGGTCTGGATGTAATTATGTTTAAACTCTGGGAAAATTTTAATAGGCTAGCCTAAAAACAATACAGGGAAATCAATGTAAGAAAATCCCTTCAGTTGCGTTGGAATGTTGTGTGTCAACATGATATGAACCAGCAACCAGAGGAGGAAATGTCTTGGGGAAATTAATTGTGCTAAATCAGCATTACCCAACCCAAGCCCTGCTGATTAAACACTGTTTGAACACAGTCATTTTGGGGGGAATTTCAAATGGTGTTTAAGATCGGTGTGTAACATGAAGTAATCGTTTGGATTTGAGAGATGATCTTGATGCAAAGCCATAAAAACATAAAAACAACCACTACAACATTTAACTGTGTCCAAATTGTTTCAGTTTCCGAGTGTGTATTTTCCTATTAGTGTATTTTCCTAATTGTGTATCAAACCATAAAGTGTTGAACTTATTTTCTATAATACTGCACGTTATCATGGAAAAATGCATTATTCCAAAACATTCAGTTATATTACTATATTCTACATTCCATATGGGAAACTGAAAGTCAGCATGGCATTTGAATGATTGAAATGCACAGTTAATCATGTCAATACACTATTGCGGTTTCTTTTTTATTTTTATTTTTTACAACAGGACTATAAGTTATATTGGATCAAGGGATTTAAGGCAAGCTACTGTATATGATGATACAAAGTAATGCAAATTGATTCATTCTGAAATATTCTAAAATATACAAAATTTGAGTTGCTATATTTGTGCTGTTAATGAGTTCAGTCATATTGAATGATTTGATGAGCACAACCTATGCTAAACGTTTCTGAGTAAATTATAAGCCTACCTGTAAAATGTGAGCTGGTGCTGTGCTTTGCCTGTATGATCAGTAAGATCACTATAAAACACTAAGCTAATCACTAAGCTAGCCAGCTTTATTAGGGACAGCAGCCTACTACAGCAACTCAAACTGTGGCCCTGTGATGTGCTCTGTCTTCCTCACAAGCCCTGATAATTAATGACTGTCCCTTCTGATGTCTCCAGGAGGGCTACAAAACCGCTGGCTTCTCAAAGGGGCATGACTGTGTCACAGACAGGCAGAACAGAGTGAAACCTGTCACCAGTGTGATTTATTTGTGCCTTCTGTTGGCCTAAAGGGGAACAAGTTTTTTTCACAAGAAAGGCAATAAGTACCCATAATCACAAGAATTAACATTTTGTCTTTGCTAACCGCATGCTTTGCCATATGCAGGTGACTCATTTCTTCACAATTGTCAAGACAATAAAAAATCTACCCAGGAAAATATTATATACATCATGCTGACAGACGGAACTGGCTCCATGCTCCACTGGATAGCATGAGTTCTGACATCGCTTCATTCATCAAACTGTAAACTCATGGCACAACAGAACACAGCTTGCACTGGGGCCAACCTTTAAAGCTGGCTTTGAATAAATTGGCATGTATTTGTGAAATAGCCAAAATAAAGATGCAGTCCAACAATACAGTCTGGAACTGAATCCTGACTGTGTACACGTCAACAGTGGCTGTACAACTCTGGTACTGTAAAAGTGGCTTTTTTCTCAAAGTTGATCCTCATCATCCTCATTGTGTTTCACATAGCAGTTGACCACTCTTGCATAAACATGAATTGGAGGAATATACTTATGGTACTCTTTATTAATACAAAAAATGTATGTTTGAAAACATTTCAAAACATCAAGATAATGCTGTAAAACAATATTAAATCACTTTACCTTTCAAATGTGATTCCTAATTGTTTCAATTTAAAATCCAGGAATGAAGGGAATGAAGGGAATAAATTGGGAATGGAAAAGACGCTTTTTCCTTTCCCAAAAATAAAAAGCAAGACAGCTTTAGCAATATACTGGCAATGTGATCCATAATTCATGCTATTTGGCTGCCATTACATTATCACATCTAATCACTGTCATCTAAACCTCCTGAGCATTATACCCCTTAAGTTTCCCCATTTTTCAAATTTGAAGATTTATCATTTTCAGCATTCTTCAAAAAAATTACATTTTTATGATGCACACTAATATTATTAAATGTGTGGTCATACAGTACATATAATGTGGTCTTTGTTAAATGTTTCCAAAAGTAATCACTCAGTAACAGTTGGTAATGATTACTGCAGTTCTCTGAGTGTAATAGTGATTGTCCGTCAGTGTGACATGACTGGAATAGCACCCAGCAGGGCACCCTGCGGCCTCATTAAGGGGCTCAGACCTTTTAGATGTGGTAATGCCACTTCTCCGTGGTACTGGAGACTGTAGTGCCAGGAGGTGGCTGTCTACATCCCCACCAACCCTCACTCACTAAATTATGTTCTTTTAGTGAATGTAGGTATACAGGAAATTAGCACTGAGGGACTCTCTTTTCACCTCAAGATGAACTTTTTCATTAAATCCATCCCAGAGGGGACACAACGCCAGACAAAATATAATTATGCCAATGTTCTGTTCGGCTGAAAGCGAAATCATGACTGCAACAGATGGAAAATGAGATGAAGTGTCTCTTCACCAAAGGGATGAGTAAGCTTTTGGGACAACAGCACGGTAACAGCACAGAAGTTTGGCGGAGAGAATAAATGAAAAAGAACCTTGTGGCATGAACTTCCGTCTGTGTGACACAGCCAAAATCGCTAATTAAACGTGTAGCACAGTTTTCCTGAGACAGTGGAATGTCTCAAATGGGAAATGGGTCAGCAGGAGTGCTCAGCATAATTATCAGGAGCTCAGGTGTTGCCCTTGTCTGTTCATTCAGTGGTACAGCTAGTGGGGGGGGGGGGGGGGGGGGGGGGTCAGTACAGGTGGGTCAGCTTGGTGTTTCTCAGGGGTTCCATGTGGCCATGCAGATAGTGCAGAGATGACGGGACCTGTCCTCACTGGAACACTTCACTGGACATAATGACCCTTACGGACCCCACCTTAATGAGCTTCTTACAAAACCAACATGCCGAGTATACACAGAAAGCCCAGGTACGTCACCCTCTCATTCAGACCCCCATCACCTGCCTTGGTCCTAAAATCTGGGATTCATAATACTTCACAATCATTTACACAAAGATTCCATCCATTGGATATGTATCTGAAAGATGATAGTTGCATAGACATATAAGAGTACAGTCAATGCATTACATTTCATTTAGCAGAGTCTGACGCTTTTATCCAAAGCAACGTATAAAACAGTCAGATGAGGTACAATTAATATATAGTGCCCCTTGAACTTCAATAATTAATTCTAGTCATTAATAATAGAGGACAGATAAGGACGGAGCTCACCAGATATGGACTGGAGAAAAGCTCATATGGTCTCTAGAGACATGTCTCTGTAAGCATGGTATAGCTAGCAGAGTGTGTATTCCCTTTTGTAGTGCTGTGCATGACATTGGGTTACACTGCAATAGATTCTGTAAACTGTTTATGGTTTGTTTTCATTGAAGCAATGTCAATTAAAGGCTTAAAAAATATCCATGACAGCAGTGACAATCAAGGCTACTATCTCCACAGGGTTTGTTGTTCCCACACCCTCACTTGCATGCAAGGTAGATACATATTTATGAAAGTCTGATTTCCAAAACAACCATTTCAATAACGGGGATGTGGCCTTCAAGAGCATCAAAGATGAAATGGTACAGAGTTGTGAAGGCCCTTATACAAATCATACCAGCCCTTATGCAAAATTGCTGTACAGCAGACAAGCTTTCTTTTATTTAGATTTAGAAAATAACAGTGGGTATTAGAAAGTGTGTAAGGGGTGGAGATTAGGGATCCGAAAACAAATCATGGAGGAAATCAACGGAAGAGCGGTTGTGTGGGTCATCTTGATATATTCCTCTGTCCATGAAGGTAAGGACTATATATCCAGAAATGGTATCAGGACACCCAGCTCCCTTGTCTGCCTGCAATCTGCTTTTTGACAGTGAGCCTTGGAGAATAATAGACATTTTCATGAGAATTTTTTTACCCTTAGCACACAGTTTTTTATTTTTTGTTTAATTATTTTTTCATTGTAAGAATTGTCTTGGGCGGCACGGATGGCGCAGTGGGTAGCACTGCCGCCTCACAGCAAGGAGGTCCTGGGTTCGAATCCCCGTCGGCCGGGGCCTCTCTGTGTGGAGTTTGCATGTTCTCCCCGTGTCTGCGTGGGTTTCCTCCGGGTACTCCGGTTTCCTCCCACAGTCCAAAGACATGCAGGTTAGGCTGATTGGAGAGTCTAAATTGCCCATAGGTATGAGTGTGTGAGTGAATGGTGTGTGTGCCCTGCGATGGACTGGCGACCTGTCCAGGGTTTATTCCTGCCTTTCGCCCAATGTATGCTGGGATAGGCTCCAGCCCCCCTGCGACCCTGTTCAGGATAAGCGGGTTAAGATGATGGATGGATGGATGGATGGAAGAATTGTCTTGTTTTTGCATCAGATCATTTCATTCAGTCTTAAAGTGTTAAGTGTTAAAACTTCAAGACTTATTAAGTTGCTTGGTCTGGACAAGAGTTTGTTTCCATAATGATTTGACTTCTATCACTAATATTTCATGTATTTAAAGGAGACAAAATTACATAACCTCAACTGAAATTGTACAGCATTTAATTGATGTGTCTAATGCAGGGGTCGGCAACCCTGGTCCTGGAGAGCCGCGGGGTGTGCTGGCTTTCGTCTCCACCTTAAAATAAGCAACCGATTCAGACCCAAGAAACCAGGTGAGGTGAGTTAACTGTGCAATCAACGGCTTTCATTGATCAATTAATGCCAAGTAACAACGAAAGCCAGCACACCCTGCGGCTCTCCAGGACCAGGGTTGCCGACCCCTGGTCTAATGGATTTTTCACTCCTGATAATATTACAGTACAAAAATATTATTATGCAATTTTATTATATATTAGCTACTACAGTATAAAAATTTGAAAATGCATTCCTTCTAATAGCTCAGTAAATTTTACATGCCATTTGTTTATGGTAATATCAGTGTTCTTATACTTATGTTTGGGAATTGAGCAAAAGGACCTTATCAGTCTCACCACACTGCCCTCCAAACTTTGTTTCCCTGTCTCCTGATTAGCAGATTACTTGAACCCTTTGCTTATGAGTCATACCTCTGCGTTATTTATGAGTGTGTGATACAAAAACCAGGCCCCAGTAAATTCACGAGTCAGATCAGTGCATTCACTAATACTGCATTCAAAGCGGCCACGACAAGCCTGATTGGCAATTTATAGCTTCCAATTTCCATACTGAGTGAGGTGGCCTGTGCTACAACTCATTTTCCCCCGATTAGTGCTTTTTCAATAATTCTTATTAACGGCATGTTTAACCTTCTCTGGTCATTTTGACTGTGGCTGGCTGAGAGCAGCTGATGCTGCCTCACACAGACACTGCAGCCTCCTGGCACAACAGCCGCTGTCAGGACTAAAGGACAACACAGCCCTCATCCATTCACAACACAGGGCAATTTATTATCATTTCTCCATGACCCTGAAAGCTTCTTTTTTTTTACCAGCCACTTCTTAAAAAATATCTCTATATCGCTTTGCTGTTTAACCAGCTTTGCAATACAAACCCTGCTGTTCAAAACGGTGTTTTGCTGTTCAAAACGGTGTTTGGTAATAATTTTGATAACACAAAGTTGTTACAACACCTTTTATGATCTATATTGATGCAAGCTTTATGAATTACGATTAATTTGTATTATGGTTCTTGGCTGCAGGCACTGTTGCTCACATGACTGCTTTCTGTGATATTAAGTCATGCTTGATAAGAGCATCTATTACATTTGTGGAATGTAATAATGACATAAACATATACTGGACATATCCTCAATCACATCATGCATTTCATTTGGATCAATCCATTTTAAAACATATTAAAATCATGTAGATCTTATTCTTATTTTGTAATGTATTAATAATTTGTGGAGTATTTTGGGTAGTTAAAAAACTCATTAGACACAGGAATCTCAACAGAAGCTGTTCTGTACCATGTTCTGTTTAGGAGAACAATTGCTTGCCTATTTTGTCTTGCAGTTCAAAATAATTAATGAATACTATGATCCTGTACTTCACCCACTGTTGCCCTTTGCTGATGATGCCTTTCCTTCAGTTCCATACTGTCAAATCCTTAGAAACCGTTGGTTGGTAAATTGGTCTGTTTTGACCACTGAAACCCATAAAACATCATCCCTCTTCTTAAATCATTGAGGATTTTACTGCTCTTGGGCCATGTTAACTCTAGCTGGAATATCACATTACAACGTTACAACACATGCTTTTTATTCAGAGCAACTTACACGCCTTTTGGATTTGGTTAAAGCCTTTAAAATGAAGTGCATACATTAAGAAAATCCCATATGGCTTAAATAGGTTTTATATTCAGGACAACAGATTAAGTAATAAATAAAGTTTATTGATCATTCCATCGATATGCAAAATATCCTCTTTTCATGGAATGACCCCTGGAATGAACAGGGTTTAAATCCTTTTTTGTTCATATTTGTTTTTCCCCATTTGACATAAAAGCTCCTATATTGCTCTGAGGGTTGGACCTGTCACTATTGCGACTGCTTCACCAATGAACCCAGAGTTTTGGGAGACAGTGGTTACGGAATACACCTGTAATTCGTCCCTACAATCACATTAACCCTGTACAGCAGAACAGGGTACACAGTGCCATGGACAGAATCACAAATTAATTCACCAGCAACCGCAACTCTGAACTGAAATAAATCTCTCCTGTATCCCTTCCGACAGTCAGTGACTGCAGATTTCTCTCTCTCTCTCTCTCTCTCTCTCTCTCTCTCTCTCTCTCTCTCTCTCTCTCTCTCTCTCTCTCTCTCTCTCTCTCTCTCTCTCTCTCTCTCTCTCTCTCTCTCTCTCTCTCTCTCTCTCTCTCTCTTAGTATTCAAACTTTCTTCAGGGGAACAGGTATGGAATGGCATTACAATAGATGGATGAAACAGGGCTTGTGGGTTCATTTTCCCAGGTAGGGCACTGGTGTTATACCCTTAAACTGGAGACTGTAGTGCCAGGAGGTGGCTGTCTACATCCCCACCAACCCTCACTCACTAAATTATGTTCATTTAGTGAATGTCTCTCCATGCCTTTAGTGTACCGTAGGTATACAGGAAATTAGCACTGAGGGACTCTCTTTTCACCTCAAGGAATGCTTCAGTAAATGCCCTGTCATATAAATGGATTGCATTTAAAAAATGTGAGTTGCGTAAGTCACTCTGGAGTGTCTGTTAAATGCTGCAATGTAAAATGAAGTAAGATCTGACTTCATCCCAGAATTTCTGTATTCACTAGTATAGAAGCATTAATTCTGTGGTGCATTTTCTTTGCTTTCTTTAGAGAAAGGTCACCCTGAATACTTTATATAACTTTTCAAGTTATATAGGTTAGGCTATACAGTACTCCTACAATTTAAAACGACCTATTTACAGTTCAAGTAGTCTGCAATTGAGACCTTCTTCCTTTCATAGATGTAACAACTATTGGTAATGAAAATACTACAACTTTGCCTGGCCACCGCCATTTCAATGAGACAGTGTTATCTGAGGCTAAACGCAAAGACATCACTGTGACAGGGCATGACAAATCAAAAGGAAATTCTACTGCAGTTTCTCTGATTGATCAGGAATTTACCTGGTACACAGTATCCTGAACCTTGAGGGACGGAAGAGTAACTACACTGTCAGCCTCCCCAGCTCTCAGTGATAAATTAAAATGTAAAAGCTCTTGAAATTGAATAAATGATAAATGTGGGCATTCAAATCTGTCATCTAGTTTCAAAAAGACATGTTTATGTCACAGTTAATTTCACTATGTAAGTCCAATCAGGCTAGGAATGAGGCCTAGTGCAGTGTAAAAATAAAAAATAAACACGTTTAGGAAAGCCACTGCTTTCAGATAAAGGTTTTTTATTTTCTGTGAAATATACTGGTATAAGTTAGGAGCAATTTGGCATCATAGCCAAATTACATGTTGTGTAGGGGAAAATTCACAGAACGAAAGATCTCCCTCCTAAAAGCATGATAACCAATCACAAGTCAAAATCAGACTCCGCCTTAGTGAGCAGGCTGGTTCCTCCAAAACTCTCGACGATGTGTGCTAAAAGTTTATCAATATATCTGTATTAAAGTATGATATGTACCCTGTATAGTTTCAAACTGATTAACTGCTAAATTGTGCTCGGATTACACGGTGAGCCCAGCCAGCTGGCAGGGGGGGGCCCCGTCTTGAACTGTGTAGACCAAACTGTCAAGGACACGGATCTGACTGTACAGCTGATTTCTCCAGGACTCTCAATGTTTTATGCCAGGAGTGTATCTATTTGACCTAGAACATTAATTATAGCTGAGCTTATGAAAACGCAAGAAACCACAGTGAAAACTGTTGAAATGAGAGCAAAGAATGCTACGTACATTTATTCCCTTAGAAGAGAATAATTAATCAAATGTTTAGTATGTCTGTAGATTAGAAAAGTATATTAGAAGTGAATATTAATGAAATGTTTAGTTTGTCTGTATATTTTCAATGATTACTGCTGCTTAGTTCGTCTTATAAAAGCGAAAGATACAGAGTGACGTGTATGGATGACGTGTTAGAGGGAGGGCATCCAGAACTTTCTGAGGTCTGGTAGTTTGCCAAGAGCAGGTGCGGGGTGAAGTGAGGACACGTAGTTGGCAGAATGCCCTGAACTTTGTACAGAGTTGGCAGAGCATAAGGACCGTTGGCAATTTGCCACAATGACGTTGTGGGAGGAGCGTTGGGAGGAGTTACGATAAGAAAAGTGTGGGTGATTTGCCAGAATGAGGTTTGAGGAGGAGTTTTAGGTGGAGTAACTGTGTATAAAATGGGTGTACAAATGCCAGTCGGGGTTCAGTTCTGGAGAGCTGATCCGGCTTTATGCACGTGTGCTAATAAAGTCTGATTTTCCTGAAGATCTTGCTGCCTGGTGTCGTCTTTTCCCTCGCGAAGATGTTTTTCGACAAATTGAAGATTTGGACTCTGTCGTTTCCTAGACACGACAGTTGTACTCTTACCAGTTCACTTCTTGATTCAATTATGTAAGTTGTAGAACATACCTTTTTCAAATATTATTGTGCTCTGCAAAGCTGGCCTCCCAATTTAGTACTGTAACACTATTCCTCTAGGGTTTCACATACAGATATACACTCTCAGAAAAAAGTATACCTTGCCTTGTCTCCACAGAGAGGAACCCTTTTCTGTTCTTTATGGAACCCTTTATCGTAGGTGTGAACTGTGACAACTCCCAGACAAAGAAGGTTAGGGTTCTTCTATGGAATCAAATGGTTCATTTTTTCTCAGAGTGTAGACTAATGCCTTGCAACAAATTACAGGATGTGGGGCAAGGAAATGGGGAAATGGCTATGTAAACTTTCTTTCAAGTAAGGGTTAAAACACCATATTAACACACTAACCGCTTAAGAACAAGAGTCAGGTTCTGTGTTTTCTGTTTCCTGATTTCTGTTTAAGTCTTTAGCGTTTTTGCCTCTTGTTCCCTCTGTGACCATCGTAGTCTGTTTTCTGCTCCACTCACCATTAATTTGTTTCAGCTGTCCCATTTCGTGTCTCCGCCTCCACACTCCTTATATGGATTTCCGTCCTGCCATTTCTGCCATTCCTCTCACCTGTGTCTCATTGTCTGTCAATCTATTGTCTATTTAAACCTGTCCTTTTTTTCCAAAAAAATCTGCCAGGTTTTTTTGGGATTCTGTTTTTTTTTTTTTTGGGATTTGTACCTTTGCTTGTCTGTCTCCTCAGTTTTTGAACTCTGCCTGTTTCACTATTACGCTCTGCCTGCCCCACATGTACCTGTCTGCCAGGTTCTCGACCATTGTCTCTTTTTGGACTACGTTTTCGATCTGCCATTTGTCATTAAGGCCTGCCGTATTTACTCTATCCCTGAGTCTGCGATTGGTTCCTCTGTCCTGAACCCTGACAACAAGTAGCCTACCCACACATGTATAATGATCAATTTTCAAATCATGAAGATGACAAGTAGCTAGGAGCATGCCAATCTGCATATCAAAAGAGGTTTCAAATGAAACCGGACTGAAATTATTCACTCCTACTATACATCATCAACCATAATTTATTAAACTCGGAAGAGCTCTAATATAAAGCAGGACATTAAACATAACAAGTTCCGGGTGTAAAAATAATGCTTTTTATTTTCCTTTACTGTAACACATCATTTTTTACTGCAGTGCCTGGTGATTCTATCCACATTTCCACATTGATTTCTATAAAGCTTTGATCAAATACACATGCAATTCCAAAGAGAGATTTATTTGCACTGTAGTAGAAAGCCATCCTTTGCGGCATAGAATTTATTTTCATTTTATTGAACATCAGGTATATAGCCCTCTTGGCCTGCAGTTAACAATGAAAACAAGCACACACCCATAGCTTGGTTGTTACAATCCCTGCCATCTCAATAGTCAGAGCTACCTCCACAGAAACATAGAATGTAAACATCGCACTACTATTTCCTACATGGAATAAGAGCTCAAAGATAATGGCCTGGACTCAATCAATATTTTTCCTTCGCTTTAACTTTCCATTGAATGCAAGTAATGTCTAATATAATGAGAACACAATTTGGTTCAATGTAGGTCACAATAAATTAACACTGATGAAGTATGAAATACAAAACTAATTGAGATATTACAAAGGGATCACATGGGCATATATATTTTCCCTCTTATATTTTACTTGCATGTTTTAAATTTCATAGCATGGGACTGATTTAAGCTAATTTCATGTTTTGTTACATACATCCCCTGATAGTCCAACTCACCCCAGTAACTCACACACTCTGTAATATTATAATAGATGTCTAAATGACTAGTATTTAAGTGTTCTAGCATAAACACTCCCTGAGTTATACATGTTGGAGGAAAAAAAAAAAGAAACAGAAAGGTGCTTGTGTGAGGTTGAGGAGGTGCGGAGAGCCAGGTGCGACTAAGGGGGTGACCCCTTGTAAGCGGACCCACAAACGAGCCCGCCACTAAGACCCCGGGGGGGTAGAGGAGACAGCACTGCACACGGAGACAACTCCGCACAAATAAAAGGAAGAGCCCCAAATAACGGCTCAGAAAATAAAAACTACCCTCCAAAACCAGGGCGAAAATCACAAACAAAAAATGAGTGCGTAAAGGCTAGCACTTCTGCCCCGGACCGGGGGAAAACCCAAAATAAAAGTACAACCCAGTATAAAAGACTGGGCTAACAAAAATAAAGACTCAGGAGTCGCAGCTCCGAAAAAACACACAAACCAAAATACAAAATACCGGGGACAACGTCCCTCACCCACGGACTCACACGAGCCGAAAACAAAAAGAAACAAAGAACAAAAGAACCTACAGGAAGGCGGCTGCAGTGTACACACACTCACGCGCAGACCCCTTCCTTACCTTTTCTGAACACAGAACCAGCACAATACCTGACTCGAATGCTGAGTCTTACCATGTGCTAATACCGGCTAGGTGGCAGAGCGAACAGTGACACCGAAGCGGAGACTGAGGGGAAATGAGGGCTTTAAATACCTTCAGGAGGTAGACATCAAGTAGGCACTAACGACCACCAGGTGAAAGTAATAAGCCCCCCTGGTGGCCACCATCAGTACTACCTCCAACCCTGACAGGACCCCCCTTCTAAGGAGCGGCCCCAGACGCTCCTTCAGCCCCCCGCCTGCGGAACTCATGGATGAGTTCTGGATCCAGAATGTTCCTAGTGGGAACCCAACAGCGCTCCTCAGGACCATAGCCCTCCCAGTCCACAAGGTACTGTCTACCCCTGCCCACGCGACGCTCAGCCAGGATGCGGCACACCGTATAGGCCGTACCCCCGTCAACTAACCGTGGAGGCGGTGGAGGAACCTCCGCCGGGGCCAGCACGCTGGTGAGCACCGGTTTAAGGCGTGAGATGTGGAAGGTGGGGTGGATCCTCATGGACCGGGGCAGTTGGAGTCTCATAGTAACTGGGTTGATCCTTTTAATAATACGGAATGGACCCACGTAGCGGGGGGCGAGCTTCCGCGACTCCACTCGCAATGGCAGATCGCGAGTGGACAGCCACACCCTCTGCCCTACCCTGTAGGAAGGGGCCGACCGGCGATGTCTGTCGGCCAGTCGCTTCTGGGTAGCAGTAGCCCGTAGGAGTGCCGCCCGTACTTTTATCCAGGTGCCTCGGCACCGCCGAACAAAAGCCTCCGCGGAGGGCACCTCGGCCCCCTTCTCCAGTTCCGGGAACAATGGCGGCACGTACCCAAATTGAGCCTCGAAGGGTGAGAACCCGGTGGAGGCGTTGCGCAAAGTGTTGTGTGCGTACTCGGCCCACGCGAGCTGACGACTCCAGGACGTGGGGTTGGCCGCGGCTAAGCACCGCAGTGTGTTCTCAAGCGTCTGGTTAGTGCGCTCCGTCTGCCCGTTGGTCTCAGGATGAAAGCCCGAGGACAGACTTACTGAGGCCCCTAACAAGGAGCAGAACACACGCCAAAACCTAGATGCGAACTGGGGTCCGCGGTCGGACACCACGTCCTGGGGCAGACCATGTAGTCTGAAGACGTGGTCGACTACTAACCTTGCGGTCCCCGCCGCCGACGGTAGTTTCGGTAGTGCCACAAAATGAGCCGCCTTAGAAAATCTGTCAACCACTACCAAGATCACCTTATTGCCATCAGATGACGGCAACCCCGTAATAAAGTCAAGGGCCACGTGACTCCACGGACGTCTCGGGACCGGTAAGGGACGTAATAGCCCTGAGGGAGGTTGGTGCGATCCCTTACTACGGGCACAGACTGGACACGCGGCCACAAACTCCCGAACGTCCTTTTCCATCCCGGGCCACCAGAACCGCCTTGACAAGAGTGCGGTGAACCCCGGGATGCCCTGCCAGCCGTGAGGCATGTCCCCACTGCAGTACCTGAGACCGAACCCCCGCGGGCACGAAAAGGCAATGAGGTGGACCCCCTCCTGGATCCGGCTCGAGGCGCAACGCTCCTCGCACCGCCGCCTCCACCTCCCAAACCACTGGCGCCGCTATTTGCTCCTCAGGGATGATAGGTTGAGGAGTGTGCTCCCTGTCAGTGTTATCAAACACCCTGGAGAGGGCGTCGGGTTTTGTGTTTTTGGAACCGGGACGGTAGGTCAGGGTAAATGAAAAGCGTGCAAAAAATGCCGCGAGCTCCGTGTCTTGGCCGTCTGTATGTACTCTAAATTTTTGTGGTCAGTCCATACAGTGAACGGGTGTTCCGCCCCCTCCAGCCAGTGACGCCACTCCTCCAGAGCTAACTTGACCGCCAGCAGTTCCCTGTCTCCCACGTCGTAATTTCTCTCGGTCTGGGACAAGGACCGAGAAAAAAACGCACAGGGATGCACTTTTTGGTCTAGGGGAGACCGTTGGGAAAGAACGGCGCCCACCCCCAGCTCGGAGGCATCCACCTCCACAATAAATGGGCGCGAAGGATCTGGGGTTATTAAGATGGGTTCCGTGCAAAACCTCTCTTTTAACTCCGCGAACGCCGCTTCCGCACGAGAGTTCCACACAAAGCGCGCTGGAACCGTCTTCTTGGTAAGCGCAGTGATGGGCGCAACCACCGTGCTAAAACCTCTGATAAAACGGCGATAAAAATTTGCAAACCCTAAAAACCTTTGAACCTGCTTTATTGACGCAGGAGTAGGCCAGTTCTTAACAGCCGCTACCTTAGTTGGGTCCATTTCAATTCTCCCCTCAGACACAATAAACCCAAGAAAAGACACGGTATTCGCGTGAAAAATGCATTTCTCCGCCTTGACAAATAGGCGAGCCTCCAAAAGACGTGTGAGGACCTGGGTCACGTGCTGAATGTGTTCGGTGAGATTGTTGGAGAATATTAAAATATCGTCCAGGTAGACGAACACAAATCTCTCCAACATCTCCCTGAGCACATCATTCACCAGCGCCTGAAATACTGCGGGGGCGTTAGTGAGACCGAACGGCATGACTAGATATTCGTAATGCCCTGTGTGGGTATTAAACGCCGTTTTCCACTCATCGCCCTCGCGTATGCGTACAAGATTGTACGCATTACGGAGGTCGAGTTTAGTAAAGACAGATGCAGATTGCAGGCGCTCAAACGCGGAGTTCATTAGCGGTAGGGGATACCTATTTTTACGGGTTATCGTATTCAACCCTCTATAATCTATGCAGGGTCTCAGGCTCCCGTCCTTTTTTTTCACAAAAAAGAACCCGGCCCCCGCTGGTGACGTAGATGGTCTAATAAACCTGTTAGCTAATGCCTCGCGAATGTATTCGTTCAAAGCCTTGCTCTCCGGTGCCGACAACGAATACAACGACCCCCTAGGTGGAGATGTTCCAGGGAATAACTCAATGGCACAGTCATAGGGTCGGTGCGGTGGTAACGTAGTGGCTCGCTGTTTGCTAAACACCTCCGCTACCTCCCTATATTCCCTGGGAACGTTCTGCGGGCGAGGAAACGCAATCGCCCCTATCATCCGCCCCTCATCTCCACTGTCAGAGCCCTGCAAGGATCTCTCAGAGTCCCAGTCGGTGACGTCACTGACCTCCCCCTCGTCCACGGGGGGACTCCAGTCACAGACGGAGTCCCATTCCAGACTCTCCGCCTGCTCATCCGATACCTGAGGACTAGCCTGAACGCTGGGGAACTCCCTAGCCTCCCCCTCGTCCCCCTCGGAGTCTATATCGGTCTCTACGGGTGGAGCTGCGGGAGTGTGCGTCTGCTCAGAGTGATTAGCGCACTGCGGGCCCCACCGGGACACCGGATTGCTCCGGTCTCCCCAGTTTATTTGGGGTTGATGTTTTATTAACCACACGTGACCTAGTACAATCGGGTACGCCGGAGACTCCACCAAAAAAAAAAAAATGCGCTCCCGGTGCCCCAGAAACGGAATCCGCATTACCACCCGCTCAGTCATCTGACGCACAACCCCGGACCCCAACGGACGACCGTCCAGCGCCGTGATGGATTGGGGCTGTGGCAACGACCGAACCGGCAGTCTGTGGTGTTTTGCCCACTGTCGGTCGATAAAATTGTCAACTGCCCCGGAATCAATAAAGGCGTCTGCCCTAACTCCACCCCCCTTCCACGTCAAGTTGATGGGGAGAAACGTGCGAAAGCTGATACCTCTCACCAGTCCCACTAGTGCCTTTCGCTCCACTAGTGGGACTGCGCTTTTCCCTTCAGGTCGGGGCAGTTTCTAACTAGGTGCCCAGGCCGCCTACAAAAGAAACACAATCCCTCTTTCCAGGGACGTTTCTTAGGGCGCACCAGATTAGCGCTGTCCACCTGCATAGGTTCCTCCCCTGTGTGTGTGTCTTGTCCCCCCACCGTACTGACAGCCTTGCCTGGAGAGGACGGAATAGGCCAGTTGAACTGACCTCCCTTGCCTGCTCTCTCCCTCGCCCGTTCACGAACCCGGTTGTCAATGCGGATAGCCGCGGATATTAGCACGCCTAAACTCCCCGGTGGCTCCATGGTGGCCAGGGCATCCCGGACTGGGTCAGATAACGCGCTAGTGAACAAGGTTATGAGCGGGTCGTCTGCCCACCCCGTCTCACCTGCCAGAGCCTGAAACTCAACAGAAAACTCGGCAACACTCCGGGCACCCTGCTTTATCCATGTTAACCGAGATGCCGCCTCTCTACCCGTGATGTCGTGGTCAAAGACACGCGTCATCTCCTGCATTAGGAGCTGGGAGTCATTCATGAGGGGAGCCTGACCACGAATCAGCGGGTCTGCCCAGGCCAGAGCCGTCCCCGTCAACAGCGATAGAATGAACGCTACCCGAGCATCCTCCGTGGTGAAACGTGAGGGTTGAGATTAAAAAAAAATGAGGCACTGGGAGAGGAACCCCCTACATTTCCCTGCCTCGCCACCATACCGTAAAGGGAGCTGGAGCTTGGGCTCCCTAACCACCGGTGTAATGGGTTGGTAAGTAGGAGTGGTTACTTGGGGGGGAAGGGACGATTGGGAGGTGTCAGAGATGGGTGCGGGTGTTGGAGAAGACCGAAACTCGCTGGCTAATTGCCGGAACGTCTCGGCGAGTCCGAACAATACCTCCTGCTGTTGGTCTAACCTAGTTAATATCTCATCCTGCCGTTGAAATACCCTGGTTTGCTGCTCGGCAGTGGCAGTTTGTTGTGCACGCAACATCAATAATTCCTGCTCCTGCCTAACCAGAGCAGCCTGCTGGGCGGCTACAACCGCCTCCAGAGGAGAATCCCCTCCCACACTAGTCGCTGGCCTCTCCATGCTGGCTTCGGTGTTCTGTGAGGTTGAGGAGGTGCGGAGAGCCAGGTGCGACTAAGGGGGTGACCCCTTGTAAGCGGACCCACAAACGAGCCCGCCACTAAGACCCCGGGGGGGTAGAGGAGACAGCACTGCACACGGAGACAACTCCGCACAAATAAAAGGAAGAGCCCCAAATAACGGCTCAGAAAATAAAAACTACCCTCCAAAACCAGGGCGAAAATCACAAACAAAAAATGAGTGCGTAAAGGCTAGCACTTCTGCCCCGGACCGGGGGAAAACCCAAAATAAAAGTACAACCCAGTATAAAAGACTGGGCTAACAAAAATAAAGACTCAGGAGTCGCAGCTCCGAAAAAACACACAAACCAAAATACAAAATACCGGGGACAACGTCCCTCACCCACGGACTCACACGAGCCGAAAACAAAAAGAAACAAAGAACAAAAGAACCTACAGGAAGGCGGCTGCAGTGTACACACACTCACGCGCAGACCCCTTCCTTACCTTTTCTGAACACAGAACCAGCACAATACCTGACTCGAATGCTGAGTCTTACCATGTGCTAATACCGGCTAGGTGGCAGAGCGAACAGTGACACCGAAGCGGAGACTGAGGGGAAATGAGGGCTTTAAATACCTTCAGGAGGTAGACATCAAGTAGGCACTAACGACCACCAGGTGAAAGTAATAAGCCCCCCTGGTGGCCACCATCAGTACTACCTCCAACCCTGACAGCTTGTTATGATAAGGCATTCAGTCATTGTTGCAAGGCGCATTCAATTTGCCAAAGCCTTAACTTTGTTTTTATTACCAGCATTGTTTTTATTACCCTTATCTAGGTCAGCTGAAAAAAGCATCTGTGATAAAGATCTGAGAACTCTAATACTGAGAGTGACTCCATTCTTGGGGACTTATCCAAGCTAAGGACTTTAAGGATTAACATCAGACAAAGAGAAGGCTCAAACTACAAGGTCTTACACAAGAAAATGACTTTCTGTCAATATAGTCACGATGAGCGATGGGCAGTGTTAGAGAGGTTAAATCAGTTCAATGGGCTGCAGAGTACAAACAGTAGAGTCACATATGGAATCAAATGTGGCTGTTTGTGTTTATTATTCAGCAGGCAAGGATCACAACATCACATATTTTCCTATTCTAAATTATCCCTGGTTAGGATGTATTGTGCCTTCAGTATTATAACATATCTTAGAAAATACAAAATGTATATCTTAAATTGCTATAGAAATCTGCTGAGTTCCAATATTCCCAATGCTCTGATGTTGACTGCTTTTGCACAATATAGGTCCAACATCCACCAATTTATGTGTATGAGGTGTGAAAACATCTTAGATAATTATGTCAGGTGAAACTTTGGATCAGGATTAGTGCTATAGTTATTTGACTCCGGGTCCCTTTAATATTGTATCACAATAGCAAGCTAGCTGCACAATAAAATGATTGAAGGCTGGAGGTATATGCTGCATGGAGGGCAAAAGCATTTCTTTTTTGCAACAAAGAAATTAGCATCGTGTATTCTTGGCCTGACAGAGCAAAGCCTTTCTCATTAAAGGGTCAAAGAAGCTGTATACATGTCTGGAGGGAGCTTATCCAGTATTTACCAAAACCTGACAGTCTGGTTTATTTTTCTTTCGCACATTTTATTCAGAGTAGTGGCAGTCTTTGAGATTACAGTATATCCACAAAGGACTGTCATATTTAAAGAACTCTACCAAAAAATCTCATATTTAGGGGAGTATCTCCTTCATGCTTGATTTGAAGGCCACTCCACACACTAAATGAATAAAAGAAAGCCTTTTTCTTTTTTATCTTGCTGCAAATGTGAGTGCAGTTGTCGGTGTTAAAGGACACATGGTTCCTTGTTACAAATATAGTAAACTTTAAGCATAAAATTTTACATTAAAAAGGACAAAATATACAAAATACCACTTGCAAATATGACAACACTATACAAACAGCACTATACAATTAAATCTGTCAGTGAATAATTTGGCTATGTCACGAATAAAGTATACTTCAAAATAATCTCTGCCTCGAGCTGATTAAGTCAAAGTCGAAAGTAAGTTAATATGATAACATTCATCAATCACTCACTGATCATTTGTAGCTGATTACTGTCAAATGTTAGTCTTTTCTGCTTCTGCTGCTGTAGCCTATGGGAAATGCTGTACAATGGGATGACTGGACTGAAGCCATTAACTGTGGCAATGGGCTTATCTTCCTTAACAATTCCTTTGAGAGGAATTGGACAACTGTGGCTTGTATTTACATTTTTTAAATGTTAATATAGCCTATAAATGCAATTTTGAAGTTAGTTCAATTTTCAACCAATGAGCTTGAATTATTGTACAGCTATACAATGTTTTGGTACAGATTTTCGGTTCGTCAAATGTATTATTTGGGTGAGTCAACATGTCAGTGAGCCTTGGTCTTGGAACAATGTTTTCACACAAAAATCTTATCTACTGTACCTTTAACTTTTTGGGTTGTCAGTTCCACCATTGGCCCCACTATGATGCTCCTGCATGCATATTTCCAAACCTGCCGTTTATGAAACACCTGAAATGCAGCGTAAGCGAAATGGCCATTCAGAGAATGATGGCAAATGCATACATTTGAACATAAACTGACAACAGCTAGAATAGATGCATACATACAGTGTTTGCAAGTATTTGGACAGTGCCACACTCGAACAAACAAACAGTTCAAATTAACAATCACTGTGTAGTTGAAGTGCAGACTTTCAGCCTTAATTACATCCACATTGAGTGAACCATGTAGCAATGACAGCCTTTTTTTATAAACAGTCCCACCATTTATAAAAGTACCAAAAGTAATTGTACAAATGAATACAAACTAAAATAAAGTAATTGTTGCGGGATTCCTTTATTCTTTGTGTCAATATGTAAAAAATACAAAAAATGCTAAAAAAAAACAAACACATTTATTAGTTGTCTGGAGAAGCACTGTAAACATGCCTAGGATTAGCTCAAGAGGGAAAATACCACAATATCGTTTCCACAAACAGATTCAAATTCCCTCATTAAGCTTTTCAATATGATTGATTTTCAATTACAGCATACAGCAGATGAGCATGTGTCTAAACCTGAGTCTATTGAACTAAATAACATAAAAGACGGGTAAAAAAATAATAATTAGATACACCTGGACAAAATAGAAAATGTCCCTCCAACTTTAAAAGATCAGTTGGGAGTTGTCATTGTTGTAAACAATAAAGTTCCTGGCAGTGTCATTTTGTCATAGCGCTATGATTCATTTTAGGGTCAGTGGCTTCAATGAGTTTTTTTAGAGCCAATCTTTGAAACCACTGTTGTGATCTTAATTGAATCTAGTTCTGTCACACAATAGTGTGTGTGTGTGGGGGTGGAGAGACGATGGGGATGGAGGGTCCTGAAATTCTCAAAAAATAAGGATGCTAAGTGATTTTTGACCATTACTCCATGGAGAACTTCTCAGAATCATTTATATCCTTGGGGTACGTACCCCCCCTCTTCAGTTCAGACCACAGGTTTTTAATGGGATTTAATTCTGGAGACTGAAATGGCCAGTTGTTTGTACTTCACCATTTCTGTGTGGATTTTGATGTTCGCTGAAAGTCAGCGTCCTGCTGGACATGACATCTCCAAAACATCAATGACCCATTGCTATATTTGACAGTAGGTATGAGGTGCACTCCATTCCATGTATGCATTCCATTTTGCGACCAAACATGTTGATGGCGTGTATGGCCATTGTATGGCATTTCGGTCTTTGTTTGCTTTGTTTATTGTGATCAGTAAGAACTGTGCCACCCTTCCAAAGAGTTTGCTGGTATGGAGGAACATTTAATGTTTTTTTAGCATTGATGACACAACCAATCTCTGCAATTCTTCAAATATGATCATTGGGTTACTTATGGCCTCCCTCAATATCTTCATTACCATCCGTGGGAATAATATCCAATTTCACTTTAATTTTATCGGCAATAATTGTTAGGGGTGGCACCAGTGGTTTTCAGAAAAAAATAAGAAAGCTAAATAAAAACACTGAAACGTGGGACACATATTCTGAACATAAATATGACCTGCTCTATCAAAATCAGTCATATTGACCCCAAAACATATTTTGGATGTTCACTGGATGTTTTTTGTTTTTTGCACCATTCTCTGCAAACTGTAGAGACTGTTGTATGTGAAAATCCCAGAAGATCAGTCATTTCTGAGATACTCAAACCACCCAGTCTAGCACCGACAATCATTCCACGGTCAAATTCTTTCCCCATCCTGATGGTTGATGTGAACATTAACTGAAGCTCCTGACCCATATCAGCATGATTTTATGCATTGCACTGCTGCAACACAATTGGCTGATTAGATAATGATATGAATATGTAAGTGTACAGGTGTTCCTAATAAAGTGCTCAGTGAGTGTATGTTAATAAATGACTGTTAGCAGTACTGAAAGTCTTGATTGGTTCCAGTACAGAAACTGGTATCATTATGGTGGCATTCCTACCATAACAAATCATAATCTTCAGAAGCCAGATATGCTGCCTCCCATATCAACAGTACAATATAATGTTTTAGACAAAAATATATTTTATACAGATTTTATATCCATAATGTATCACTTGCATCACTGAATCTGACTTTCCATGCCACAGGAATCTAGTAAGGAATCTGATATGGACTGTGTGGTATGGACTGTGTGGCTATTAAAGAAAAAAATCCTGTTAATGAACTGTCAAGAAGGCGTACCTGGGCACAATGCTGAACAATGGTTTCTGTCTGATCTGTATTGTCACATTTCCACCAATGCCCAGCACCAGTTCTGACCAACCAACAGATGGAAATTCAGTCCTGGAAAAGAGGTTGCATCTCATCTTTTAAAAAAGACAATCAGTCAGAAACTCACTAAGCCATAATACTTTCAACTCAGTGTGTCTGAAATGGGACAGTGAGACTACAGAACCAGTGTTTGTCAGCTACAGTTAATTTCTGCAGGCTGCAACAGGAAAGTATCCAGCAGCAGTGCTGAAAGGTGACAGATGAATTGAATGACAGCAGTTCACAATGAACCGTTCCACTGCTGGCTCATTTCAGTCATGATTGCATTTTTACAGAAGCCATGGGACATCAAGTAATTTCCGACTGGCATCACGACAAGGATTTTATTCGATGGATGGTTCGAGGATAACAGAAATGACTGATGCCTTTATTTACAAGTGAATTTGCTTGAGATGCTTTGTTATTAGGAACCTTGTTCATTTTCTTCAAATTAAAAATTGGACATTGTGAGTCAAACAATATCTTAAGTATTTTTTATCTGCTCGGGAAGCAGCAGTATCAGATGAGTGTTTTAAAAGCCAAAATTTGTGTTTTGCAAAGCTCTAGTAAGTCACCCAAAGAAGAGAGACCTAATTCAATTCAGAGAACTAATAACATGGTAACATTAAAAATACAGTAAATTTAGTTATTTAAAAAAAACTGTTGCTATGACAGATGGTCCATCCTTTCATTTCAACAGCGCTTGGTCTGAGGACATGTCAGGATCTGAACCTCGCAGACCTGAACACGTGACTCCTAATCGCGTGCCTTTCCAGGCTGACAGTCTACAGGTAGCCTATTTGTAGAGACTACTACTGAAAACCACGAGTACCAATGAATTGTTATTATTCCCTAGCCATATATAGCATAATTTCCTTTCCGTATCATTTAGTTGTGGCAATGCACATACATGATATTTTGTAATAGCCTATGTTTCGCAATCAAAAATGCTTAGTGATAAAAGTTTTAAGATGAATGAAAATAAGCGCATTCGATATAACGACGCAATTGTTTTTAAATGATTCTCGGACAAGATTGAGAACGTCATCGCTGTGGAGATACGATAAACGTGGATAAACGGCAGCAATACTGCGTTTTCAAAGTTAAACGTTAAGTTAATTTAACCAGATATTTGCATGTGATAACGTAGGGAATTAAACAGCAGGCGTGAGAAATGAAGTATGGATTATTTTACCTCCACTCCGCACTAATAATTCCTCTAGCAATTCAGCATTGGACGGTTTTCACTTCCCTGATCATTTGGGAGACATCTGAGAGAAATCACACTATCGCCAGCGCAGCCCTAGCTGCGACCTGACTTCCCTTGAGCTCAGCTGCACAGAACAGATCAGTGTTGGCTACCTCGCATGGTTCTTTTAGCTACACGGAAGCCATAGCTACAAAACTGTATTGTGTGAGTGGGAGTGTAAAGGCACCGCATCGGCAATCTACTTTTAATGGTTTTTGCGTAACCTGCTGCTTTTAAGTGTTTGCGTTCAAAAGGAAAATATCGTGCAGTCGTGGAACCGAACACCGCATATTGGCTGTTATAGCAAGGGGACTTCTTGCATGGAATTAATAATCACTTTAACAAGAAACTGGACTATCGCTTGACGGATATAACATTTGTTCTTCGTAATTTATTCGTAATTGAATGGAGGTATGGATTTGTATTATTTCACCCTAGAATAGAAATATTCAAGTGTAGGTTTATTTATTTATTTTATTTTGCAGGTCCCGCCGTTGTTTGCCACATAGCCTACCTGTGACTTTGAAACGTCGACCAGTGACTATTGCCTCCTAGATGGGATAGCTGCGACGTGGGTAAAAAGAAAAACGCCAGACGTGAAACCTGTACTATTGTTGGTGAAACCTGTTGGACTGAAAAAACAATAGGCTAATACAACTCTCTTCACCAGAGGTTCGCAATGCACTTTACGAGTAGGCGCAGTTATTTATGATTTTGCAGCATTAGCGAGTCAAATAAGACCTATTAATATATAGTAATTACAGTGGTAATGACTGACTGTTGCAGTCATTACAGCAAAGTAAAATTAGGCTAGGATATAAGACATCATGTTTTCATGCAATACTAGCGCCATAAAAGATTGGAGCTATTTCCTGTCCCAGATCTTACCGCTCGTAAATAAAACCACAGGTCTTGTTAAGCAAAGTATCGACAACGTCGAGGTTACTACAAGTACTATGGTGACTGTCTTGGAACCTGATCTCAGCGGTATGAGCGCGAGCAATCCGCCCTTGAACTCAAACCACACGTCGGGACTGGAACACATTTTTCAGTACTCTTACTCCGAAAATGACCTTCTTTACACGGACTATAAATCTCCACCCGGGGATTCAATTGCTCTGCCAAAAGCTGTCCTGTACCTGGTCATGGCAGCGTTGGTGGTGGTCGCAGTGGCATACGCAATTGTTGGACATATAGTCAAGGATCTGGTCCATGACTTTGTGGGTGAGTCTTCAGGTTGAATTGCTTCTGGCATGTCAGTTTAGTTGGCAATGTTTTCAGAAAACATTCTGCAAAAATGTTAATTTCTCCATATCATACAATAGTTAAGTTTAAAGACTATGCGTTTGTGTGTGCGTACAATTGCGTGTATGTTTGTGTAGCTATAACCTACTTTCGACCCCTTTGTTGATCACGTGCAACGCACCACTGATGAGAAATAATTGTATATTTTTGAGTACCGTAGCCTGTAGCCTTCACGAATGGCTTTTTAAAAGGCTGCGTTCCTTGCAAAAAAGTGATGATATTTTCCAGTGCACATTTATGAGGACAGTGGAACTAAAGCTTAGGATATGCACTACTGTGCCAGTCTATCTATCCTTTGTCTTCCTTGATATAGCTAGGAAGTAAATGTATTTAATATACAAAAGAATGTGGAATCTTCAATGTTTTCTATTTATTTAAAGGCACAAGCTACCAGAATAACTACATACAGTAGTGTGCAACAAGTTTGGCACCCCTGGTCAAAAAGCCTTTTACAATTAATATCAAAGTGAACAGAAGTGAACCTGACCTCTAAATGGTACAGCGTTTACAGGAAAAAGGCCCTGTGCAAGTTTGGGAACCCTGTCAGTTAGTACTTTGTAACTCCTCCATGGCAACTATAACAGCTTGTAGACACTTCCTATAGCCAGCTAAAAGTCTTCAATTCTTACTCTTGGAATTTTTCCACATTCTTCCTGGCAGAACACCTCTATCTCAGAAATATTCTTCAGCCTCCTTGCATGTATGGCATGTTTCAGATCCATAGATTTTCAATAATACTAAAGCCTGGGGACTGTGGTGGCCATTCTAAAACCTTCATTTGTCTTTCCTGGAGGTAATTCATGGTTGATTTTGAGGTATGCTTTGGATCCTTGTCTTTCTGGAATACTCAACATCTCCAACTTCAATGTCTGGACTGACCTTTGTACGTTTACCTCTACAATTGCTTGATAATTGATGGAATCCAGTCTTCCTTCCACGCACACAATATTTCCTGTGCCCCAGCTGCCACACAACCCCAAAGCATAATGGATCCACCTGCATGCTTCACAGTTGGCAAGGTGTTCTTCTACAAAGGCTTCACCCAGTTTTCGCCAAACATACCTTCTTTGGTGGTGGCCAAAAAGTTCAATTTTTAAACAAAGCACATTGTTTCAAAAGGCAATGTTTCAATGTTTTCTTTTGCATACTTCAGACACTTAATTTGGTGTAGAGGTTGCTCTTTCTGGCAACTCTGCCATGTAGGTCTTTGTTGTTTAAAGTACGTTGTATTGTTATCCTGTGAGCTAGACCTGTGTTTGCTACTCTTTTTTGCAGCTCTTTTGCAGTGATGTGTGGGTTCTTCTGAGCATTTCTCACCAGGTCTCATTCTATCTGAAATCTTTATTGGTCTTCCAGACCTTGCCTTGACTTCAACTGTTCCATTTATCTTCCATTTTCTAATAATGTTTATGAGAATGGAAATGGTAGTTTTAAAAATGTAGAGAGTTTTTGTAGCCTTCTCCTTCTTGGTGGAAATTAACCATCTTCATTGTGAAATCCTTGGACAACTGTTTAGAGGAACCCATGGTTGTTAACAGCCACTGCAGTTGGATACTTTAGAAGACATGGAGTGACTTCAGAATAAAAAGTTCAGCTCTGGAATTATACTCACCTGACTCATTGAAGCCCTAACAAGTAAATCACCTGGGTCTGGGCCTTAGTAATCATCTTTTTAAAAAGTAACAAAGAATAATCCAAAAGGGGTCCCAAACTTTTGCATGGGGCCTTTTTCCTTTCATTAGCATTTATAAACAGTAAAAAGGAAAATAAAAAGCAATCTTGCTTTAAAATTTGCAGAAAGGTCTCATGTTTAAAGGTCTCCTTACCATTTACAGTTCAGGTTTGCTTATATGCTATATATTACATGAGGTGATATCTTACAATAGAATATTGGATGTTCCTGCAAAAAGACTTTCTGTAAATGTAAATCTATTTTCTACACTTTTGATCTTAATTCCAACACTATCCTGTGACAGCAGTGTAAGAAAATCTATATAATACTGCCCACTCCCAGAACACTTTGAGCTGACATTTTCTACACACAGGAGAATCAGGAGAATCACAGGAGAGGCCCGAAATTCCAACTATCCAGTAGTTTACAAGCTGAAGCTTTGACCACTAGCACTTAAAGAGCCCCTGAGACTTCCCTCTTTCCTGAATGTGCAAACCTATCTGCTCTCATCCCCACCCTTCTTTCTGCTTATTTTTTATTATTATTTTTTTATTTTTTTTATTTGCTTGCTTGTTTCCAATTTGTTTCTGTTGCCTTCATGGGAGAAACAAGATGGAGGTCACAATATTGTGCTCATTTATTTGGAATCTACTGTCCATTCAGTTCCAAAGTAAAACATTTAAAGTATCCTTGACATTGACATATCTATTGCATGATATATATTTTTATAATATATACCGTATTGCTGTTTTCTTTCCCAAATGTAAATCAAACACAATAATTTTGGTTGTCAGCAATTTAATTGGTATCTGAAGACTTGTGTGTATGTATTTTCAAGTCATTACGGTTCTATTACATCACATTACAGTCCTAAGGCTTCCATTTTCTTTCTGCATCTGGATGTTTGACATCTTTTTACAATGACATCAGTATTGCGCATACACACACACACCGACACACACATTCACACACACACACACACACACACACACACACACACACACACACACACACACACACACACACACACAGGCATGCCCACACACACACAAATGCACACACATGTTCCTTTGGCATTCAAATTTTAAAGGGAGGTTATGGATACACACCATTTAACAATTCTGAGGACCTCTGGTTTTCAAGAACGTGTGTGTTATAGCAGTCATTGTCTTCCTGACAAATAATTGCTGAATTATTTGGAGGACTACTTGCATTCTGCCAAAATAGTTGGTTTATTACAATATATCATGACAATGATTCCTCCACCCCATTAAAATATGTTTCTTGATATACAATTATATAAATTCTGCTTTACCTAATTCCTTATCCCATGTCTCCAAGCAGTACAAATAGAGTAAAGGACAGCAGTAAAAAAGACATGCAAAGAATTGACAACAGGAGAGCAATATGCATCTATTATAACTACTATGCCTACTGAGTTTAGAACAGACAATGCAAAGCTAATTGGTTTGACAGAGCAGAAAGCAAATATTTTATGGCTGTATCTGGAGGAAGCAAATACAAGGCATCACATGTAATATACAAAAATGATCTGAGGTAAAACCTTTGCCTGCATTCATATTTTGTTTCATTTTGGTCATCCTAACAGTAGCATAGCCTTATTTGTGCATGTTTACACTGTTTATAATGTTCCCTCCACAGAGGACCACAAATACATTACTCTAAGAGATGCTCATTATTTAAGAGTAGAGCACATTAAGAGTAAAATTCTGTGGATTGAATTGTAGTCTGTGGTCCCTGAAAAACAATTTATTGGAGTGGTTGAGTATTGCATGACTGCCCTCCCTCAACTGCTAGTGATGCTTAGAGGTACCACAAAACCTATTGTCGACTCTGCCCCAAGGCTGGGCTGGGCATGACACTTTAAAATGTAATAATCTTGCTTGGGAATCTTAATTGGACAATATCCTCAATTAATCAAGGAAAGTAGGCATTGTAAACATGTTTTATTTTCAGGGATGAGTAGAAAATGATAAAGCTAAATGATAAGCTAAATTAGGACTACTTGTCCAAGCCACTTTATTATTCTGCTGAACTATATGTATAGGGCGGCCGGGAGCGTAGTGGTTAAGGTAAATGACTAGGACACGCAAGGACCGTGGTTCTAATCCCGGAGTAGCTACAATAAGATCCGCACAGCCGTTGGGCCCTTGAGCAAGGCCCTTAACCCTGCATTGCTCCAGGAGAGGATTGTCTCCTGCTTAGTCTAATCAACTGTATAAGATCTGGATAAGAGCGTCTGCCAAATGCCAATAATGTAATGTCCCTGTTGCAAACAAAGATTTATGAAAGCATAAAAGTCAATGAAATGTTGAGTAAAAATACATTTAACACAAAAACCCAAAGTTATTGTGACTTGTGAAATACTTCTCCAGAAAAAAACATTGATATAGCATATTCCAGTCTTCACATACAGTAAACATGCTAAATAGAATTTAACCTAACAGCTTGGAGAAAATATAATGACCTGAATCCTGCTTAAGTTTATTCTTAAGTTAATTCCTTCAATTGTATTTTTCCTCTCAGTAAAAGAATGTAGAAAATGATTCCTGAATGATTGTTAGGGCATTGAATATACTGTCCAAGATGGGAAAACTCTTCAGATTGCAAGGTAATAGAGTGTAACCAAAAATGTTGGACACATGATCCATTTGTAAAAAGGGCCTAAACGGAAGTAAATAGCACAAATACGCACAGTTGGGCAAAACACAAAAATGATACACTCTTCTGAAGATAAAAAAGCTTGACTTTTGTAATGACCCCCTCCAAATCAATGCTTATTTAATCTTTTGATGAATTCATCAGTACTTTGCAAAATGCTTCATTTGACAGTTTTCTTCTCTTCTCTATTTCTTTTTAGACTGGGTGTTTGGTCCTCGTCCAGGCAACAACTGCAGTAAAAGTGACATTAACTGTATCACCAGCAGCATGAATGCAATAAGTGAGATGAGCGAGCGTCCAAGATTAGTGGAAATGACCTACATTTCCCATAATCACAATAGCAGCCTGGAGACTGCCAAACTTGAAGAGCTTGTAGTTACCATAGATGAGACATCACAACTACCTCAAGAACCATACAATGGCACTTAAAATTTGTTTAGCGATACGGTTTTCTTGATTCAACCTGGGGAAAAGAAGCCAGTTTACTTGTGTTTCTTTTACCAGTGCAGCAGCCCAGGCTAATAAGTGTTTGAAGTTTGATGTTTTAACGCTTGGGAAACAGGATGCAGTAACTCAGTGATCAAATGGAGTGCTGATTTTGATGGACGTCTTGAGATGTTGGAGGACTGGATTTGCAGTTAGAACTTTTTAGAAGAGACAGTGAAGATACTCACACTCATGTGATGTGACAGCACTTTCTGGATTTGTGTTGACATTCTTCAGAGGTGATTATTCAAATATTTTGTTATGTGATTGCTCATATTGCACATCTTTAAATGTTAACAAAGTATGTTTCATTATGTAATCAACTCAGTGGCAGCCATACAATGCTTTGGCATTATGCTATATACACAAAAGACTGGCGGACTGTAAGATCCCTTTGATTAACATGTACTTTAAAAATCCAAAAAATCCAAATACTTTTTCAATTCAAATTAACCACCACAAGGGGGAACAATGCACAAATAAATGAAGCACTCAAATATAATCATTAAAATTAAATGAAAATGTGATTCGCATTCGTTCCTCAGATGAGGCTCTTGAAGTATATAATTTAACCAATTATATAATATAATTATTATGAAATATTATTTTATTCTCCTGCATTTTAGAAGCTTACAAGTATCTTACTCCTGTTTTTTACTTGGTAAACTTTGGTTTATTATAATTATTGATATGATCACATTGATCATGATTATAACAAATACAATAGTGATGATAATAATAATAATAATAATAATAATAATAATAATACTAATAATAATAATAATAGTAATAATATAAAGTATTACATTTTGTAAATGTAGTTCAATTCAGTGGTGTAGTAGTGATTCAAAGGCAAATAACATAAAACTATTGGATATTTATTCAAAATGACTGGTAGTATTAATAGCAAAATAGAATATGTTGTGCCACTGAAGAGAGAAATTGAGAGGGGCAGAGATTCTACAAACAGGCTTTGGGGAGTAGAAATTTTGTACTTCAAAAGAAACACAGATTAGAAGATTTAAATTTTGTGATGTAAATATACTGTCCAAGATGGGAAAAGTTTACTTTTTTGTAAACTTAATTTTATAAGTGTCTATTATAATAAAAATAATAATAATAATAATAATAATTATTATTATTATTATTATTATTATTATTATTATTATTATTATTATTATTATTATTATTATTATTTTTATTTATTTATTTTTTATTTATTACTGTTGTTGTTGTTGTTGTTGTTGTTGTTATTGTTATTGTTATTATTATTTTCATCATCATCATCTTCATCTAGTTGTAAAATAGGATAATATAACATTCACAAAATAATTAAATGGCTCATTCTTTTCCCTGGTATGAATGTGTCTCACACTGGCATTTTCAACTGTCAAAATGATCTGATTGTTTTGTTAACAATTCAGAAAACACAAGTTAATAATTTGTCCTGTTGCTTATTTCGTCTAGAAATATGTAGTATTTAAAAATATATATATGGGGAAAGAGCAAAAGGACTCAAAGGGTATGTTGTAATGAGGGTAAGTTGAAATGATACAATATATACTGTATTTTCTTACTCCGGTACAACGACTGTAGGCAAGAATTTCAATTTGCATTGGAAAAGGAGCAATTCACTGGGATTTGAGTTGAGGCAAACGCATAACTTCTCATTCTCTATGTATGTAATGGAGAGCTGGATATCTGAGGATGTGCTGAAGAGGTGCCAGGGAGCACTGGCATTAAACTTGGCACTGTCAGGGGGTGCTGTGACATGAGGCTTGGCACTGCTTCCAGCTCAGCAAAATGTACCAACATCTCCCTGCTTACAGTTTATGTACTTAAGTGTCTCCAAATTACAGACAAAAAATTAAATAAAATAAGTTTCCATCTGCTTGGTATTTCTTCTTGTTTGATTGATTCCGTTCTGTACTTATAGTTCATGTGTAGCATTTACAGGACATGTGTTCCTTTTCTGTTCAAAAGCAGCTTTGTAATGTCAGATAAATGGGGATATCTTTGGGGTATTTTAAAGACAAAATTAAGAATCTCTGTTCAAATAAACACTTACCGTATGGAAATCCAGATAATTCTATCTTCATAATGTACAGTATATGGTATATAACTCTTCAAATTGCCATGTTCTAGAATGATGTACAGCACGTGAAAATGGTGTCCATTCTACTGTAATAATAATCCACTGTAATAATATTAACATCCTGGAGTGACGTACATCATGTGGAAAAGGTACCCATTCTACTTTGAAGTCCTTGAGTAACATACCTCATATCGAACATGGCACCTGTTGTACTGTAACATTCTGGAATGATGCATAATGTGAAAGTGGTACCTGTTTTACTGTAACATTCTGGAATGATGCATAATGTTAAAATGGCACCTGTTTTACTGTAACATTCTGGAATGATGCATAATTTGAAAGTGGTACCTGGTAACATTCTGGAGCGACATTGTTGGAATGAGAGGCTGTGCAACCCGTTTACATAATCAGCAATTAGGAAATACTTTACTTGTTTTGCAGAGTGGCTTACAGTGTAAACACTCAAGTACAAAGATCAGGGTGACGGGTAAAATAATTCTTCAATAAAAAAATCTGAATGACCGCATTGTATGAACAAGATAAGGAACCATAGGCTCTGAAAAGAGAAAACATAGCTGCACATAGTCAGGTGAAAGTGCTTGAGGGCCAGGGGTGAAGGAGCCAAGGTGCAATCTGAAGAGATTGCTGACTCACTGTTCTTGGACTGCCATGGGTGGCCCAGTACAGTGGTGAAGAGATGCGAGCCTGACCTCTAAATGGTACAATGTTAAACATGACACATTTCCTCAAATTTTAAAGCAAGATAACCTTTTATTTGACATTTTTACAGTGCAAAGGTTTGGGGACCCTGTCAGTACTTTGTGACTATTCCTTGGGCAACTATAACAGCCTCTAAAGTCTTTTAATTCTCAATTGTTCTCCATTCTTCCTGACAGGACACCTCTAGCTCAGAAATATTTTTTGGCCCGCTTGCATGTATGGCATGTTTGAGATCTCTCCACAGATTTTCAATAATATTCAAGTATTTTTTATTATTTCCCTGTAAATGCACCTCCCATTTTGTTTGATCTTTGTTGCATGAATATTTTTAAAGGTACCTGGAATTATTTCTATACATAAATGAGATTAAAATATACCAACCTACTGTGCAAATATTAGCTCTTAAGGCATAGTAGTACTGTATTTAAAATGTATACTCCCTGAGATTCTGCATGAATCAATAGTTACACAACCAAGGAGCATTATGGGCCATCAAATTCTAGGTACACTTAAATCTTTCTTGCTGAAATAATCCCTTTGAGTAATTCATTATCAACAATGTAATGGGTTATAGTGGATGGAGCAGTAATTATGTTCCCAGACAAAATGGAACCAATAAGCAGATCAAAGATTTTATTTTGGAAGAGTACAGTTTTAAATGATTGTTGGGTTTTTTTTTTAGCAGAAAAGTGACCTTTTTTCCAAAGGAATTATTGATGTAATTTGAATGTTTCACATTACCAAGAAATGCAAATGCAGTGCTTTCCTCTGAAAGTGTGTAACACCCTTGGGCACAAAAGCCGTGAAACATGCATGATGGTATGTTTTTACACACTATGTTTAAAGGCCTGACTGCTATGACTGAAACCAGGCTTTGAAACCAGACTGCTCTGACTGCTTGTGTCAGTTACAGGGTTAATTATGCTATTGGAGTAAATAGACATGTTGAGCCAAACTGTTGAGCCAAAGTCAAGGTCAATGTGAGACTTTACTCTTTGACAGTCAGATAGCAGACTGAAAAAAATAATTTGAGGAAGCTGTTATAAGCACATGGCGGCACGGATGGTGCAGTGGGTAGCACTGCCGCCTCACAGCAAGGAGGTCCTGGGTTCGAATCCCCGTCGGCCGGGGCTTCTCTGTGCGGAGTTTGCATGTTCTCCCCGTGTCTGCGTGGGTTTCCTCCGGGTACTCCGGTTTCCTCCCACAGTCCAAAGACATGCAGGTTAGGCTGATTGGAGAGTCTAAATTGCCCATAGGTATGAGTGTATGAGTGTGTGAGTGAATGGTGTGTGTGCCCTGCGATAGACTGGCGACCTGTCCAGGGTGTATTCCTGCCTTTCGCCCAATGTATGCTGGGATAGGCTCCAGCCCCATTACATTACATTACATTACATTACATTACATTATTGGCATTTGGCAGACGCTCTTATCCAGAGCGACGTACAGTTGATTAGACTAAGCAGGAGACAGTCCTCCCCTGGAGCAATGCAGGGTTAAGGGCCTTGCTCAAGGGCCCAACGGCTGTGCTGTGCAGATCTTATTGTGGCTGCACCGGGATTAGAACCACCGACCATCCGTGTCCCAGTCATTTACCTTAACCACTACGCTACAGCCCCCCTGCGACCCTGTTCAGGATAAGCGGGTTCAGATAATGGATGGATGGATGGATGGATGATATAAGCACTTTGAGCCACTTTATTTGGAAAGGCCTCTTTAATAAATGTCACCACAATTATTAATATACTACTAGGTATTTATTTTATTAGACTTTTTATTTTATTTTTATGTATTGGTCTTCTGCTGCTGTAGCCTATGCACTATGTTGTAATGCATGTTTATTTGTGTTACTGTCATCTTCCTGTCAGCCTCGAACAGTCTGGCCCTTCTCACATTGACCTCTCTCATTAACAATGCATTTTTGCCCGGAGAAATACTGCTCACTGGATGTTTTGATGTTTTTTTTGCACCATTGTCTGCAAACTCAAGAGACATATTGACCATGTCTGCATGCTTTTATACATTTAGTTGCTGCAACAAGATTGGCTGATTAAATATTTGCATTAACATGCTGGTGGACAGGTCTGCCTCTACAGGTCTAGTACTCACTGAGTGTATAGTCCCCTCCAAAAGTATTGGAACAGCAAGGCCAATTCCTTTGTTTTTGCAATACACTGAATACATTTTGGGTTGAGATAGAAAGACGAACATGAGACAATCAGAATTTCAGCTTTAATTTCCTGGTGTTTACACCTAGATATGTTTAACTACTTAGAACATAGTACCTTTGGTATCAGATCACCCAATTTTTAGGTGAGCAAAAGTATTGGTACAGAGAGTATTTTAGTACATGAAAGTAAATAACACTTAATAATTGGTAGCATATCCCTTGCTTGCAATAACTGCATCAAGTCTGCGACCCATCACCAAACAAGGCTTTTACTACAGCCTCTTTCAGTTGTTGTTTGTTTGTGGGGGTTTTTCCCTTCAATTTCCTCTTCAGGAGGTGAAATGCATGCTCAATTGGGTTAAGGTCTGATCATTGATGTGGCCAGTCTAATACCATCCACTTTTTCTCCCTAATGAAGTCAGTTTTGGCAGTGTGTTTTAGGTCACTGTCTTACTGCATAATGAAGTTCCTCCTAATTAGTTTTCTCCATATTTTGGCAGACAGAATGTCTTTGTAGACTTCTGAATTCATCCTGCTGCTACCAGACTTAAATCATCAATAAAGATTAGTGAGCCCACACCAGAAGCAGCCATGCAAACCCAAGCCATGACACTTCCTCCACCATGCTTCAGAGCTGTGCTTGTAAGTTTTGGATCATAAACAGAGCTCCTCTTTCTCCACACTTGGCCTTTCCATCACTTTGGGAGGTTAATCTTGGTCTCATGAGTCCATAAAACTTTGTTCCGGAACATTTGTGGCTCATCTCTGTAGTTCTTTGCTAATTGTAATCTGGCCTTTTGATTACTACTGATGAGTGGCTTGCATCTTGTGGTATAGCTTCTATATTGCTTCTTTTTAAGTCTTCTTCAAACGGTTGATTGAGATACCTTCACCTCTGGCCTGTACAGATTGATCTGATGTTTTGGGGGTTTTCTTCACAGCACACAATGTTTTTGCCATCAACTGCTGTTGTTTTTCTTGGTCGACTTATTCGATGTCTGTTTCTCAGTAGGCCAGCAGTTTCTTTTTCAGGACATTCCAAGTTCCACATTGTTGAACAAGCTATCCCCAATGCTTGTGTAATGGCTCTGTTCAATTTCCCATTTTCTAAGCTTCAAAATTCTCCCAAAGACAGCTCTCTGGTCTTCATGTTGGTTTATCTTTTCACACAAATGTAGTCTTCACAGGCAAAACCCAAGGCTAAAACCAAGAGTAGACTTTCAGAACTATTGAAAAGTATATTTATTGTTCAAGCAGTCAATCAGTCACATCTGGGCAATGTAAGGGCAATTTCCTTAATTGATTCTTAATTGACAATGTGTTAACATAAAGACAATCACATGATTATAAATAACCTTTTAGTGTTAATCCTTATTACTATTAGACCACTTTCTGAATTAAGTGCTTACTATGAGTCTTTATCTGTCTCTCTCCCAGCTGACAGCCTTTGACCTTAATGTCTTCTCAGCTAGCACATTCTGGTCTTACAGCAAGGTCAACAAGGGGTATTCAAAAGACAAAAAACTGATAAATGTTTGTGGCCAGCTTCATGTCTTTTTGTTTTGGTAAAGCCCCGCCTTCTGGAAAAGTGTGTATAAGAGTCTTACTATGTCCGATTCAAATCAGAAAGCCGGTAAGCTTTCTCACTTTCTGTAATTTCTTTGCAAATAAATATGAAAGTTAAACTCAAGTATAGCTATCGTTGTTTTTACTGGGATCTGTTACATCAGACGATGCTCACCTGTGAAATGTTAAAAAGGCCATTTTCCCCTAACAGTTTGGCGACGAGGATGGGATCGCTAACTTGGTTCTTCCCTATACAGAACAGTCTCGGAGTCTGTGACGCGGACAGACAGTGTACACTGCCAGGGGTTAGAGTCCCTTGAACCGAAACACCCACCCCACGAAGGGATTGTAAGCCATCGCCTATGAGGAAGGATTATGGTTTCCGGTCCAGTTCTGAGATGTTTATGTGTGGGGTAATCAATACGTGATCCTAAAAAAAAGAACACTCAGATGAGGCCATAGTAAATCACTAAAAGGTACCTAATTTGGCCGATGGGCCAATCACTCTTGCAGTGATTCAAACACAAGAGCCGGTATGCTCTCACTAACACTCTGGGACTGGGTTGATAGCGCTGATAGAAGTAATAGTTAATAGTTATCTATAATAATTGATTGGCCTTAGTAAGAAAGTTAAACTCAAGTATAGCTATCATTGTTTTTACTGGGATCTGTTTCATCAGACGATGCTCACCTGTGAAGTGTTAAAAAGGGCATTCTCCCCTAACAGCAACAAGAAACACCTGTCAGTCACATGTTCCAATACTCACCAAAAGATTGTGCGGTCTGATACAAAAAGGTGATATGTTTTAAGTTCTTTAACAAATCTAGATAAAAATATTCTGAAAATATTCTGAAATATATATGTGTACATCTTTTGACCTCAAACTCAATTGTCTTCAGTGTATAGCAAAAACAAAGGATTTGACCTTGCTGTTCCAATACTTTTTGAAGGGACTGTATATATATATATTTTAAATGTACATTCATTCTCTATCCCTGCTCGCAAAAGACTAATATTGCCCTCATTATTGTTGTCATTATTGATTATTCTTTCAAGCTTTTGCTTGTTTTCCTCTGTATTTAATTTGC
Organism: Conger conger; assembly: GCF_963514075.1. Lineage (NCBI taxonomy): Eukaryota > Metazoa > Chordata > Actinopteri > Anguilliformes > Congridae > Conger > Conger conger. The sequence continues at coordinate 17,417,865 of NC_083763.1, read as the reverse complement.
CCCTGTTCACTGTTTAGCTGCACAGAGTGGCAGTGTCCTGCCTTGTGTTTGCTTGCTTTGGTGTCTTCTGCTTTCTGTTACTGGTTTACCCTGAGTTCCAGTCCTTTGGTAGTGTCCCTTGTTCCAATGTTTATTTTTATTCCTGTGTATTACCGTTTTGCGTGTGTTAATTTTAGTTTAATAAATCGCTTGGTTTCTCCTGGTTCCTGCCTTGGTTCTCTGCACTTCATACCTCGCGTAGCATGTATATTGACACGCAGAATGCAGAAATACAAACAACTCCAAAAAATAATTATTTAATGGAAGAATCAAATACCCTTATCACACATGGGAAGTAATTGCTCTTTTCATTATTATGCACTATTATTATCCCTTAATTGCTGAATCTTTCCAAGAGGAATTCAGTATCTTTATCTTGTGGTTACACATATATAATGCAATAAATGGCAGGCATTTATATTACGCCTTTATCCAAAGCGCTGTACAATTGATGCTTCTCCATTCACCCATTCATACACACTCACACATCGATGGCGATTGGCTGCCATGCAAGGCCCCAATCAGCTCGTCAGAAGCATTTGGGGGTTAGGTGTCTTGCTCAGGGACACTTCGAAACAGCCCGGGCGGGGGGTCGAACCGGCAACCCTCCGACTGCCAGACGACTGCTCTTACTGCCTGAGCCATGTCGCCTCCAATAATAGATACTGTAAATCAAATTAATCATTTAATTAATGTTTAAGATATCACTGTATTTGTTTTCATTCGGAAGTTATGTTATCAATACAACATATTTGATGGCGGGTTTATGCTTAGTGGGGGACAGCACAGAGCTTGTAAGGCTTGGGGCTGTGGATGGCTCCCATTCTGTACTCAAGACAGGGCTCTACTCCAGGTGGGGGAGAGAAGGTGAATCTCTGGAGGAGAGACGTGAAGAAGAGGAACAGCTCCATCCGAGCCAGCTGCTCCCCCAGACACACCCTCTTACCTTAGGAAACCAAAAATACATGCGGTTATGCATTTCAGAACTGCATGCTCGTATTTAAATGATTGCTCGAGAATTAAATAATATGAAAATGCATTCATGACTACAAAGGTGAAGATTACTAAAAAATAAGGTTACATGAGCAACAGCAAAAAATTACAATTGGTAAGTTGTAACTGGCTATAACGGGATGGCAGAAAGGATGGTACCAGCTGAAAATGGCATGAAGGCATCCCTTCTTCTGAAGTTCCCTTCTGCATCCAGGAAATGTCCTGGATTAAAGGTTTGGGGAGTCTCCCACTCACTCGCATCAAAAAGCACAGATGATAAAGTTGCCATCACCATTGTACCCTAGAGCAAAAGGTAAATTATAGCATCAATCCCAATCTGCATTTTGAGTACATTAGTTTATTAGGTATTTATTACTTATTTTTTTAACGTATTTGTCTTCTGATGCTGTAGTCCCTCAACTTCAAGTTTCGATATGTTGTGTGTTAAGAGATGAAATTCAGCATACCACTGTGGTTATTTGAGTTACTGTCGCATTCTTGTCAGTTTGACCTAGTCTAGCCATTCTCCTCGGACCTTTTAAGGGGTATTTCAGCACTGCCTTCTCCTGATCTTTTCTGTTTTTTGCGTAGTTCTCTGTAAACTTGATGATTTAGATTCAGCAGATTTGGAGATAATCAAACCTCCCCGTCTGGTACCAACAATCATTACACAGACAAAATCACTTGGATCACATTTCTCCCCCATTGATCTGAACAACTGAACCATTTGACCAAGTCTGCACCTAATAAAGTGGTCACTGAGTATAGCTTCTTGGACGAAAGTGTTAAACAACAAAATAGAAAATATCCTAAACGGCAGCATGCTGTAACAATCAACTTAAAAGTATACAAACAGACGCTGTACCTTTGGTATGATGTATTCTCCAATTTGCATGTCTTTGACAGCCATACGGGCTACATTGAGGGGTAAAATGTTTCCCATCCTCTGAATCTCATGGATCACAGCATCAGTGTAGGGCATGTTGGGTCGGTCTGCCATGGAGGGCAAGCGCGACTGGCCAATCACATGGTCTATTTCTGCACGCACCTTTTCTAAACATAAATACAAAACAATACAGCTGTATCTTTCACATATACACTGCAATAATTACACTGATTGGTACATGTTATATTATTCCATATTAATTTCATTAAATGTATTTTAAGAACATATAATGCAGTCCAATGCAGTAAGTATTTGGACATTGACCTATTTTTGCTGTTTTCACTCAGTACTCATGTACGATTTACATCCCTTTTTATACATAATCCACCCAAGACGTTTCTGAAAACATTTGAGGCAAGAAATACGCCATGCAGTTGCTGAATCGTGATTCATATTTGAACTGCAAAGTTTGAAAGTTTGATCCATGTTGAGTGTGGCAGGCAAGCTGTGCTGACAAACACTGCTAGGCATGTCAAGTTACATGACACGTACAACAGGTTGGGACCCATCGTAAATGTTGCTCCTACCTAAGGCAAAATTCTAAATCAGAAAAAATTGACAAAAACTGCTTTGGGTGCTTTGGCATGCTGTTCCTTTTTTATGACACTTTCCTCTTTCCATCACTCAGGTTGATTTTCATCTCATATGTCCATAACACTTTGTTCCAGAACTACAGGTTTTATGTATGTTAATGTATGTTTTTTTGCATACTGTAATCTGGCCATTCTATTCTTGAGGCTTACTAGGGGTTTGCACCTTATGGTGAACCCTCTGGTTATTCTGGCATAGTCTTCTCTTGATGGTCATCTTTGACACATCTATGCCTACATCCTGGATATTGTTCTTGATCTGGCGAACATTTACACATTTTTCTTCACCATTCCAAGGATTCTTTTGTCATCCACAACACTGTCTTCCATGGTCTACCAGCTCACCAGTGCGTCCTTGCATCTTAACAATGTACCAAATAGTTGATTTTGCCTATGTTTCTGATTGATTTATTTTGATTTTGTAGCCTAATGATGGCCTGCTTTACTGGCATTGATACATTTTTGGTCCCAATGTTTTTTTCTTTTTCTTTCCATCCCTCATGAATAAACCCATATCTGATGGGTCACAGAGGGTGCATCAGGGGGAGAATCTGAATTCAGACGATCATAATCACAGGGATATTACAAAAATAGTTACATTTCAGTAAGAAGAATTGAAGTTTAAATGAATAGCTTGAACTATTCCCTAGCTTGAATGATGCCTACCTTGTACATCAGGGTATTTGATCATAAACAACAGGCCCCAATTCAATGTGGTGGATGTGGTCTCAGTTCCAGCCACAAATAAATCCAAAGTGCAGAAACACAAGTTTTCTTCATTGAACCCCGCATCCACATCATTTTTCCACTGCAGAATGAATGAAATATGTTAAATTTGCATGGAACTACAACTGGGAAAATACAGACTGTAAAAGTCTGAGGATCAAAACTTTTCCTCCCAGTTTGTCTATCTGGAGTGAAAAACTGAAAGGGGTTCCTATTGCATACATTGCAGTAATAAGGTCCTGAACCAAATCCTGACCATGCCAATGGTTGGGAATCCAAACAACAAACCACAGTCTAGAGCCACACAGTGGCCCACAATGCCATTCTGGGATAGAGGGCTTTGCCCAGTAGGAATCGGGACACCTATGTAGTCTGTCTACATCAGCTGTGCATGAATCATACTCCTCTGACAAGGCTTTACAGCTGAGCTGATGGACTGCAGAGCACAAAAAATAGAGGCAATTGGCAGCAAACACTTCAGAGGATACGCATGCCAACCTGTATTCATCCAAATTCAGGAAGATGCTGCAACAATGGAATGTACCAACAACTAGCTTTAAGCATTCCCAAATAGGGAAAAAATAAAAACGGCCGAAAATGTATTACAGTCAATACCTTTTCCATCTCTGCCAGGAAGCAGTCAATGTAGTCTCTGGGTACTGATGGGTCCCAATCATTCTTGTGTTCCTTAATTTTCAACTTCACAAAGGAGATCACCTTATCCCAATGTTCAAATATTTTTTGGTGGGGACCAGGTACTTTACGCATTATCCAAGGAAATGCGTTGTATAGCTAAAGTAAAGAAACTGAATATGACGCAAATACATTGTTCTCACAATAAATTAAGCAATTTCATAGACTAAAATGCACTTACGTGGGTTCAGTTATAATAATAACATATGATAAGCCAAAGAACTGGCAATTTGTACAACCTGGTAATTTCTACTTTGAATTTTCTAGCCGTTATATTGTATAAAGATGCATTTTGTAATGCCGTCAGTAGTTCAATACACTGAAATGTCACTATCTGTGCTGCCGTTGCACTGCAATTGATTTCTCTAACGTGGTTACCTGTGTACCCCCATCCCAGGCGTGCTACTAGCCAAGTATTTTCAATGTAAAACTTTTATTTTTGTTTGCAAGGTAGCCTGTGAGGGTGATGGCAAAGGCTAAGACTAAATTATACATATTATTCATAAACATGTCAATAAAAACATATCAAAACTATGTAATATAAGCTTCCACAAGAAATACACCTACTGAAATACAAGATATAAATAAATAAGAAGTATACTTGCGCCCAACTGCTTCCTTCTAAACAGAAGGCTTCATTCATTAACCTCAGCAGATATTGAAATTGTTGATCCGTGTACTCAAACCGATCACCAAACACCAGACAGCAGATAATGTTTGAGACGGCATTGTTAATAACAAACTGTGGCTCAAATGGTTGGCCTAGAAAGCAAAGAAATAAAAAAATGAAAATTACTGTAAACTCCCAACTGAAGATCTCAGCTCATGTTCATAAATCATGATTATAATCCAATTATTAATATTAATCAGTTCAGGCTGTCTTGCTGCATATTTTACCTTGTTCATTCCTGAAGGCTTCACTCAGCCATTTACTTTCTACCTGGATGGAAGACTCAAGACTCTTCTTGCCCAATCCAAAATTCTTCAGTGTCATGAGAGCAAACCTCCTCTGCTGCTTCCATGCATAGCCATTGGACACAACCAAACCTTGGCATTGCAAGAAAATGTAAATTAAGAACTAATAAGAACAACACAAAGCCTCATAAAAACATTATGGTCCTTTCTCAAAATGTATCTTCATGAGATATGTGAACTTGTCTCAGAAGTCTGCTTTTCCAATTGGCCCACATGCATTGTTCCAATGTCTCTATAAAAATATATAGTAGGGTTGCTGGATGGCTCATTCTGTTTTAAGGCACCACGTTGGGATGCATGGATGAACCCCATAGTCTTGGAGCAAATTGAGACAGTGCTGAATGTGGTCAGTAGTTCCCTAGGGGTGATGCGCAATTGTCGATTGCATTGCCCAGGGCAAAGGAGGCTTCAATTGGTCAGGGAGTCAACTTTTCATTCTTTAGCAATCCCACCTGGTCAATTGAGCACCTGTACACTGCACGCCAAAGCCACATATGATAGGCTTCCTGCGGCCCAGCAGAAAGAAAGTATTTACATGGCATTTTGTAAAATAATATACGTGTCTTGAATGAAAAGATATGATGCGGTTAATTTTTTTCTTTTTTTTAATAAATTTATTGTATGTATAGTAGAAAGCACAGAATATATGGTTCTTGAGATGAAGACCAGAGATTCATGTCAGGGGACAAAACCGAATTGCTGTGACTTTGGAGGGTATCAGAGTATGCTATAAAATATTGTTCTAACATTGTTCAATTCTGCACATTGATTAAATGTTCAGGAAATTAATTTTACATTCAGTTCACCATGCAAAATTCATGAAAATAGGTTTGTAAGTATCCGGATAGTGGTACAATTTCTGCTCTTTTGGCTCTGTACTCCAGCACATTAGATTTGAAATGAAACAATGAGTGCAGGCTGTCACCTTAAATGTTAAGGTATTTACATCCATATTGGGTGATCCGTGTAGAAATTACATCCATTTCCTCACATAGTCCCCCCATTTTAGGAGAACAAATGTAATTGGAAATTTGGTTTCTCAGCGGTTTCTGATTAGTCAGGTGTATTCAATTGCAGTCTGAAACACTGAACAATAGGCGTACCAACATAAACATTAAGAAGAAAGAGAGCACTGGTGAGCTCAGTAATTGCAATGGGACTCTACAGTTGATGACCAAAGAATTCCCACTTTAACATACAGTCCCCTCCAAAAGGATTGGAATGGCAAGGCCAATGCCTTTGTTTTTGCAATACACTGAATACATGTGGGGTTGAGATAAAAAGATGAACACAAGACAAGAGTTAAGCATTTCAGCTTTTATTTCCTGGTATTTACACCTAGACATGTTAAACTAATTTGAACATAGTACCTTTGGTATCAGACCACTCATTTTTTAGGTGAGCAAAAGTATTGCAACAGAGAGTATTTAAGTGAATGAAAGTAAATAACACTTAAGATTTGGTAGAATATCACTTGCTTGCAATAACTGCATCAAGCCTGTGACACATTGACATCACCAAACTGTTGCATTCTTCTTTTGTGATGCTTTTCCAGGCTTTTACTGCAACCTCTTTCAGTTGTTGTATTGCTTCGGGGGTTTTTTTTTACCTTCAATCTCCTCTTTAGGAAAATGAAATGCATGCACAATTAGGTCTGGTGATTGACTTGGCCAGTCTAAAACCTTCCACTTTTCCTCACTAATGAAGTCCTTTGTCAAGTGTTTTTGGTCATTGTCTTGCTGCATGATGAAGTTCCTCCCAATTAGTTTAGACACATTTCTCTGTAAATTGGCAGACAGAATGTTTTTCTTGACTTCTGTATTCATCTTGCTGCTAACATCATGAGTTACATCATCAATAAAGATTAGTTAGCCCACTCCAGAAGCAGCCATGCAAGGCCAAGCCATGACACTTCCTCCAATGTGCTTCACAGATGTTTTGGATCATGAGCAGATCCCTTCTTTCTCTAAACTTTCACCTTTCCATCACTTTTGTAGAGGTTAATCTTGGTCTCATCAGTCCAAAAAACTTTGCTTTGTGGCTAATCTCTGTATTTCTTTGCCAATTGTAAACTCGCCTTCTGATTCTCACTACTGTTGAGTGCTTTACATGTCTTGTTTTGGCCTCCATATTGCTGCTCGCCTAGTCTTCTTCGAACGGTTGATTGAGATACCTTCACCACTGCCCTGTGGAGATTGTTTGATGTTACTGACTGATGTTTTGGAGTTTTGATTCACTGCTCTCACAATGTTTCTGTCATAAACTGCTGTTGTTTCCCTTGATCAACCTTTTCGATGTCTGTTGCAAAGTACGCCAGCGGTTTCTTTCTTTTTAAGGACATTCCAAATTGTTGTACAAGCTATCCCCAATGCTTGTGCAATGGCTCTGCTCTGCTCGATTTCCCCTCTTTTCTAAGCTGCAAAATAGCTTGCTTTTCTCCCAAAGACGGACAGCTCTCTAGTCTTCATGTTGGTTTATCTTTTTTAACACAAATGCAGTCTTCACAAGCCGAACCCAAGGCTAAAACCAAGAGTAGACATTCAGAGCTATTTATTGTTTAACCAATCAATCTCAACAGGACACATCTGGGCAACAAGAAACACCTGTCAGCCACAATACTTTTCCTCACATAAATATTGGGTGGTCTGATACAAAAGGTAACATCTTCTTAGATGTTCAAAAAATCTAAATAAAATACCAGGAAATGAAAGCTGAACTTCGGATCTGTCATCTCATCTACATCTTCTGACCTCAAACTCAGTTGTCCTCAGTGTATAGCAAAGACAAAGGAATTGAACTTGCTGTTCCAATACTTTTTGAGGGACGGTATTTGATGTTTCATTTCAAATCCAATGTGCTGGACCACTGTCCAAAAATATATGAACCTCACTGTATGTCCAAATAAGTTATAATCAGTTACAGTACCATTGTTACGGACAATGTCTTCAGCCAATGGGAATGAAGGCCGATCCACAAAATTTTCACCATGTTCAATAAAGGCTTCTTTCAATCGTTTGAGGCCGTTTAGGACAACAATCCTTGTTCCCAAATGAATAGTAAAAATGTCTCCATATTGCTCAGCAAACTGTGGGGAAAATGTTCAGTTATTTATTTTTTGAGTAACCATTACTTAAACTACAAAATGCTCACTTTATTGATTATCTAATTGGTTATGTTTAAAAAAAATGGGAAAACTATATACTTTTATTTGAATATAGTTATTTGCATTTTTTTTTATTAAAGGCATACCATGCAAGATTCTCACCTTGAAAATATAATAAAACAAACATGCTCAGTCATTACCATGATGTCCTGACAACCTGTGTCTGTAACTTTTGCCCAATACCTTGCTTGTCATATTTGTAATTTCAAAAACTTAAACACTTAACTCTATGATCCAATATAAGGAGGGGATTTGCTACTACAGTGGTGAGCTGGGTTTGGGAGAGATTAGCCTTGGTAGGTAATCATTGTCTTATCGAGTGGCTGGTCAGCTTTCAGTAGGCTAATGTTATACGCTAACTAAATTAAGTTTTGTAAATCAGCTGGCTGGCCGTGATAGCTGGGTCCCACTAACGTTACTGCTTATATTTTCGGAGATTCTACCACCGTATTTAGGCAGCTCATGCCTAAAATCCAAATAACTCCTGGACTTTCAAAAGACTTGAGATAGTTAACAGGAAGAACAGAGTGATATCGACGTTTACCTGAAGCCAACTAAATGTGATACCGGCAATGTGATTAATTCGTGGCGATATGCAGCAGGCGTAGGCTATACGTCATTTTGCGATTGCGAAAGATCACCTAATTCACTGTTTATTTAGTAAACTATATCGCTCACTATATGGACATTAACTAGTTAGGGATTTGTAATTCGTGAGTGGTTAGCCATTTCAGACACAGGCAAATATTCAAATTTAAATTCTAAAACAAATACAGCGATGTTTTTTGGGGTTTTTTGACAGTCTTTGAACAATACTGATGTATACACATCCGGGTGCTATTTGTGTTGCAATTAATGCATACAGAATGAAAAACGTTCGCCGTAAAATATCATGATTCCACTGGCTGCGAGCCTCCATTAGATTAATGGATATTGAGATGCATCTCTCACTACTTTTATGTGGGTAGCCTATATGATAAATACCTCTCATCGGAGGTGGGTATAGGCTATTAGCAAAACCTACCTTTGCCAACTGAAAGTGGATTTTTGTGGCATCAATACGAAGGATGTCACCGATAAATGGTAATGACCATGGTCCTGGTGGTAACTTTTTCGGAGACCTGCGTTTTAAAATGTATGTAAGCGTCAAAAACACTGCAATGAAAATTAAACAAAACTTGGCGTGGATCAAATCCCAAAAAGAAAGCACAGAAATTGCGTCCATCGTGCGTCGATACACAAAGCACAAGCGGACTATGAACTCAAGTTAGATAAACACGCCTCCTCGCAACCTGGCGGGTGAAGGTGTGTTTTCGTTATACAGGGCTTTCAGAAATGCTGTTCCGCCCATATTGAACCAGTACACAGGAAAGGACAATGCGAATTCCAGTATTGCAAGCCCCATAATCGGGGATAAGACAATGGTAGTTGCCAAGCATGCGAGAGAAACGGTTGGATACTTTTCTATGCGTAGCCTATTTTGTGGCAGGTTTTGGGGAGAAGGGGAGACATAACTCAAACACATCTCATGTCAAATAAATTATTAATAAATTATCTTGGTCATCTATCAGCTCGCAGAATAAGGTCCATGGCAAGCTGAGATTTCTAGATATTGCCATCAGGACTCCAATATTTATGCCTGGTTTGGAGGATATATACGTCTCAGAAGTTTCGTCTTCATTACCTTTGGGTTCGTTATCATTTTCAATACTTATCGGATCAAAATGGTCTTTGGGGGCAGCATGGATGGTGCAGTGGGTAGCAAGGAGGTCCTGGGTTCAAATCCTGGTTTCTTCCCACAGTCCAAAGACATGCAGGTTAGGCTGATTGGAGCGTCTAAATTGCCTGTGGGTATGAGTGTGTGAGTGAATACTTACCGGATCAAAATGTATAGTATATAATGCATAATAAAGGTCTATGGGAGGCCATTTTTCTAAGTCCTTTAAAATGAATTATGACATTTGGACATTTGTTTCTTCACAATCATTGTCTGAAGGCATTATCTGTGTGTGTGTATGTGTGTGTGTTTAGAGTACAGAAGTGAAGTATTGAGCCAAAATCAAGAAGAAAAAAAAAAAATGTTTTGGTCCCAAATGTTATGGAGGGTACTGCATATTGCAAAGTCACCAATTGAACATTGGCAGAGTATCGGGGGTGGTAATGTTTGTTCATTATTTTTTGTGATTTATTGAGTAGAGAAACCACCTTAGGGCACACACCCAAAGTTGTGTAAATGTCCTCTGTGTAAATGGCCAAAGAATCACTCGCAAGTAGAAATTGGGGTGTTGAATTTGGAGTGTCCTTTGAAAAAATGTATACTCTGACACAATTTTCATAATACTGCTCAGAAATATTAAAAATACTAAAAACTAAAACATAATAAAAAATACTAAAACATGTTACTTGGAAAATCTTTTCAATATTTGATAACTTGCTATTCAGCACCACTTTATGTATGCCTTCCAAAGACTAGTAGATATTTTGGTTAAGAATAGCCACAAGGAAAAAAAATCTATTTAAAAGTCAAATTTATTCAGAAATTATACCAAAGTGCCAAAGTTGGGTCCGACCACACAATTACAAAAAAGTGTTGCATATTCAACCAAGTAGTAGGAAAGTGGAAAATTTCTGATCAAAATGTGGGTGAAAAGGTATAATAGGTCTACTTATTTACAAAAAAATGAGTTTTTGGCCAGTTTTAATCATTTCTAAGAGAAGGTTAATTCACAAAACTTAAAATAGTAGTAAACATCTTGTTTAAGTTTAATAGATCATTTGTTCAAAAATTATACAATGCCAAAGTTGGGTCTGGCCAGAAAATGACCAGAAAGTGTTAGATATTCAACCAATTAGATGGTAAGTTGGAAAGTTTCCAATAAAATGAAACTTTGATACTGCAATGCCTGTTTTGATCTGTTCAAACCATAGACGTAGACCAAGAAGAAGCCTGATTTTGGCCACTTGGTTCAAACAGGACCACAATTTACAGGAACATGTACATATAAGATCCCAAGTAATTAAAACAGGCCCATGACTCTTCATGCATTCCCTGGGGGGAATTTTCTGTACATTTTCTAAATCCCAAAGGGTTCCTACTGCAGTACTTTATGATCCCTGTTGCTTCTTTTGCTTTGTGGAGTATCCTAAAATAAACAGAAACAGAGGAATCGATGATATTTATGCAGTGGTCTGTATGAGATTCTCTTGTACAAAAATCACATACATTTAGTACATTTTTTGGTTTAAGTGTACACAGAAATTACTATAGACATCACTAAATGCATGCATTAATATAAGGATACAATACAAAATCTGTTTCTATATATGTCCATCCACAACCACAGTTATATAACATAAGATTTAAGAGAAGGCAAACATGACCACATATTTCCAATGTATAGAAAACAAAACATGTTCTCTATACATATTATTATACATAGATCTACAGAAATGTACTTTGGGTGAAGGTCGGAGCAAATGCAACTTTCTGGGGTTTTTTTTTATTTAGCTTTTATTTTCTATTTGAGAATAATGATGTAATCTATGAGAATGCCAGACATCGATTTTGTCATCTCCTAAAGGTGTTATTCAATACTGTATGATATGCATACAATTGCGAGGAAAGATTATTCTGATTTTGAATTAAGTTTTTAATGGAATTGAGTTTAAACAATCCATTAAAGTTGAAGCAATTTTCCCAATAAGAATTATCTACATTTATGCTGTGGTTTAAGTAATTTGTTCAGTGTAATAAAAAAGATTATGCAAAACCTGTACAGTATAATTTGTTATGTTTGATAATATGATATCTTAATGCAACTTTTCCTGTTATTCTAAATTTGTTTGTGTGGGGTTTTACAGACCTGTGCTCAGCGGGGGACAGCACAGAGCTTGTAAGGCTTGGGGCAGTGGGTGAATCCCATTCTGTACTCAAGACTGGGCTCCACTCCAGGGGGGGGAGAGAAGGTGAATCTCTGGAGGAGAGACGTGAAGAAGAGGAACAGTTCCATCCGAGCCAGCTGCTCCCCCAGACACACCCTCTTACCTTAGGAAACCAAAAATACATGCGGTTATGCATTTCAGAACTGCATTCTCGTATTTAAATGATGATTGATCTACAATTAAGTAATATGAAAATGCATTCATGACTACAAAGGTGAACATTTGTAAAAAAGAAAGTTACATGAGCAACAGCAAGAAAGTACAATTGGTAAGTAGTAACTGGGTATAATTGGATGGCAGAAAGGATGGTACCAGCTGAAAATGGCATGAAGGCATCCCTTCTTCTGAAGTTCCCTTCTGCATCCAGGAAATGTCCTGGATTAAAGGTTTGGGGAGTCTCCCACTCACTTTCATCAAAGAGTGCAGATGATAAAGTTCCCAGCACCATTGTACCCTTGAGCAAAAGATCAATCACAAAATCAATCCCTGCTGATCTGCCTTTTGAGTATATTCCTCTATGAGACTGGATGCTATGCATCCCCCTTGTCAGTGTTGTTATGATTCTTGGATGAAAGTCAAACAATAAAATAGATAATATCCTAAACAGCAGCATGCTTTAACAATCCCTCGAGTATGGCTGACTCTTAAAGTATACTAATAGACGATGTACCTTTGGTATAATGTATTCTCCTATTTGTGTGTCTTTGACAGCCATACGGGCTAAATTCAGGGGTAAAATGTTTCCCATCCTCTGAATCTCATGGATCACAGCATCAGTGTAGGGCATATTGGGTCGGTCTGCCATGGAGGGCATGCGCGACTGGCCAATCACATGGTCTATTTCTGCCTGGACCTTCTCTAAACAGAAATATAAAAAACAATACAGCTCCTACTGTCACATGTACTAGTGATTGTGTGACATTGCTATAATTAAACTGACTGGTGTATGTAATATTGTTGCATAATAGTTTTAATAAATGTTATCTTAAATGTTTTATGAATATCATTTATTTTTAGTCTTACAGTTGAGCTAAAATATACAATGTACAATATACAATTGTATATTGTAAAAATATACAATATACAATTCAGTACAATAAATAGCTTATACTAATGGATTTTGTGAGTTCTCAAAGGTTTGGTTTATGGTATGGTGAGCTCCCCACCTTGTACATCAGGATACTTGATCATGAACAACAGGCCCCAATTCAGCGTTGTTGATGTGGTCTCAGTTCCAGCCACAAACAATTCAAAAGTGCAGAAACACAAGTTTTCTTCATTGAAACCCGCATCCACATCAGTCTTCCACTGGAAGAATATATAAAAATGGTTGGATCTGCATTGAAGTAAACCTGGAAATGATACTCAGTGACCACTTTATTACGTAGACCTGTACACCAGCTATTCAAAGCAAATATCTAATGATCCAGCAACTCAGTGCACAGTTGTTGTTCATCACGATGGGGAAGAAATGTGATCTAAGTGACTTTGACCGTAGAATGATTGCTTGTGCCAGACAGGGTGATTTCAGTATCTCAGACTGCTGATCTCCTGGGATTTTCACGCACGTCTCTAGAGTGTTAATGCGAGAGTTCAGAAGAGAATATCCAGACTGCTTCAAGCTGACAGAAAGGTGACATTAACTCAGATAACCATTATAACAGTACTATGCAGAACAGCATCTCTGAACACACAACACGTACAACCTTTAAGTGGATGGGCAACAGCATCAGAAGACCAATACGTTTTTAAAAAGTCTAATAAATACCTAATAAAGTGGTCACTGAGTTAGTGAGTCTGAATCATTTGTCTATCTGAAGTGCATAATCGAAAGGGGATTCTGTTAGACAGTACGTTTTTACCATACTGAACCAAATTCTGACCGTGCCAGTGGTTGGGAATCCCAACAACAAACCACAGCCTAGGGCCACTCAGTGGGCCACAATGCCACTCTGGGACGGAGGGCTTTGCCCAGTAGGAATCGGGATTCTTATGTAATCTGCCTACATCAGCAGTGCATGAATAATATTCCTCTGACACAACGTTTCACAGCTGATGGACTGCATAACACAAAAAATAGAGTCAACTGGCAGCAAAGACTTCAGAGGATATGCAATAGAGAAAAACAGAGCTGAATGGTTACATTTGATACCTTTTCCATCTCTGCCAGGAAGCAGTCAATGTAGTCTCTGGGTGCTGATGGGTCCAAATCATTCCTGTGCTCCTTAATTTTCAACTTCACAAAGGAGATCACCTTATCCCAATGTTCAAATATTTTTCGGTGGGGACCAGGTACCTTACGCATTATCCAAGGAAATGCGTTGTATAGCTAAAGTAAAGAAACTGAACTCAAAGATATTTTCCACGCAATAAATCAAGCAATATCAGGAACAATAAATGGACTGAAGTGGGTTCAGACACAATAATAACAATAATACACCAGTGGCTTATATCACATAAGTATCTCAACTTAGTCAAGCGAAATCCAAAACAGCTGGGTCAATAAATCCTAAACATGGCAGGATAGCAGGTATCACAACTGTAATATCCTGTTTTCTGTCTGTTAGTTTATTCTGTGTTTTTGTAACTTTATTATTTTTCATATTCATGTCTGGTTTCCGTTTACATTCACTTTTCATTGCACTCATCTTCCCGTGATGTCTGTATCTTTACGCAGTTCTGAGCCCGAGTCACTACCCTGTCTGCATGATTCACTATTCAGAATTTTCCGGTTTCCCACGATTCCTTCTCAGTTTCGCTTTACTTGCTTCCCGCTTTATCTCCATTCATGTTTGTAGATAACACTAATCTACTAATCCCGCCTAACATAGAATTTGTACAGTACTAATTATATTAACACACTAATGTTTGTCCAACTAACATTCACTATTTTTTTGGTATTTATAGTTTAATCATGTAACTAACATATTAACATTCTCCCTATTTCTGCACTGCTCTGTAGCTCCACCTCCCTGTTCTATCTCTGCTTGTCTGCCTTAATTCTGCTTAGTGTTCGCGCCTGTTCTCTAACTATCACTGCTTTCCCAATTGTGTACTCCCTAATCTGGAACCATTTGTATTACATGTGAGTCTTCGTTCCACCTAGGTTCTCTCTTTCCTCTGTGTATATAAGCCCCAGTCTGAGTCTTCACATTTGTCAGAACATTGATCATAAATTCAGAGACGATTTTGTGTAAGCCTCTAATTTTTGAGATTCCTGAGACACCCTTTTACCTGACATCGAGTTTTGATTATTCCCTTCAGTTTTGGTTGCCTGAGATTTTTGGTTTTTGATCCTCGCTTTGTTTACAACTCTCCCTGTGCCTACTCCTCTGTACCTCTGATCTCCTGGATTTTGACCTGTGGACTGTTTTTGTGACTTCCCTTCTGCTTCTTGATTTGGCACTGTGTCTATCTGATTACCTGGCTTTGACCCTCGGACTCTATAAAGACGTTTTTTGTCTGCGTTTGGGTTTCTGGCCGCGAGCTTACAACAACACTAGTTATAAACTCTGTTAATTTTCCCTGCCCTCCTCCTGCAATTGATTTATCTAAATTGGTTACTTCTGTGCCCCCCATCCTGCGTAGGATACTAGGCAAGCATCTTCAAAGTTAAACTTAACTGAAATAAGCTTGGGTATACTGCTGCTACCACTACTGTATAAGTGCTGCCACAACAAATATATCTGGTGAAATATGAGATGCAAAATAAGAAGTATACTGTACCTGTGCCCAAATGCTTCCTTCTAAATAGACGGCTTCATTAATTCGTTTCAGTAGGTCTTGAAATTGTCTGTCAGTGTACTCAAAACGATCACCAAACACAAGACAACAGGTAACGTTTGAGACGGCATTGTTCATAACAAACTGAGGATCAAATGGCCTGCCTAGAACCACAAATACAAGAAACAAATGAATAAACAGAAAATAATTGAGCTTACTATGATCCAAACTGAATTTCTCAGCTTCTGCTGGTGAGATCAGTGAGTCAGTTATTCGTCCAGGATTCACAACATCAGCTCAGACCATCTCCCTGCATATTTTACCTTGTTCATTCCCAAAGGCTTCACTCAGCCATTTACTTTCTGCCTGAATGGAAGGCTCAAGACTCTTCTTGCCCAATCCAAAGTTCTTCAATGTCATGAGAGCAAACCTCCTCTGCTGCTTCCATGCATAGCCATTGGAGAAAACCACACCTTTACAAGAAAACGTATATGAACTTTATGAACGTGAAAGAACAGGAAAATAACACCTAGGAAACACAACCCTTGCCCAAAACTGTTCTCACATGTCTGCTCAGAGTAAGGAAGAAATAGCTCACAACACAGACTTCAGAGAAGAGCATGTGCTTGTCTCATAGGAAAATAAATGAAAGTTTAATAGTAAACAATGCAACAATAAATAATAATTACCAACGGAAAATAATGGTCCGATAATGAACCCCTTGGGGACCACATGGAAGAATCTTTGTTAGAAGAGCAACCCATTCTGCAAATAAATATGCAAGCCATTCCTATGCGTTGTCAACATATTCAAATGTTGCAACATTATGACTGTGATTCAGCAATCAAAAATAAAAAAGGAGGCTGAAAAATTGTGGAAAAGTGCAGTGCCCATGCTAGCAGATAAACATAAAACAAGCAACAGTTATCCTGTTTGGGATGCCAAGAATGCCAAGAATTATATTACAGAACAATGAAATGATTATTACACTGAAAAAATAATGTTTTTGCATTCAGTTCAGCATATCAAAGAATTCAAGAAAATTGCTGCTTAAATGTCTCAAAATAAGAGAAACAGATAAATTACTGTACCGTAATGGTTAGGGTTGAGGTCTTCAAACAATGGGATTCGGGGTCGATCCACAAAATTTTCCCCCTTTTGAATCAAGGCCTCTTTGACATATTTGAGGTCATGTAGGACAACAATCCTTGTTCCCAAATGAATACTATAAATGCCACCGTATTGCTCTGCAAACTAGGGGGAAATCATTTTCAGTTATTTATTTTTTCTGAAATCACATTTACAACTGGAAAATGACACAGATCATAAATTCCGTTGCTTCAAATTCAAACCAATGTTCTTTATTGAATTACTTCCATGAAACATTAACCAATCTGTACTAATATAATATCACAGAAATGGTATGAAACATTGATATTCCAGTTTATTTTGGTAACCTTTTATTTCATATTCTAATAATGGCTTCCTTGACTTTCATTGGCAGAACTCTTGATGACCGTCATGTTGACAAACACCAATAAGAGACTCCAATGACAATCAAAAATGTAGAATCAAGACTACAGTAGAAGGTAAATGGTAAATTATATCAAAGCTCTCTTATACTTGTACCAATGAAGCAATTGAACACACTTGATTAATAAGACACATGTGAAGCCATTTTTCCCAAATGTTTTGGCTCCCTGAAATGGGGGGACTAAAAAAGGATGCACTAGCAGATCCCCCAATGAGGATGTATATACACTCATATTAAAGGTAACCTCAGAATTTCTGGAGCCTGAAACTCTCAAAAGACCTTGATTTTTCAAAACAATAATTATGGCCACTACATTTCATTATTTTGTTTGTGAGGGTAGCCATTTTTACTAAAACAGCTAGTGTGAACGCTTTGTCAGATTCTAAGAAGCAAAAAAGTTTAAATGCCTATAACTTTTCAATCATTTAACCATTCAAGTTGAATATTTGCATACCATGTCCT
This sequence comes from Conger conger, assembly GCF_963514075.1. NCBI lineage: Eukaryota > Metazoa > Chordata > Actinopteri > Anguilliformes > Congridae > Conger > Conger conger. Next base: position 17,400,079 of record NC_083763.1, on the reverse strand, counting down.
CATGTCAGTTTCCTATTGAAGGTTCAATGATGAAGTCATATGACCAATCAGGTGTTAACTTTCTACTGCTACTATAATAATAATAATAATTATTATTATTATTATTATTATTATTATTATTATTATTATTATTATTATCACTACTACATTTGCCACATTATGCTGCAAATTGCCATTTTTATTTGTAAAATCTATGAACATGATAGGCCTATAGTATTGAAGAGCAGTTAGCCCACTCTCTATTCTTTAAAATAATTAGGCTATACCCTTCAATTATACATTTTGATTTGTTCTTCAGTTATTTTTTATTATAAAAGCGGTCATAAACTCTTAACATAATAGTAGGGTTAAATAGTGCCATGTATTTTGGAGGAATTTGCTGTCCCATAATTCCACATTTCTATAGTAGAAATTCCCATTGTCGATGGCCTGTATACCTGGAATGGTCTTCTTCAAGATTATAGAGGTTTTTCCATTATACAGTTCAATTTTAATTTATTTTTATAGATTTCTGAAAAGTAGCATTTTTAAATACAATTACCATTTTGAAGGGCTTTACAATCCCTACAATTTACAAGGAATTGGCCTTGGTTCCAATTAGCGTTGCCACACGTTTTCCCGGGATTGTTCTCTTTTTGAGCGACTGCCCCGGAAAATGACTATTCTTTCCCGGGACACGAATTGTCCCGGTTTCTTGCACTTCTAAATGAGTTCCAAATAAAACCGGATTCTTCTACTGCTATTCTGTGTTTTCCTCTTTACGTTTAGACATCCAATCCCTTGTCTATAAACAGGTAAAAATTAGTAAAACACGGCGACGATTGGCAATATGCCTATATTTATTTTTAATTGGTAGCAGAAATACGAAAGTTTACCTTATCACCTAGCAACTGCTGCACGGGCAGTCAGTCTGGCGCGTGCATTCCCTTCAACGACCCCACCGTGGGAAGTTCAGCTAGCTACTAGCCTAGAGGTAAACGCCTAATACTTCTGATTTATTTTTGATTTATTTTGTCGGTTTTATGGTCTGAGAGACGGACGAGGAGGACGAAAGAACAAAATCAGACAAGCAACCAGCAGCACACACACACACACACACACACACACACACACACACACAAACGATATACAACGTACAACTCAGACTGGGCAAAAAGAGAGCACTTTTCTGAATGGATAAGGCCAACCCAAGGAGACCCGTTCTCCGCCACATGTATTTTGTGTCCAGCCAAGATCTCAATTAAATATGAAGGGAAAGCAGCACTGGAAAATCATGCAAAAACAAACAAGCACCAGAGTGTTGTGTCAAGCAAACGCAAAACTATACCCTTTGCAACCTTTATGACAAAAAAAGGTTTTAATGTAGAAAGGGACAGCAGCAGACCTAGAGTCCAGAGTGAGTGCTGCATCGGGGTCAAGCAGTGCATCCAGGTGAGAGAACTAACCATGTTTTCATCTGTATTTTTAAATCTGTATTTAATGTAGAAAGGGACAGCAGCCGACACAATCCGACGAGGAACCCCGTGGGGCTGGTGACTGCGCATAGGTGCCTTAATACTCTCAGAAGAGGGGAAGAACCTGTTTTTTGTTTGTTTGTTTGTTTGTTTGTTTGTTCGAGCCTCCTTTTTGTGAATAACCCTTGAGAGCTTAAAACTGCAACGGTCTTGTGTCTCACTCTAAATTATATGCACATCTCCCTGATTCCCCCTCTGGTTGCCACAGAGTGCATCTACGTCAGGACAAATGGAGGTAAGAGAGGCAATAGGGAACTGTTAACATAGTATATTCGCAAATATGGTTTAACGCCCCGCGTAAAATGTTCCGGTTTTCCACAAATCAAATGTGGCAACCCTACTTCCAATACTTTAGGAGGGGACTGTAACTGCACGACGTCCCTGTATTAGGAAAACCGCGTTAACTAACCATGGTCCAAACACCGCCATATAAGCCTGTCTCTCTTTAGGGACATTTTCCCCACCACAATTGGAGCACTCTTACCATGTCACTGTATGTTGAAATGGATCGCGAATGGGACTCGTACAAAGTTTTTATGTAAACGGAAAGAGTTTACCAAAGCTGATCTGGAAGTAAATATGTTTAATTATTCGTCATGAAATTATTGCACTGTTCGGAACATGGTGAGCTAACTTAGTGGCCGGAACACGGTTGATTACGTTAACTCTATTTGTACGTACGTCGCCTACGCATGTATGTATGTAAACTATGTATAGATAGATAGGTAGGTAGATGTGTTGACACCTCTGCTTGCTTGATTGGCGTTTAGCAAGAAAACCCACCTATATCTATTTTAGACAGTCTTGAGAATAAAGTAAACTCATTAGCTAGCTAGACAAGATGGACAAATAGCTAACGGTAAGAACAGCTCATCTCATTAGCAGATAACATTAGCGATAGCCAGTAATCAATTAAATTGGGGAGATGAGTTTAACGTGATCTGTTGGCTTGATTTGATTACGTTAGCTGTAACATAATAGTAATACAATCATATACCGTTGGCCTACAATTTAGGACCTTAACGTTATAGGATAATCTACGTTATCAAATAACTTTTAGTTGAAGTAATGTTATAACAGTATATAGAATAAAGTAACGTTACAGTCGCCAAATAATGTTAGCTGTATTTACACAAGATAGTAGCCTACAGCTCATTGCTACATTACAAAAATTATCGATAGCCAGACAGCAAGTAAATTGACGAGATGAGGTTAACGGTAACGATCAAGCTTGTTGGCTTGATTCGATTAATAGCAGAACGTCATCTAGCATTAAACCTAAAGTAAAACCTAAACTAAAAACAGAAACAAACAAACCTTATATTGATCTTGATTGACAGTTGGCACACCATTGTCTTTGCAAACACCATCCTCTTTTGATCATAATTGTGCAATTAATTAGGGGTGAAATGTCTAGGTATTGCACAACTTTGTAACCTTTCGATATTACTAACTTTATATGAAGGCCTAATTGAGAATTTAGTCACGGCTTTGGATATAATATAAGCATTTTAAAATAATTTTGACTGCACAGGGACAGTCAGTTTAATGGATTTTTAAATTGTCGCATGTATTGAATTGAATCGTGAATATTTAGAAGTTTGCTTTTCCATAATTCTAAACACCCAAGTTAGCTCACCAATGCCATGTGTACTTGGCTTGGTCCTCTTTAAGATGTGAGTGGTCTTTCTTGAAAGCAGTGTGATTTTCAATTCCTATAATAAAAATGCACATAATCAAAGTCGTACCTGGGTTAGTGATCTTCAAGAATTTGTCATGGATTTTTAAATTGTGCCATCACTGCCATGTATTGAATATTGAGTTTGCTATCCCATAATTCTAAATACTCACTGTAAAAACGCACGGAATCGATGGCACGGATACCTGCGAAGGTGGTCTTCATGAATATAGTGGAATGTGGAAAAAAGTTCGAGTCCTGTAAAAATCGCCATACATTAACCAGAATGTCCGTTTTGGAGTATTCCACTGTATTATTTTTTATTATTAAATGTTTAAAGACAAACAAAATAACGAAATGGAGAATTGAACGTGCGTGTTGTAGTTTTCAGATGTTTTTCAACGCACGATTTACCGTAAAACGCAATGAAGATGCTCGTAGTTCGACCAACGTTGACCAACGTTGAAGTGCTGATGGCGTGACCACAGTCATGCGCGCTATATAACTGTTGAATACCGAATTCAAATAGTTTGACTGGCAGGAAAGCACCAGGGGAATGTCGGGGAGAGACATCGCAGGCACACATCGAAATATAGAAAGATTAAATATTAATACGTTATTTAGCATTATTTTCGGTTTGTATTTCGTACCGCACTTTTTCGTTTCCGCTCGCCCGCTGGGCTGGACATAATCATTAGCAAAACTCACCTTTGCCAAATGTAAATGGATTTTTGTAGAGTCAATACGAAGGAGATCACCGATAAATGGCAATGACCTTGGTCCCGGAGGGAACTTTTTCGGAGATTTCTGTTTTAAAACGTAGGTAAGAGTCAAAAACAGAGCAAGAAAAATTAAACAAAACTTGCCGTGAACCAACTCCAAAAAAGAGAGCATCGAAAATGCGGCCATCATGTCTTAAGCTTAAACAAAGCATAAACGGACTACTTCATCAGTATATGACGCATGCCAGTGGGAAAGCTTGCTCATAAGCTGGTGTTTTCTTCACGCAGGGCTTTCATACGTTGTGCTCCGCCCATATTGAGAAGCGCACATTTCTCATGGAGTTGTGGCAGTCATATCGGCGGTGCAGCGGGTGCAGTTGCACCTGGGCCCTTAGTGTTTTTTTGGGGTTTTTTTTTTTTTTTTTGGGGGGGGTGGTCTCTACATATCAGTACGTCCGGTCTTTATATTTTAACCACTCACCGGAAGATAACATGACTACACGTCCTTTAATAGTGGTGTGTGTTTACATACCCTTAAATAAGCACACTCGTCTTTGTCATGTTTCATGTTTAGTCATTGTCTTAGTTACGTTATTGTCATGTCAGGTATTATGTTAGTCTAGTCTCGCCATGTTGTTATGCTTTATTTCGTGTTACATTTAATTTTCATGTCATGTTACGTTACATTTCGAGGCGGCACGGATGGTGCAGTGGGTAGCACTGCCGCCTCACAGCAAGGAGGTCCTGGGTTTGAATCCCCGTTGGCCGGGGCCTCTCTGTGTGGAGTTTGCATGTTCTCCCCGTGTCTGTGTGGGTTTCCTCTGGGTACTCTGGTTTCCTCCCACAGTCCAAAGACATGCAGATTGGAGAGTCTAAATTTCCCGTAGGTATGAGTGTATGAGTGTGTGAGTGAATGGTGTGTGTGCCCTGCGATAGACTGGCGACCTGTCCAGGGTGTATTCCTGCCTTTCACCCAATGTATGCTGGGATAGGCTCCAGCCCCCCTGCGACCCTGATCAGGATAAGCGGGTTCAGATAATGGATGGAGGGATGGATGTTACGTTTCATTTTTAGTTATTAATTATTAGTCTGGTCTTGCCACGTTATGTAGTTTATTCATGTCATATTTTGCAAACTTGTTATGTCACGATGTATGTTATTTCATGTTGTTCTGTTCATTGATTAGCATACACTTTTTCGTGTCTTTCTGCAAACCTTGCATTCATGCTTTTTCTCTCTCTCCCTTTCTGTCACTCACGCTTCCCTAATTGTTGTCTTACTTACCTTGTCTTCTTACTAATCTACTAACTTTAGATCAGGATTGGGCAATAATAACATTAACCATGTGTTCTTGTCACCTTACGTTACTTGTGCATGTAATTTACTAATTTACTAACGCTAGGGCAGGATAGGTTTATTACTAATGATTACTAATCTATCTCGTTAACTTGTCAATCCTCCACACCTGATTTCCATTCTCATGCTGCTCTCAAACTAATTGTCTACACCTGTCTACACCTGCATATATAGCTCAGTTCCATGTCATGTCTTTGTGAAATTGGTGCCTCCTGTTTGTCAAGCCATGCTTTAGCGGGTTTGTCAAGCCATTGGCTACCTGTTACGACCCAAGACTTCTGTTTTGTTGACCATTGCCTGCCTGTACCATGATTTTGCCTGTTGTCTTTGTGCTTTCGCCCCGCGGAGTGGACTTCGGTCTTGACTCTTGCTCCGTCATCGACCCTGAGGCTGCCTACCGTCTGCCTGTACTTCTGCCCCGCTGACAGCTTTCCTGGTTCCTGTACTTTTTGCATGGTGTACCGATTTACGAGACTGCCTTCTCCCTCGGTACTGTACTTTGGTTTTGGCTGCATTTTACGTGTATGAACATTGCTTGTTTTTTGACTACGCTCACTGGACATTCCCTGAATAAAGCCCTGACGGGACTTTATTTCACCTCTTGTCTGAGTTGTGCATTTTGGGTCCAACCCCCCACGCACCTGTCTCAGTCTTGGTCATGGTTATTACAATTACATTATTTCTTTGTACAATACGTGATCATGCTAAATGTATACCATGTCTATTTTACAGAAGAAATGGCTATAATGTGTAAACTATTCAATGAAATAACTTGTGGCAGGCTAATTCATTTGGTGTTGGTGTTATTTTCTGATATGCCAAGAGTGCTGCTGGGAAATATGTTTGCTGTTTTCCAATGTGAACTGTCCTGAAAATGAGCTAGTCTAGTGTGTAAAATATTGAGTGCCATTTTGCTGCCTAGTGTGAAAATGCCCTTGAAGTACGAAAGTGGGTAGCAGAAAAGAATTGATAAAAAGGACCAGGAGCAAAACTACCTAAACTGAACGGCCTCTTTTGGAAAAATAATCGCTGAACTGCTACCCTGTTCCCAGTAGCAGTTGCCCATTGCAATCATTTCGCCCTATGGCGGTGAAACCATGCAGGTAGGATAGCAAGTTATATATAATGTTAGGAAAAAGTTTCTAGCAACTAGGACATAGCCATGCTATATCCAGCTGAGCTGTATTGGGGTTAACCTAGTCCGTCTTTGTCTATACGTCTCTCAACCTATATTTCCACCCCCTAGTTTTGCTCAAAGCAGGCACATTGCACCTTTATCTGTCTTATTTCAGCTCTACTCCTGTCTTTATTAATTGTGAACCTTAATTGTGGCTGAAGTGGATTTTGACTCCATGGAACGCCTGGGGATTGTCCGTAGGTCCAATAGTTCTTGGGCTTCACCTCTCCACATGGTTCTGAAACCAGGCGGGGATCGCACCCTTTCGGTGAATGACACTACTACCCCTGACTGTTACCCCATAACTCAGATTCAGGACTTCTCAGCCCAATTAGCTGGGAAGGTGATTTTTTCGGTTTGGTCAGGGGTTATCATCAGGTTCCTGTTCAACCACAAGACATCCCTAAAACCGCTGTAATAACCCCGTTTGGGCTGTTCGAATTTCTTAGGATGTGACATGCCCTTCCTGTATGTCTACCTGGATGACATCCAGATCGGCAGCGCCTCCAGAGATGAGCACCAGACTCATCTTTGGACCCTTTTTGCTCGCCTTAGCGAACATGGGCTAATTATCAAGTGCCAATTCGGGGTTCCCCTTGGTGGATTTCCTTGGCCATCGTGTCCCCAGGGAAGGCGTGGTGCCTCTCCCTTCCAAGCTCGAGGTGATTCAGAGATTCTCGCGGCCGGTCACGGTCAAGACTTTGCAGGAATTTTTGGGCATGGTTAATTTCTACCATCGCTTCATTCCCAGAGGCGCTCAGCTCATGCTGCCCCTGTACGCTGCCCTTAAAGGGGCCACAGCCAAACAGGTGGTGGTCTGGTCGGACGAGATGACACAGGCGTTCATGAACACTAAGCACGCGTTAGCAAATGCTACACTTTTCGCGCACCTATAGCCTGACGCTCCAATCTCGATAACCACAAATGCATCAGATTTTGCGGTCGGCGGGGTGCACGAACAGCTGGTGGAAGGGGATTGGCAACCACTTACCTTTTTTAGCCGCTAGCTCTGCCCCGCTGAACACAAATACAGCACATTTGATCGCAAGCTCTTCAGCTTGTATTTAGCTGTCCGTCATTTCGGTGGTGGCGGACTGTTTTTCACGGTCTATGGTGGGCGCAGTCCACTTAGGTGTGGATTACACTCAGATGGCTGCTGACCAGGTGTCTGACCCCAAGGTGCAGGCGTTACGCACTACGACTACAGGCCTGCAGCTGTAGAAGGACTCCTTTGCGATGAGTCCACCGGGGTCGCGAGGCCAGTGGGGCCAGAGGTTTGGCAGCGGCGTGTTTTTGACGCTTTGCACAACCTGTCCCATCCGGGCCAGAAGGCTTCACAAAAACTGCTTTCCGAGAAGTTTGTGTGGCATGGCCTGAAGAAACATGTCTGTGACTGGGCAAGTGCCTGCCTCGCGTTTGCCATCCCTGAAGGGAGTTTTTACCACATTAATGTGGATCTGGTGGGGCCGTTGCCTCCGTTGCAGGGTTACACACGCCTTTTGACCATTGTAGACAAGACCATGCATTGGCCGCTGACAGCTACCACCACAGCTGAGGTCGCCTGAGCGGGTCTCACGTTTTGGGGTCCCGGCCGGCTTATCCTCTGACCGTGGGGTTCAATTCTCATCGGCATTGTCGGTGACAGTCGCCTGCCAGTTGGGGGTGACGCTACATCAGACCACAGCTTATCACCCTCAGGCTAATGGGATGTGCGAACGTTTTCATCGCTCATTGAAGGCGTCCCTCCACGCTGCGCTCCAAGGGGATGCTTGGTTTGATGGGTCCTACTCAGTCTTAGGAGGGGCATCGTCTGCAGAACTTGTTTACGGGCAACCATTGCGCATCCCAGGGGAGTTCCTACCCAGCTGTTCGGTCCCTTGGTCAGCTATACGCCAGCACCCAGTTCTGCGGGGCAGTGAGCAGTCATTTGCCCCAGTGCCCACGATGCATCACGGTTTGTCGCGCTCCCACGTTCTTGCAGGGTTGCGTGACGCACGTTTTGTGTTTGTGCATTTTCAGTTCTGGCTCTGGATCATTATTGGTAGTGATGTGTTAAGCTGAACCAGTCATGGTCTGGTGGTGACTGAATCAAGCCTGCCCTCGTAGCACCCGGCCTGTCCCCTTGCCTGACAGTACAATGCCCATTGGTGTTCCTGCCATACCTCTACATGACTGGAGTCATCTTCAGATTGGACATTTATGTAATGCAATAAACGGGCTCACTTCATTTATTGTGAGAACAGTGTTGCCAGGACACAACAATATTAATGGCTAGTGTATTGGCAAAATTATTTCCATGCATAAATTAGATTAAAATATACCAACCCACTGTGCAAATATTAGCTAATAATTATGCTAGTAATTATGTTCCCAAACAAAATTGAAAAACCTAGAAGCAGATCAACGATTTTATTTTGGAAGAGTACAGTTTTAAATGATTGTGGGGGTTTTTTCTTTCAGAAAAGTTCCCTTTTTTCCAAAGGAATTCTTGATGGAACTTGAATGTTTCACAGTGCCAAGAAATGTAAATGCAAGGCTTTCCTCTGAAAGTGTATTACACTCTTGGGCACAAAATGCATGAAACATGCAAGATAGTATGAAGTTTTACACTATGTTTTAAGGCCTGACTGCTATGACTAAAATCCAGCCTTTGAAACCAGACATCTCTGACTGCTTGTGTCAGTTACAGGGTTAATTATGCTATTGGAGTAAATAGACATGTTGAGCCAAAGTCAAGGTCAATGTGGGACTTTACACTTTGACAGTCAGATAGCAGACTGATAAAAATCATTTGAAATAAATAAAAGGAAGCTGATATAAGCACTTTCAGCAACTTTATTTGGAAAGGCCTCTTTATTAAATGTCACCACAATTATTCATATACTACTGACACAATGCATGATGAAATGACTCATAATGATATGATGGAGTTTGGATGTGATTTGAGCAAATCAAAATTAGCATAAAATAAAGTATAAAAGGACAATAGAAGATCATCTCATCATGAACAGCAATACATTTAGGATATGCTATTCTCTTTTCTAAATTGGATACTTTTAACAAGACAATGCATCATGTCATAATGCAGGAACCACCTAAAGTTGATTTCACAAATATGACAGTGACAGTTTTCAGCATTAATGAAAATATATGGAAGAACGCTGTGATACTTTGGAGTCAGCATGGACCAAAATCCCTTAGGAATGTTAACACCTTGCTCAACAAAAAATTGTATTGTTCTGGAGGCAAACAGTACTAGTTGTACCTAACAAAGGGGCCCCTGAGTGTGAAAGTCGACAATTTGAAACATAAACAACAAACTCCATCTCTGGCACTGTTTACAGTAATAAACCATGCTGGAGTATTTCTTATTCAAATTCAAGCTTTTGCAGTTTGAATGAACAGCAATTCAATTTATTTAATTTATTTAAGTTATCAAATTATCACATATGGGAAGTAATTTCTCTTTTCATTATTATGCACTATTATTATCCCTTAATTGCTGAATCTTTCCAATAGGAATTCAGTATCTTTACCTTGCGGTTACACATATAATGCAATAATACATAAAAAGTCTTTAAGATATCACCGTATTTGTTTTCATAAGGAAGTTATGTTTTATCAATACAACATTTTGATGGAACTTAATTTTCCTGTTAAATTTGAATTTGTTTATGTGGGTTTATGCTCAGCGGGGGACAGCACAGAGCTTGTAAGGCTTGGGGCTGTGAGTGAGTCCCATTCTGTACTCAAGACTGGGCTCCACTCCAGGGGGGGGAGAGAAGGTGAATCTCTGGAGGAGAGACGTGAAGAAGAGGAACAGCTCCATCCGAGCCAGCTGCTCCCCCAGACACACCCTCTTACCTTAGGAAACCAAAAATACATGCGGTTATGCATTTCAGAACTGCATGCTCGTATTTAAATGATGATTGATCTACAATGAAGTAATATGAAAATGACTACAAAGGTGAACATTTCTCAAAATAAAGTTACATGAGCAACAGTACAATTGGTAAGTAGTAACTGGGTATAACTGGAAGACAGAAAGGATGGTACCAGCTGAAAATGGCATGAAGGTGTCCCTTCTTCTTAAATTCCCTTTTGCATCCAAGAAATGTCCTGGATTAAAGGTTTGGGGAGTCTCCCACTCACTCGCATCAAAGAGCACAGACATTAAAGTTGCCATCACCACTGTACCCTAGAGGAAGAGGTTAATTATAACATCAATCTCTGCCAATCTGCATTTTGAGTACATTCCCCATTCTGATGTTTGCTCTGTACAACAACTGAACCTTTTGACCAAGTCTGCATGCATTTAAGCATTGCATTGCTGCTATCATTGGCTGATTAGATATTTTATTTTATTTTTTATTAGATATTATAACCCAATAAAGTGGTCTCTGAGTATATCTTCTTGGATGAAAGTGTAAAACAACAAAATAGATAATATCCTAAACAGCATGCTGTACCAATCCACTGGCATGGCTGACTCTTAAAGTATACTAATAGATGATGTACCTTTGGTATGATGTATTCTCCAATTTGCGTGTCTTTGACAGCCATACGGGCTACATTCAGTGGTAAAATGTTTCCCATCCTCTGAATCTCATGGATCACAGCATCAGTGTAGGGCATATTGGGTCGGTCTGTCATGGAGGGCAAGCGCGACTGGCCAATCACATGGTCTATTTCTGCATGCACCTTTTCTAAACACAAATACAAGACAATACAGCTGTATCTTTCACATATACACTGCAATAATTACACTGATTGGTACAATCAGTTAATATACACTGATTGGTACAATTCCATATTAATTTCATTAAATGTCTTTTAAGAACATACAGTGAAGTCCCTAAGTATTTGGACATTGACATATTTTTGCTGTTTTCGCTCTGTACTCCAGCATACAAAAAGTTTAAATAAAATACTAATCATTATGGGGGACTCATGTACGACCTGCATCCCTTTTCATACATAATCCACCATTTGAGGCAAGAAATACACCATGCAGTTGCTGAATCTTGATTCATATTTGATCTGCAAAGCCTTGTTTGAAAGTTTGGTCCATGTTGGGTGTGGCAGGCAAGCTGTGCTGACAAACACTGCTAGGCATGTCAAGTTACATGACACGTACAACAGGTTGGGACCATGTGTTGTTCCTACCTAAGGCAAAATACTAAATAAGAGAAAATTGGCAACAAAAAAAAAATGTGCTTGCTTTGACATGCTGTTCTTTTTTCATGACACTTTCCTCTTTCCATCACTCTGGTACAGGTTGATTTTCATCACATATGTCCATAACACTTTGTTCTAGAACTCAGGTTTTTAATATACGTTTTTTTGCATACTGTAACCTGGCCATTCTATTATAGAGGCTTGCATTTTATTTTTTTATTTTTTTTTCCTTTTTCTCCCAATTTGGTAGCCAATTGTACCCAGTCTGATTCATTTAGAGCTAGCATTAGATACACCGCCCACACCCCGTCCCTCAGCGGCCCGAAGGAGAGCAACACGCTTTCTTCAAGCCGTCTTGTCTCATGCTCGTGACTGTGATTCGAAGGAGCCCAAGGTGCTTTATTGTGCGGTGATCTACTAACCCTGCCAAGTCCCTCAGGAGCAGCGAGCCAATTATGCTGCTCCACATGAGCCAGCCAAACTTGCCTTTTGGCAGGACCGGGAATCGAACCCCGGTCCCTGGTGTGCAACTGCAGCGAACTGCAACCGCAAGTCCGCTGCATTTTAGCCTGTTGCTCGACCACGGCCCTAGGGGTTTGCATTTTTCGGTGAACCCTCTGGTTATTCTGGCATAGTCTTCTCTTGATGGTCGTCTTTGACACATGTCCGCCTACTTCCTGGATAATGTTCTTGATTTGTTGAACAGTTACAAACAGATTTTGTAAAAACAGATAGTTCCTACACTGTTCCCCTGATAAGGATGTAAAAACCTTCAAATTAAAACTAGAAGTTTGCACTTTTAAGTTCATAGTTATTGTTTCATTTCACATTCAATGTGCTGGAGTACTGAACCAAAAAAACAACAAATTTGTCACAGTTCAAATTTGGACAGCACTGTATTAATGAGCATAATTGACTGAGAAGAATTCAAGTTTAAATTAATAGCTTGAACTATTCCCTAGCTTGAACGTTGCCTACCTTGTACATCAGGGCATTTGATCATAAACAACAGGCCCCAATACAATGTCGTGGATGTGGTCTCAGTTCCAGCCACAAATAAATCCAAAGTGCAGAAACACAAGTTTTCTTCATTGAACCCCGCATCCACATCATTTTTCCACTGCAGAATTAATGAACTGTTACATTTGCATACAACTGGAAAAATACATTGACATTGACATCTGAGGATCAAAACTTTTCCTCCCATCTGGAGAGAAAAAATGAAAGGGGTTTCTATTCCAGACATTAAGGTCCTGAACCAAATCCTGACTGTGCCAGTGGTAACAACAAACCACAGCCTAGGGTCACACAGTGGGCCACAATGCCACTCTGGGATAGAGGGCTTTGCTCAGTAGATATCGGGACTCTTATGCAATCTGCCTACATCAGCCGTGCCTGAATCATACTCCTCTGACACAAGGTTTCACAGCTTAATTGAAGGACTGCAGAGCACACACTTCAGAGAATACCCATGTGAGCCTGAGCTTTAACAAATTCAGGAAGATGCTGCAATGATGGAACATGCCAACAGCTAGCCTTAAGCATTCCCAAATAGGAAAAAAAGAAAAACAGGGCCGAAAATGTATTACAGTCGATACCTTTTCAATCTCTGCCAGGAAGCAGTCAATGTAGTCTCTGGGTGCTGATGGGTCCCAATCATTCTTGTGTTCCTTAATTTTCAACTTCACAAAGGAGATCACCTTATCCCAATTTTCAAATATTTTTTGGTGGGGACCAGGTACCTTACGCATTATCCAAGGAAATACGTTGTATACCTAAAGTAAAGAAACTGAAAATGATGCAAATACACTGTTCTCACAATAAATTAAGTGAATTCATAGACTAAAAGTGTACTTACATGGGTTCAGATATAATAATAACTTATGATAAGCAACAGAAATGGTCATTTGTATGACCTGATTAAGTCTACTTTGAATTTTGCAATGACAAATACTATTATTTAGCCGTCAGTAGCTCAATACACTGAAATGTCACGATCTGCCCTTGCACTGCAACTTATTTCTCTAACGTGGCTACTTCTGAACCTCCAATCCCTGGTATGCTACTAGCGAAGCATTTTCAATGTAAAACTTTTATTTTTGTTTGCAAGGTAGCCTTCGGCATCACCCTCACAGGCTACGACTAAATTATACATATAATGCATTAACATTAAAAAACACATCAAAACTGTGTAATATAAGCTGCCACAAGAAATACATCTACTGATATAGAAGAAATAAATAATGGCAAATAAGAGGTATACCTGCGCCCAACTGCTTCCTTCTAAATAAATGGCTTCATTTATTAACCCCAGCAGATCTTTAAATTGTTGGTCCGTATACTCAAATCGATCACCAAACACCAGACAGCAGATAACGTTTGAGACAGCATTGTTAATAACAAACTGTGGATCAAATGTTTGGCCTAGAAAACAAAGAAATAAATTAAAATTACTGTAATCTTACTAGGATCCATACTGAAAATCTCAGGTTCTGGTGGCAAGATCATGAATCATGATCATTATCCCATCATTAATATTAATGAGGTCAGACCAACTTGCTGCATATTTTACCTTGTTCATTCCTGAAGGCTTCACTCAGCCATTTACTTTCTACCTGGATGGAAGACTCAAGACTCTTCTTGCCCAATCCAAAATTCTTCAGTGTCATGAGAGCAAACCTCCTCTGCTGCTTCCATGCATACCCATTGGACATAACCAAACCTTGGCATTGCAAGAAAATGTAAATTAAGAACTAAGAAGAACAACACAAAGCCTCATAAAAACATTATAGTCCTTTCTCAAAATGTATCTTCATGAGATATGTGAACTGGTCTCAGAAGTCTGCGTTTCCAATTGGCCCACATGCACTGTTCCAAAGTCTCACAGCACAGGCTTCAGAGAGGAGCGTGTGCTTTTCTCTCAGCTTGTCATTTGGCTGGCATGCCCAGCAGAAGCAATGGTTCTCTGTCCAATGAGCCTCAGTCAGGAATTGAATTCTGACCAATAGTGACCACTGATCAGGTGGCGAGTCTTGCAGATTTGTGCATAATTAATCATTGCTTACAGATAGACTACAGGGTTAGAGAAAGACATGGCTGCAGGCTTCAGTGTGAAAAGACGCAAACACTTGTTTCAGTGGAGAACCACAGATGTCTTCACTCTCCCAAATTGGCAGTGAGGCACATGAATGCAGAATAGTCAGTTGGACATTCCAAATTAGGGAGGGAATTGTACATGTTCAGATCCATGTCAGGTGCCAATATTAAAAAATACAGTTACTCACGGCTCACTTTTCATTGAGATGTTGCAGAATTGGGCACGATTATGGGAATTCAACAGTGGAATAAAACTAAAACTAGGTTAATAATTTGGGGAATGGCACAGCTTGCTTAAGTCTTGCTAGCAGATGAGCATGAAAACTCAGTTGCATCCTGCCTAGAACATCAGGAATGACATTATTGCAGAACATTATTAAAACTTTAATGAGTATGATATAAAATATTGTTCTAACATTGCCACATTCTGCACATTGATTAAATGTTCAGGAAATTAATTTTACATTCAGTTCACCATGCAAAATTCATGAAAATAGCTGCTAAAAAACAGTGAGGTTTGTATCTGGACAGCGGTACAATTTCTGTGCTCTTTTGGCTCTGTACAGCACATTAGATTTGAAATGAAACAATGATTGCAGACTGTCACCTTTAATTTGAAGGTATTTACATCCATATTGGGTGATCCGTGAAGGCAGTCCGAAACACTGAAAGACTAAACAATAGGCGTACCAAAATAAACTGCTTGCAACATCATTAAGAAGAAAGAGAGCACTGGAGAACACAGTAATTGCAAAGGGATTCTACATTTGATGACCAAAGAATTCCCACTTTAACATACAGTCCCCTCCAAAAGGATTGGAACAACAAGGCCAATGCCTTTGTTTTTGCAATACACTGAATAAATGTTGGGTTTAGATAAAGATGAACACATGACAAGAATTTCAACTTTTATTTCCTGGTATTTACACCTAGATGTGCTAAACTAATTTGAACAAAGCACCTTTGGTATCAGACCAAACCATTTTTAGGTGAGCAAAAGTATTGCAACAGAGAGACATTTAATTAAATGCAAGTAAATAACACTTAATATTTGGTTGAATATCACTTGCTTGCAAAAACTGCATCAGGCCTGCAACCCATTGACAAAACCAAACTGTTGCATTCTTCTTTTGCGATGCTTTTCCAGGCTGTTACTGCAACCTGTGTCAGTTGTTGTTTGCTTTGAGGGTTTTTTCCCTTCAATCTCCTCTTCAGGAGGTGAAATGCATGCTCAATTGGGTTAAGGCCTGGTGATCGAGTTGGCCAGTCTGAAACCTTCCATTTTTCCTCCCTATTGAAGTCCTTCAATTAATGGCATTTGGCCATTGAGACGCTCTTATCCAGGGCAATGTACAGTTGATTAGCCTAATACAATGCAGACTGGAGCAATTCAGGGTTAAGGGCCTTGCTCAAGGGCCAGAAGCAGCCATGCAAGGCCAAGCCATGACACTGCCTCCACCGTGCTTCACAGATGAGCTTCTATGTTTTGGATCATGAGCAGATCCCTTCTTTCTCCAAACTTTGGCCTTTCCATAACTTTAGTAGAGGTGAATCTTGGTCTCATCAGTCCATAAAACTTCTTTGCAAATTGTAATCTCGCCTTCCGATTCTTACTATCGTTGATGACAAATGCAGTCTTCACAGGCAAAACCCAAGGCTAAAACCAAGAGCAGACATTCAGAACTATTTATCGTTTAACCAATCAATCTCAACAGGACACACCTGGCAACAAGAAACACCTGTCAGCCGCAATACTTTTCCTCATATAAATATTGGGTGGTCTGATACAAAAGGTGATATCTTCTTAGTTGTTCAACAAATCTAGATAAACATACCAGAAATTAAAAGCTGAATTTCGGATCTGTCATCTCATCTTTTGACCTCAAACTCAGTTGTCTTCAGCTTATAGCAAAAACAAAGGAATTGAACTTGCTGTTCCAATACATTTTGAGGGACTGTATTTGATATTTCATTTCAAATCCAATGTGCTGGACCACTGTCCAAAAACATACAAACCTCACTGTATGTCCAAATAAGTTATAATCAGTTACAGTACCATTGTTATGGACAATGTCTTCAATCAATGGGAATGAGGGCCGATCCACAAAATTTTCACCATGTTGAATAAAGGCTTCTTTCAATCGTTTGAGGCCATTTAGGACAACAATCCTTGTTCCCAAATGAATACTAAAAATGTCTCCATATTGCTCAGCAAACTGTGGGAAAAATGTTCAGTTATTTATTTATTGAAAACTGTTGATTGTACTCTTCAAGGGTTCTGAATTTCTGTATGTTTACACTAGGACTCGGAACTGTACTGTCCTCTCAGGTCTACTTTTGCACTTGTTCTTGCGTTGATTTGCACTTTGTTGTACGTCGCTCTGGATAAGAGCCTCTGCTAAATGCCACGTAATGTAATGTAATGTAATGAAAAACACATCACGGTAACGTGATGTTTGTCAATGGTTTTGTGGCTATGTGCAGCAGCGTGTAGCCTATACGTGATGACGCTGTTGCAGATGACGATTGCAGAAGACAACGTCTGCTGTCCGAATTCACCGTTTATTTAGTAAACTATTTCGCGCACTACATGGACATTGACTAATTCGTAAATGGTTAGCCATTTCGGACATAGGGAAAGACTTGAAAACAAATACAGCGATACAGATTTTTTTGCAGTCCTTTGAACAATACTGATCTATAGGCTACACATGGGTGCCATTTGTATTGCAATTAATCCATACAGAATGAAAAACGTTCGCCATAAAATAACATGATTCCACTGGCTGCGGGCCTCCTTTAGTTCGATGGACTTTGAGATGTAGTCTATCTCTCCTCAGAGGTGGGTAGGCCTATAGGCTACTGTACGCCGTATACCTGCGCATACACAGCACTGCACCACTAGACTTGATATATTTAGACAACCATTAGCAAAACTTACCTTTGCCAACTGAAAATGGATTTTTGTTGGATCAATACGAAGGATGTCACCGATAAATGGTAATGACCATGGTCCTGGTGGTAACTTTTTCGGAGACCTGCGTTTTAAAATGTATGTAAGCGTCAAAAACACTGCAATGAAAATTAAACAAAATTTGGCGTGAACCAAATCCCAAAAGGAAAGCACAGAAATTACGTCCATCGTGCGCCGATACCCAAAGCACAAGCGGACTATGAGGTTTGAAGTTGAATAACAAACACGCCTACTCGCAAACTGGCGGTTTAGGTGGGTTTTCTTCATTCAGGGCTTTCGGAAATGCTGTTCCGCCCATATTGAACCAGGAAGGGACAATGCGAATTCCAGTATTGCATTCAAGCACCATAATCGGGGATAAGACAATGGTAACGTTAGTAAGGTTGCGAGAGAAACTGTTGGATCCTTGTCTATGTGTAGCCTATTTTGAGGCAGGTTTTGGGGCGAAGGAGACAAGCTAAATTACAGGAGGATGTTGACGGGAGAAGGAGCTGGTCTACAACAAAGACAAATGATTTGTGTTTCAGTGTCGTCTGATGTAAAGTAAACTAGCTAGCTAGCTAGCTAACGTTAATGAAGTGGGGATACATTATTGCAATAGCGTTGCTTTGATAACGTTAGTGCAGTACACATTATTGTTAGTGAAGTTAGCTAACGTTAGCATCGTTAATAGATATGGGGAAACATTATTGCTTGGTAACGTTCGCAATACCATTACTTAGCAACCAATAAACTACTGTTCAGCGGAATAATACATTTACCATGAAATATATTTACATTAAAAATACATGCATTTAAAGTTTGTCTTGACTTTCTTTTGTGACATTTTGAAAGATAAATGTGGTAAGCGTTATGGAAGTCGAACCTGTGGTATGCTATATCGTGGGTGCTATGAGGTGTAACGGCACTCGGCGACTGCTAGCTGTGCCAATATCCACGATATAGCTACTACTGGTTTTCGTTCCATTAATACGATATCCAGTAATCCGATAATTATAGTATTACTGTGGAGTCAGACATTGTGCTCATTAACCCTCTGATTCACCTAAAAATTCTATTCATTCATTCATTATCCTAACCCGCTTATCTTGAACAGGGTAGCAGGGGGGCTGGGGCCTATTCCAGCATACATTGCGCAAAAGGCAGGAATACACCCTGGACAGGTCACCAGTCCATCGCAGGGCACACACACCATTCACTCACACACTCATACCTATGGGCAATTTAGACTCTCCAATCAGCCTAACCTGCATGTCTTCAGACTGTGGAAGGAAACCGGAGTACCCGGAGGAAACCCACGCAGACACGGGGAGAACATGCAAACTCCGCACAGAGAGGCCCCGGCTGACGGGGATTCGAACCCAGGACCTCCTTGCTGTGAGGCAGCAGTGCTACCCACTGCACCACCAGCAACCTCCACTGGCTGCCTGTTATGGCTTGCATCAAATATAAAACTTTGGTGCTCGCGTACCAGGCAGTTAAGGGATCAGCCCCTGTATATATTCAATCACTCATCAAGACATATACACCAGCAAGACCCCTCCATTCCGCCACTTTGTGCCGTCTGGCGCCTCCCCCTTGCCACACATGCACTTCTCGTTCATGTCTGCTGTCTGTCCTGGCCCCACGGTGGTGGAATGACCTCCCTGTGGATGTGAGAACGGCAGATTCTCTGACCTCTTTCAAACCCAGACTGAAGACTCATCTCTTCAGGCTGTACCTTTCCCTCCCTACCTCACCACCATGATTAGCCTTGTATATGCCATAGACTATAATGGCACTTATATAGTAATACAGTCAGGTCCATAAATATTGGGACATCGACACAATTCTCCTCTTTTGGCTCGAAACACCACCACAATGGATTTGAAATGAAACAAAACACAAGATGTACTTTAACTGCAGACTTTCAGCTTTAATTTGAGGGTATTTACATCCAAATCAGGTGAACGGTGCAGGAATTACAACAGTTTGTATATGTGCCTCCCACTTTTTAAGGGACCAAAAGTAATGGGACAAACTAACAATCATAAATCAAACTTTCACTTTTTAATACTTGGTTGCAAATCCTTTGCAGTCAATTGCAGCCTGAAGTCTGGAACGCATAGACATCACCAGATGCTGGGTTTCATCCCTGGTGATGCTTTGCCAGGCCTCTACTGCAACTCTCTTCAGTTCCTGCTTGTTCTTGGGGCATTTTCCCTTCAGTTTTGTCTTCAGCAAGTGATATGCATGTTCAATCGGATTCAGGTCAGGTGATTGACTTGGCCATTGCATAACATTCCACTTCTTTGCCTTAAAAAACTCTTTGGTTGCTTTCGCAGTATGCTTTGGGTCATTGTCTATCTGCACTCTGAAGTGCCGTCCAATGAGTTCTGAAGCATTTGGCTGAATATGAGCAGATAATATTGCCCAAAACACTTCAGGAGAGTGTTCTTGATCTGGCCAACTGTTGTGAAGGGGTTTTTCTTCACCAGGGAAAGAATTCTGTCATCCACCACAGTTGTTTTCCGTGGTCTTCCGGGTCTTTTGGTGTTGCTGAGCTCACCGGTGCGTTCTTTCTTTTTAAGAATGTTCCAAACAGTTGTTTTGGCCACACCTAATGTTTTTGCTATCTCTCTGATGGGTTTGTTTTGATTTTTCAGCCTAATGATGGCTTGTTCACTGATAGTGACAGGTCTTTGGATCTCATATTGAGAGTTGACAGCAACAGATTCCAAATGCAAATAGCACACTTGAAATAAACTCTAGACCTTTTATCTGCTCCTTGTAAATGAGATAATGAGGGAATAACACACGCTGAGCAGCCAATTGTCCCATTACTTTGGGTCCCTTAAAGAGTGGGAGGCACATATAGAAACTGTTGTAATTCCTACACCGTTGGATGTAAATACCCTCAAATTAAAGCTGAAAGTCTGCAGTTAAAGCATATCTTGTTCGTTTCACTTCAAATCCATTGTGGTGGTGTATAGAGCCAAAAAGAGGAGAATTGTGTCGATGTCCCAATTTTTATGGACCTGACTGTATATACATATTGTTGTGTTTTGTATAAGCTATTGTATTTTTGTATTCGGGGTATTCTAGCTGCCAACTGTGGTATGCTAGTTTGTAAATTGATGTTTCCTTCAAGGGTTCCGATTGTATCTGTATTGTCACGCTAGGACTCGGAACCATACTGTCCTCTTGGTCCTCTTCACACTTGTTCCTGTGTTTGATCTGCACTTCATTGTACGTCGCTCCGGATAAGAGCGTCTGCTAAATGCCTTGTAATGTAATGTAATGTAATGGATTAGGTGTCTTGCTCAGGGATACTTTGACATACCCATGGCGGGGGATCAAACTGGCAACCTTCCAACTGCCAGACCACTGCTCTTGCCTCCTATAACGTCATCGGACTATAAAATTGACTATCAATGATCAGGTGTCAATGTGAAAACTGACACACTACGGTTGCCCTGTGAAAGTGATTTGGACAGCCAAGATGACAGAGCTCTGGCTCTGTTGAACGGCTGAAGCTAAGTGTGAGTACTTGGATGGGAGACCTGGGAAACCAAAGTTGCTGCTGGAAGGGGTTTCTTAAATAGCCTACTGGGTTGTCAACTTTCATACTTTTGGCATGAGTCGGTCACAAGTGGAAATTGGGGTCTTGAATTTGGAGTGTCCTTTGAAAAATTGTGTACTCTGACACAATTTTTATAATACTGCTCAGAAAAAAGGTTATGGTCATTCAAAATAGGTTATAAATCATTTATTCCAAAATTATACAATGCCAAAGTTTGGTATGACTGGACAATTACCAAAAAGTGTTGCATATTCAACCACGTGGTAGGAGTGTGGTGGAAAGTGGAAAGTTATGTAGGTGAAAAGGTATAATAGTTCTACTTATGTACAAAAATGTAGTTGTTACTACTATGTTTTGGCCAGTTTTAATCATTTGAAAGAGCTTAATTCACAAAAAAAACTTTGATGGCTTCCTACATCAGCGGGACTTGGTGTATGGTATCCAAACTTGAAATACTAGTAAATATCTTGTTTAAGATCAGCCACAAGCAAAATTAAGTCGAATAGATCATTTGTTAAAAAAATATACAATGCCAAAGTTGGATCTGGTCAGAAAATGACCAAAAAGTGTTAGATATTCAACCAATTTGATGGTAAGTTAGAAAGTTTCTAATAAAAACGAAGCTTTTAATTAATACAGGTACAAGTAATTAAAACAGAACTATGACTCTTCATCCATTCCCTGGGGGAACTGTGTACATTTTCTAAATCCAAAAGGGTTCCTTCTGCAGTACTTTATGATCCCTGTTGCTTCTTTTGCTTTGTGGAGTATCGTAAAATAAACAGAAACAGGGGAATCGATGATATCTTTGCAGTCGTTTGTATGAGATTCTCTTGTACAAAAATCACATACATTTAGTACATTTTTTGCTTTAAGTGTACACGGAAATTACTATAGATATCACTGAATGCATGCATTAATATAAGAACACAATACAAAAGTAGTTTCAATATATGTCCATCCACAACCACATATTTATATAACATAAGATTCAAGAGAAGGCAAACATGACCACATATTTCCAATGTATAGAAAACAATACATGTTCTCTATACATATTATTATACATAGATCTACAGAAATGTACTTTGGGTGAAGGTCGGAGCAAATGAGGCTTTCAGGGTTTTTTTTATCTAAAGCTTTTATTTTTTATGTGGAAAGATTATTCTGATTTTGAATTAAAGTTTTTAATGGAATTGAGTTTAAGCAATCCATTAAAGTTGAAGCAATTTTCCTTATCTACCTTTATGCTGTGGTTTAAGTAATTTGTTCAGTGTAATAAAAAAGATTATGCAAAGTATAATTTGTTATGTTTGATAATATGATATCTTAATGCAACTTTTCCTGTTATTCTAAATTTGTTTGTGTGGGGTTTTACAGACCTGTGCTCAGCGGGGGACAGCACAGAGCTTGTAAGGCTTGGGGCAGTGGGTGAATCCCATTCTGTACTCAAGACTGGGCTCCACTCCAGGGGGGGGAGAGAAGGTGAATCTCTGGAGGAGAGACGTGAAGAAGAGGAACAGTTCCATCCGAGCCAGCTGCTCCCCCAGACACACCCTCTTACCTTAGGAAACCAAAAATACATGCGGTTATGCATTTCAGAACTGCATGCTCGTATTTAAATGATGATTGATCTACAATTAAGTAATATGAAAATGCATTCATGACTACAAAGGTGAACATTTGTAAAAAAAGAAAGTTACATGAGCAACAGCAAGAAAGTACAATTGGTAAGTAGTAACTGGGTATAATTGGATGGCAGAAGGGATGGTACCAGCTGAAAATGGCATGAAGGCATCCCTTCTTCTGAAGTTCCCTTCTGCATCCAGGAAATGATCTGGATTAAAGGTTTGGGGAGTCTCCCACTCACTCTCATCAAAGAGTGCAGATGATAAAGTTCCCAGCACCATTGTACCCTTGAGCAAAAGATCAATCACAAAATCAATCCCTGCTGATCTGTCTTTTGAGTATATTCCTCTATGAGAGACTGGCTGCTATGCCTCCCCCTTTCCTTGTCTGTCTTGTTATGATTCTTAATGAGTAACTGTTACAAAATGTGATCTTGAATGAAAGCGTCAAACAACAAAATAGATAATATCCTAAACAGCAGCATGCTTTAACAATCCCTAGAGTATGGCTGACTCTTAAAGTATACTAATAGACGATGTACCTTTGGTATGATGTATTCTCCTATTTGTGTGTCTTTGACAGCCATACGGGCTACATTCAGTGGTAAAATGTTTCCCATCCTCTGAATCTCATGGATCACAGCATCAGTGTAGGGCATATTGGGTCGGTCTGCCATGGAGGGCATGCGCGACTGGCCAATCACATGGTCTATTTCTGCCTGGACCTTCTCTAAACAGAAATATAAAAAACAATACAGCTCCTACTGTCACATGTAAATCAAAATGTTTTATGAATATAATTTATTTTTAGTCTTACAGTTGAGCTAAAATATAAATTTCAGTTAGAAAAGTTAAAGTACAATGAATAGCTTGTATTAATGGATTGTGTGAGTTTGTTTCAAGGTATGGTGAGCTTTGTACCTTGTACATCAGGATATTTGATCATGAACAACAGGCCCCAATTCAGCGTTGTTGATGTGGTCTCAGTTCCAGCCACAAACAAATCCAAAGTGCAGAAACACAAGTTTTCTTCATTGAAACCCGCATCCACATCATTATTCCACTGGAAGAATATATAAAAATGATTGGATCTGCATTGCAGTAAACCTGGAAATTATACACTCAGTGACCACTTTATTAGGTAGTTAGGTATCTAACTACCTAATAATGGATGAGCGGCTGTAGAAGACCAATAAGACAATGGAATGTGCCAACAACTCATTTTAAGCATTACAAAATTGGGGAAAAAATAAAAACAGGGCTGAATGGTTACATTTTATACCTTGTCCATCTCTGCCAGGAAGCAGTCAATGTAGTCTCTGGGTGCTGATGGGTCCAAATCATTCTTGTGTTCCTTAATTTTCAACTTCACAAAGGAGATCACCTCATCCCAATTTTCAAATATTTTTCGGTGGGGACCAGGTACCTTACGCATTATCCAAGGAAATGCGTTGTATAGCTAAAGTAAAAACTTACAATGACTCAAAGATATTTTCCATGCAATACATCAAGCAACTTCATGAACAATGAATGGACTGAAGTGGGTTCACACACAATAATAATAACAATAATACATCAGTGGCTTATATCACATAAGTATCTCAACTTAGTCAAGCGAAATCCAAAACAGCTGGGTCAATAATTCCTAAACATGGTAATCACGGGTAACAGGTATCACAACACTACATATGTACTCTGTTAATTTGCTCTCTGCCTGCAACTGATTTCTCTAAAGTGGTTACTTATGTGCCCCTAAACTTGGGCAGGATACTAGGCAAGCATCTTCAATGTTAAACTTTTTTTTTTGGCAACAAGATATACTCTCCATTTCAATCCACATGGTAAATCTTAACTGAAATAAGCTTGGGTATACTGCTGCTACCACTACTGTATAAGTGCTGCCACAGAAAATATACAGTATATCTGCTGAAATATGAGATAAATAAATAAATGCAAATAAGAAGTATACTGTACCTGTGCCCAAATGCTTCCTTCTAAATAGACGGCTTCATTTATTCGTTTCAGTAGGTCTTGAAATTGTCTGTCAGTGTACTCAAACCGATCACCAAACACAAGACAACAGGTAACGTTTGAGACGGCATTGTTCATAACAAACTGAGGATCAAATGGCTGGCCTAGAACCACAAATACAAGAAACAAATGAATAAACAGAAAATAATTGAGCTTACTATGATCCAAATTGAATTTCTCAGCTTCTGCTGGTGAGATCAGTGAGTCAGTTATTCGTCCAGGATTCACAACATCAGCTCAGACCATCTCCCTGCATATTTTACCTTGTTCATTCCCCAAGGCTTCACTCAGCCATTTACTTTCTGCCTGAATGGAAGGCTCAAGACTCTTCTTGCCCAATCCAAAGTTCTTCAATGTCATGAGAGCAAACCTCCTCTGCTGCTTCCATGCATAGCCATTGGAGAAAACCACACCTTGGCATTACAAGAAAATGTATATGAACTTTATGAACGTGAAAGAACAGGAAAATAACACCTAGGAAACACAACCCTTGCCCAAAACTGTTCTCACATGTCTGCTCAGAGTAAGGAAGAAATAGCTCACAGCATAGGCTTCAGAGAAGAGCATGTGCTTGTCTCATAGGAAAATAAATGAAAGGGGACTAGCAAGCAATGTATATATTATGCAACAATAAATAATAATTACCAACAGAAAATAATGGTCCAATAATGAACCCCTCGGGGACCACATGGAAGAATCTTTGTTAGAAGAGCAACCCATTATGCAAATAAATATGCAAAAGACATAATCTTGTAGCCATTCCTATGCTATGTCAACATATTCAAATGTTGCAACATGGAATTATGACTGATTCAGCAATCAAAAATATAAAAGGAGGCTGAAAAATTGGGGAAAGGTGCAGAACAATTAAATTGTTTATTCATGATTATTACATTGTAAACCTAGAAAGTAAGCGAAACAGATAAATTACTGTACCGTAATGGTTAGGGTTGAGGTCTTCAAACAATGGGATTGGGGGCCGATCCACAAAATTTTCCCCCTTTTGAATGAAGGCCTCTTTGACACATTTGAGGTTATGTAGGACAACAATCCTTGTTCCCAAATGAATACTATAAATGCCACCGTATTGCTCTGAAAACTAGGGGGAAATAATTTTCAGTTATTTTTTTTTTTCTGAAATCACATTTACAACTGGAAAATGACACGGATCATAAATTCTGTCTCTTGAAATTCAAACCAATGTTCTTTATTGAATTAATTACATGAAACATTAACCAATCTGTACGAATTTAATATCACAGAAATGGTAAGAAACATTGAGGTTCCAGTTTAATTTGATAACCTTTTGTTTCGCATTCAGATTCTCAGCCTAATAATGGCTTCCTTGACTTTCATTAGCACAACACTGATGATCCAAAATTAAAAAGCATAGAATCAAGACAGTAGAAGGTAAATGGTAAATTATACTCAATTATACAAAAAAGGATGCACTTGCTACACAGATCCCCCAATAAGGATGTATATACAATCATATTAAAGGTAACCTCAGAATTTGTGTATAGAATAGTGAATAGGCCTATTTTGGAGTTTGTTATCCCATAATTATAAATACCCACGGTAAAAACGCACGGAATCGATAGGGTGCGATTCGTGGTCTTCATGAATATAGTGGAATATTGAAAACAGTTTGATTTTTTAAAACCTTTGATTTCTTTAAATCACCATGAATTAAACAGAATGACCGTTTTGGAGTATTCAATGTTATTATTTTTATTACTGAATGTTTAAAGACGAACAAAATAACCAAACGGTATCATTTGGAGTATTGAACGTGTTGAATTCAAATAGTTTGACTGACCAGGGGAAAGTCGGGGAGAGCTACCACAGGCACACATCGACTACATGTGTAGCCTATAGAAAGATGGAATATTAATACGCTATTTAGCATGGTTTTCGGTTTGTATTCCGTAACGCATTTTTTCGTTTAGGCTCGCCTGAACGAAAAAGTTGTATTATTTATATAATAAAATAAAAATTTATAATAAAAGTTTTTATTATTTATACAATTATTAAACTCACCTTTGCCAACTGTAAATGGATTTTTGTAGAGTCAATACGAAGGAGATCACCGATAAATGGCAATGACCTTGGTCCTGGAGGGAACTTTTTCGGAGATTTCTGTTTCAAAATGTAGGTAAGAGTCAAAAACACAGCAAGAAAAATTAAACAAAACTTGCTGTGAACCAAATCGGAAAAAGAGAGCATCGAAAATGCGGCCATCATGCGTTAAACTTAAACAAAGCATAAGCGGACTACTTCCTCAGTATATGACGCATGCCAGTGGAAAAGCTTGCTCATAACCTGCCTATCAAGGTATATTGGTGTTTTATTACACGCAGGGCTTTCAGAAGTTGTGCTCCGCCCATATTGAGAAGCGCACATTTGTCATGAAGTACAAATTCAGCATGTCTATTGTATTCAGGTCACCATCGGGGGTTAAGACGAAGGTACCCAGCATGTTACAGAAACTGTTTGATGACTTTCTTCTATCATGAAGATAAAAAGTGATAGAGATATGTGGCTTGATTCTTTATAATGTTCTGTACAAGAGGAATTTCACAACGTTTGCATTTTGTATTTCATCTGTAATAAAATGTTGACTAGTTATCCTTTATTAGTAGGACATGACCCAGTATAATTTCAACTTGTATTACCACCTAATTCCCCATGGGGCTTGTAGGCATTGGATTGTGACACTCGGCAGACTAGTTATACAATTAGTAATAATTTGTAAACCTCATAAAAATCAATTTTATGATAGACCAGGTAGAGGAAGGAATGGTGTAAAGGAATTGACAGAATATTCCAAAGTCTTTTCCCTACTGAAGTTGTGAAATGTACCAGTAGTTGTATGTGCATTTTTTAAAGACTTGTGTAGGAAATGGTCTGTTGAGGGGTCAACAAATAGCACAGATAAATATGTTTCCCTCATTGTATTTGTTCTGCAATAGAAAGTTAGTTACATCCCATTTAAGTTACTGAGCATACTTTTCGTACCAACATGTTCTATGACTAAGGCCTACTAAGGCAAAGTTGAACGAACAGAAAGGCAGCATGCTCGCTTTCAGTCATGTACCCAACTCCAGGAAGGACTGAAATATTTAGGCTCTTGAACCTCCCCAGAAATACATAGCTTGTACTTTGGTTCCAGCAACACTGTATATCTGGAATAAAGTCGGATGGACAGTTGAGATGTATAATTAAAAGCATTCCACCTCATCTGTGACATATGATGTTATGGCTTGAGCATGTATGGTTGCCACTGAAATGGGTTCACTTGTCTTCATTGATGATGTGACTGATGGCAGCAGCAGGATCAATTCTGAAGTGTACAGAAACATCTTATCTGCTCAGATCCAATCAAATGCCTCAAAACCCATTGGATGGTGCTTCGACTTGCAGCAGGACAATGACCCCAAACATGTTAATTGTTGTGATGTTAACTATGCAGAATATTGAAATGGAATGTTTTTGGTTTTGAAAGCTCATTTGTGTGCCATCAGGTGGCAAGATGCTCAATGAGCATTATGAGCCAATCATAACCTTCAAGACCTTTCCATTTTAAATAATCTTTATAATATTCCATATGTTTAATATATTGTCATGGGTATGAAGTGGCTTTTACTCTTTAACCAAACAGGGGTGAGTTTTGTTTTGAATAATTCTCCTCAGATAATATTTTATGAAATGCACATTATATTTTCAAGAGTGGTCTTTCAGTCATGTACCCAACTCCAGGAAGGACTGAAATATTTAGGCGAAGTATGTTGTGCATTTTCAAGATACGTCGCTATCAGGGAACTCACCCCTGAAAGCAACGCTAAACATTTTGTTGTGTATCATGACTGCAGGAAACCACTGATACAGTTGAATGATTGTCTATGAGGAATGGGGAATTATTTAACAGGACAAAATATGTCTGAATAGCAATCATGCAGAGTTGTCCATACTCTATTTGAAATCAATGTTTTCCAATATACTTTGCAAACATACAATTCCTCACAAAGCAAATGACAGACATTTTGTTAACTTGGTATTGCACATTTGTTCACTGCTTGTGGTCCATTAAAATACAACTATGTATTTGCATAAGTGCCCATAATGATGGATGGATCCAACCTGCCTAGACACATTCAGTTAACCTGCAAGAAAGCATGAATGAAAACAGAAACCTTGTTAAAACTATAATTAGCTATAGCCCCTCCAAAATACCAATATTCTATGGAGACTAAAGTTACACCGAGTACACCACACCAATTTCAGGGCCTGTCTTTTTCCAGTACGCACTTCATTGGTGTTGCTTTTCATTTTGAGTGAGAATCATAGCAATTGGGCATAAACAGGAAGCCATGAATGGTATGGTACATATGTATATGGTCATTGACCTATATGATCGCAAAGACGCAATTGGAGACGCATATCTGGAAAGGATTTTCTAGAAATTAGGTGAAGATCAGAAACAGCTTCAATCTGAGCCAAATGCTCCCCCAGACAGGCCCTCTTACCTGATGAAAAGATGGTTTCAGGTTTACCAGGAAGTATGATAATGGGCTAGATTATTTCTGCTTGGTTTGCCATTATTAGGTTGTGCACACATGAGAATGGGCTTAAAACAATCAAACAATGGTGTGGCAACATGAGAAAGGAAAGACTGAGACCCACCTGCTGAAAACAGGAGGAATGTTTCTGTTCTCCAAAATCTGCCTTTGAGAATCCAGAAAATGTCCTGGATTGAATGCATCCGGCTTCTCCCACTTGTTTTTGTCATTAACACAGAGGACAGATTATTGACCTTGACTGTACCCTGGAACAGTAAATGATTCTTGGAATGTAAAATCCCAGTAAGTAGTATCTCTAGTGAGACACTTTCCACCCACACTGTCTGGTCCCACTTCTGTCTTGAAATACATATAACGTTCCTGTTCCAGCATTACTGAGACGGGTGCATGGGGGGTTGGACCCAAAATGCACGACTCAGACAAAAGGGGTGAAAAAGTCCCGTCAGGGCTTTATTCAGGGAATGTCCAGTGAGCGTAGTTTAAAAATGTGCAATGGCAATGTTCAAACACGTAAAATCCAGCTAAAACCGTACTCTTTAAGTACATTAAAGAGGGAGAAGGCAGTCTTGTAATCGGTACACCATGCAAAAAAGTTCACTAGCCAGGAAAGCTGTCAGCAGGGCAGAAGTACAGGCGGACGGTAGGCAGGCTCAGGGTCGACGACCGAAGTCTGCTCCACAGGGCAAAAGCACAAAGACAGCAGGCAAAGTCATGGTACAGGCAGGCAATGGTCAACAAAACAGAAGTCAATAATCTTTGGTCAATAAACAGGCTTGGATCATAACGGGTAGACAATGGCTTTACAAATCCATTCAAAAGTGCACTGACAAAAAGATAAGACATGGAACTGACATGGAACTGAGCTTATATGCAGGTGTAGACAGGTGCAGACAATTAGCTTGAGAGCAGCATGAGAATGGAAATCAGGTGTGGAGGATTGACAAGTTAATGAGGTAATTAGTAATCGTTAGTAATAAACCTATCCTGCCCTAGCGTTAGTAAATTAGTAAATGACATGCACAAGAAACGTAAGGTAACATGAACACATGGTTAATATGTTACATTTTACATTTTAGTCATTTGGCAGACGCTTTTAATCCAAAGCGATTTACAAGTGCATAGGTTCTACCATAAGTCAGAGCATCACATCCAGAAACTAGCAAAATACACAGGAAATGCTGTTCTAAACATAGTTGTCATCAGAAGTTTTTTATTTTTTTAAATTTATTTTAGTTAGTATTAGTTATGTTAGTATTGCCCATTCCTGATCTAAAGTTAGCAGATTAGTAAGAAGACAAGGGAAATTGAAACAATTAGGGTGTGAGTGACAGAAAGGGAGAGAGAGAAAGCAGGAATGCAAGATTTGCAGAAAGACACAAAAAAGTGTATGCTAATCAATGAACAGTAGAATATAACATGAAACATAAATTGTGACATAACAAGTTTGCAAAACTATTACAATAAACTATATTACGTGACATGACAAGACTAACATAAAATGTGACATGACAATAACATAACCAAGACAATAACTAAACATAAAACATGACATGACAAGCATAAAACCTGACAATTACATCCATATTATTACAATCTTACATACCTTTCCATTGTGAAAAAACTACTGCTACATTGGGCTACATTAGCATAAATTATATCTGGCTCCAACAGTCAAAAGTAATTCCTATAAAATTAGCAGGCATGCTGGTTTACTTCATTAAGAAGATATAGCACTACCCTATTTGAGAATACAGCCTGAAACCAGTATAATAAATACTGGGTATCATCAATCTGTAATTGGTAAACATTAAACACCTGAATGCCCCTAACACTAGCTCACAATAATAAAAAGGTTACCACAATGGAGCTTTTTTGGATAATATTATATATAACTTATGTTTTATTATATTACTGATGCCCAGGAATGAGAAATAAGATTAAATAAAATGTCTGATCTGTGTCATAATACATTTATGTAGTTTTATATATTGTATATTGATGTGAGTTTTCAGCACTCATAGCATTTATTGTCCAATTACATTGGTAATATAATTCTGAAAATGAAAAAGTAGCTTACATTGGATTAAATTTGTATGTATACTGTAAATGTGTATAAATCATGACATCACACATTAAATGTGTACTCCAATAATGCGACTGCAGCAGTGATTGAATAAGAGATCTCTTATGTGCTGTAGCAACATTTATGACATTGTATCAAGTCTGGGATTGCACTCTTCACGCAGAAAATGTATAAGAAATTGCACACACAGCCAACTACAGGGATTCATGTGGAGCCCTCAAATGTTTAGTACCTCTGCATAACATTTAATTAACTTTCGTCTGTTGTAAAATAACAACTTTCTTTGATGTGCACACAAGTTAGTTTCTCATGAGCACAAGATACTTTACGATTTTTATTTTTAATGTTTTTGCAATGTCCCTTTAGGAGCTCCATTGATGACCATTGTTTTCTTATAGTACATTGTTTTTATTCAGCCTGGGTGTACAGCCCCGTAGAGAAACATGAGAAGCTTGAGGATTATGTAATGTGCTGACCTTGCATGACTTCATCTGCTCAGAGTACAGCCTACTCTCTACTGTACAGTCTGATAATATAATATTAAAACAGCAGCACTTTCTAAGAAGCCAATAAACATAATGTACAACATACATATTCATTATTAATGACATAAAGAACTCTTTTATTTTTTATTTTATTACATGGGCTTATGATAAATGAGAAATGGCTGCCATGCAAGGCACCAACCAGCTCATAACAATTCTCTAAATGCAATTTGAATCCTGTGCCGCTCAATTAACATGTTCATTACATCAATGTGCATAATTTTGCACTATGAGCATCACCATAAAATATTGGTTCATGCCCAGTCATTTTGAAATATTGCTCATTGACTTTATGTATCATAACACTTCAAAATGTATGATAATTGATATATGTCATTATGGGCCATATAATTCACTGTTAATTTAGACATGGACATAGAATCTACAATTAAACCTGAAGCCAACACATGAATTGTTACATAATTATGTTCATTAAACACACTTTAAGCATTATATTTTCCTGCCGCTGATGGCACTGATAATGGTGTTCGAACATTTTAACAATTCAACTTCATTTTAGATGAAAACTTGAAGTGAGAATGAAAATTTGGACATTTTGTGAATGATTATTGAAAAGAATACGGTACACAATTCTTCTGTTATGACGTTGTTTATTAACATCATGGCAAATATAGATCACGTTAGTAGCATTCAGCTTGGATTGGACTTGGATTGTTAAGTATTTATGTATATAAGGTAAATGTCATAAGACCCATCAAGAATGTTCACAATTACAGGCAATGATAGGTAAAGAACATATCTGATGCCATGCATTTGTATAATCAAAGGACATACAGATAATACACTACTACTAAATAACTACTTTATTCCTTTTTTATTCTGATATGTTCTTACTTCAAAGTCCATGAAGTCAGTTTATTGAAACAAAGAAAATTGGCAAACAGGTGGTATAGTAAGTATAACATTTACTTGATTGTAAAGATCTTTGAGTAAATTGTGACACTGAAAATCAGAGAGAATGAGATATGCACAATATAATTCAATACTACTGTATATGTGTATAATTGTCCTATTTTTGGCTAAGTCTCCAGTAAATGTTTGTGGTAAACGACTATACTGCTTAGGGTGTCTGGATTTCTGCTTCTTTCCTCACATCTATGCAATGATCCTTCACCCTTAGCCCCAGTTAAATTACTATTGATTTATTCACCATGTTTTAAAGTCACTTTTACATGCAATATATTTTAGACTATATGAGAAACAGAGAATAAGAATAGAACTTCAATGATGAATAGATGTTGCCTGCTCCTGACATTGTTGTTAAGATGTTTCTATGTTCTCAACAACAATACATGCAATTTTTCCCTTGGCTGCTGCTGTTTGTTGCTGTATCAAGGGTTAGCGATCCAAGGCGCACATCTGGAAAGATCGTGGAGAGTAAGTGAACCCAAGCTGACCCTCCAGGCTGGGCTCCACTCCAGGGGGAGGAGAGAATGTGAACCTCTGGAGAAGAGAGGTGAAGAAGAGGAACAGCTCCATCCGAGCCAGCTGTTCCCCGATGCACACTCTCTTACCTGAAGAATATGTGACAGGTAATAAAACAGATTAGTGAGACATCCTGTTTCCTGTTTCAAATTTCGACATACACTCAGTGAGCAATTTATTAGCTAGACCTGTACACCAGCTTGTTAATGCAAATATTTAATCAGCCAATTATGTGACAGCAACTAAATGCATGCAGACATGGTCAATAGGTTCAGCTGTTGTTGAGACCAAATTTCTTCAAATGCTGAAGAATGGGGAATAACCAATGATTGTTGGTACCAGATAGGATGGTTAGACTAGCTCAGGAACGGCTGATCTCCTGTTATTTTCTTGCAAAGAAACACTTAGTGAGCAGCAGTTCTGCGGGCAAAAACGTGCTGTTAATGAGAGAGGTCAGATGAGAAGGGCCACACTGGTCGAATCTGACAGGTAGGTGACAATAATGGTATGCAGAAGAGCATCTATGAACACACAACTCATCAAACCTCAAAGTGAATAGGCTACAGCGGCAGAAAATCAATAAGTCAAAAAAAATAAAACTATTGATAATACAGATAATATATATTATCTAATATATACACACATTACAGGCATTTAGCAGATGCTCTTATCCAGAGCGACGTACAACAAAGTGATAATAAAGTGCTCACTGACTGTACATCTTGCATAAAAATACATCACAGAGCAAGCTGATAATGATCATGTGACAACCTACCCAGTTATCTCCAAGTATATACATTCAGAAATCATATACACTAGTATGCCTACAGGTAAAAGGCAGAAATAAAAGAGTAGCAGCCACCTGCTGAAAAAGGAAGGAAAGCTTTCCTTCTCCGAAACTGGCCCTGAGAATCCAGAAAGTGCCCAGGGTTGAAGGTGGTTGGTGTCTCCCACTCATGTTCATCACTCAGCACAGAAGAGAGACAAGTGACCACAGTCATACCCTGCACAGAGGAGAAACAAGAAACAGTCTCACAGCACAAACACTTCTTCCGTACTTTGTGCACATTGGGCGAGGTCATGGGCTCCATACTGACCAGGAAGGGACATTGATGATAGAGGGGCACCTCTGCAGCATGTCCTCTGTTAAAAATGTTTAATGGGTGTTGACTGTAGTGTTGAGTGTGGGAGGGGGTGGGTTACACACTTAAAACTTTGTCCTCCTTCCCTTCTGTGAATCTTTCATTTGCTTCTTTTTTCTTTTCTTTTACAATGTGACAATATTCTGGTCCAGCATTCATTAATTTATCTTACAGTTTAATTAATACCATGATTTACTTAAGTGTGAAATTTTCTGTCAAATATATTGTCCCATCTTGTGTTTACTGTACCTACTTGTCGGTAGGTACCAGCTAACATTTGCTCTTCCATGACTATAGGTGCACCCCATTGCAATTTTGGAAAGTACCAAAACAAGTAGGTACTGTAAACACAAGATGAACATATGAACATTAGAGTTTGGTGTATCTCTATATTTCATGATACAAATACATTTAATAATATACATACTAATATGACATATGCTGTTACAAATGCAGAGGTAA
Source organism: Conger conger (assembly GCF_963514075.1). Lineage (NCBI taxonomy): Eukaryota > Metazoa > Chordata > Actinopteri > Anguilliformes > Congridae > Conger > Conger conger. The sequence continues at coordinate 17,364,905 of NC_083763.1, read as the reverse complement.
AAATGTTGATGGAGGCTTCAAGATGTATTCCACCAAGTGGTGAGAAATATGTTCATAGTTTGCAGGGAAAAAATGGCTTCATGTTTACAGTATTTTCTTTCATTCACCTTTGGTATAAAATGTTCTCCGAACATTGTATCTTTACGGGTCATTTTGGGGAAACCCAGTGGCACAATGTTGGCCATCCTCTGTGTCTCATGTATCACAGCATCAGTGTAGGGCATGTTGGCTCTGTCTGCCATGGTAGGTTGCCGTGATTGGCCAATCACGTTGTCTATTTCATCCTGGACCTTCTCTGTGAGAGCAAGCAGTGAAAACAGTGATGTTACAGCAAAACCAGAGTGAGGCACCCACAGAACAAGCTATACAGTTTCACTGTATTTCACACATTTTTCTTGCTGCTACAGTATATCATCTCTATCAGTCTTGACCATCTCAACACTTGACCCCAAAAACAGGCTTAAGGTGACATGAAGATACAACACATAATTTAGATGTGAATGACAAAGGAGCCATGTTAAAAAGCAGTTGGTTCTTTCTGTGAATTTTCTTTTTTTTTTAGTTTATGTCTTTTTTGTACCCATTACCTGACCTGTGAAGGTCAATTAGGTCATCAGGGTCTTCTGAATTGACAGTTCTTTGGTTTTCTCATGCTGACCTCATTTTTATGCTCTAGAGAAACAGGAAGTGATGGAATGCCACAATGTAGTTCCGTAAGACTGAGATTAATTAAATTAAAGTTAAATTGTATTGCCAATTGCATTTTGTTTGATTTTATTTACAATCATTGTTAGGGTTTCAAACCTGTAGTTTTCGGAAAAAAAGATTTCCAAATAATGAACATTGAAACATGAGAGTAAATGCATTGAAATAGAAGTATATTGTTTTCCCGTATGTTGAAACATAAAATATAGATCATTATCAGTGTTGTTCATTACCAGGCCCAGACAGTTTGGGTGAACTTTTATAGTGAGAAATATAGGCTAAGAAAAATCCATTTTAAAATCCATTTAAATTACTGAATAATGAATATTAGGCACATTTGTTTTATTGTTGGCAAGTATCACATTCAACCACCATGTTACTTCTTTAAGGTGCCAATAATTCTGGAGCACACCGTGTATCCCAATTATATTCCATAGCTCAGGAAAATGTGCAAATTAAAAAGATCGGCAAACACATACTCTGAATCTCTGGGTTCTTCATCAAGAAGACAAAACCCCAGCGCAGGGTAGTCGCACTTGTCTCTGTCCCAGCCGCAAACATCTCCATAGCGCCATATGTCAGGCTCTCAATACTGAAGCCAGCTTCAACATCATCTTTTTTCTAAGAGATTGGAGATTTCATAAGAGAGGTTACAGAAATAACTGAGCTGATTGAAATCTGTCAATGTGGGTATGGCATCTGCTTATACTTACAGTTCAGAAATTTCACCTTACCGTCCCAATTTCTCCCAAATAGGTGTCGATGTAGTCTCGGGGGTCAGAGGGATCCCAGTCTTCCTTGTGCTTCTCTATCTCTTCATTTATTAAATCAAGAATTGTAACAAAGTTTGAAAAAATGGTTTGGTGGGGTCCTGGCAAGTACTTTAGAAGTCCTGGAAAGGCATCGTACAGCTAATGATGAAAAAGAACAGCACCAAAGTTACATCATATGCCATTTCAATGTCCAATTCAAGATTGAAGATAGATGATTCATCATGAAAATACAGTTTCCTCTAGTTTTATCTGTTTGTGAAAAGAATGAGAGAGCTTTTCAACCTTGGCACGTGGAGTTCCTAATAAGAAAATGGCTTCTGTAAGTAAGCGTAGGAGGGTCTGAAAACGTGCATCACTGTATTCAAAACGATGTCCAAACACCACAGAACAGATGATGTTGGAAACAGCATTGTTCATTGTTAACTCAGGGTCAAAGGGTCTCCCTAAGGTCAAAAGGAACAAAGAAATAAGAATCAGTAGTACAGAGTTAAATCCATGGAGCACATTCTTATGATAATACAGTGCAAGAAATGTGTTAGACAGATGGCATGCATTGTTTTCACACACATTCCAAGAAGCAGTGTACATCACATATATTATTGTGTTTTGTCAATAATGTACATTTTCGAGATATAAAAATATTAAGAAATAGAACCTGTAATGCAACACCTGAATCTTCTGGACTAAATGTATTAGCCACATGGTGGTATCGTCCATTTTACTGAACATGACCTTAACATATCTTATTTTGGCTGCAGTTGCCTATAAGAATGAAACTTATTCTGCAGGATTTTAGTTCTGAATGGGTTAACTCCCGGCATTTTTTAAATTATTTCTCATCAATCAAATAGTATCTTTACTCTTCAATAAACCTGTCCATTGTCATCCTCATTCACTTTTTGACTTTTTCTCTTTTAGCCTACCTCATTTTGTATGATTTTGTACCTGCCTTTGAGTAGTTGTAAAACATTGACTGAAGGATGTTCAGAGTTCCAGAGGCTTTGCAATTGAAGACTTACAATTGAAGCTGGGAACACTTTTCATTGATAGACAGAACCTTTCTTTTAGCTTTTTTACCAAAACATTTTATGTAAGGCTTTGAGACACTGGGTAGGTATACCAGAAGTAGCCGCACTTGTCAGTTCCCATAAGAGGATACACAGATTCTAATAACTAATAAATAACAACAAGGTATTATTACACTGTGCATAAATGTCATGTTTCAATTTTCAGAATTTATTGTATAAATTCAGTGTCAGAAGAGAGTATTTGTATAAGAGTATTCGATCAGCATCAGCTTCATTTTCATCACATCTAGTTATTATATCCTTCATTGAGATGCACTTCAAAAATAACACAATCATAGAAAATTGTAATAATCATATAAAAACTAAAAGCATGAAAGCCAAACTGCAGATTCACCTTTTGAAAACCAGCAAAGTCAAAAGAAGCAATTACTGAGATGAAGTAATTGCTTTTTCATTTCAAATCCAATGTGCTGGACTACAGAGCCAAAAGAACAGAAATTGAACTGTCCAAATACATACAGAATGTTGTAATTAAAAAGAAATTAAGAAACACCACTGTAAATATGTTAAGAATTGTATTGCTAATCATCAAGTATTGTTTAGCGAGATCTAAAAAAGTGGTCTCAATCTCGTTGTCATGGAGGGCTGTGTGTACTGTATGCAGGTTTTCATTCCAACCAATCAATGCTGCCTTAATTGATAAGTACGTATTCGGCCTTTTGGATTTAACTGCATTAAAGCACAGAATCAGATGTTATTTCGACAACACATTGCTGAGGCTGGAATGAAAAACCAGCATGTGGGTTAAATGTTTAGTAGTTCTCTGTAAAAGCAGTGTGCAAAATAAATTGAACTGAAGAATTTGAGCATTTTCAGTGCAGCAATTACCCTGCTCCTCTTTCATAGCCTGACAGACGTAGTGGCACTCCTGTTGAATGAATGTCATCAGAGTTTTCTTTCCTTCCCCAAAATACTTCAAGTGGATATTTGCAAACTTCCTCTGGCTCTTCCACAGGTGTCCATTTGTTATTGTTATACCTTGATCAAAAAGAGACATGTTTTACGAGGAGACACTGCTGCTTATCAACCTGACAGACACAGACACACACACACACACACACACCTAGTGATTACTATCAATTGAAGTAGCGTCCCATTTTGTTGATTTTATAAGCAAATAAACCTGTGAGGTAATATTCTTTACAATGTGAGGAGTTGTATATGTGGAGTTAAACAAAACAAAAAATAAAATATTAGTGTTGAGTAGCTACAATACTCAAATACCAATACCATAAACAAATGTGTGCATACCTAAAAAGTAAAAGATATATATTTCCTTAGCAGAAGGAAAATAGGAAGATTAGTGTATAATTAGTTCAATTAGTGTATAATCTAAAATAGTGTAACTTGTAAAGGACTCCTATGAAAGTCTGAGTAAAGTAGCAACTTCCTGTGATACTTTTATTTTGCCCTCATTAAGCGGAAGTAGGTATCGCACTTCTATAAGACCACTTGATGGTCGAAAGTAGACAGGTATATCTCCGGTACACTGCTCTAAAACTAAGGCTGGAAAAGGTATAATTAAAACCAACATTGCTCGACAATAGAAGGTGTATGGTGATATTGAAGCACCTAGCTGGACTGGGAACAAGGTATTGTGTGATTCGACTAGTTTTCATTGATATGTTATATGCGATGTGGTCTATGCTATCAAGTCACGCTAATATTAGCTTTGTTTAGTTTTGTCTGTGGCGTCACAGCAATGTGATGTTTCCTAGCCTTTCATGTTCTCATGTCACATTATATGTTAGTAAACATTTAGATTATTGCCCATATGTATGGTTAATATGTATAAAGTTAATTGTATTTAGTATAAAGGTATCTGCGTTCGTTTGTAAGAGCTCATTTTATACGATTTATCTGTCCTGTAGCTCTTACGGTGTTTAAAGGAGAAAGGGTGTAAGGAAGGAAGAGCAATTTGTGTTCAAAATAAGGATCAAGGCTGAACATAAATAAAGACTCTGGAAAACATCAGTAAGCTTCGCCATTTGTCTGGCTGGGGGTTCGCTACATGTTATATACTACATATTAATAAAACAAAATCTACTTTAAAAATTATAGTTAATTGCTTTCCTTAAATATATCACCCGAATTTAAGCAAGTAACTTTCTGGTTACAAGTTATTTACCAAGCCCTTTAAAGATTTCATGAAAAAGGGGAAGTACTGGCCGGTCGGCCAGGTTTTCTCCCTGTGTAACCAAAGCCTCCTTCACCATCTTATAGCCTGATACAAAAACAATCTTCTCACTGCCCTTCCTCAGACTGAAGACATTGCCATACTCTCCAGCAAGCTATGAATAAAAAGTAAAAAATCAATGTTAGTTTTTGGCACACATTAAATGTACTGCATATGGATTTCTGCAGTTCAACAGCAAACATTGCACATCTACCTTACTTTTTAAAAGTCTCTCACCTTTGCAATGGTCCTAAAGTCAACAGAGGTGAAGATATCCCCCAGGAACGGCAATGGCAAGGGTCCTGGTGGAAAATTTGGTGGATTTTTATTCTTCAGGATATCAAAAATAAGTAGGAACACAAGGAGGAATAGCAGGCAGTCCCTGATATTAAACCATGCCAATAATGAGTGCAGTAGAATCATGGTAGTTCAGGAGCGCTGAGAGAACAGTATAGGAACAAACTGATTTCAAGACTGAGAAAATTTGCAGTGAAAGTTAAATTAGTGGTGGTGGCTGAGCTGAAAATTGAGGGGGCGGGTAACTTACACGTAACCAATGTTCCCTCTAAGCTTTTATAAAAAATTTTGAGGAATTCTGCATGCATTTGTAAGGTTTTTTTTCAAATGCATATTAGGTAAAGAAATGCAAAACTATACATAGTTCTCTCTAAACAATGTAACAGTGGCGGTGGGCCACTCTGTCATTGCCATTCAGCAGGAGCAGAAAACACGTCAACTCATAAAAGCATTACCACTTACTTTCTCAAGGTTCTTTCCCTCAGTAGGACATATGCTGTAAACTTGCTTTAACACACTTACAATAACTTTTTTGTGGAACTTAACCCCTTCAGTATCACCCTTTTACACAAGTAACACAAGCTTGAAAATGGCATACCCCAAAAACAGAATTACCAAATCAGAGTTACAGAAGCTGAAGCACAGTGGAAATGGAAGATTTTTTTCTGTCTGAAATGTTTTTGCGTGGATACAGATTATTGTAGCTGTGCCACAGTGAAAAGATTGATTCAGATTTAATGACAATATCACCACAAATGTGTATTCTGCATCAGAGCTATGTCTTGGCAGTTTGCAAAAAGGACATTTGAAGACTCTAAAGTGATACATGTAAACTAAGTCATATTATGGGTCTTATGACGTGTAAAATACTGTATTTTGCTTACTAAAGTATACAGCCATTTTTATTCTGAAAAAAGTGTTTGCACCTCCCCCTACCTCTCCTTGTGCTCTCCTCAGATAGCAACAGGTCGAGAAGATTGCAAAAAAAAATACAATAATAACTATAATAAGGTCATGGATACTATTATATTCATTGAGGTCTATCGATTGACATTTTTGTTAAATGCCCAACCCCGTCAATAAGTCAAACGCATTCCACAATTTCACATGATATTTATTTTAGGCTTGCTCCTTATCTATATGCATACTGAATAATGATGGGTGATTCTTTGTTAACTGTTGCACATTAAAAAATAATTTGCGTCTGTGGTGTTACCTTCACTTATGGTACAATATTCTATGGAACAATATCATGTAAAATTATTATTATATTTTTTTCCCATCCATCCATCCATCCATTATCTTTAACCCGCTTATCCTGAACAGTGTTGCAGGGGGGCTGGAGCCTATCCCAGCATACATTGGGCGAAAGGCAGGCATACACCCTGGACAGGTCGCCAGTCCATCGCAGGGCACACACACCACTCACTCACTCACTCACTCATCATGTTATGCTAACATGGAAATTGAGCCAGTGAATGCAGTTGGTTTATTATGTTTCAGCAATATTGTTGTGTACTGTTACACCCATACTGGTTACCCATTAAGCCCAGTCTGGACTTTTCACATATTTCAAAATATTTCTTCTAGTAGTTATTTTTTAAGTGTGTAAAGATACATCATACAGATTGATCAATAACTATCACTTTTTTTATTTCTTTTTTGAAGAGAAATAGAAATAAACAAAAGGGGGAAATATAAAAAAAATACAATACAAAAAGCAGATGATAGTAATGCGCGCATAAACCATCCCGAAATGAAGCTCGGCGATTCTCTAACTTTGACGCTGCAATCAAGCGTGACGCGATGGCTACAGTGGAACCGTTGTCATTAATGACAATGGACTCAGCATTTGATGACTGATGGCAATTGCTAACATTGACGATTTGGATGAAGAAATATAACCTTACAGTTTTTAACCAGAATTTACAAAGGAAGAATTTTGTGAGCGAGAGAGACACAGAATCCAGGAGGGCAACAAATATCTAGCGAACAAGCTGTATCAAGGGGGGCCACGGTGGCGCACAGATAAAGTAACCAAACTTGATGCAGGAATCTGTTCCTTACAGTTGCACACCGAGGACCGGGGTTCGATTCCCAGTTGGCGTTCAATTTGGCCGGCTCTCATGGAGCGGCATAATTGGCTCGCTGCTCCGAGGGAGGGACTCGTAGGATCGTACAACAGCACCCCAGTCGCATCGGAATCACAGTCACGGGCTATGAGACGAGGCAGCTTGAAGAACTGATGTTGTTCTCAGGATCGCCAGGTCCACCAAGCAGTGTATCCCCCAGCTAACACTAATTGAATTAGATAGGGTACCATTGGCTACCAAAAATGAGAAATAAAAAAAATAATCATAAAAAATTAGTTTCAGCGCCCATTACCTTCAGGGAACCACAGCTGGAGATTGAAGCCAATCATGTCCAGTGATGTAAAAATGCCTACACACATAATTTAAGCATTTCATCGAAATTCTACTGAAAAAAGTGTGACAGTGCTCCTTTAAAGAAATTAGTACAGTGCTGTTGCATGTATAATCCATTGTCTGGCATATGCACGGTACCATTTCCAAACAATCGCTAACATTCCACCCCCAGCCCCCCCAAAAAACGTCTCAACTGTTTTCTTTTTAGGGAGCTTAGCCACTAAACCTCAAATCCTAGCTACGCCCCTGATTCTAGGAAGGATTTGATTACAAAGTCCCAAAATACCCAATTTTGAGATTTACTCCTATCTGATTACTGAAACCCTATCCAAAAAAGTTTTTAAATGCAGTGCCCAGGTGATACGCACTACGCAAGTGGAGCTTGGTAAATATGTTCACCTCCAGGAAGGACTCGAAGGCAGAGTTCATAATGGGAAGGGAATAACAGTCCTTAATAGTGATCCTATTGAGATGGTCAGTGAATGGCCTCAATGACCCATCCTTTTTCCCCACAAAAAAAACAACCCTGCACCAGCAGGAGAGCTGGACAGCCTATTATGCCCTGTCTCTACACACTTGACAGAGTCCTTCATGTAATAATTTTCAGGGGCAGGCAGTGAACCGATGCGCCCATCAGGGGGTGCACTACCTGGCAGCAAATCAATGAACGGTGAGGGAGAAGACTCCATGCACACTGTTTGCTGAATAACCGGCAAAGTTCCCAATATTCTGATGGTACCAATGACAGGTCAGTCTCCTCCTCACCTTCCACTGGCTGCTAAGACTCTGAGCTTGAGGAGCTACAAGGCAAAGTAGAAGCAGTTAAACAGTATTTAAAACAGTTAGATCCCCAGTCAATAAACCTATCAGTACTTCAGCCGATATGAGGGTTGTATTCTCTGAGCCAGGGGTGGTCTGCAACTGAACAGGAAAGGTTACGTGAGTTATGCTAATGGATCAAGGATAATTGCTATCAAGGGCAGTAACTGGCAAGGGTTCAGTGAGTTATACAATATGCGTTGAGTCTACACGAAGGCTACTGCGTAGCATTGCATTATGCATTTCCGGCTGCTCCGCCATTCATCAGTTTCAGTCGCCTGTGCTGCGCCCGAAACCAAAATCAGTTGACTTGATGCCTCGTTGCCTGATTAGTAATATGTCCTTCAAAAAAAGGTGACTTCGGAGGTGTGTTCACAGCACGCGATTGAGACGCACTATGAAGGCAGAAAGATGTCAGAGTGAAAGTAAAGTGATTACGTGATGCGTAATTACAAGCAATTTAGCTGGCTAGCTCACGGAGGCTTAAACATTACATAAGTTATTTCAGTTTGTTAAGCAATTAAAATGTTGTTCATGAAGTATAACTAAAACAAAATGTCGAGCTCGTTGTGTACTTGCTCTTTTACAGTTCCTTGTGAACGGTGTCATAACAAATTATATCCCTTTACAAACTTTCCAGTTTCTGGTTACGTTCCCCTCATGCGTAAATTCGCGTCGACAGCGTGGTTGCCAAGCTTTATATATTGGTTGCTATGATACGATCTATAAGATACATTCCCCTGATGCGTATGGTAGCGTCAACTGGCTAGCGTGTCTTTTTGTGAACGGCATACGCTTAGTCATTAATCTGTCAAAAAGCATTTATTTAGTCCGGTATATGCAAGTTAACGAAACATATACATTGCCAATTTACCTACAGTTTAAGATAGCGATAGAGATAGCTAGTGCTCTTCTCTCGGTGGACTAATATCAGTACCACTAGCTAGTGAGTGAAACAGCAAACCATTCGGTAATAAATATATGTAGAGAAGTAGATAAGCATGACATGGTATATGCAAAATAAGAAATATCTAGCTAGCGAGACAGCCAGACGGATAGATCGCTCGCTAACTAGGAAGATAAGCCATAGCTGTTTTTTTTACTCCTAGCTAGCTAGATGTAGCCTATATCATGGTTCAATGTATATAAATAATCGAGATATTACATACGAAGCACTACATAGTCACAAAAGCTTGCCGATGCAGAGCCTATTACACATAGCACTAAACCAATATGATTGACGTCGTTGCAGAGACAAAACCGGAAACGTGACCCCGGAGGAGATCAGTTTTGTAAGGGGGATAGAATTTGTTCATTAATTTAACGGTAGTTGGGAGATGTGCTCTCACCCATCAGGAGTGTCCCACTCTCTGGATGAGCCCTCTCTTTCCCAACAGTTCAGGACGAGTGTTTTTGAAATGGTCTGGGTCGGAGACCACAAAAATACCTGTTCCCTCAAATGGCGCTTCCGCTCTGTTTGGTTCCGTAAATATTAACTGCACAATCAGCCACCAGTAAATACCTAAAACAAACTAAACTGCTGCTATGAGGGTTCACTTCTGTTTAGCAAGTTTTGCTTTAAACTTGAAAGGCATTAAAAATCAAATGAAAATCTTTTGAAATGTTGTTAGGAAAAATGTTAAGGAAAAAGGTTGCTTTGCTCTACTATATTAGGGTGAAGGGCTTTGTACTGCAGGTGCTTGGTGAAAACGAAATAGTATCACAGTGTGGAATTAGTTCACACTGAACAAAAGAGACCACACAGGCTTAATTAGAATTATTTTAGGATTTTTAATTGTGAAAATAACAAATTCCTCTCTACGGCCTGCTAGAAGACACATTGTTTTTGGCTTTATAGAGCATCTGGGGTGAAAATGTTTTCAATATTATTTACTTCAAAAAGAGAGCTGTATTTTCATAATGACAACTGTGTGGCTTGAACAAACAACAGGCACACTACCCCTTTATTTTATGTACACATTTCTAGGTGTTGTATTCTGGATTATCATGACCATCAGTCTGTGTGCACTGCCCCATAGAGAAACAATACAGAGCTATGCTGGCATGTTTAAAGATTACTGTAGGTAAGGTGTTTGCTTACCTTGGATGACCCATTCTGCTTAGAGCAGCAGCCTACTCAGTACTCAATACTGATAATAGATAAAAACAGACTTGCTATGAAGCTCGTTCCGTATTGTATTACAAACACATTTGTAATTAATTACTTAAACTCAATCTTTACTTACATGGATTTATGATCAAATTATAATAAATCATGACAATGATCAAAATGCCCTATGAATGCTGTGCAGCTCACCTAAAATGTGTCAGACAATGACAATGAAAAACACAGAACCTAAGTGGTGATAATTTCCGTGTTTTTTCATAAGCCTCATGTGATATCCTGTATTCTGTCTGTTAGTTTATTCTATGTTTTTGTAACTTTATTATTTTTCTTATTCATATCTGGTTTCTGTTTACATTCATTGTTCATTACACTCGTTTTCCCCTGTGATGTCTGTGTCTTTTGTGTAAGCCTGTAATTTCTTTGATTCCTGAGACACCCTTTTTCCTGACATTGAGTTTTGCTTATTCCCTTCTGTTTTGGTTGCCTGTGATTTTTGGTTTTTGATCCTCGCTTTGTTTATGACTCGTACCTCTGCCATTCTGGTCTCCTGGATTTTGACCTGTGGACTGTTTTTGTGACTTCCCTTTTGCCTCTCGATTTGGCACTGTGTCTATCTGATTACCTGGCTTTGACCCTTGGACTAAATAAAGTTTCTTGCAATACTGTTGTCTGCTTCTGGGTTTCTGGCCGCAAGTGTACCCCCTCGAAAGTAAACAAGCCAAGTTTGAGGTCATAACAGTGATTGCTCCTTGACAATATAAATGAAAATGCTTTAAAATGTATTCAAATAAATGATCCATGCCATTATGGGCCAGCATTTGTGTTTATATTTAGGCATTTCCTGCAGGACAAGTCATTATTAACATAGACATAGAGTCTACAATTAAAACAACATGTATTATTACATAATTCTGTTTATTAATTATAGTTTAAGCTTGTGTAATAGTCATATTTGATTTGGTGCCAATTTACCAATTCAAAATCAGTTTAGACGAAAACTGACGGAATGATAACTTGAGAAGTTTTCTTAGCTGAATGATTAATACAAAAATTGTATTTCTTTAATTCTTTCTGGCATGAAGTTGTTTATTAACACTATGGCAAACAGAAGAAGTTAGCAGAGTTGGATTACATTGGACTTAAAATATTAGTCTACATTCAGTGACCACTTTATTAGGTAAACCTGTACACCAGCTTGTTAAGGCAAATACAGTGGTGTGAAAAAGTGTTTGCCCCCTTCCTGATTTCTTGTTTTTTTTTTTTTTGCATATTTGTCACACTTAAATGTTTCAGATCATCAAAGAAATTTTAATATTAGTCAAAGACAACACAAGTAAACACAAAATGCAGTTTTTAAATGAAGGTTTTTATTATTAAGGGAGAAAAAAAATCCAAACCTACATGGCCCTGTGTGAAAAAGTGATTGCCCCCTACACCTAATAACTGGTTGGGCCACCCTTAGCAGCAACAACTGCAATGAAGCGTTTGCGATAACTTGCAATGAGTCTCTTACAGCGCTGTGGAGGAATTTTGGCCCACTCATCTTTGCAGAATTGTTGTAATTCAGCCACATTGGAGGGTTTTCGAGCATGAACCGCCTTTTTAAGGTCATGCCACAGCATCTCAATAGGATTCAGGTCAGGACTTTGACTAGGCCACTCCAAAGTCTTCATTTTGTTTTTCTTCAGCCATTCAAAGGTGGACTTGCTGGTGTGTTTTGGATCATTGTCCTGCTGCAGAACCCAAGTTTGTTTCAGCTTGAGGTCATGAACAGATGGCCGGACATTCTCCTTCAGGATTTTTTGGTAGACAGCAGAATTCATGGTTCCATTTATCACAGCAAGTCTTCCAGGTCCTGAGGCAGCAAAACAGCCCCAGACCATCACACTACCACCACCATATTTTACTGTTGGTATGATGTTCTTTTTCTGAAATGCGGTGTTACTTTTACGCCAGGTGTAATGGGACACACACCTTCCAAAAAGTTCAACTTTTGTCTCGTCAGACCACAGAGTATTTTCCCAAAAGTCTTGGGGAACATCAAGATGTTTTCTGGCAAAATTGAGACGAGCCTTAATGTTCTTTTTGCTCAGCAGAGGTTTTCGTCTTGGAACTCTGCCATGCAGGCCATTTTTGCCCAGTCTCTTTCTTATGGTGGAGTCATGAACACTGACCTTAACTGAGGCAAGTGAGGCCTGCAGTTCTTTGGATGTTGTTGTGGGGTCTTTTGTGACCTCTTGGATGAGTCGTTGCTGCGCTCTTGGGGTAATTTTGGTTGGCCGGCCACTCCTGGGAAGGTTCACCACTGTTCCAGGGTTTCGCCATTTGTGGATAATGGCTCTCACTGTGGTTCGCTGGAGTCCTAAAGCTTTAGAAATGGCTTTATAACCTTTTCCAGACGGATAGATCTCAATTACTTTCTTTTTCATTTGTTCCTGAATTTCTTTAGATCTCGGCATGATGTCTAGCTTTTGAGGATCATTTGGTCTACTTCACTTTGTCAGGCAGGTCCTATTTAAGTGATTTCTTGATTGAGACCAGGTGCGGCAGTAATTAGGCCTGGGTGTGGCTAGAGAAATTGAACTCAAGTTTGATAAACCACAGTTAAGTTATGTTTTAACAGGGGGGGGGGGGCAATCACTTTTTCACACAGGGCCATGTAGGTTTGGATTTTTTTTCTCCCTTAATAATAAAAACCTTCATTTAAAAACTGCATTTTGTGTTTACTTGTGTTGTCTTTGACTAATATTTAAATTTGTTTGATGATCTGAAACATTTAAGTGTGACAAACATGCAAAAAAAAATAATAAAAAAAAATAAAAACAAATCAGGAAGGGGGCAAACACTTTATCAGCCAATCATGTGGCACCAACTAAATGCATAAAAGCATGGATACATGGTCAGGAGGTTTAGTTGGGATGGGGAAGAAATGTGATCTCCAGTAAGTGACTTGACCATAGAATGATTGTTGGTGCCAGACAGGGTTGTTTGAGTATCTGAGAAACTGCAGATCTCCTGGGATTTTAGTGCACAACTTTAGTGTCTGCAGGGTATGGTGTGGGAAAAAAACCCCTCTAAAACACGTTAATGAGAAAGGTCAGAGGAGAATGGCCTGACTGGTTCAAGCTGAGCTTGAAATAACCACACGTTACAATATTTAAGGTAAATTTCATAAGAATGTTCACAATATGGGACAGTTGTTACCAGAGGTACTCATTGACTTAATTTTAATGGTTTTAAGTGCAGCAATGGGTAAAGAACATTTATTTCTTAATGCATAGAATCATGAGGATATGTTAATATAATCAAAGTACATACAGACAAAACAGACAGACTACTTTTATTATTTTGTTATTCTGATATGGTCTTACTTCAAAGTCTATGTCGTCAGTTTATTGAAACAAATAAATCCGGCAAACAAGTGGCATACTAGATAAAACATTTACTAGACTGTAAAGATCTTTCAATGAACACTGAAAATCAAAGAAGATATTTGAAATATGGATAATATTATTCAATACTAATGTGTTTTTGGTGTCTTCAGCCAATATTTCCTACGATTGTACTGCTTATGTTGTCTGGATTTCTGGTTCTTACATCATATTTAAGCAGTGATCCTTCACCCTTTGCCCCATTTTTTTACATTACATTACATTACGTGGCATTTAGCAGACGCTCTTATCCAGAGCGACGTACAACAAAGTGCAAATCGATCACAAATGTGATTGCTTTATTCAACATGTTAAACTGATATTTACAAGCAATATATGATCGACTAATATCATAGAGCATAAAAATAGAACTTGAGCCTGCACTTTACATTGTTGTCAAGATGTTCTCAACTCAACATTACATGCAATTGATTCCTTGGCTGCTGCTGCTGTTTGTTGCTGTATAGAGGGTTAGCGATCCAAGGCACACATCTGGAAAGACCCTGGAGAGTAAGTGAACCCAAGCTGACCCTCCAGGCTGGGCTCCACTCCAGGGGGAGGAGAGAAGGTGAACCTCTGGAGGAGAGAGGTGAAGAAGAGGAACAGCTCCATTTGAGCCAACTGCTCCCCCAGACACACCCTCTTACCTGAAGAATGAAAGTGGCAGTTAGAAATAAAACTGAGAGATACAGGTCCTTTGCTCTTTATCATCTACAACTCATGCCTTCCTGTTGAATTTTGGCATACATCTTACACAGTGGCGTAACTGAAACCTGTCAGGCCGCGGTGGAAATTATACTCAGGGCCCGTCCCCTCCAATAACATTGCATCCGACATTCAGAACCAAAGACAGTAGACTAAGCTCAGGGATAAGCGCCAGTCAGTCCTCCTAACAGATAGCAGAAATGCTACTAACAGATTTCTTCTGACAATTGCAATAATATATGACTCTGACTAACAATGGCTTCATGGTAAAAAGCAAAAATGCTGCTGACTCACTTAAAAGGACATCTATAACAGCATTCTGCACTGACCCAACTGCAAAAATATACCACTCGTTATTGGGGCGGCCTGTAGCATAGTGCTTTAGGTAAGTGACTGGGACACCCAAGGTCGGTGGTTCTAATCCCAGTGTAGCCACAATAAAATCCGTACAACCATTGGGCCCTTGAGCAAGGCCCTTAACCCTGTGTTGCTCCAGGGGAGGATTGTCTCCTGCTAAGTCTAATCAACTGTACGTCGCTCTGGATAAGAGTGTCTGCCAAAATGCAAATAATGTAATGTAACTGTGCTCCGGTCTAGCTACATTGGTAGCTAATCTACAAAAGTCAGTAAATTCTATATTTCCAAATGGTTTCACATGTTTTTTGATATTTTGTGACAGTGACGTTTGTTTCCCAATGAAAGAAAAGGCAGCAGTGCTAATAATCCTGGTGTCCTCTGCATTTTTGCCTTTTACAAATGATGCATGTCTTTGGTCTCTAGTGAACAGCTTGATAAGGTTCTTTGTGATAATAATTCTTATTATCAGACCTTGCTGACTTAGGATGTAAGGATGAGCAAATTTTCTCCATTTTCTAAATTAAATAAAATTTGTAATAAAATTTGTACTGTACTACAATGGAAAGTGCGACTAAACTTTCTGTTTAATGCTTGCCTTTTTATACCAGTGATAGTTGTAAGAAATCTATGTTTTAAAATAAAGAGCTTGATAAGCACGAAAGGCATGAAAAGCTTCTGGTTACCCCATTTGTTTAATAGGTCTAGCTATAACTGAGTTTCTATTGTATTTAAGTAGGATGAGTATTGTATTATTTTTTATTGTACATCATTACAAGAGAGCATGAAAGAAAAGTAAGATAATGTATACACATTACTAATCATGAAATATGCCTATAGGTCAAAGGCAGAAATAAAAGAGTAGCAGCCACCTGCTGAAAAAGGAAGGAAAGCTTTCCTTCTCCGAAACTGGCCCTGAGAATCCAGAAAGTGCCCAGGGTTGAAGGTGTCTGGTGTCTCCCACTCATGTTCATCATTCAGCACTGAAGAGAGACTAATGAGCACGGTTGTACCCTGCACAGAGGAGAAACAAGAAACAGTGTCACAACACAAACACTTCTTCTTTTTGTTGTGCTCAGGGGGAACAAAGGCGCCTTCCATACTGACCAGGGAGGGACAGTTGATGTCAGAGGGGCACCTCAAGTGTTCTAAAAATACTGCCAAATTTGAAAGGCTATTCACTGAAGTTTTGAGTGAATCTTTCCTTTGCTTTTTTTTTTATTTTAATTATTATTATTTTTTTTACAATGTGACAATTTGTGAAAATTTTTTCCATCTGTGCTTTTTTTATTGGTGCTCCATGTTTTGATTTGTTTATCTTATATCAATTGATATAAGAACAGCAGTCTACACAATCAGGTACTACATCTCTTGTTCCTCCAAATCCCATTGGCCATCTATCCTACTGAACCCACCTACAGTACCGTATATACTACTACTATAATGGATAATCTTAATTTAGAACAGTTTTCTGAAGTTAAGAATGTTTGTCGAAAGGAGGCCCATTGTCCGTACTGTGAAAGCAACTCAACATGAGCAAAAGCTTCACTGAAATTTAAGGCAAATTCTACAATTTTGGAGTAGTTGTAGTTGAGCACAAGATGAACACATGAACACAAGGTGTATCTCCATAGTTTCAAATAAAAATACATTGCAATAAATGTAACAATACACATAAAAATATTACATTTGTTGACTACTAAAAATGTATAGGTGAAAATATTGATGGAGCCAGAAATGTATTCCTCTAAGTGGTGAGAAATATGTTCCTAGTTTCCACAAATCTTCAGTATTTTCTTTCATTCACCTTTGGTATAAAATGTTCTCCTAACATTGCATCTTTACTGGTCATTTTGGGGAAGCCCATTGGCACAATGTTGCCCATCCTCTGTATCTCATGTATAACAGCATCAGTGTAGGGCATGTTGGCTCTGTCTGCCATGATAGGCTGTCGTGACCGGCCAATCACACTGTCTATTTCATCCTGGACCTTCCCTGTGAGAGCAAGCAGTGAAAATAGTGATAGTTATAGCTGAGTGAACCATTCACTATCAGAGTCAGCCTCTACCATCACTATCAAAGCACTGGACTGCAAAAACAGGTATAAGGTGTCATGAAGATACAACACATATTTTACACAGGACAACAAGTAGATTACCTGATTTAAATACTTTGATAATTATGATTCATTAGATTATCTGCATGAATGAGGGCCAGTTCCATGCTGTGGATTGCTTTTTTCACACAGCTGAATTGCAGCCATGTTGAATACTATATATATTTATTCATATTTGTTTATACACATTTATATATTTATATTTATTAAGTCATTATATTCCAGAGCTCTGGAAAAAAAGATCGGTAAACACATACTCTGAATCTCTGGGTTCTTCATCATGAAGACAAAACCCCAGCGCAGGGTAGTCGCACTTGTCTCTGTCCCAGCCTCAAACATGTCCAGAATGCAATATGTCAAGGTCTCAATATTGAAGCCAGCTTCAACATCATCTTTTTTCTAAGGGAGGTTGCAGAAAACAATTTACCTTATTTAATTGAACAAAAGTTTAAACCTACATCAACACAGGTTTAGACAAGGGTATCACAAATCCGATGAAAAACACCTATGGTCCTACTGGAAGGACTTACATAACAACAAACTAAATTCTCAGGTTGGACAGAAATGATTTCACCTTACCGTCTTAATTTCTCTCAAATAGGTGTCAATGTAGTCTCGGGGGTCAGAGGGATCCCAGTCTTCCTTGTGCTTCTCTATTTCTTCGTTTATGAAAGCAATGATTTTATCATAGTTTGAAAGAATGGTTTGGTGGGATCCTGGCAAGTACTTTAGAAGTCGTGGAAGGGCATCGTACAGCTGAAAATGAAGAAAACAGCACCAAAGTTATCTGTTGGCTTTTTACTGCATGTTACCACACATGCCATTTTGATGTCCAGGTCAAGATTCAAGCAAAATTATTCAGCTGAAAATACAGCCAAGGATCATGGTTTGCTCACAGCAGTTCATAAGTAAAGCAGGGAATACACCAAGCCGACCATCAGCTGTTATCAGATCTTGTGGGATTTGGGGGATCGCAATTTGATCTGAAAATTTTGATTTGAAATTGGTCTACCCTTCAAGCCAATCAGCAAGTTTTGATAGGGTGTGGTGCAGTAGAAGAAACAGGTACTCAGTGCTTGAATTGGGCCAATACTTGTATAGCCTACTTTTTGTTACCACAATAGGGCTATTGGTTGCACTGTCAGTTTGTATTGGCTAACTTTACTAAAATAAGCTGGTTGGTATTGAGTAGTGCTTGAGGGTATGAAATCTCGCCAAACTTTTTGTTTATAATATTACCAATAGTTTGATTATTCTCCGATTCAAATCCAGATACGCTAATTAATTGCTCAGATCTCTTCACATTAGCAGCGCTGTTTTGAAAGTAAATAGGCTTTGAAAGTAGACTACTGGAACTTCTAGATTTTTCTCAAATGCGTAGCCTACCAACACTTCCCATTTTCCACTTACTGTTGGTAGGCTACAGTTTTCAATACCTGAATGAACTCCTAGTAGCCTACACCTTACACTGTTAAAAGTATATACCACATCAACAGCCCTTATACTGTACTTGTACTGCATATCTTCTATTTCCAGTGAAGGAGATTCAAAAGTTGTGGGACTCCCTCTGAACCCAATACATGTGCTATAGGCTAATGATGACTTACGTTCTCGAGGCAAAGAATATAAATAGATGCAAATGAGGAGGAGACAGCCAGGGTAGTGCAAAACCTTTATCAGACAGTTAGGACAGATTACTCCCGACCAGTTCTGATGGGACCCCTGTTGTCGGCCATAGTCAGATGACTATCAGACCTCCGTTGGCTTGTATTCCCTGCCTTAGATAAACTCTACTTCTACTTGCTGAATTTGTGAAAAAAAAAATGAAAGTGCTTACTAACCTGCGCGTGTAGACTTCCAAATAAAAAAATGGCTTCTGCATCCAAACGTAGGACAGTCTGAAAACGTGTGTCACTGTAGTCAAAACGATGTCCAAACACCACAGAAGAGATGACATTGGAAACTGCATTGCTCATTGTAAACTGGGGATCAAATGGTCTCCCTGAGGTCAAAAGCAATAAACAAATAAGATCTGGTGGGCTAGTATGAAGAGTTAAACCCAAGGGGCAGTTTATTAATATGGTAATACAGTTGTTTAAATGTTACATTTGGTCTCATCTGACCACAGCACCTTTGTTCAATCATACATTAAATAACAAAATGAAACCAAAATTGAATGAATCAGATACAGCATTTGTATGTTTGGCACTGAAAGAGAGATGTATAAAAGTATGCACCTCATACCCACTGTGAAATATAGTGGTGGGTCAGTGATGTTTTGGGGCTATTTTAATTCCAGAGGCCCAGGGGGGGTTAAATTCAATGGTATAATGGATTCCATCAAGTATCAGACAATTTTGACTGACAATCTGGTTGCCTCTATCACAAGGCTGAAACATGGCTGTTGGTGGACTTTCCAGCAAGAAAATGACCCAAAGCATGCCTCAAAATACACACAGAAATGGTTCTGTTATAATGCCTATGCTGTGTGATCAATTATACATCATGGCTTTATTGCTGTTGAGTGATTGTGAGCAAGGGCGGCACGGATGGTGCAGTGGGTAGCACTGCCGCCTCACAGTAAAGAGGTCCTGGGTTTGAATCCCCGTTGGCCGGGGCCTCTCTGTGCGGAGTTTGCATGTTCTCCCCGTGTTTGCATGGGTTTCCTCCCACAGTCAAAAGACATGCAGGTTAGGCTGATTGGAGAGTCTAAATTGCCTATAGGTATGAGTGTGTGAGTGCCCTGCGATGAACTGGCGACCTGTCCAGGGTGTATTCCTGCCTTTCGCCCAATGTATGCTGGGATAGGCTCCAGCCCCCCTGCAACCCTGTTCAGGATAAGCGGGTTAGGATAATGAATGAATGAATGAATGAATGAATGATTGTGAGCACTTGACTTGTACAGGCGTGTTTCATGTGCCTCTCATTGTGCTTAAAAACTACTGCACTTATTAAATGAATTTCACTCGCCTGATTTGGAAGGTTCTCTAATTGCAATTTCTCTGCAACCTTTCCTCCCTGCTAAAAGCAGTTGGTTGGTGACGGAAGGAGACCGCTCTGTTAGGGCATGGGGATGGAGGACCAGATGCCAAAAAGGGAATCTTCAAGTTACCACCAGAACATGTGATAACGACTAATATAGTCTAGGGTTCTACCTAATTGAACGAGATAAAATATAGGAAAGAAAATATAGGATATATTTTTTGACCAGGATAGAATGGATTTGATGAGATTCAGTATTCATGTGGCTTTCAGAATTGCATTTTCATATGGAATTCCCATTTTTTGTAATAAAAGAGAAACTAGAGGAATTATACTGCGTATTCATGAAATATTGTTTAGTGAGATGGAGTTTCTATTGCTGCAAATAAAAAACGAATGTGGGTTTGATGTTTAGTTTGTTTTGGGTTCTTATTATTGCCGCAGTAGTACTGTACTCTGTAAAAGCACTACACAAAATAAACTGAATGGAAAAATGTGTATGTTCAGTGCTTTAATTACCCTGCTCCTCTTTCATAGCCTGGCAGATGTACTGGCACTCCTGTTGAATGTATGTCATCAGGGTTTTCTTGCCTTCTCCAAAATACTTCAAGTGGATATTTGCAAACTTCCTCTGGCTCTTCCACAGGTGTCCATTGCTTAGAGCTATACCTTGATCAAAAAGAGACAGGTTTTACAAGGAGACACTGCTACTTGACACAAACCCACAGACACACACATCTAGTAATTACTAGTGATTGAAATAGCATCCCATTTTGTCAGTTCCATAAGCAAATAAACCTGTTGAAAATCTGTGCAATGTGAATACCACTACATGAATTATCTGGTTAAAAAAGCATTACATATGGTTCTGTTGGAAAGTAAGCAATAACCCCCAAAAAATATATATATTACAGTTCAACAGCTACTGTGCAGCTGTCCATAAACAAAGATGCATGCCCAAACATTTAAAAAATGTATTTCTGCAGCAGAAACCCCTATGCCAACCATGTCTCTTGGCTCTGTTATCTCTTCCCACGGCTTCTCTTATCACTCCTACGCTGATGACACCCAACTCTTCATTTCCTTCCCCCCTGACACCCAAATCACCACACAGATCTCTGCCTGCTTGGCTGATATCTCTGCATGGATGACTTCCCATCACCTGAAGCTCAACCTTGCCAAAACTGAGCTTCTCTACATCCCTGCTAAGTCCTCTCCGTCAATCGACCTCTCACTGACTGTGGAGGACTTTGTAGTTTCCTCCTCCCGTACGGCAAAGAATCTTGGGGTGACTCTTGATAACTGCCTCTCCCTGGCTCCACAAGTATCCTCCACTGCCAGAACCTGCAGGTTCTTTCTGTTTAATATACGCCGCATCCGTCATCTCCTGACGGAGAAAGCCACCCAGCTCCTAGTCCAGGCGCTCGTCATTTCCCGCCTGGATTACTGCAACTCCCTCCTAGCCGGTCTCCCAGCGTGCGCCATCAAGCCCCTCCAGCTGGTCCAGAATGCTGCAGCCCGCTTGATCACCAGTCAGCCCAGGTCGGCTCATGTCACCCCGCTTCTCATTGGCCTCCACTGGCTTCCTATTGCCGCACGCATCCGATTCAAGGCCCTAGTGTTGGCATTTCAGGCTGCTAAGGGGACTGCCCCACATTACATACAATCCCTGATCACTCCCTACTCCCCAGCTAGACCACTCCGGTCTGCCAGCTCTGGTCGCCTTACGATTCCCTCTCTACGGGCACCTGGCGGTCGAGCTGCACGTTCACGCCTGTTTTCCGTTCTGGTTCCTCAGTGGTGGAATGACTTGCCTACCACTGTCAGGACAGCAGAATCCCTCCCCCTATTTCGACGCAGACTCAAAACACACCTCTTCAAACTCTACCTTAGTCCCCCCTCCTGATTTACCCCGCCCCCCCCTTCTGATACCCCTATCCCTGTCTAACCCCCCCCCCCCCAAAAAAAAAAAAAAAAAAAAAAAAAAAAATTGCTCTTATGATGACGACTATATGTTTAGAACAGCAGTCCAGGTGTATTTTTCTAGTTCTGGATGTGATGCTTTGACTTGTGTTAGAACCTATGCACTTGTAAGTCGCTTTGGATTAAAAGCGTCTGCCAAATGACTAAAATGTAATGTAAATGTATGCAGGACAACTAAAATACTGTAACTAACATTTTCTATACAGTACTGCCAATTCATAAAACAAATTGTACTTCAGCAATTATAGTTCACTGCATTCCATAATATACCACCAATTTTAATGAAGTAACTTTCTGTTTTCTAGTTTCCTAACAAATGAAAGTCACTTACCAAGCCCTTTAAAGATTTCATGAAAAAGAGGAAGTACTGGGCGGTCAACCAGGTTTTCTCCCTGTGTAACCAAAGCATCCTTCGCCATCTTATAGCCTGATATAAAAACAATCTTCTCATTGCCCTTCCTCAGACTGAAGACATTGCCATACTCTCCAGCAAGCTATGAATAAAAAGTGTATAAAATGTATGGATTTCTGCAGTTCAACAGCAGATATTACACATCTATCTGAATTTTTTCACCTTTGCCAAGTCAAATCTCTCACCTTTGCAATGGTCCTAAAGTCAAGAGTGCTGTAGACATTCCCCAAGAATGGCAATGGCCAGGGTCCTGGTGGAAAATTTGGTGGATTTCTATTCTTCAGGATATCAGAAATAAGTAGGAACACAAGGAGGAATAGTAGGCAGTCCCTGATATTAAACCATGCCAATAATAAGTGCAGTAGAATCATGGTAGTTCAGGAGCACTGAGAGAACAGTACAGGAACAAACTGATCTGTATACTGAGAAAAAGAAATGCAGTGAAAGCTAAATGAATGGTGACCTTTGATCTGAAAATTGAGGGGGCGGGCAACTTACCCGTAAGCCTTTGAAGGATAGGCTATGTATTTCGTAATTATGATTATCTTTTTCATTCAAGTGTTCTTTTTTAGAGCAGAAGTGATTGTTACGTCATATAGGCCAGGCGTGTCAAAGTCCAGTCCTGGAGGGCCGCAGTGTCTGCTGGTATTTGTGGTATGTCACAGTGAGAGCTTCAATGAAGTAGCCAACAAGCCTTGAACCCATTGAACCACATTCTTTTTTTCCGCCTTTTCCAGACTCAAAAATGAAATAGTTGAAGTTGTTATGGTAATTGTCTAGAAGCAAGAAATGGCTGATTTAGCTAAACTTTCAGATACCTTTTGGCTTGTGCTATTGCAAGTGGATTTTAAAAAGTTTTTTTTAAAACTAACTAGTTAGTGTAAGGGTAATTTGCTTAATTGATTCTCAATAGATTATTAACTTACAATGTGTGTTAACATGAAGACAATCACATGATTACAAATAACCTTTTAAACCGTTAATCATTATTACTATTAGACCACTTTCTGAATTAAGTGCTTACTAGGAGTCTTTCTCTGTCTCTGTCTGGTAAAGCCCCCCCACCCTTCTGGAATAGTGTGTATAAGAGTCTTACTATGTCTGATTCAAATCAGAAAGCCAGTAAGCTTTCTCACTTTCTGTTATTTTTTTGCAAATAAATACAAAAGTTAAAATCACGTATAGCTATTGTTGTTTTTACTGGGATCTGTTTCATCAGACAATGCTCACCTGTGACATGACCTAGCATTTTTCCCTAACATTACCTTGGTCACTAAGCTAGTGCAAAAAGAGAAGAGATGAAAGAGATGCATGTGCTGTACTTTCTGTAACTTGCTACCCAGGACAGGATGTGAATGATTCTCTCGTGTCCCGACCATGGAGCTTCTCATCCTGGAGGGTGTGGTTGGGACACATAGCAACCAGGTAAAGAATCATAGCAAACAGGTAGGTATAAAAACACTGACAAATGAACTGAAATGATGAACAGGTGTAAGTGCAGGGAAGACACATGTGAGTGAAGCGCCATGGAAAGTGCACAAGGACAAGAGACAAGTAACAAGGCAGAAAACAGAAAATAATGTAGCTCAGAGCTACACATCTTTTAATTGATTGTTATTTTAAGTTATTTTACATGGGAATTAAAATCCCAAAAAATATTAAAAGGCAATTTCAATTTCTTAAACTCCAATCTAAAGCTTTATTGAAAGGATAAGCAACTTTTTCAAGGTTTGAGACCTGCTGGTTTTCCACCCTCCCTTTACCTGGGGAACATGTGTGAAGACAAGTCTGGCCAATCAGTAGCATTAATTACCCAGAAGAAAACAAAACCAGGGCTGGATTTTGATGGGAATAGGGAAAAAATAGATCTTTATATTTTTATTTATGTTCACTCTGCATATATTTTAAAGGCTGTAATATTGAAAGGTCAGATACCCAAGTGTCACACGCATTGTTTTCTCCACAAAATCTAATTGTATGAACATTCCATCACATGGATGTGAGAGACCAGGACTAATGCTAAAATGCTGTGGATTACAAACTAGGCTACTGTGCCATTTTCAAATAATAACACATATTGAACAGCAATTTCTCCTGAAATTGATTATGAAAGAAGAGGCCCTGATCTAGTCAGCCTATTTGTGTAAAAATGTACTGCAGTGCCTGAAATAATCCCAGCTGTGAATCTGGAGCCAACTTCAGCATTGGGTCATACAGTCTAGAAATTGACTAATGCTGGAAAGAAATGTATGGTGTTTTATTGTGTTTCATTCCCCCGTCTTTAATTTTCTCCAAATTTGGAATCCTAAATAACCCAACCCATTGCTATAAAATCCTGTTCAGCACATGCTCCCAGTGATTATTTATATTCCCTCTACAGTGCACCAGCTGTCCGTTCTTCCTGGGCTACATCATGAAAACGTACACACTGTAATTTAATACATTATTAAATGAACTCTTCAATAGGTTTACCTTTAGAATTCTCCATCTCCCATGGTAATATTAGTCCCTTGTTCTATTGTTTACATTAGTGGTGTCCAATCTTATCCTAAAAGGGCCGGCGTGGGTGCAGGTTTTTGTTTTATCCCAGCAGTAACCTACCTGATTATACTAATGAACTAATCGTGGTCTTTAATCAAGACCTTGATGAGTAGAATCAGCTGTCTTAGTCCTGTGCTAAAACAACAACCTGCACACACACCGGCCCTTTCTGGATAAGATTGGACACCCCTGGTTTACATCAATAAAACATACGCAGGTAAATGACTGTCCAGGAGAATCAGGATAATTGTTTCACAATATATAATATTCTTTCTCTACACCCCTTCACAAACTTACCACCAGATGGCAGACGAGTCTGCCTGAAACTTGTTCTTTAGCAATCATAAATCACTGCATCACTAAATGTCAATAACTAAAAATCTAAAAGGATCATGCGTCAATTGCCATCTTCATTTTTAAACTGATTTACAGAAAATCTATTCCAGTTTGTAGATGTTTATTACTATTACTTAACCCATTAAGTATTGCCCCTTTTCTTGACACAGACTTAAAAATGACATTATTACTATTACTATATTATTACTAAAATTATTACTTTTCTTGGACACTTCTGACTATAGGCATAATCCTGGTCTCTTCTGAAAGTTAACCCTTTGGGGTTTGTTCTCCAATTGCTACCAATATTACAACAACAAAAAAAACTTACAGAACTCAAACACAGTTAAATGATTTTCTGTTTTTGAATGGATACAGATTATTGTAGTGCACTAAGAAACACAATGGAGCCAAATCACAACACTTGAATATCACCAACAATGAGCATTCTGCATAGGTCATTCTAATCTATGTCCATGTAGTTCTCCAAAAGGGAGAACAAAATTATATTATGGGTCTTATGAGGTATAAAATGCAGCTTTTTGCTTAGTAAACTATAAAAGACCTTTTATCCTGAAAAAAAGGGTTTGCACTTCTTCCTAAATAAGTACAAAATTTCCTTAAAAAATAAGTCAATCATTGCCATAATACTATCTTGTATACTAATATATTCATTGAGGTTCATTGATTGAAGTTTTTGTCAAATATCCAACTCCCATCAATAAGTCAAACACATTCCATAATTTCACATGCTATCTATTATCAATAGAATGTAAATGTACTGGATAACAATAACATATTTTGATAATGTATTTAAACTCACCGGTAGATAAAATGGGGTCACATCACAGAAAATGCCCTCTATTGTGTTGTCAATGGTGTTTCGACTGTCTTTCTCAGAAATATTCACTCAGACGAGAGATGCCTTGGAACTCCTCCAAAGGAACTCTATTTAGACGTAGGCATCGCAAAAAAAGATTTTGGTTGTAAAACATCAACCTTTTTTGCCAACAGACTCCACATGCTTATAGAAAATGCTAGAGTTTCATTTGTTATGATCCTGATTTCTGTCTGTTAGTCCATTTGATATTTTTGTAAATGTATACGTTTTCATATTCATGTCTGGTTTTCTTTTACATTAGTCTTTGCACTCGTCTTCCCCTGTGATGTCTGTGTCTGAATAATTCTGATCCCGAGTCACTCCCCTGTCGGCGTGCTTCACTATTCCGGTGGTTTTGGAATTTTCTGGTTTCCCACAATGACTTCTGTCTCGCTGTTTTTACTTGAATGATGGGCTTGTTTTCACTTATTACAGCAACCTGCTTCTTGTTTGTGAGTGGCTGGGCAGTTTGAAAACTTAAATCTGTTTTAAGCACCCTGAAAGCAATGTTTTTTCATCAAAGTGTTTTTCTATTAACTAATGATGTGAGAACACCTCAGACTCCAAATATATGTCATTTAAATCACTGTCTTGTGGGTTATAAATAAAATTTACATCAACGGAATTTGGCAGACGCTTTTATCCAGAGCGACGATAAGACGATAACCACTCAACATAACAAGGTAATATAATCGTAACGAAACATAACTAGACATGACGAAAAAATAAATCGTAACAAGAAATAAACTTAACAACATGACGAACCTAGACTAACATAATACATGATAAGACAATACGAGACTAAGACAAAATGAATAAACATAAAACATGGCAACACAGACCTGAAACGTGACAGCTACACCGGGGATCGAACCACCAACCATGCATTAAGCAGTATAGTGTAATAGCAAATTTCACTAGTAAGCTGCGTGAGCCTTGCAGGAGTACAGTGTGTTCCAACATGCCCCCACCTATTATAAATGCAGCAGTATAGACAGAATATAGACCATTTCTACAGGACAATTATCAGATGAAAAATGTGAATGGTAGAATATGCTGGATTCACCAACCTTTGACTTGTATTACAGCAAAGCCTGTTTTACCCTATACAATGGCGAAATGGACAACAATGATAATTGCTCCATAGAAATTGGAGTAAGCAATGGACATTCTATCAATGTTTATCTGGGTTAGCTTGTTTACTACATAAGGGGGCTAAATAATAACTGATTAGTTATAGTTTAGCCTAGTGTTTACGAATAAGCCCTTACTTTAAGCGATAATTCATGTTGCATGTGTCCCACTACAGAGAAGGCCCAAGCTGACATTGACACAGTAATTGGCCAGTCATGGCAGCCAACCATGGCAGATAGAGCCAACATGCCCTACACTGATGCTGTTACACATGAGATATAGAGGATGGCCAACATTGTGCCCCTGAGAATGCCCATGATTGCCAGCAAAGACACAATATTTGGTGGATAGAAGCTCAACCAAAAGTAAGAAGCTCAACAGGCACTTGATATGCTTCGAAAAATGAAGGTACTGTATACATCTTCCTTTGTCACAATGATTATTTTCTTATATGTTTATTTAAAATCTAAATGCCACACAGCCTCCACACAGTAAAAACCCTTGAGCGAGGTCATTTCTTGTAATTCTGTTCATCAACTCATTTGAGCAAATAACTTAAGTAATGAAGCAGATGACAACGTAAATTACATTAAGGGTGGAATTTGTACTGCAGTAACTCTGTGCAACCTAACAAGGTAATGAGTGCTAAGCACAAACACTCCTACAATGTGAAGGAGACAATATGTCTGTGTTTTATGCATCTATGCATATTTCAGCTAATTCTAAAACTCCAAAGCACTTGTTGAAGAAAACTGCAGTCTCACTATTTTAACAGTATTTTAACACTTTTTGGATTCTGATGGCAAGTTTGCGAGGGAGGGTGCATTCATGCCCTCTCAGAAGGTAATAGGAATACAATTTTAGGCATTAAATTGCAGAACGGACAAGAAATCAAATGCGTAACATCTGTGAAACATAGAAAAGAAATTTAGAATCTCAATGGAACGTCCTGGTAAAAGGTGCTCAAAGTAACTGCTGTTCGCAGCAGCAGAATGAATTAAGAAATGAACAGAAGCATAATAACTGCCTTGACTCTGGTCCTCATTGAGACTCCAATGAGAGATAGCAGTTGTACCACTGTCCAAAATCTTTTGGAGCGCGCTGTATATACTCTTATTTCCACAGATTTTGCCTAACGTTTAAAAAATTTTTTTGTTGTGTGATTTTTTTTTTTTAACCATAGATATTGGCACCCCTAACAATCACTGTAAATATTTATTTTATTACCTTCCGTGACCCGCCCCCTCCCCATGGACATGCTGGATCCGTAACAGGGGCTTGTGAGCAGTGTCACATGGGTTACAACAGTGTATGATACAGTGGCCCTGAGTGAGTGAGTGAGTGAGTGAGTGAGTGAGTGAGTGAGTGAGTGAGTGTGTGAGTGAGTGAGTGAGTGAGTGAGTGAGTGTGTGAGTGAGTGAGTGAGTGAGTGAGTGAGTGAGTGAGTGTGTGAGTGAGTGAGTGAGTGAGTGAATGAGTGAGTGAGTGAGTGAGTGAGTGAGTGAGTGCCCTGAATGCAGTGAATTAGTAGCTTTCTGCCACATAAGCTCGAAGAGGGAAAAACATTGAAACATGAAAGTAAATGTATTGAAATAAAAGCATATTGTTTTTCCCATATGTTCAAACATACTGTAACATATAGATCAGCCATCATCAATTCTGCACCTTGAATCCAATTTTACCTTTTTTTTTGCCATTTTCTTTACTTAATGGTAATTAGAAAATAAGTAATGCTACTGATTGGCCAGACTTTACACCTGACTCCTTGGTAAAAGGAAGATGGAAAACCAGCGGTTCTTGGACCTCGAGAACCATGATTTGACTATCCCTGAAATAGATTATTATCAGTGTTCTTTATTATGCAGCCATTTTTCGACATTTTTATTAAGGGTGGCAATAATTCTGGATCTCACTGTACAAACTAATACCAAAGGATATGTATAGTAATGCAAAACATTAAATCAACTCAACTGCATAGGTTATTTTGTCTTTCTAATTTTCCCTCTCCGTTAGTACCCCCTTTTGCTTACACCATCCCCACTGTTACCTGTCACAAGGTTTCCAAGAAACAACTATTTTAATGTTCCTGGGAAGGCCACATTAAGTATATTTGAATCTCATTTAATACACAGATAAATTCAGGAGAATGTAATAGTTTCCATCAGCTGGAACAATCATGTAAATCTCAGGTGCTTCCTATCTTCCTGACTTTGATAACACAATGTGATTGAACACAAGCGAAGGAACTGTTTTTTGGGTATCTTTTTTCTTTTAAATACATTTATTTCAGATTTTTCTATTTTTCTCCCTGTGTGGTAGCCAATTAGTGTTAGCTGGGTTATACACCGCCTACACCCCATCCCTCGGCAGCCCAAAGGGATCTGGCGATCTGAAAACAACGCGCCTTCTTCAAGCCGTCTCGTCTCATGCTCATGACTTTTGGCAGGACCAGGAATCGGTCCTCGGTGTGCAACTGCAACTGTTTTTTGTATCTTAACTATTACAACATAAGCATATTTTTGGACTGTTACCAACAGGGTAAAGAGCACTCCGCACCTTGTGACAATCATTAGCACTGTAAATTCCAGCGGTACTGCAAATATATATATAAAAAACATTAGATATGATCAGCCATTAACGGTATTTGTGATGATAAACAGAAGGCAATAAAGTATTTGCAATAAGGTGTGACACTAACAATTTAGTGCATGAGAGTTACAGTGCAGCACAGTCACAGAATTATGAAATCAGATGGAGAGTTCCCCTTCCATGGCAATACAGAAAGAATTACACCTTGCATGGTTTTATTGATTAATTTCTACAGTTTACCAGCACATCATGTAAGTTAGATGATGTTACAAGCTTCCATTGTGTGTTGTGGTTGGTCGCCTAATAAACAGCGTCCGTTGTGAGTAAAGTACGAAAGGCAAGTAGACACTGTTAACTCCGTTGGAGTAGAATTGCAGTGCTAGAATAGAATTGAGGGCTTTAGCATCTTTTTCAGCTGTGCTTGGGGTGCTTTTCTGTTCAAAATGCTGCTGTATTCCTTGCTAGAGGGGCTTCATATCAAAGAGCTTCTAGTTTTCCTAATTGCCTTTCTTCTGAGTACTGACTTTCTGAAACACAGAAACCCCCCCAACTTCCCTCCTGGACCGTGGAGCTTGCCTCTAAGAATATTATGTGTCATATATCAATCTGCCATTGAATAAATTCAGTTAAACTACTCATCATCCCGGCTAAAAATTACAGCTGGGATTCTAAGATGATTTAAGCTTTCGACACTGGTTGTACAACGGATAGGTCTGGTCCATTGTCTCTATTGGTCAGTTTGCATTCAGCCATGCCAATATCCACGATATACACACCGCTACATGGAATGTTCACACATCTTTTTATATTACTCTGCATTTGTAGATCACCGTCATCTACTTTGTAACCAAAATTAAATCTGGTAACCTACAAAACTAAAACGTGATTCTAAAGTGTCCTTCTTTAGACCTTCTTGGAAATTTGTAAAGGAATAGGACCAAAAAAAATAGAACTAAGGTAACATCCTCGGATAGAAATACCAGCAAGACCAACAAACCAATAACTGCACGTAATCTGGCAGTGTCAAGATAAACATGTAGTGGTACAACAAAGACAAATGACTTGTGCGTCAGTGTCATCAGGTATAACGCAAACTAGCTTGCTAATGTTAGCTCAGTCGGGTTATGATTTTGTAGGCATATAGTCAGGTGTGTGATTAACCAATTATAACAAACAGGAGCTAATGATCATCAATTTAATATGTAGGTTGAAACACAATCATTAACTGAAACAGAAACAGCTGTGTAGGAGGGTTAAAACTGGGTGAGGAACAGCCAAGGTGAGGTTGCTGAAGACAGTTTAATGCCAGAAGTCATACACCATGGCAAGATTGAGCACAGCAACAAGACACAAGTTAGTTATACTGCATCAGCAAGGTCTCTCCCAGGCAGAAATTTCAAGGCAGACAGGGGTTTCCAGATGTGCTGTACAAGCTCTGTTGAAGAGGAAAGAAACAGGCAACATTGAGGACCGTAGACACAGTGGTCGGCCAAGGAAACTTAGTGCAGCAGATGAAATGGGTCGGACAGCGATCCGATATGGCATCGGGCAGGGTTGGTGCGTCAGCAGCCCTTCTCACTTTTGTGATGTTTTTAAACTTTACAGGTCTTTTTGGTTTTACCCCCCATAATTTTAATTGCGGGTTTTTAAATGTTTGTAAAACACAATCAGAAGGTGAAGTTTTGATCGGAATGAACGTCAAACATTTTGGATTTGGCAAAGCCGTTTTGATGAGTACTTTTGCGTGTCATCTTGGGCTCAACCGCGTCAGATACAAATCCAAAACAATCAAAAGAAATTTAGACACATGCAAGCTTATCATAGCCATTTGCCTGCTTTTATCTGGAGATATTCATCAGTGCCCTGGTCCGGTTAATGCGAATGAGGAAGTCAACAACCTGGCGGATCTACTGGAGAGCAATAACACCTTCTCTCAGGTAAGCATGGTAAACAGTGAACCTGCTGGTTTTACCTGTGACATCCTTACTGATCCGTCTCCACCTCTTTGCTGTCCGGGGGCTGCGTCGAGGGTCGGGGGAGACGATGCCAGGCGGACCGAGCATGGTGTATTGGGAAAAGGAGTTGGTGTGGCGGGGTTCGGTACCAGACGCAAGGGCGACTTCGGGCGGAGTGCGGGAGCGGCGGCCACCGGCGTACCTGTCGCAGAGAGTTGAGATCCGTTCTGTACGGCCCACAGTGCTTACAGAAGCAACATTAACCCTGTTTTTAAAAAACATCGCAGACTGAACTTTTTTAAAACTGTTAATCACTCTCAGGTGATCTGGGACCCACGGCTCAAACCCAGGGGTATTTTTGGAGGACATATTAACATCCGTAGCCTCACCCCAAAGGCTGAACAAGTGCATCATCTTCTTAGTAACTCTAACTTAGATTTTCTATGCCTGTCAGAGTCGTGGTTACATAGCAACTCTCCATCTGCTGCATTACATGTACCAGGCTATAACACCTTTAGACAGGACAGATCTAAGGGAAGAGGGGGTGGGGTCATGATCTATATCAAAGACCATATCAACTGTCATCAAATATGCTGGCCTTTTAATCATGATTTAGAATGTATTGGACTGAATATAATGCTCTCACCTGAAATGTCCTTTGTGCTCATTGTTGTATATCGTCCACCTTCTTCCAATAATGATTTTTACATCACATTTAAAAAGCTGCTTCAAGCATGTGATTTTAAAACTGAGGTAATACTACTTGGTGATCTCAATTGTAACTGGCTAGATAAGACTAATAGGAAAGCCCTTAAGCAGGTCACAGATAGTTTGGATTTTACGCAACTGATGGAAGGACCAACTAGAATAACTGCATCCTCCCAGACACAGATAGACTTAATATTCAGCAACAAGCCTGAAAGAATTGTTAAGACATTCAATTTTATTACTGGACTGTCCGACCATAACTTGACATTAATGTCAAGAAAACTCACAAAGAAGCGCTTTCATCATTCTCATAAACCTGTGGAGCAACTTAGGATTCCAAAAAATGAAATGGTCAATTTTGAAAGAGCAGTTCAGCAGACTGATTGGAAAAATATACTTACTGGGAGCAACGTAGAAGCAGATTTCAAAACGCTTACAACCAAGTTACATAGTTTAGTTGAGGAGTTCACTAGAAAAGTGAAAGGAAAGAAAAAAAACAATGCACTTCCTTGGCTCAATACTGAAATATTTAACCTGATGAAGGAAAGAGACTCTGCATTGAAAAGAGCTCTGAAGACTAAATTAAATAGTGATAGGCAGAGGTTCACCTCATTACGTAACAAAGTAACCAAAGCAATCAGAAAGGCCAAAGCCAACTTTTTTATAACAATTATCAATGAGGCAAAGGGTAACACAAAGCTGATCTGGGAACAGATTAAGAATGTAATGGGGATCAACCACAGGCCTAGGAACCAGTTAGAGCTGAAACTGAATGATAAGCTAATGCAAGACCCAGCACAAATAGCTGTAGCCTTTAATGAATATTTTATCAATTCTGTAGCCGAAATCGCACAGAATTTCCCCTTAACAACAGAAAATATTATTAAGGTTGACGAAAGCAAGCCTTCCTTCAGCATTCAACCCATCTCTGAACTTAAGACTCAAGCAATCATTAATTCTCTTAGAACCTCAACGGCGAAGGATATATATGGTATGGATTCTATAATGCTTAAATCTCTGAAAGAATACATAGTCCCCCCTATCACACAAACTATTAACCTGTCAGTATCACAGGGGACATTCCCAAGTACCTGGAAGACTGCAATTGTATCTCCCATATTCAAGTCAGATGATCCCCAGAACATATGCAACTATCGCCCAATCAGCATTTTACCTGTGATTTCCAAGGTTGCTGAGAAGTGGGTATCAGAGCAGCTTGTTTCTTTCTTAAATAATGGTCCATTTAATCTCCATCCCATGCAGTTTGGCTTCAGGGCCCATCACTCCACTGAAACAGGTAATCTTGTTTCTTCTTAGAGAAGGTCCGCGCAATGGTCGACAAAGGAGGTGTTGTCGGTGCTGTGTTCTTAGACCTTCGCAAAGCTTTCGACACAGTCAACCATAAGGTCCTTATTGCCAAACTGTCTGTTTTTAACTTCTCCTCGTTAGCACTCAAATGGATTGAGTCATACCTAACTGGTAGGAGCCAACATGTTTCTGTGAACAACCACCGTTCATCATCTCTTAACCTATGCACCGGTGTACCTCAAGGATCAATACTTGGCCCGCTTCTGTTTAGCCTATATATTAATGATCTGCCATCTGTCTGCCCTGATGTTGAAACACAATTATATGCAGATGACACTGTAATATATGTGCATGCCAAGACCAAACATCTGGCTGCTGCCAAACTCATCACAGCTATGGATCAGATCACAAATTGGCTGAACCGTTCATGCCTTCAACTTAACGTAAATAAAACTGTAGGAATGTTTTTCACTAAAAGACAATGTAACACCATGTCCAATATATCAATCTCAGGTAAAAATATTAGCATTGTGCCACAATTTAAATATCTGGGTATCATTATTGACTCCAATCTGTCATTCAAAGCACACATTAAGAAAGTATGCCAAAGAGTCAAGTTTAGCCTAACTAATTTTAAATACATCAGAAATGTAATGCCTTTTAATGCTGCCAAATTATACATGAACGCCATGATTATGTCACATCTGACATACTGTTTGACAAGTTGGGGACAAACTAACAGCTCGTCACTCAAACCACTAGCAATTCTCTACAAGCAAACCCTTAAAGTCCTGGACCAGAAGCCTAACAGCTCTCCTCATTGTGTCATCCTAAATAACTGTAAACTTCTGAGCTGGGAAGATGTGATCAAATACAAAAACATCTGCCTGGTCTACAAAGTCTTGCATAACACTGCTCCTCCTCCTCTTAACTCATTCATAATCCAATGTAAAAATACCAGTCAGATCACCAGAAGCACCACACGAGGCGACTTCTTAGTCCCATTTAGGAAAAGTACATTTGGTCAATTATCATTCTCTGTTATAGCAATACAAAACTGGAACTCAATACCTACCTACATAAAAAATATACATACATACTCCACCTTTACAACACACCTTAAAACAAGGCTTTGCGATAACTACAACTGCATACATTAATCTCTGTCAGATGTGACGTGTGTTATGTACACCTCCATCTTTGCTACCCACCTGCATATGTCTGTGTGTGTTTCAATGTCTGGATGCTACTGTGCCTGTATGCTGCTGTGTCTGTATGCTACTATGTCTGTATGTTGCTGTGTCTGTATGTCTGCTATGACTATTTGCTCTTCCCTTGTCCCCTTGTACTGTTTTATCTCATGTACTGCATTGATGTTGCTGCCATTTGTGCTTGCATGTCTTGTCTCCCCGCATGTTTGTGCTTGCCCCAATTGTGCTTGATATGTTTGTATGTCTTGCTCCATTAGTTTGTGCTTGCTGCAACTGTAATTTTATTATTTTTTTAACTAATGTATTTTAGGGAGCCTATTGTCAACTGGCCGGGGACTACAGCTGGAAATTAGTCATGTAGGCTAAAGCTGCTCCATTTACTGTTTACAGTTAATTAATGGGGACTGTCCACGACATTATAAACAAATAAATTCTAAATTCAAATTCAAAGACCACATCATGCTTCCTTCCCTTCACAATCGGAAGATGTCCAGCAGTGCCATCAGCTCAGAATTGGCAGAAACCAGTGGGACCCAGGTACACCCATCTACTGGGCGCAGAAGTCTGGTCAGAATTCTTCATGGAAGAATTGCGGCCAAAATGCCATACCTCTGACGTGGAAACAAGGCCAAGCAACTCAACTATGCACGAAAACACAGGAACTGGGGTGCAGAAATATGGCAGCAGGTTCTCTGGACTGATGAGTCAAAATGTGAAATATTTGGCTGCAGCAGAAGGCAGTTTGTTCGCCGAAGGGCAGGAGAGCAGTACAAGAATGAGTGTCTGCAGGCAACAGTGAAGCATGGTGGAGGTTCCTTGCAAGTTTGGGACTGCATTTCTGCAAATGGAGTTTGGGATTTGGTCAGAATGAATCTCCTCAATGCTGAGAAGTACAGGAAGATACTTATCTATCATGCAATACCATCAGGGAGGCATCTGTTTGGCCCCAAATTTAATCTGCAGCAGGACAATGACAAAAACAAAACAAACAACTGAATACAGTCTTTCCCCTATGATTTTCTTCCGTCTTTAAGGATACAAAAAAATAGTTGTACGCGAGCACGCACATCTTATTGGAACTTTACTACAGTTGATTCCAGGAACTGCAGCTGATTCACAGATATTCATGCTAGCACCTCGTTCGTGTGTACAATAAAGCCAGTCATGTACTCGACCTCCGTGACGTTGGCACCCCATGTGCTCAGAATATGAATAAAAATATTATAATTTGTTTGTGCTGCCGATTTGTGAGGTAAAAATAATTATTTGTGCCTGTATGGTTATTGATATATTTCACATTTTATGTTATTAGCTGTGATGTAATTTCCACCCCAAGTAACTCCAAATCGCTCCAAAGTAGTCTCGGTCGTTTGTTCTACGTTTGTGCTCATTTTTATTCTTTAGATATTAAACGTAATTATTTTTTCAAGTGACATATTTTTCAGCCCCATCATTGTCGAAATCGCTCCGAAGTAGACTAGTTTGTGCTGGTTTGTGCTGTATTTGTTTTGTAAAGTGCTGTTATGTTTATTTAGATATGAAGCGTTTTATTATTAGCCATGACGCCATCTTCCACCCCAGCAAGCTCCGAATGGGCCCAAAGAGGTGTCATTCGTTTGTGCTTATGCTCATTTGTGCCGTAAAAAATATTGTGTCAGTATGGAACAGTTGGGGTTGCGAACAATACCACAAGAGACTCCCATAATGCTCGCTGAAACAAATAATACGTTGCCTATTAAAAGTAAACTTAAAAGCTAAAGTAAATGAGACATATTATAGGCACATTGAGAAAAATTATACAAAACTCCACTATTTGAAGGACGCTTTAACACTCTTCAAGTGGTGACATCAACATCGTCACATCATCATGAAGCTTGCTCATTCTCAGATCTGTGAGTTGTGTCCTCAGGGGTCCGTCTGCACCTTCATGCATTTGTTTTGCGATTACCACACTGCAAATTAGTTTTGTAACGAAGTGGCCGTAACCTTATCCAATATTGTTGGCAGAGATACTCCATGCTGTCCTAGAGTACCAATTTTGAATGGCAATTCAAAACTAGATTTATCTCTACCTCAGAAATGTGTGTGGTTGGCTGGTTGGCCTCACGGCAGCTAAAAAGATGCTTGCACAAAGATGAAAGCCACTGCATTTTTTTTCCTGGTCTCATTGGGTGAATAACTTTTATGTGAAAATGAAAATGTCCAGTGAAAATACTGGACAAATACTCTTTCAGATTTAATGACAATATCACCACAAATGTGTATTCTGCATAGCCTCGGAGCTATGTCTCGGCAGTTTGCAAAAAGGACAAAATCATGTTATGGGTCTTATGACGTGTAAAATACTGTATTTTGCTTACTAAAGTATACAGCCATTTTTATTCTGAAAAAAGTGTCTGCACTTCCCCCTACCTCTCCTTGTGCTCCTCAGATAGCAACAGGTTGAAAAACTACAATAATCACAATAATAAGATCATGTATAATATTATATTCATTGAGGTCTATTGATCGACGTTTTTGTTTAATGCCCAACCCCGTCATTCCACAATTTCACATGATACTTATTTTAGACTTGCTCCTTGTCTATATGCATGCTGAATAATGATGGGTGATTCTTTGTTAACTGTTGCACATTCAAAATAATTTGTGTCTGTGGTGTTACCTTCACTTATACAATATTCTATGGAACAATATCATGTAAAATTATCATTATCATTATTATCATTTTTTCCATCCATCCATCCATTATCTTTAACCCGCTTATCCTGAACAGTGTCACAGGGGGGCTGGAGCCTATCCCAGCATACATTGGGTGAAAGGCAGGAATACACCCTGGAGGTCGCCAGTCCATCACAGGGCATTCACTCACACTCATACCTATGGGCAATTCAGACTCTCTACCCGGAGGAAACCTACGCGAACATGGGGAGAACATGCAAACTCCACACAGAGAGGCCCTGGCCGACCGGGATTCGAACACATGATGCTGTGATGCGGCAGTGCTACCCACTGTACCAAATAAAATACACATGATACCTTGTGTAAATAAGACAGCTTCGGCGTTGCCAATATTGTTGTGTACTGTTACACCCATACTGGTTACCCATGAAGTCTGGACTTTTCACATATTTCTAAATATTTCTTCTAGTAGTTATTTTTTAAGTGTATAAATGAAGTCATACAGATTGATCAATAACTATGACTTTTTAAATTTCTTTTTTGAAGAGAAATAGAAATAAACAAAAGGGGGAAATATAAAAAAATACAATATAAAAGCAGATCCTAGTAATGCGTGCATAAACCATCCCGAAATGAACCTCGGCGATTCTCTAACTTTGACGCTGCCATCGAGCCGCTGTCATTAATTACAATGGATTTGTTCCCTCACCGTTTGATGACTGATGGCGCTTGCTGACATTGATGGCTGCAGTGGAGCCATGCCCTTAGAGGACAAGCTTTTCGATTTGGACGAAGAAATATAACCTTACAGTTTTGAACCAGAATTTACAGAGCAAGAATTTTGTGAGCAAGAGAGACACAGAATCCAGGAGGGTAACAAATATCGAGCTAACAAGCTGTATCAAGGGGGGCCACGGTTGCGCACAGCTAAAGTAACTGACCTTGATGCAGGAATCAGTTCCTTACAGTTGCACACCGAGGACCGGGGTTCGATTCCTAGTTGGCGTTCGATTTGGCCGGCTCTCATGGAGTAGCATAATTGGCTCACTGCTCCGAGGGAGGGACTCAGCAGGGACTAGTAGGATCGTACAACAGCACCCCGGTTGCCTCGGAATCAACAGCACTGCAGTCACCTCGGAATCACAGTCACAGGCTATGAATGGTTGGCATATATATGGTAAAAGGTTGGCATTTACATAATGCCTTTATCCAAAGTGCTGTACAATTGATGCTTCTCATTCACCCATTCATGCGCGCGCACACACACACACACACACACACCAACACACACACACACACACACACACCAACACACCAACGGCAATTGGCTGCCATGCAAGGCGCCGACCAGCTCATCAGGAGCATTTGGGGGTTAGGTGTCTTGCTCAGGGACACTTCGACACAGCCCGGGCGGGGGATCAAACCGGCAACCCTCCAACTGCCAGGCGACTGCTCTTACTGCCTGAGCCATGTCGCACTATGAGATGAGGCAGCTTGAAGAAGTCATGTTGTTCTCAGGATCGGCAGGTCCATCTGGGCCACCGAGGGACAGGGTTGCAAGCGATGTATCCCCAGCTAACACTAATTGAATTAGATAGGGAACAATTGGCTACCGAAAATGAGAAATAAAAAAATCATGAACCAGTCTTTGTGTTCAAGGGTGGAGTTTCAGCGCCCATTACCATCTGGGAAACACAGCTGGAGATTCAAGCAAATCATGTCCAGTGATGTCACGTGTTGGTTTTGAGACATTTTGCCCCATATTTAGGAAATAGCTACACTGACGATGATTTTAAAAATGCCTACACACATAATTTAAGCATTTCATCCAAATAAATTAAACTAAAAAAAGCGTGACAGTGCTCCTTTAAAGAAATCAGTACAGTGCCGTTGCATGTATAATCCATTATCTGGCATCTGCACGGTACCGTTTCCCAACAATCGCTAACATTCCACCCCCAGCCCCCCCCCAAAAAACATCTCAAATGTTTTCTTTTTAGGAAGCTTAGCCACTAAACCTCAAATCCTAGCTACGCCCCTGATTCTAGGTAAGATTTGATTACAAAGTCATTTTCTTAATTTTTAGGATCAGGATCACAGCTTCTTGTTTTAAAATACCCAATTTTGAGATTTACTCCTATCTGATTACTGAAACCCTATCCAAAAAAGTTTTTGAATGCTGTGCCCAGGTGATACGCACTACACAAGTGGAGCTTGGTAAATATGTTCACCTCCAGGAAGGACTCGAAGGCATTCACGAGTTCATAATGGGAAGGGAATAACAGTCCTTAATAGTGATCCTATTGAGATAGTCAGTGAATGGCCTCAATGACCCGTCCTTTTTCCCCACAAAAAAAAACAACCCTGCACCAGCAGGAGAGCTGGACGGCCTACTATGCCCTGTCTCTACACACTTGACAGAGTCCTTCATGTAATAATTTTCAGGGGCAGGCAGTGAACCGATGCGCCCATCAGGGGGTGCACTACCTGGCAGCAAATCAATGAACGGTGAGGGAGAAGACCCCATGCACACTGTTTGCTGAATAACCGGCAAAGTTCCCAATATTCTGATGGTACCAATGACAGGTCAGTCTCCTCCTCACCTTCCACTGGCTGCTAAGACTCTGAGCTTGAGGAGCTACAAGGCAAAGTAGAAGCAGTTAGACAGTATTTAAAACAGTTAGATCCACAATCAGTAGTTCAGTCGATATGAGGGTTGTATTCTCTGAGCCAGGGGTGGTCTGCAACTGAACAGGAAAGGCTACGTGAGTTATGCTAATGGAATCAAGGAGTTTGCTATCAAGGGCAAGGATTCAGTGAGCGGTGTTAAGCCTGATTTATACTTATGCGTCAAGTCTACACGGAGGCTACGGCATAGCACTGCATTATGCATTTCCGGCTGCTCCGCCATTGATCGGTTTCATTTGCTTGTGCTGTGTCCGAAACCAAAATCAGTTGACTTGATGCCTCATTGCCTGATTAGTAATATGTCCTTCAAGAAAAGGCGACTTCGGATGGGTCTTCACAGCACGCGATTGAGACGCACTATGAAGTCAGGAAGATGTCAGAGTGAAAGTAAAGGGATTACGTGATACGTAATTACAAATAATTTAGCTGGCTAGCTCACAGAGGCTTAAACATTACATAAGTTATTTCAGTGTGTGAAGCAATTAAAATGTTGTTCATGAAGTAGAACTAAAACGAAATGTCGAGCTCATTGTGTACTTGCACTTGTGGACAAGCTCTGCCTACCACTGTCAGGACAGCAGAATCCGTCCCCCTATTTCAACGCAGACTAAAAACAACTTCAAACTGTACCTTAGTCCTCCCTCCTGATCCTCCCCCTTTCCGATATCCCTCTTGTCTAAACCAAACAAAAATAAATTAATAAAAATAAATTGCACTTATGATGACTGTATGTTTTGAGCAGCACTGACATGTGTATTTTACTTTGTGGAAGAACCTATGCACTTGTAAATGGCTTTGGATTAAAAGCATCTGCCAAATTACTAAATTGTAAAATGTAAATAAAAACATAAATATATTTTTCAATTTTAACAAATTCCTCTCTACAGTCTGCTAGAAGACACATTGTTTTTGGCTTTATAGAGCATCTGGGGAGATAATGTTTTCAATATTATTTACTTTAAAAAGAAAGCTGTATTTTCATAATGACAACTGTATGGCTTGAACAAAAAACAGGCACACTACCCCTTTATTTTATGTACACATTTCTAGGTATTGTAATCTGGATTATCATGACCATCCGTCTGTGTGCACAGCCCCATTGAGAAACAATGCAGAGCTATGCTGGCATGTTTAAAGATTACTGTAGGTAACGTGTTTTCTTACCTTGGATGACCCATTCTGCTTAGAGCAACAGCCTACTCAGTACTCTACTGATAATAGATAACAACAGACTTGCTATGAAGCTCATTCCGTATTGTATTACAAAGACATTCATAATTAATTACTTAAACTCAATCTTTACTTACATGGATTTACCTAAAATGTGTCAGACAACAACAATGAAAAACACAGAACCTAAGTGGTTATCATTTCCGTGTTTTGTCATAAGCCTCATGTGATATCCTGTATTCTGTCTGTTTATTCTGTTTTTGGAAGTTTATTATTTTTCATATTCATGTCTGGTTTCTGTTTACAGTCATTGTTCATTACACTCGTCTTCCCCTGTGATGTCTGTGTCTTTATGCAGTTTTACCCTGTCTGCATGATTCATTATTTGGGTGTTTTTGGAATTTTCCTGTTTCCCACAATTCTCCGTCTCACTTTATTGCTTCCGGCTTACCCTCCATTCATGTTTGTAGATAGCACTGATCTACTAATCCTGACGAACATAGAATTTGTACAGTATTAATTAACGAACGCACTAATATATTTGTCTAACTAAAAAACTGACTAACATTCACTAGTTTTGGGTATTTATAGTTTAATCTAACTAAACTAACATATTAAAATTCTCCCTATTTTCTGCACTGCTCTGCAGCTCCACCCCCCTTTTCTATCTCTGCTTGCCTGCCCTAATTCTACTCCCTAATCCGGAGATGTTTGCACTACATGTGAGTCTTTCTGAATCCAGTCCCGTGTCTTCATTCCTCCATCATTATTGTATGATTGCCTCACTTGATGTCTATTTGTTAGACAGCCCTCACTCCCCCCGCCCAGCCCAGGTTGTCCCTTTCCTCTGTGTATAGAAGGCCCAGTCCTGACATTTGTCAGAACGTTGATCTTAATTTCAGAGACGATTTTGTGTAAGCCTCTCCAAGGAATCGCCACCTTAACGTGGTGGAGGGGTTCGTGTGTCCCGGTGATCCCGGGCGCTATGTTGTCGGGGGCACTAGCCTTAGCCCCCAGTAGGGTCTCCCAAGGCAAATTGGGCCAGACTAAGAGCGATTCAAAGACTCCATGACACGACCTCACAAGGACCAAGATACCTGGCCCGGAAAAGGGAAACCGGGGCCCCCTTCTGGAGCCAGACCTGGGAGGGGAGCTCGTCAGCGAGCGTCTGGTGGCCGGACCTTATCCCATGGGGCCCGGCCGGGCACAGCCCGAATTGGTCACGTGGGGTAGCCGCGCTGTGGACTCACCACCTGCAGGGGTCGGCATCGGAGTCGGGTGCTTTGCCCAATGGACAGTAGGCAAAGGCGGAGATCCGGGCGTGCTAATCCTTGCTGGGGGGAAAGCTCTGACTGTCGTTTGTGCTTATGCACCAAACAGCAGTTCAGACTATCCAGCCTTCTTGGAGTCACTGGGCGGCATCCTGGTAAGGGTGCCACCCGGAGATTCCATAGTTCTGCTGGGCGACTTCAACGCTCACGTGGGCAATGACGGAGAAACCTGGAAGGGGGTGATTGGGAGGAATGGCCTGCCCGATCTTAACCCGAGTGGTGTCTTGTTATTGGACTTCTGTGCTGGTCATGGATTGTCGATAACAAACACCATGTTCGAGCATAGGGTAGCTCATAAGTGTACTTGGTACCAGAGCACCTTTGGCCAAAGATCGATGATCGACTTTGTGGTCGTATCATCAGACCTGCGGCTGTATGTCTTGGACACTCGGGTGAAGAGAGGAGCAGAGCTGTCAACTGATCACCACCTGGTGGTGAGTTGGATCAAGTGGCCGGGGAGGCTGCCGGACAGACCCGGTAAACCCAAACGTGTAGTGAGGACACCAGCGGTGAGGGAGACCGTCAAATTGAAGAAGGAGGCCTTTCGGGTTTGGCTGGCCCGGTTCAGGGAGGCTATCGAAAAGGACCTTCGGTTGGCCTCGAGGAAGTTCTGGAAAACCATCTGACGACTCAGAAAGGGAAAGCAGGGCTTGTCTCAGGCTGTTTTCAGCAGGGGAGGAGAACTGCTTACCTGGACTGGGAATGTTGTTGGGCGGTGGAAAGAGCATTTTGAGGAGCTCCTGAACCCGAACAACACATCCTCTGTGGAAGAGGCAGAGACCGAAGACTCGGGGGAATCTGCACCTATATCCCTGATGGAAGTTGCTGAGGTAGTCAAAAAGCTCCTCAGCGGCAAGTTGCCGGGTGTGGATGAGATTCGCCCTGAGATGCTGAAGGCTCTGGACATTGTTGGGCTGTCTTCGCTGACACGCCTCTTCAGTGTTGTGTGGAGGTCGGGGACAGTACCAGCAGAGTGACAGACCGGGGTGGTGGTCCCCATTTTCAAGAAGGGGGACCGGAGGGTGTGCTCCAATTATCGGGGTATCGCACTCCTCAGCCTCCCCGGGAAAGTTTACTCTAGGGTGCTGGAAAGGCGGTCGAACCTCGGATTCAGGAGGAGCAATGTGGCTTTCGTCCTGGTCGTGGAACAGTGGACCAGCTCTTTACTTTGGCGGGGTTGCTGGCGGGGACAAGGGAGTTTGCCCATCCAGATTATATACCTCTCCTGGCCTGGGAACACCTCGGGATCCCCCAGGAGGAGCTGGAATGCGTTGCTGGGGAGAGGGACGCCTGGAATACCCAGCTTAGCCTACTGCCACCGCGACCCGAATCTGGATAAGCGGGTGAAAATGGATGGATGGATTTTGTGTAAGCCTGTAATTTTTGAGATTCCTGAGACACCCTTTTACCGGACATTGAGTTTTGATTATTCCCTTCTGTTTTGGTTGCCTGAGATTTTTTACTACTCTCCTTGTGCCTACTCCTCTGTTCTGAACTCCTGGATTTTGACCTGTGGACTGTTTTTGTGACTTCCCTTTTGCCTCTCGATTTGGCACTGTGTCTATCTGATTACCTGACTTTGACCCTTTGACTGAATAAAGACAAAGTTTCTTGGAATACTGTTGTCTGCGTCTAGGTTTCTGGCCACAAGCGTAACCCCTCGAAAGTAAACAAGCCAAGTTTGAGGTCATAACAGTTACAAGAACATTTATTGCTTCTTGTCATTATGAATCAAAATGCTTGAAAATGTATTAAAATAAATGATCCATGCCATTATGGGCCAGCATTTGTGTTTATATTTAGGCATGGGCAAGTCATTATTAACATAGACATGGACTAAAATTGTCTAAAATTAATACGACATAATTCTGTTTATTAAGTACAGTATATGCTTGTGTAATAGTCATATTTGATTTGGTGCCAATTTGCCCATTCAAAATCATTTTAGATGAAAACTGTGAGGGAATGATAACTTGAGAAGTTTTCTTAGCAGAATGATTAATACAAAAATTGGGCAAGTACTTAATTCTTTCTGGTATGAAGTTGTTT
Organism: Conger conger; assembly: GCF_963514075.1. Taxonomy (NCBI): domain Eukaryota; kingdom Metazoa; phylum Chordata; class Actinopteri; order Anguilliformes; family Congridae; genus Conger; species Conger conger. The sequence continues at coordinate 17,319,931 of NC_083763.1, read as the reverse complement.
ATTAACACTATGGCAAACAGAAGAAGTTAGTACTTTCAGTGACTATTTATTAGGAAGACCTATACACCAGCTTGTTAAGGCAAATATCTATCAGCCAATAATGTGGCAGCAATTAAATGCATAAAAGCATGGAGACATGGTCTCAGGATGGGGAAGAAATGTGATCTCCAGAAAGTGACTTGACCATAGAATGATTGTTGGTGCCAGGGAGGGTTGGTTGAGTGTCTGAGAAACTGCAGATCTCCTAGGATTTTAGTGAACAACTTGTTTAGTGAGTATGGTGTGGAAAGAAACCCCTCAAAAACATGTCAATGAGCGAAGTCAGAAGAGAATGGCCAGACTGGTTCAAGCTGAGCTTGAAATAACCACACGTTACAATAGTGGTAAGCAGAAGATAGTGGTAAGCAGAAGAGATCTTTGAACACACACCATGTCAAACCTTGAAGTCAATGGGCAATATGTTAAAGTGACATTTACATGCAATATATGATCGACTAAAATTATAGAGCATAAAAATAGAACTTGAGCCTGCACTTTACATTGTTGTCAAGATGTTCTCAACTCAACATTACATGCAATTGATTCCTTGGCTGCTGCTGCTGTTTGTTGCTGTATAGAGGGTTAGCGATCCAAGGCGCACATCTGGAAAGATCCTGGAGTGTAAGTGATCCCAAGCTGACCCTCCAGGCTGGGCTCCACTCCAGGGGGAGGAGAGAAGGTGAACCTCTGGAGGAGAGAGGTGAAGAAGAGGAACAGCTCCATTTCAGCCAACTGCTCCCCCAGACACACCCTCTTACCTGAAGAATGAAAGTGGCAGTTAGGAATAAAACCGAGAGATACAGGTCCTTTGCTCTTTATCATCTACAACTCATGACTTCCTGTTGAATTTTGGCATACATCTTACACAGTGGCGTAACTGAGACCTGTCGGGCCCCGGTGGAAATTATACTCCAATAACATTCCGACATTCAGAACCAAAGACAGAAGACAAAGCTCAGGGATAAGCGCCAGCCAGTCCTCCTAACAGATAGCAGAAATGCTACTAACACATAGAAGACAACATTGCAATATTATATTACTCTTTCTGACTAACAATGGCTTCATGGAAAAAAGCAAAAATGCTGCTCACTCACTTAAAAGGACATCTATAACAGCATTCTGCACTGATCCAATGGCAAAAATATACCACTTGTTATTGGGGCGGCCTGTAGCATAGTGCTTTAGGTAAATGACTGGGACACGCAAGGTCGGTGGTTCTAATCCCAGTGTAGCCACAATAAAATCCGCACAGCCGTTGGGGCCTTGAGCAAGGCCCTTAACCCTGTGTTGCTCCAGGGGAGGATTGTCTCCTGCTAAGTCTAATCAACTGTATGTCACTCTGGATAAGAGTGTCTGCCAAAATGCCAATAATGTAATGTAACTGTGCTTCAGTCTAGGTACATTGGTAGCTAATCTGCAAAAGTCAGTAAATTCTATATTTCCAAATGGTTTCACATGTTTTTTGATATTTTGTGACAGTGACGTTTGTTTCCCAATGAAAGAAAAGGCAGCAGTGCTAATAATCCTGGTGTCCTCTGCATTTTAGCCTTTTACAAATGATGAATGTCTTTGGTCTCTTGTGAACAACTTGATAAGGTTCTTTGTGATAATAATTCTGATTATCAGACCTTGCTGACTTAACAGCAAATAACATTCCTGTACATTTTCTAAATTGAATTAAATTTGTAATTAAATTTGTACTGGACTACAATTGAAAGTGCAACTAAACATTCTGTTTAATGCTTGCCTTTTTATACCAGTGATAGTTGTAAGAAATCTATGTTTTAAAATAAAGAGCTTGACAAGCACGAAAGGCATGAAAAGCTTCTGGGTACATACCCCATTTGTTTAGGTCTATCCATAACTGAGTTTCTACTGTATTTAAGTAGGATTGGATTTTCGTCAGTCGGCATTATTAACATCATTACAAGAGAGCATGAAAGAAAAGTAAGATAATGTATATATTACTAATTATGACATATGCCTACAGGTCAAAGGCAGAAATAAAAGAGTAGCAGCCACCTGCTGAAAAAGGAAGGAAAGCTTTCCTTCTCCGAAACTGGCCCAGAGAATCCAGAAAGTGCTCAGGGTTGAAGGTGTCTGGTGTCTCCCACTCATGTTCATCATTCAGCACTGAAGAGAGACTAATGAGCACGGTTGTACCCTGCACAGAGGAGAAACAAGAAACAGTGTCACAACACAAACACTTCTTCTCTTTGTTGTGCTCAGGGGGAACAAAGGTGCCTTCCATACTGACCAGGGAGGGACAGTTGATGTCAGAGGGGCACCTCAAGTGTTCCATTAAAAAGGTATGGGGAAAATACTGCCAAATTTGAAAGGCTATTCACTGAAGTTTTGAGTGATGGGGGGAGTGGGGGCGTTCACACTCCAATGACAACACATTTTCCTCTCCCTGTGAATCTTTCCTTTGCTGTTTTTTTTTTATTTTTATTATTATTATTTTTTTACAATGTGACAATTTGTGACAATTTTTTCCATCTGTGTTTTTTTTATTGATGCTCCATGTTTTGATTTTTTTATCTTATATCAATTGATATAAGAACAGCAGTCTACACAATCAGTTACTACATCTCTTGTTCCTCCAAATCCCATTGGCCATCTATCCGACTGAACCCACCTACAGTACCGTATATACTACTACAATAATGGATAATCTTAATTTAGAACAGTTTTCTGAAGTTAAGAATGTTTGTCGAAAGGAGGCCCATTGTCCGTACTGTGAAAGCGCCTCAACATGAGCAAAAGCTTCACTGAAATTGAATGCAAATTCTGCCCAGGTGCCCCCCCATTACAATTTTGGAAAATATTGAAACAAGTAGTTCAGCACAATATGAACACATGAACACAAGGTGTATCTCCATAGTTTCAAAGAAAAATACATTGCAATAAATGTAACAATACACATAAAAATATTACATTTGTTGACTACTAAAAATGTATGAGTGAAAATATTGATTGAGCCAGAAATGTATTCCTCCAAGTGGTGAGAAATGGGTTCCTACAGTATTTCAGTATTTTCTTTCATTCACCTTTGGTATAAAATGTTCTCCTAACTTTGCATCTTTACTGGTCATTTTGGGGAAGCCCATTGGCACAATGTTGCCCATCCTCTGTATCTCATGTATAACAGCATCAGTGTAGGGCATGTTGGCTCTGTCTGCCATGATAGGCTGTCGTGACCGGCCAATCACACTGTCTATTTCATCCTGGACCTTCCCTGTGAGAGCAAGCAGTGAAAATAGTAATAGTTATAGCTGAGTGAACCATTCACTGTGCAAGCTATCAGAATCATACCACTATCAGAGCAAGCACTGGACTGCAAAAACAGGTATAAGGTGTCATGAAGATACAACACATATTTTACACAAGACAAGTAGATTTCCTGATTTAAATACCTTGATAATTATGATTGATCAGATTATCTGCATGAATGAGGGAACATGTAATTTGATTTAAAAAGATCTTCTGGCCAGTTCCATGCTGTAGATTGCTTTTTTCACACAGCTGAATTGCAGCCATGTTGAAAAGGGATCAGTTCTTTCTACAAGTTTCAGTGCTTCAGTTGGAAATATGCTAATAATCAGTTGCAAATGAATTGTGCAAAGTCATACTATATTTATTCATATTGTTTATACACATTTATATATTTATATTTATGAAGTCATTATATTCCAGAGCTCTGGAAAAAAAGATTGGCAAACACATACTCTGAATCTCTGGGTTCTTCATCATGAAGACAAAACCCCAGCGCAGGGTAGTCGCACTTGTGTCTGTCCCAGCCTCAAACATGTCCAGAATGCAATATGTCAAGGTCTCAATATTGAAGCCAGCTTCAACATCATCTTTTTTCTAAGAGATTGGAGATTTCATAAGAGAGGTTGCAGAAAACAATTGACCTAATTTAATTGAACAAATAAATAAAAAAAGGGGGAAAAGTTTAAACCTACATCAACACAGGTTTAGACAAGGCAGACAATCACAAATCCAGGAGACTACAATGAAAACCACCTATGGTCCTACTGGAAGGACTTACATAACAACAAGATCTAAATTCTCAGGTTGGACTGAAATGATTTCACCTTACCGTCTTAATTTCTCTCAAATAGGTGTCAATGTAGTCTCGGGGGTCAGAGGGATCCCAGTCTTCCTTGTGCTTCTCTATTTCTTCGTTTATGAAAGCAATGATTTTATCATAGTTTGAAAGAATGGTTTGGTGGGATCCTGGCAAGTACTTTAGAAGTCCTGGAAGAACATCGTACAACTGAAAATGAAGAACAACAGCACCAACGTTACATCTGTTGGCTTTTTTATTGCTTGTTACCACACATGCCATTTTGATGTCCAGGTCAAGATTCAAGCAAAATGATTAAGCTGAAAATACAGTCATGGATCATGGTTTGCTCACATCAGTTCATAAGTAAAGCAGGGAATACACCAAGCCGACCATCAGCTGTTCTCAGACCTTGTGGCATTTGGGGGATCCCATTGGTATCCAATTTTTCAAAAAATTGGATCCCAATTTGATTGGTCTACCTGATTGGTCTACCCTTCAAGCCAATCAGCAAGTTTTGATAGGGCGTGGTGCAGTAGTAGAAACAGCTACCAATACTGGCCAATACTGGGCCAATACTTGTATAGCCTACGTTTGTTTGTTTGCTTTTCTCATATGCTTTCGTTACTTTGTGCACCGTTACTTGGTGGATCTGGGCACGCATGCTTAAGTTACTTACCACAATAGGGCTATTGGTTACACTGTGACTTTGTATTTGCTAACTTTACTAAAATAAGCTGGTTGGTATTGAGTAGTGCTTGAGCATATGAAATCTCGCCAAACTTTTTGTTTATAATATTACCAATAGTTTGATTATTCTCTGATTCAAACCCAGGTACACTAATTAATTGCTCAGATCTCTTCACATTAGCAGTGCTGTTTTGAAAGTAAATAGGCTTTGAAAGTAGACTACTGGAACTTCTAGATTTTACTCAAATGCATAGCCTACCACCACTTCCCATTTTCCACTTACTGTTGGTAGGCTACAGTTTTCAATACCTGAATGAACTCCTAGTAGCCTACACCTTACACTGTTAAAAGTATGTACCACATCAACAGCCCTTATACTGTACTTGTACTGTATATCTTCTATTTCCAGTGAAGGAGATTCAAAAGCTGTGGAACTCCCTCGGAACCCAATACATGTGCTATAGGCTAATGATGACTTACGTTCTCAAGGCAAAGAATATAAATAGATGCAAATGAGGAGGAGACAGCCAGGGTAGTGCAAAACCTTTATCAGACAGTTAGGACAGATTACTCCCGACCAGTTCTGATGGGACCCCTGTTGTCGGCCATAGTCAGATGACTATCAGACCTCCGTTGGCTTGTATTCCCTGCCTTAGATAAACTCTAGTTCTACCTGCTGAATTTGTGGGGGAAAAAAATGAAAGTGCTTACTAACCTGAGCGTGTAGACTTCCAAATAAAAAAATGGCTTCTGCATTCAAACGTAGGACAGTCTGAAAGCGTGTGTCACTGTAGTCAAAACGATGTCCAAACACCACAGAAGAGATGACATTGGAAACTGCATTGCTCATTGTAAACTGGGGATCAAATGGTCTCCCTGAGGTCAAAAGCAATAAACAAATAAGATCTGGTGGGCTAGTATGAAGAGTTAAACCCATGGGGCAGTTTATTAATATGGTAATACAGTTGTTTAAATGTTACATTTGGTCTCATCTGACCACAGCACCTTTGTTCAATCATACATTAAATAACAAATTGAGACCAAAATTGAATGTTTCAATCAGATACAGCATTTGTATGTTTGGCACTGAAAGAGAGATGTATAAAAGTATGCACCTCATACCCACTGTGAAATATAGTGGTGGGTCAGTGATGTTTTGGGGCTATTTTAATTCCAGAGGCCCAGGGGCACTGGTTAAAATCAATGGTATAATGGATTCCATCAAGTATCAGACAATTTTGACTGACAATCTGGTTGCCTCTATCACAAGGCTGAAACATGGCTGTTGGTGGACTTTCCAGCAAGAAAATGACCCAAAGCATGCCTCCAAATACACACAGAAATGTTTGTTATAATGCCTATGCTGTGTGATCAATTATACATCATGGCTTTATTGCTGTTGAGTGATTTTGAGCAAGGGTGGCACGGATGGTGCAGTGGGTAGCACTGCCGCCTCACAGCAAAGAGGTCCTGGGTTCGAATCCCCGTTGGCCGGAGCCTCTCTGTGCGGAGTTTGCATGTTCTCCCCGTGTTTGCATGGGTTTCCTCCCACAGTCCAAATACATGCAGGTTAGGCTGATTGGAGAGTCTAAATTGCCCATAGGTATGTGAGTGTGTGAGTGCCCTGCGATGGACTGGCGACCTGTCCAGGGTGTATTCCTGCCTTGCCCAATGTATGCTGGGATAGGCTCCAGCCCCCCTGCGACCCTGTTCAGGATAAGCGGGTTAGGATAATGAATGAATGAATGAATGACTGAATGATTGTGAGCGCTTGACTTGTACAGGCGTGTTTCATGTGCCTCTCATTGTGCTTAAAAACTACTGCACTTATTTAATGCATTTCACTTGCCTGATTTGGAAGGTTCTCTAATTGCAATTTCTCTGCAACCTTTCCTCCCTATTAAAAGCAGTTGGTTGGTGATGGAAGGAGACCGCTCTGTTAGGGCATGGGGATGGAGGACCAGACGCCACCAAAAGGGAATCTTCAAGTTACCACTAGAACGTGTGATAACCACTAATATAGTCTAGGGTTCTACCCAATTGAATGAAATAAAATATAGTAAAGAAAATATAGTTTATATTTTTTGACCAGGATAGAATGGACTTGGTGAGATTCAGTATTCATGTGGCTTTCAGAGTTGCATTTTCATATGGAATTCCCATTTTGTAATAAAAAAGAAACTAGAGGAATTATACTGCGTATTCATGAATTATTGTTTAGTGAGGTGGAGTTTTTGTGCTGCAAATAAATTACCCTGCTCCTCTTTCATAGCCTGACAGATGTACTGGCACTCCTGTTGAATGTACGTCATCAGGGTTTTCTTGCCTTCTCCAAAATACTTCAAGTGGATATTTGCAAACTTCCTCTGGCTCTTCCACAGCTGACCATTGCTTAGAATTATACCTTGATCAAAAAGAGAGAGGTTTTACAAGGAGACACTGCTACTTGACACAAACCCACAGACACACACACATACACACACCTAGTGATTACTAGTGATTGAAATAGCATCCCATTTTGTCAATTCCATGACCAAATAAACCTGTTGAAGGTCTGTGCAATGTGAATACCACTAAATGAATTATCTGGTTAAAAAAGCATAACATAAGGTTCTGTTGGAAGGTAAGCAATAACCAAAAAAGGATTATATATTAGTGTTCAGCAGCTACTGTGCAGCTGTCCATAAACAAAGATGCATGCCCAAACATTTAAAAAATGTATTTCTGCAGCAGAAACCCCTATGCAGGACAACTAAAATACTGTAACTAACATTTTATATACAGTACTGCATATTCATAAAACAAATTGTACTTCAGCAATTATAATTCACTGCCTTCCATAATATATCACCAACTTTATTGAAGTAACTTTCCGTTTTCTAGTTTCCTAACAAATTAAAGTCACTTACCAAGCCCTTTAAAGATTTCATGAAAAAGAGGAAGTAGTGGGCGGTCAACCAGGTTTTCTCCCTGTGTAACCAAAGCCTCCTTCACCATCTTATAGCCTGATACAAAAACAATCTTCTCACTGCCCTTCCTCAGACTGAAGACATTGCCATACTCTCCAGCAAGCTATGAATAAAAAGTTAATATGTATAAAATGTATATGGATTTCTGCAGTTCAACAGCAGATATTACGCATCTATCTGAATTTTTCACCTTTGCCAAGTCAAATCTCTCACCTTTGCAATGGTCCTAAAGTCAAGAGTACTGTGGACATTCCCCAAGAATGGCAATGGCCAGGGTCCTGGTGGAAAATTTGGTTGATTTCTATTCTTCAGGATATCAGAAATAAGTAGGAACACAAGGAGGAATAGCAGGCAGTCCCTGATATTAAACCATGCCAATAATAAGTACAGCAGAATCATGGTAGTTCAGGAGCACTGAGAGAACAGTACAGGCACAAACTGATCTGTATACTGAAATGTAGCGAAAGTTAAATTAATGGTGACCTTTGAGCTGAAAATTGAGGGGGCGGGCAACTTACCCATAAGCCTTTGAAGAGTAGGCTATGTATTTCGTAATTATGATTATCTTTTTAATTCTAAGTGTTCTGTTCTAGAGCAGAAGTGATCGTCATATAGACCAGGGGTGTCAAAGTCCAGTCCTGGAGGGCTGCAGTGTCTGCTGATAATTGTGGTACGTGACAGCAGTGAGAGCTTCAATGAAGTAGCCAACAAGCCTTGAACCCATTGAACCACATTCTTTTTTTCCGCCTTTTCCGGAGTCAAAAATGAAATAGTTGCAGTTATGGTAATTGTCTAGAAGCAAAAAATGGCTGATTTTGATAAACTTTCAGATAACTTTTGGCTTGTGCCATTGCAAGTGGATTTTTACAAGTTTTTTTTAAACTAACTAGTTAGTGTAAGGGTAATTTTCTTGATTGATTCTTAATAGATTATCAATTGACAATGTGTGTCAACAAAGACAATCACATGATTACAAAAAATATTAAAAGGCAATTTCAATTTCTTAAACTCCAATCAGAAGCTTTATTGAAGGGATAAGCAACTTTTTCAAGGTTTGAGACCTGCTGGTTTTCCACCCTCCCTTTACCTGGGGAACATGTGTGAAGACAAGTCTGGCCAATCAGTAGCATTAATTACCCAGGAGAAAACAAAACCAGGGCTGGATTTTGATGGGAATAGGGAAAAAATAGATCTTTATATTATTTATGTTCACTTTGCATATATTTTAAAGGCTGTAATATTGAAAGGTCAGATACCCAAGTGTCACACGCATTGTTTTCTCCACAAAAACTAATTGTATGAACATTCCATCACATGGATGTGAGAGACCAGGACTAATGCTAAAATGCTGTGGATTACAAATTAGGCTACTGTGCCATTTTCAAATAATAACACTGCAAACATTCTATATAATCCAGTCCAGTAATATAGGCCTATTGAAAAAAAGACATTTTGAACAGCAATTTCTCCTGAAATTGATTATGAAAGAAGAGGCCCTGATCTAGTCAGCCTATTTGTGTAAAAATGTACTGCAGTGCCTGAAATAATCCCAGCTGTGAATCTGGAGCCAACTTCAGCATTGGGTCAGACAGTCTAGAAATTGACTAATGCTGGAAAGAAATGTATGGTGTTTTATTGTGTTTCATTCCCCCGTCTTTAATTTTCTCCAAATTTGGAATCCTAAATAACCCAACCCATTGCTATACAATCCTGTCCAGCACATGCTCCCAGTGATTATTTATATTCCCTCTACAGTGCACCAGCTGTCCTTTCTTCCTGGGCTACATCATGAAAACGTACACACTGTAATTTAATACATTATTAAATGAACTCTTCAATAGGTTTACCTTTAGAATTATCCATCTCCCATGGTAATATTAGTCCCTTGTTCTATTGTTTACATCAGTGGTGTCCAATCTTATCCTAAAAGGGCCGGCCTGGGTGCAGGTTTTTGTTTTAACCCAGCAGTAACCTACCTGATTATACTAATGAACTAATCGTGGTCTTTAACCAAGACCTTGATGAGTAGAATCAGCTGTCTTAGTCCTGTGCTAAAACAACAACCTGCACACACACCGGCCCTTTCTGGATAAGATTGGACACCCCTGGTTTACATCAATAAAACATATGCAGGATAATTGTATCACAATATTTAACAGTTAAATGATTTTCTGTTTTTGAATGGGTACAGATTATTGTAGTGCACTAAGAAACACAATGGAGCCAAATCACAACACTTGACAAATCACCTTGGAAAATATCACCAACAATGCGCATTCTGCATAGGTCTTTCTAATCTATGTCCATGTAGTTCTCCAAAAGGGAGAACTAAATTGTATTATGGGTCTTATGAGGTATAAAATGCTGCATTTTGCTTAGTAAACTATAAAACACCTTTTATCCTGAAAAAAAGGGTTTGCACTTCCTCCTAAATAAGTACAAAATTTCCTTAAAAAATAAGTAAATCATTGCCATAATACTATCTTGTATACTAATATATTCATTGAGGTTCATTGATTTAAGTTTTTGTCAAATAGCCAACTCCCATCAACAAGTCAAACACATTCCATAATTTCACATGCTATCTAGTATCAATAGCATGCTGGCATACTGGTATTAACATGGTGGTAATAACATATTTTGATAATGTATTTAGACTCACCGGTAGATAAAATGGGGTCACATCACAGAAAATGCCCTCTATTGTGTTGTCAATGGTGTTTCGACTGTCTTTCTCAGAACAACGTAAATTACATTAAGGGTGGAATTTGTACTGCAGTAACCTAACAAGGTAATGAGTGCTAAGCACAAACACTCCTACAATGTGAAGGAAACAATATGTCTGTGTTTTATGCATCTATGCATATTTCAGCTAATTCTAAAACTCCAAAGCACTTGTTGAAGAACAATTTTAACAGTATATTAACAGTATTTTAACACTTTTTGGATTCTGATGACAATTTTGTGAGGGAGGGTGCATTCATGCCCTTCTCAGTAGGTAATAGGAATACAATTTAGGCATGGACAAAAAATACATTTTGAATCTTAAAGTTCCTGGTAAAAGATGCTCAAAGTAACTGCTGTTGGCAGCAGCAGAATGAATTAAGAAATTAACAGAAGCATAATAGCTTCCTTGACTTTCATTGACAGAACTCTGGTCCTCATGTTGGCAAACTCCAATGAGAGACTCCAAAAAAACAGAAATTGTAGCACTGTCGAAATATTTTTGGACCGCACTGTGTATACTTTTATTTCCACACATTTTGTCTAATGTTTTAATAGTTTCTTTTAGTGTAATCATTTTTTTTTTTAGGCACCCCTAACCATTACTGTAAATATTAATTTTGTTACCTTCCGTGACGCCCCCGTGACCCGCCCCCTCCCCATGGACATGCCGGATCCGTAATAGGCACTTGTGAGCAGTGTCACATGGGTTACAACAGCTTATGACACAGTGGCCCTGAGTGAGTGAGTGAGTGAGTGAGTGCCTGCATGCACTGAATTAGTAGCTTTCTGCCACATAAGTGTGCCGTGGGAAAAACATTGAAACATGAAAGTACATTTATTGAAATAAAAGTATAAAGTTTTTCCCTTATGTTCGAACATACCATAACATATAGATCAGCCATCATCAATTCTGCACCTTGAATCCAAATCCATCCCTGGTTTTCTTTTCTCAATGGTAATTAAAAAAGAAATAATTCTACTGACTGGCCAGATTTCACACCTGACTCCCAGGTAAAGGGAAGGTGGAAAACCAGCAGTCCTCAGACCTCGAGAACCATGATTTGACTATCCCTGACATTGATTATTATTAGTGTTGTTTATTATGCAGCCTTTTTTGTCATTTTTATTAAGGGTGGCAATAATTCTGGAGCTCACTGTACAAACTAACATCAAAGGATATGCATAGTAATGCAAAAAAATTATTAAATCAACTCAACTGCATAGGTTATTTTGTCTTTCTAATTCTCCCTCTCCATTATTAGCCTAAGCCCCTTTTCCTTACACCATCCCCACTGTTTACCTGTCACAATGTTTCCAAGAAACAACTATTTTAATGCTCCTGGGAAGGCCACATTAAGTATATTTGAATATTATTTAATACAGTGATTGCGTAGTGAGTGTACCTTAGCCTAATGTAGCAACAGTCCTTGCTGAGACATGAATTTTATTTCATGTATAGCAATTTTGTATATTCTCCTCTGTGAAGCACAAATAAAACTGAAAACGGCCAATGACGTTACAAGCTTCCATTGTGTGCTGTGGTTGGTTGCGTAATACACAGCATCCGTTGTGCGTAAAGTCCGGAAGGCAAGTAGACACTTAACTTCGTTGGAGTAGATTCACAGCACAGAGGGCTTTAGCATATTTTTCAGCAGTGCTTGGGGGTGCTTTTCTGTTCAAAATGATGCTGTATTCCTTGCTAGAGGGGCTTGATATCAAAGGGCTTCTAGTTTTCCTAATTGCCTTTCTTCTGATTACTGACTTTCTAAAACACAGAAACCCCCCCAACTTCCCTCCTGGACCGTGGAGCTTGCCTGTCGTGGGAAATGTCTTCCATATAGACGCCAAACAACCACATATTTACCTGACAAAGGTAAGAATAACCCGTAAGAATATTATGCGTCATATATCAATCTGCCATTGAATAAATTCAGTTAAACTACTCATCATCCCTGCTAACAATTACAGCAGGGATTCAAAGCTGATTTAAGCTTTCGACACTGGTTGTACAACGGATAGGTCTGGTCCATTGTCTCTATTGGTCAGTTTGCGTTCCAGCCGTGCCAATATCCACGATATACTCACCACAACATGGAATGTTCACACATATTTCAATATTACTCCGCGTTTGTAGATCACCGTCATCTACTTTGTAAACGAAATTAAATCATTTTGCTAAAACAAAATAAGTTATTATAAAGTGTGCTTATACCTTCTTGGGGATTTGGAAAGGAGTAGGAACGAGTGATCCATCCTCGGATAGAAATACCAGCAAGACCAACAAACCAATAAGTGCATGTAATATGGCAGTGTCAAGATAAACGTCTATTGTTACAACAAAGACAAATGACTTGTGTGTCAGTGTCGTCAGGTATAACGTAAACTAGCAAGTTTAAGTTTGCTAAGGTTAGTGCAGTCGGGATACATTATTGCAATAGCGTTGCACGTTACGTTAGTACCGTGGGATACACTATTGCTAGTAGCTAACGTTAATACCGTTGCTTAGCTAGTGCATTGGGGAAACATTATTGCTAGCTAACGTTGCTTAAATAGTGCAGTGGGGACACATTATTGCTAGCGAACGTTAGCAATACCGTTGCTTAGCAACCAGTAAACAACTGTTCAGCGGAAGAATACATTAACCATAAAACATAGTTCCATTGCAATACATTCATTCGTTTGTCTTGTATTTCTTTTGGGAAAATTTTAAAGGTTCATGTGGTAACCGTTTTATAATAGCGTTATTGAACTCGAACCTGTGGTATGTCGTGAATATTGGCACAGCTTGGGGGGTGTTACGGCACTCCGCGAAACACCCTGCCAGCTGTGCCCAATATCCATGATATACCACGGGTTCTCGTTCCTTAATTATACAACGTTATATACGTTAATTATATACGTCCGCTACTTTTTCTCTATTGGTCAGTTTGGAATGTTCACACATCTTTTAATATTACTCCGCGTTTGTAGATGACTGGTATCCACTTTGGAACCGGAATTAACATTGTAATAATTTCGCCGCAAGTACCCGAACGTTACCAAAGTAAAACACAGAGTGATTTAAAAGTGTTCTGGAACACTTTAAAATAAGTTTTGGAACGCATTGGCCGTAACCGTATCCAATATTGTTGGCAAAGATACTCCCACGCTGTACTAATTTTGAATGACAAATCAAAACTTGATTTATCTCTACCTCAGAAATGTGTATGGTTGGCTGGCTGGCCTCACGGCAGCTAAAAAGATGCTTGCACAAAGATGGAAGCTACCGCATTCTTTTCCTGGTCTCATTGGGTGAATAGCTTTTATCAAATTATTTGTATAGTAACATCAATCATGCAGATTTATGGGGCTGGCCATAGGAGATTGGATGCCTGGCATTGGGCAGTTGCTGATGTTTGTTTTGATTTCAGGTATGTGGTTTGGGTTGTGTCCTTGTTGTGTCCTGTTAGGGGGTGGATTTCCAAAGACAAGTGCAAGGAATTGTTCGGTCAGTTAAGAAATATCTCTAAAATGAAGACATTTTGACTACCACACATTATTCATGCTTTTATTTAATCCTGTCTGTACTCCCCTTTTCTCAGTATTAACTGGTTAATTACTGTTCTGCAATTGCTCCAAAGTGCAGCTGCTAGGTTCGTAACTGGAACGAAGAGAAGATATCATTTCAGTAGCCTCCTTGCATATTATTTTATTTTATTTTATTATATTAATTACAAGGCGGCCCTGCAGAGGTGTAAACTTCAATCTTCAGATAAAGCTTTGCTTTCGGTTCCAAAGTCAAGGCTGGTACCAAAAGGAGATTTGGCCTTCACCACCAGGGCACCTAAACTTTGGAATGACTCGCCTTTTTAAATGTGTTCAGCAAGCCTTTTTAAATGTGTTATGTTACTTTAAGTCCCAACTTTTAAAATGAGCTCTTTACTGAATTTTACTGATCTTGTGCTTCTGTGTTTTCTAAATGTGTTTGGTAATTTACAGTACGTTCTTGTGTCTGCTTTGTGTATTTATATTCTAGGTGTACCTACTGTATGTGTATACACAGTCCAAGTTGGGAGCTTTGTTGTGTGACGTTGCAACTGATCTTACTGTTTACATGAGGTCATCTTAGTCATGGATAAGTTTATGCTTGGTAGTAGTTATTACTACGGGAAAAATGTTAAACTGTGCTACGTATGAGGTATTTCCAACCAACTCATAACATACCTGCCATACCAGTATTTCATGTTGCAATGTGAACTATTATCTCTTGGTAGTGTATCAGATGTAACACTACTGTAAATATCAGTGGCTTCACTTTCCCTTTCCAATTGTAGAGATATCAGACTCAATTCTGTAAATGTAATTTCTGACACTCTGAACAGCAGAAAATTCATGGAATGTTCAGAGAAAATTAATTCTAGAAGTAAAATTGCCAACATAAGCAGAAGTCCTGATAACTGTTTACATTCTAAGCTGTTAATATCCCCATTGAAATTGGTGTAACTTAAATTAAATCCACACGTAGAAAGTTAAACCACTGGTGATGAATTGTTCGTCTCATTTTCAAAGCTGGCCAAGGTTTACGGGAATATCTTCAGCATCCGCCTGGGTAGAGATAAGACCGTACTTGTGACAGGGTACAGAATGGTGAAGGAAGCATTGGTTACTCAAGCAGAGAACTTTGTGGATCGGCCTCCAAGCCCAATGACTGACAGACTCTATTCAGGAACAGGCAAGTGTCACTGTCTACAATCACATCTCTCATTTTCCTCTAAAAATGATGAGCAAAAAAAGCTATATAAAATAAACAGTACAAATAATGAACTGATGAACTGAACTATATTTCCATCAGTATAGGTTCTAAGATGTTCAAAACCTCAACCATCAAAACATTTGTAAAATGCTTTTTGTCTGTACTCTACAGTACAGTAGTGAACCTTATTGATCAGAATGAAAACAGAAGCAAAATGAACATGTAAATTCCGCCCAGGCATATTCATGAGCAATGGCTACAAGTGGAGGAAACAGAGGCGATTCGCTCTCACCACCTTGAAGAATTTTGGATTGGGAAAGAAATCCTTGGAGTCTGTCATCTGTGAGGAGGCCCAATTCCTCCAAGAAGAGATTGAGCGGGAGCAAGGTAAAGCATCAACTAAACAAGGGAGAGGATTGGAAGGCTCAGATTCCCCTCAATATGTTACAAACTCACTCTGTATGCTTATCTGTTCATCATGTCTCCAGATCAAGTAATCTACAGTCCTATTAATGTTACATTTTCAAGAAGAAATCAATGAGTGTTAGAAATTTCATGGAAATGTATTAAGTTGGATGGAAGAAACAAATGCTTAACCAACAGCTCATGCAAGGCTGTAATTTTAAAAGGCTTAGTATGTCGAACAATAGTGTAAATGTCAATGACATCTGAATATTAAATCTGAATATTAAAGTTATCTTCCTCTTCATTCATAGGTAACCCCTTTGATCCCCACTTGCTTCTCAACAATTCAGTCTCCAATATCATCTGCTTTATGGTTTTTGGACACAGGTTTGATTATAGTGATCAAAATTTTCAAATTCTCCTGAAGCTGTTGTCAGAAACACTTAAGTTGGAAGGTTCCATATGGGCACAGGTAGGAGCGGTTTCCACTGAAAGGTTTATAATAGTATCTTTAATGTTAATATATGGATATTTGTCATAAAAATAACAATAACAGCTACACTGAATGCCCCGTTCAGATGCAATAGTGATATCTGAGATTACTGTAAATAGCTGCAACATTCCTTATGAAACTGTAAATCCTCACTATGAATTCATATTTTCCTATTCAGCTCTATGAAGCTTTTCCCACTGTGATGAAGTTTCTTCCAGGACCACATAATGAAATCTTCACACATTACAAAGAACTCTGTACATTTGTGAGAGGGGAGCTGGAGAAGCACAAGGAGGACTGGGACCCATGTGTCCCACGTGACTATATGGACTCCTTCCTTGCTGAGATAGAACGTGTAAATGTTTCTTTTTTCCTGTTGCACGAATGATCATATTCATATCAATCATGGATTACAATTGTGAACATTGGCATGTTCCTTTGTGCTGCTTGTACACTCAGTGAGCACTTTATTAGGTATTTATTAGACTTACTTTTTAGACTTCTACTGCTGTAGCCTGTCTACTTAGAGTTATTATGCGTTGTGTGTTCAGAGATGCTCTTCTGCATAGCACTGTTGTAATGTGTGGTTATATCCATTACTGTCACCTTCCTGTCAGCTTTTACTAGTCTGGCTATTCTCCTTTGACGTCTCTCATTAACAAGGTGTTTCTGTCTGCAGAACTGCTGCTCACTTCTTTTGTTTTTTGCACCATTCTTTGCAAACTAGAGACTAGTGTGTGTAAATCCCAGCTGAGATACTCAGAAACCACCTTGTCTGCCACCAACAATCATTCCATGGTCAAAGTCACTCAATCACATGAATAGGTAGGTGTAATAAAGTAATAAGTAGTTCCTAATAAAGTGCTCGGTGAGTGTATATTCATAATACAGACATCTGAGTTTGGTGAAAGCATACTGTAGCACATGGGAAACGTCAATCCAAAAGTACCAAAAAGCTTCTGGTAATGCAAAATCCATGTTGAGTCAATTGTTAACCTAAACCATTTAATCCTATTCTCTGCAATAGACTTACATTAAAATAAGGCGCACATCATATTTAACTGGGCTGCAGAAAATAACCTGCAATCTTAAAAATGAAAAATCTGATTGACATTTCTTTTGTCAGAATAAGCATGACCCTGAGGCTGGCTTTGATGAGTTGAACCTGATCATGTGTGCTTTGGACCTGTTTCTTGCTGGAACTGAAACCACCTCCACCACACTGCGTTGGGCCTTGCTCTACATGATGAAATACCCTGACATCCAAGGTGCATGGTTCCCAACAGATTTCCTAAAGCAACCCTCCTACTTTACAGTTGGATTTTATAATTGTATTATTTGATAAAAATATATATTTAATTTGACAAAGAATTCAAAGGTCTAATGAATCCTCAATGAACATTTCAAGGCAAGTGAATCCCACACAATCATGGAAGGGAAAATAGATCAAATAGAGGAGGAGGAGGAAGAATTTGTCGATATGTAATAACAAAAATAAACAATGAAACTAAAATTACT
Organism: Conger conger; assembly: GCF_963514075.1. Lineage (NCBI taxonomy): Eukaryota > Metazoa > Chordata > Actinopteri > Anguilliformes > Congridae > Conger > Conger conger. The sequence continues at coordinate 17,302,286 of NC_083763.1, read as the reverse complement.
GTTCCAACTTGTACTGTACTGTACCTGCTTATTACTATTACTTTAACACACAATTAGTTATAGTTTAGCCTGTGGCTAAAACTTTATGAATAATTTTATTACTTTAAGTGGTCATTCATTTTGGACTTATCCCACTACAGAGAAGGTCCAAGCGGAGATTGACAGAGTAATTGGGCAGTCACGCTTACCCTCCATGGCAGACAGAGCCAACATGCCCTACACTGATGCTGTGATACATGAGATACAGAGGATGGGCAACATTGTGCCCCTCAATGCCTTCAGAATGGCCAGCAAGGACACAACACTAGGAGGATACTTTCTTCCAAAGGTAAGAAGCTCAACAGGTACTTTATATGTTTGAAATGTAGGGGTATAAATCTTCCTTTGTCACAATTATTCTTTTTTAACAATTCTATTGATTTCACAAAAATCAAAATGGCCCACAAAGTACAAACCCTTGAATGAGGACATTTCTTGTCCTGCTAGCCAAATAATTGAATACCTCAATATAATGTCTGCTGCCATCTGCTTCATGTACAGTGTAACATCTATGAAACTACAAACAGAATAATGTCCATTGTCTAAGCACAAACGCCCTTACAACGTGAAGAAAACTAAACTAAATGAATATTTTACACTTCTTTGCATAGCTTGCCAATTCTAAAAATCCAAAGTTTTTTTGGAAACTGCAGTCTCAGTATTTTCGGTGTTTAGGGCACGTCGGTATTGACGAACTTGACCTCAGTGATGTTTGACAAGACCGTGTGGGAGACACCACATACTTTCAACCCCGGACACTTCCTGGATTCTGATGGCAAGTTTGTGAGACAGGATGCATTCATGCCCTTCTCAGCAGGTAACGGGAATACAATTGTATGCACTGAATTGCAGGCAGGACAAGTAGTCGTTTGTTAATTAACATGGTGCTTCTCATCAGGTAAGAGAGTGTGCCTGGGGGAGCAGCTGGCTAAGATGGAGCTTTTTCTCTTCTTCGTCATCATCTTCCAAAAATTCAGCTTCTCCCCTGTCCAGGGTGTAGAGCTAAACCTGGAAGGTGAAATCGGAACCACCCTGACTCCAGTTCCTTTCAACATCTGTGCCTCCCTTCGTTAAAATGCCTTTAGTAAACATTCCAAAGCTGAAAATAGGACAGATTTTGCATGCAATGTATGTAAAAAATCCATGCTTCTACCTGAAATAAATACTGTCCCCGAAACATTTCTGTGGTTTCTCACATCTCTCTTGCCAGAAGGCCCATCTGAAAAAACTGTATATTCTGCGAGTTGCAGACTAATTGGAGAAAACAAAGTTGCGCACTCTGTAGGCTCCCACCATTTATTCAGGAAGGTGTTTTTCACACCACAGGATAGCCATTGGAATCCTGATCAGGATTTGGTCCATAAGTATAATATTGGGAAAGAGCAATACCTCCAGTACTTTCAATTAAAATCTGTTTTAAAATATAAAATTAAAATAATGAACAACTACTTACAACCATCTCCGCTAATGGATGAAATCAATAAAATAATCAACACCAAAAAAATAATCTCCAAATTATACAAACTAATATCAACCACAGACCTAACAATATCCCTCCCCATCCAAGCCTGGGAAAAAGACTTATCACTCAGCTACAATTCAGACTTCTGGACTCAAATCTGTAGCAACACCTTCGCGATGACCACCAATACTAACCTGCAACTAATACAATACAAGGTAATTCACAGAACTCATATCACTCACCAAAAGATGTTTAAAATGGGATTTGTGGACTCGGACACTTGCACTCTACTGCTCTTTGAATACACCAGATAATTACTTCCACTCGACCTGGCTCTGCCCACCAACTCACCATTTCTGGAAACAAGTCACAGACCAAATATCTCTCATTATGAGCTGTAGCATTCCACTCTGTCCATCCCTTTGTCTGCTAGGAGACCTCTCAACAATCAACCCACCAAATCAAAATACCAAACCTGTACTCATTGCCCTAGCTATCGCCAAGAAAACCATCCTCTTAAACTGGAAAAGAAGACACAAAATAAACAACACATTGGTCTAATCTACTCAAAGAACACATATCCATGGAACTAATTTCACACCAGCGCCAAAGCTAACACATGGCAAACATTTGGGGTCCTTTCATAAAATCATTCAATTTGCCTGTGGACTAACCCCCCAACACCCAACCTAACCAACATATACTCACATACTCTAGAAACACTATCCATGCAATGCCATATCCTAATCCAACCCATCCATTTTTATTTTATTTTATTTTTTCCCAATCGTTATTTTTATTACTTTTTCTCCTCTTCCCTCCCTTTTTCCATACTATCCATTCAAGGCTCCAATCAACAACCACCCACTTGTCCACCTGTCTGTTTGTCTGTTCATCTTCCTGTCTATCTGCCCGTTGGTCTGCGTGTTCATATGTATACACAAGTCACTCTTTCCACACTTTATAATTCTTTTTATTATTATTCTTTATTTCTTTTTTTTCCATTTATTGTTATTTTTAGTGACTCTGTCTGTTTTGTTTTACCCTCCCCTCAAAGGTTTCATACTGTTTTCTTACTTCGGTCTCTCTCTCCCTGTATATATGTTTGTTTTTGTATTATTAAAAATAAAGTTGACCTCCCAAGGGGGGGTGGTGGCGGGAATATTAAAAAAAAGGAATCCTGATCAGTGATTCGTGGATTATAATGCCTTGATGCAATATGCAAATATACACACAATTCCTCCATTGCTATTAGCTGTGGTTCCTTTAAGCAATGTATTTAATTTAATGATTGAATTATGATATAGTACTCCTGAGTGAGTGAGTGAGTGAGTCCCTGCATGCACTGAATTAGTATCTTTCTGACACATAAGCGAGCCGTGGGAAAAACATTGAAACATGAAAATACATTTATTGAAATAAAAGTATATAGTTTTTCCCATATGTTTGAACATACTGCAACATATAGATCAGCCATCATCAATTCTGCACCTTCCGAATCTGTCCCTGGTTTTCTATTCTCAATGGTAATTAAAAAATAAATTATGCTACTGATTGGCCAGGCTTCACACCTGATTCCTAGGTAAAGGAAAGGTGGAAAACCAGCAGTTCTCAGATCTCGAGAACTGTGATTTGACTATCTTTGACGTAGATTATTATTAATGCAGCCTTTTTTGTCGTTTTTAAAAATTCTGGAGCTCACTGTACAAACTAACATCAAAGGATATGCATAGTAATGTAAAAAAATATAAAATTAACTCAACTGCATAGGTTATTTTGTCTTTCTAATTCTCCCTCTCTATTATTAGCCTAAGCCCATTATGCTTACACCATCCCCACTGTTTACCTGTCACAAGGTTTCCAAGAAACAACTATTTTAATGTTCCTGGGAAGACCACATTAAGTATATTTGAATCTCATTTAATACACAGATAAATTCAGGAGAACAAATGTAATTGTTTCCATCAGCTGGAACAATCATGTAAATCTCAGATGCTTCCTATCTTCTTGACTTTGAAAACACAATCTGATTTCACACAAGCGAAGGAACGGTGTTGTTTTGGGTATTTTTTTTAAATAAAGTTATTTTAGATTTTTCCATTTTTCTCCCAATTTGGTAGCCAGTTTTACCCTATCTTATGCAATTAGTGTTAGCTGAGGGATACACCGCCCCTCGGCGGCCCGAAGGTATCTGGCGATCCGAGAACAACACGCCTTCTTCAAGCCACTGCCGCCTCACAGCAAGGAGGTCCTGGGTTCGAATCCCCGTCGGCCGGGGCCTCTCTGTGCGGAGTTTGCATGTTCTCCCCGTGTCTGCGTGGGTTTCCTCCGGGTACTCCGGTTTCCTCCCACAGTCCAAAGACATGCACGTTAGGCTGATTGGAGAGTCTAAATTGCCCGTAGGTATGAGTGTGTGAGTGAATGGTGTGTGTGCCCTGCGATGGACTGGCGACCTGTCCAGGGTGTATTCCTGCCTTTCGCCCAATGTATGCTGGGATAGGCTCCAGCCCCCCTGCGACCCTGATCAGGATAAGCGGGTTCAGATAATGGATGGATGGATGGATAGATTTTTCCATTTTTCTCCCAATTTGGTAGCCAGTTTTACCCTATCTCATGCAATTAGTGTTAGCTGAGGGATACACCGCTCACACCCCGTCCCTCGGCGGCCCGAAGGTATCTGGCGATCCGAGAACAACACGCCTTCTTCAAGCCATCTCGTCTCATGCTCGTGACCATGTTTCCAAGGCGCCCGGGGTGCTGTTGTGTGCGGTGATCCGCTAACCCTGCCAAGTCCCTCCCTCTGGAGCAGCAAGCCAATTGTGCCACTCCACAAGAGCCGGCCAAACTTGACTTTTGGCAGGACCAGGAATAAAACCCCGGTCCTCGATGTGCAACTGCAACTGTTTTTTGTATCTTATCTATTACAACATAAGCATATTTTTGCACTGTAACCAACAGGGTAAAGAGCATTCCACACCTTGTGACAGTACATACCATACCTTGTGACCATACCTACAGGCAATTTGGACTCTCCAATCAGCCTAACCTGCATGTCTTTGGACTGTGGGAGGAAACCGGAGTTCCCGGAAGAAACCCACACAAACACAGGGAGAACATGCAAACTCGACCGGGATTCGAACCCAGGACCTCCTTGCTGTGAGGCGGCAGTGCTAATCACTGCACCATCCGTGCCGCTGTGACAGTCATTAGCACTGTAAATTCAAGCTTTACTGCAAATATATATAGAAAAACATTGGATATGATCAGCCATTAACGGTATTTGTGATGCTGAACAGAAGGCAATAAAGTATTTGCAATCAGGTGTGACACTAACTATAACTTTAGTGCATGAGAGTGCAGCACAGTCACAGAATTAAGAAATCAGATGGAGAGATGTTTCCCTTCCATGGCAATACAGAAAGAATTACACTTTGCATGGTTTTATTGATCAATTTGTACAGTTTACCAGCACATCATGTAAGTTACACTAGATGATGTTCCACTTCCATTGTGTGCTCTGGTTGGTTGCGTAATGAGTAAAGTCCGAAAGGCAAGTAGACACGGTTAACTCCATTGGAGTAGATTTACAGCACAGAGGGCTTCAGTATATTTTTCAGCTGTGCTTGGGGTGCTTTCTGTTCAAAATGCTGCTGTATTCCTTGCTAGAGGGGCTTGATATCAAAGGGCTTCTAGTTTTCCTAATTGCCTTCCTTCTGATTACAGACTTTCTGAAACACAGAAACCCCCCCAACTTCCCTCCTGGACCGTGGAGCTTGCCTGTCGTGGGAAATGTCTTCCATATAGACGCCAAACAACCACACATTTACCTGACAAAGGTAAGAATAACCTGTAAGAATGTTATGCGTCATATATCAATCTACCATTGAATAAATTCAGTTAAACTACTCATCATGCCTGATAATAATTAGAGCCGGGATTCAAAGCTGATTTAAGCTTTCGAAACTGGTTGTACAACGGATGGGTCTGGTCCATTGTCTCTATTAGTCAGTTTGCGTTCAGCCCTGCCAATATCCACAATATACGCTACATGGAATGTTCACACATCAATATTACTTCGCGTTTGTAGATCACCGTCATCTACTTTGTAACTGAAATTAAATCATTTTGCCAGTGGTAACGTACAAAACTAAAACGTGATTCTAAAGTGTCCTTTGATCTTCTTGGGGATTTGTAAAGGAGTAGGAATGAAAATAATATAACTAAGGCAACATCCTCGGATAGAAATACCAGCAAGACCAACAAACCAACAACTGCACGTAATCTGGCAGTGTCAAGATAAACGTGTAGTGTTACAACAAAGACAAATGACGTTGCAGTGGGGATACGTTACATAACATTACGTTGCATTACATTAATGGCATTTGGCAGACGTACAGTCCTGTGCAAAAGTTTTAGGTGGGTGTGAAAAAATGCTGTAAAGTAAGAATGTTTTCAAAAATAGTAATGTTAAAAGTTTATTTTTACCAATTAACAAAATGCAAAGTGAGTGAACAGAAGAAAAATCTAAATCAAATCAATATTTGGCGTGACTACCCTTTGCCTTCAAACCAGAATCAATTCTTCTAGGTACACTTGTCCAGGTTCTCTGGAGTGATGAGTCAAAAAAGGGTGGTCGCACCAAATATTGATTTGATTTAGATTTTTCTTCTGTTCATTCACTTTTTGTTCATGCATTTTGTTAATTTATAAAAATAAACTATTAGCATTTCTATTTTTGAAAACATTCTTATTTTACAGCATTTTTTCACACCTGCCTTTTGCACAGTACTGCACAACAAAGTGCAAAGTGCATACACATAACCAGGGATAAGTGCGCTGAAAGTCCTTAGAGGGAAGTACCATTTCAACTGCTGCCTGTAAAACAAAGATAAGGACTAGGGCGTTGATCATCAGTTTTTATTTATTAATAGTAATACAAATGTATGAATAAACTGCTTACCTAGCAAAACAAAGCTAGCAAAGGTATCATCCTAATGACACAAGTAAATAACACAGGTAAAGACAACAGTTAAGGTTTTGTTGTGCAGGTAGCAATTGAAATTGTACTTCCCTCTGGGATCTTTCAGTGCACTTATCCCTGGTTATGGGTATGCACTCTGTTGTACGTCGCTCTGGATAAGATGCCAAATGCCATTAATGTAAGGTTTACAGGGTGGTAGGTAGAAATGAGAAATGATACAAAACGCCACTATTTGAAGTACGCTTTAACACTCTTCAAGTGGTGACATCAACATCGTCACATCATCATGAAGCTTGCTCATTCTCAAATCTGTGAGTTGTGTCCTCAGGGGTCTGTTGGCACCTTCATGCATATGTTTTGCGATTGCCTCACTGCAAATTAGTTTTGGAACGAAGTGGCCGTAACTTATCCAATATTGTTGGCAGAGATATTCCATGCTGTCCTAGAGTACTCATTTCGAATGACAATTCAAAACTAGATTTATCGCGTGTGGTTGGCTGGTTGGCCTCACGGCAGCTAAAAAGATGCTTGCACAAAGGTGGAAGCCATCGCATGCTTTTCCTAGTTTCACTGGGTGAATAGCTTTTATCAAATTATTTCTATAGAAACATCAATCATGCAGATAGGAGATTGGATGCCTGGCATTGGGCAGTTGCTGATGTGAGGTTTTTGTTTTGATTTCAGGTATGTGGTTTGGGTTGTGTCCTTGTTTTGTCCTGTTAGGGGGCGGATTTCAAAAGACAAGTGCAAGGAACTGTTCGGTCAGTTAAAAAATATCTCTGAAATTAAGTTCATTTTGGTTCATTTTGCTCATTTGATGACCACACATTATTCAAGCTTTTATTTCATCCTGTCTGGACTGATTTACTCCCCTTTACTCAGTATTAACTGGTTAATTACTGTTCTGCAATTTGTCCAAAATGCAGCTGCTAGGCTCGTAACTGGAATGCCTCCTTGGATTTTATTTGATTTTATTTTACTTTATTTTATTAATTACAAGGCGGCCCTGCAGAGGTGTTAACTTCAATCTTCAGATAAAGCTCTGCTTTCAGTTCAAGTCAAGACTGGTACCAAAAGGAGACTGGGCTTTCACCACCAGGGCACCTAAACTTTGGAATGACTTGCCTTTTGAAATGTGTTCAGCAAGCTCTATATGTTAATTTATGTCCCAACTTTTAAAAGTAGCTTTTTACTGAATTTTGCTGATCTTGTGCTTCTGTGTTCTTGTGTCTATGCATAGTGTAAGTGTATTCATATTCTAGGTGTACGTACTGTATATACACAGTCCAAGTTGGGAGCTTTATTGTGTTACGTTGCATCTGATCTTACTGTTTACATGAGGTAATCTTAGTCATGGATAAGTTTATGCTTGGTAGTAGTTATTACAATGGGAAACCCTGAAAAACTGCTAAACTGTCTGTGCTATGTATGAGGTATTTCCTACCAACTCATAACATACCTGCCATACCAATATTTCATGTTCCAATGTGAACTATTATCTATTGGTAGTGTATCAGATGGGTCACTACTGTAAATATCAGTGGCTTCACTTTCCCTTTCCTATTGTAGAGATATCAGACTCAGTTCTGTAAATGTAATTTCTCACACTATGCAAAGCAGAAAATTCATGGAATGTTCAGAGAAAATAAATTGCAGCAAGCTGCCAACATAAGCAGAAGTCCTGATAACTGTTTACATTCTAAGCTGTTAATATCCCCTTTGAAATTGGTGTAACTTAAATTAAATCCACACGTAGAAAGCTAAACCACTGGTGATGAATTGTTCGTCTCATTTTCAAAGCTGGCCAAGGTTTACGGGAATATCTTCAGCATCCGCCTGGGTAGAGATAAGACCGTACTTGTGACAGGGTACAGAATGGTGAAGGAAGCATTGGTTACTCAAGCAGAGAACTTTGTGGATCGGCCTCCAAGCCCAATGGCTGACAGACTCTATTCAGGAACAGGTAAGTGTCACTGTCTACAATCACATCTCTCATTTTCCTCTAAAAATTATGAGCAAAAAAGCTATATAAAATAAACAGTACAAATAATGAACTGATGAACTGAACTATATTTCCATCAGTATAGGTTCTAAGATGTCCAAAACCTCAACCATCAAAACATTTTGCTTTTTGTCTGTACTCTACAGTACAGTAGTGAACCTTATTGATCAGAATGAAAACAGAAGCAAAATGAACATGTAAATTCCGCCCAGGCATATTCATGAGCAATGGCTACAAGTGGAGGAAACAGAGGCGATTCGCTCTCACCACCTTGAAGAATTTTGGATTGGGAAAGAAATCCTTGGAGTCTGTCATCTGTGAGGAGGCCCAATTCCTCCAAGAAGTGATTGAGCGGGAGCAAGGTAAAGCATCAACTAAACAAGGGAGAGGATTGGAAGGCTCAGATTCCCCTCAATATGTTACAAACTCACTCTGTATGCTCATCTGTTCATCATGTCTCCAGATCAAGTAATTTACAGGATGATTAATGTTACATTTTCAAGAAGAAATCAATGAGTGTTAGAAATTTCATGGAAATGTATTAAGTTGGATGGAAGAAACAAATGCTTAGCCAACATCTCATGCAAGGCTGTAATTTTAAAAGGCTTAGTATGTCGAACAATAGTGTAAATGTCAATGACATCTGAATATTAAATCTGAATATTAAAGTTATCTTCCTCTTCATTCATAGGTAACCCCTTTGATCCCCACTTGCTTCTCAACAATTCAGTCTCCAATATCATCTGCTTTATGGTTTTTGGACACAGGTTTGATTATAGTGATCAAAATTTTCAAATTCTCCTGAAGCTGTTGTCAGAAATACTTAAGTTGGAAGGTTCCATATGGGCACAGGTAGGAGCGGTTTCCACTGAAAGGTTTATAATAGTATCTTTAATGTTAATATATGGATATTTGTCATAAAAATAACAATAACAGCTACACTGAATGCCCCGTTCAGATGCAATATTGATATCTGAGATTACTGTAAATAGCTGCGACATTCCTTATGAAACTGTAAATCCTCACTATGAATTCATATTTTCCTATTCAGCTCTATGAAGCTTTTCCCACTGTGATGAAGTTTCTTCCAGGACCACATAATGAAATCTTCACACATTACAAAGAACTCTGTACATTTGTGAGAGGGGAACTGGAGAAGCACAAGGAGGACTGGGACCCATGTGTCCCACGTGACTATATGGACTCCTTCCTTGCTGAGATAGAACGTGTAAATGTTTCTTTTTTCCTGTTGCACTAATGATCATATTCATATCAATCATGGATTACAATTGTGAACATTGGCATGTTCCTTTGTGCTGCTTGTACACTCAGTGAGCACTTTATTAGGTATTTATTAGACTTACTTTTTAGACTTCTACTGCTGTAGCCTGTCTACTTAGAGTTATTATGCGTTGTGTGTTCAGCGATGCTCTTCTGCATAGCACTGTTGTAATGTGTGGTTATTTCCATTACTGTCACCTTCCTGTCAGCTTATACTAGTCTGGCTATTCTCCTCTGACGTCTCTCATTAACAAGGTGTTTCTGTCTGCAGAACTGCTGCTCACTTTTTTGCACCGTTCTTTGCAAACTCTAGAGACTAGTGTGTGTAAATCCCAGCTGATCAGCAGTTTCTGAGATACTCAAACCACCTTGTCTGCCACCAACAATCATTCCATGGTCAAAGTCACTCAATCACATGAATAGGTAGGTGTAATAAAGTAATAAGTATTTCCTAATAAAGTGCTCGGTGAGTGTATATTTATAATAGACATCTGATTTTTCTGAAAGAAGCATACTGTAGCACATGGGAAACGTCAATCCAAAAGTACCAAAAAGCTTCTGGTGATGCAAAATCCATGTTGAGTCAATTGTTAACCTTAACCATTTAATCCTCTTCTCTGCAATAGACTTACATTAAAATAAGGCGCACATCATATTTAACTGGGCTGCAGAAAATAACCTGCAATCTTAAAAATGAAAAATCTGATTCACATTTCTTTTGTCAGAATAAGCATGACCCTGAGGCCGGCTTTGATGAGTTTAACCTGATCATGTGTGCTTTGGACCTGTTTCTTGCTGGAACTGAAACCACCTCCACCACACTGCGTTGGGCCTTGCTCTACATGATGAAATACCCTGACATCCAAGGTGCATGGTTCCCAACAGATTTCCTAAAGCAACCCTCCTACTTTACAGTTTGATTTTATAATTGTATTAATTATTTGATAAAAATATATATTTAATTCGACGAAAAATTCAAAGGTCTAATGAATCCTCAATGAACATTTCAAGGCAAGTGAATCCCACACAATCATGGAAGGGAAAATAGATCAAATAGAGGAGGAGGAGGAAGAATTTGTCGATATGTAATAACAAAAATAAACAATGAAACTAAAATTACTGTTCCAACTTGTACTGTACTGTACCTGCTTATTACTATTACTTTAACACACAATTAGTTATAGTTTAGCCTGTGGCTAAAACTTTATGAATAATTTTATTACTTTAAGTGGTCATTCATTTTGGACTTATCCCACTACAGAGAAGGTCCAAGCGGAGATTGACAGAGTAATTGGGCAGTCACGCTTACCCTCCATGGCAGACAGAGCCAACATGCCCTACACTGATGCTGTGATACATGAGATACAGAGGATGGGCAACATTGTGCCCCTCAATCCCTTCAGAATGGCCAGCAAAGACACAACACTAGGAGGATACTTTCTTCCAAAGGTAAGAAGCTCAACAGGTACTTTATATGTTTGAAATGTAGGGGTATAAATCTTCCTTTGTCACAATTATTCTTTTTTAACAATTCTATTAATTTCACAAAAATATAAATGGCCCACAAAGTACAAGCCCTTGAATGAGGACATTTCTTGTAACTGCTAGCCAAATAATTTGGTCAAATACCTTAATATAATGTCTGCTGCCATCTGCTTCATTTACAGAGGAATGTGTACAGTGTAACATCTATGAAACTACAAACAGAATAATGTCCATTGTCTAAGCACAAACGCCCTTATAACGTGAAGAAAACTAAACTAAATGAATATTTTACACTTCTTTGCATACAGCTTGCCAATTCTAAAAATCCAAAGTTTTTTTAGAAACTGCAGTCTCGGTATTTTCGGTGTTTAGGGCACGTCGGTATTGGCGAACTTGACCTCAGTGATGTTTGACAAGACCGTGTGGGAGACACCACATACTTTCAACCCCGGACACTTCCTGGATTCTGATGGCAAGTTTGTGAGACAGGATGCATTCATGCCCTTCTCAGCAGGTAACAGGAATACAATTGTATGCACTGAATTGCAGGCAGGACAAGTAGTCGTTTGTTAATTAACATGGTGCTTCTCATCAGGTAAGAGAGTGTGCCTGGGGGAGCAGCTGGCTAAGATGGAGCTTTTTCTCTTCTTCGTCATCATCTTCCAAAAATTCAGCTTCTCCCCTGTCCAGGGTGTAGAGCTAAACCTGGAAGGTGAAATCGGAACCACCTTGACTCCAGTTCCTTTTAACATCTGTGCCTCCCTTCGTTAAAATGCCTTTAGTAAACATTCCAAAGCTGAAAATAGGACAGATTTTGCATGCAATGTATGTAAAAATCCATGCTTCTACCTGAAATAAATACTGTCCCCGAAACATTTCTGTGGTTTCTCACATCTCTCTTGCCAGAAGGCCCATCTGAAAAAACTGTATATTCTGCGAGTTGCAGACTAATTGGAGAAAACAAAGTTGTGCACTCTGTAGGCTCCCACCATTTATTCAGGAAGGTGTTTTTCACACCACAGGATAGCCATTGGAATCCTGATCAGGATTTGGTCCATAAGTATAATATTGGGAAAGAGCAATACCGCCAGTACTTTCAATTAAAATCTGTTTTAAAATATAAAATTAAAATAATGAACAACTACTTACAACCACCTCCGCTAATGGATGAAATCAATAAAATAATCAACACCAAAAAAATAATCTCCAATTTATACAAACTAATATCAACCACAGACCTAACAATATCCCTCCCCATCCAAGCCTGGGAAAAAGACTTATAAATCAGCTACAATTCAGACTTCTGGACTCAAATCTGTAGGAACACCTTCACGATGACCACCAATACTAACCTGCAACTAATACAATACAAGGTAATTCACAGAACTCGTATCACTCACCAAAATATGTTTAAAATGGGATTTGTGGACTCAGACACTTGCACTCACTGCTCTTTGAATACCCCAGATAATTACTTCCACTCGACCTGGCTCTGCCCACCAACTCACCATTTCTGGAAACAAGTCACAGACCAAATATCTCTCATTATGAGCTGTAGCATTCCACTCTGTCCATCCCTTTGTCTGCTAGGAGACCTCTCAACAATCAACCCACCAAATCAAAATACCAAACCTGTACTCATTGCCCTAGCTATCGCCAAGAAAACCATCCTCTTAAACTGGAAAAGAAGACACAAAATAAACAACACATTGGTCTAATCTACTCAAAGAACACATATCCATGGAACTAATTTCACACCAGCGCCAAAGCTAACACATGGCAAACATTTGGGGTCCTTTCATAAAATCATTCAATTTGCCTGTGGACTAACCCCCCAACACCCAACCTAACCAACATATACTCACATACTCTAGAAACACTATCCATGCAATGCCATATCCTAATCCAACCCATCCATTTTTATTTTATTTTATTTTTTCCCAATCGTTATTTTTATTACTTTTTCTCCTCTTCCCTCCCTTTTTCCATACTATCCATTCAAGGCTCCAATCAACAACCACCCACTTGTCCACCTGTCTGTTTGTCTGTTCATCTTCCTGTCTATCTGCCCGTTGGTCTGCGTGTTCATATGTATACACAAGTCACTCTTTCCACACTTTATAATTCTTTTTATTATTATTCTTTATTTCTTTTTTTTCCATTTATTGTTATTTTTAGTGACTCTGTCTGTTTTGTTTTACCCTCCCCTCAAAGGTTTCATACTGTTTTCTTACTTCGGTCTCTCTCTCCCTGTATATATGTTTGTTTTTGTATTATTAAAAATAAAGTTGACCTCCCAAGGGGGGGTGGTGGCGGGAATATTAAAAAAAAGGAATCCTGATCAGTGATTCGTGGATTATAATGCCTTGATGCAATATGCAAATATACACACAATTCCTCCATTGCTATTAGCTGTGGTTCCTTTAAGCAATGTATTTAATTTAATGATTGAATTATGATATAGTACTCCTGAGTGAGTGAGTGAGTGAGTCCCTGCATGCACTGAATTAGTATCTTTCTGACACATAAGCGAGCCGTGGGAAAAACATTGAAACATGAAAATACATTTATTGAAATAAAAGTATATAGTTTTTCCCATATGTTTGAACATACTGCAACATATAGATCAGCCATCATCAATTCTGCACCTTCCAAATCTGTCCCTGGTTTTCTATTCTCAATGGTAATTAAAAAATAAATTATGCTACTGATTGGCCAGACTTCACACCTGATTCCTAGGTAAAGGAAAGGTGGAAAACCAGCAGTTCTCAGATCTCGAGAACTGTGATTTGACTATCTTTGACGTAGATTATTATTAATGCAGCCTTTTTTGTCGTTTTTATAAATTCTGGACCTCACTGTACAAACTAACATCAAAGGATATGCATAGTAATGTAAAAAAATATAAAATTAACTCAACTGCATAGGTTATTTTGTCTTTCTAATTCTCCCTCTCTATTATTAGCCTAAGCCCATTATGCTTACACCATCCCCACTGTTTACCTGTCACAAGGTTTCCAAGAAACAACTATTTTAATGTTCCTGGGAAGACCATCCATCCATCCATCCATCCATTATCTTAACCCGCTTATCCTGAACAGGGTCGCAGGGGGCTGGAGCCTATCCCAGCATACATTGGGCGAAAGGCAGGAATACACCCTGGACAGGTCGCCAGTCTATCGCAGGGCACACACACCATTCACTCACACAGTCATACCTACGGGCAATTTAGACTCTCCAATCAGCCTAACGTGCATGTCTTTGGACTGTGGGAGGAAACCGGAGTACCCGGAGGAAACCCACGCAGACACGGGGAGAACATGCAAACTCCGCACAGAAAGGCCCCGGCCGACGGGGATTCGAACCCAGGACCTCCTTGCTGTGAGGCGGCAGTGCTACCCACTGCACCATCCGTGCCGCCCCTGGGAAGACCACATTAAGTATATTTGAATCTCATTTAATACACAGATAAATTCAGGAGAACAAATGTAATTGTTTCCATCAGCTGGAACAATCATGTAAATCTCAGATGCTTCCTATCTTCTTGACTTTGAAAACACAATCTGATTTCACACAAGCGAAGGAACGGTGTTGTTTTGGGTATTTTTTTTAAATAAAGTTATTTTAGATTTTTCCATTTTTCTCCCAATTTGGTAGCCAGTTTTACCCTATCTTATGCAATTAGTGTTAGCTGAGGGATACACCGCCCCTCGGCGGCCCGAAGGTATCTGGCGATCCGAGAACAACACGCCTTCTTCAAGCCACTGCCGCCTCACAGCAAGGAGGTCCTGGGTTCGAATCCCCGTCGGCCGGGGCCTCTCTGTGCGGAGTTTGCATGTTCTCCCCGTGTCTGCGTGGGTTTCCTCCGGGTACTCCGGTTTCCTCCCACAGTCCAAAGACATGCACGTTAGGCTGATTGGAGAGTCTAAATTGCCCGTAGGTATGGGATTCGAACCCAGGACCTCCTTGCTGTGAGGCGGCAGTGCTAATCACTGCACCATCCGTGCCGCTGTGACAGTCATTAGCACTGTAAATTCAAGCTTTACTGCAAATATATATAGAAAAACATTGGATATGATCAGCCATTAACGGTATTTGTGATGCTGAACAGAAGGCAATAAAGTATTTGCAATCAGGTGTGACACTAACTATAACTTTAGTGCATGAGAGTGCAGCACAGTCACAGAATTAAGAAATCAGATGGAGAGATGTTTCCCTTCCATGGCAATACAGAAAGAATTACACTTTGCATGGTTTTATTGATCAATTTGTACAGTTTACCAGCACATCATGTAAGTTACACTAGATGATGTTCCACTTCCATTGTGTGCTCTGGTTGGTTGCGTAATGAGTAAAGTCCGAAAGGCAAGTAGACACGGTTAACTCCATTGGAGTAGATTTACAGCACAGAGGGCTTCAGTATATTTTTCAGCTGTGCTTGGGGTGCTTTCTGTTCAAAATGCTGCTGTATTCCTTGCTAGAGGGGCTTGATATCAAAGGGCTTCTAGTTTTCCTAATTGCCTTCCTTCTGATTACAGACTTTCTGAAACACAGAAACCCCCCCAACTTCCCTCCTGGACCGTGGAGCTTGCCTGTCGTGGGAAATGTCTTCCATATAGACGCCAAACAACCACACATTTACCTGACAAAGGTAAGAATAACCTGTAAGAATGTTATGCGTCATATATCAATCTACCATTGAATAAATTCAGTTAAACTACTCATCATGCCTGATAATAATTAGAGCCGGGATTCAAAGCTGATTTAAGCTTTCGAAACTGGTTGTACAACGGATGGGTCTGGTCCATTGTCTCTATTAGTCAGTTTGCGTTCAGCCCTGCCAATATCCACAATATACGCTACATGGAATGTTCACACATCAATATTACTTCGCGTTTGTAGATCACCGTCATCTACTTTGTAACTGAAATTAAATCATTTTGCCAGTGGTAACGTACAAAACTAAAACGTGATTCTAAAGTGTCCTTTGATCTTCTTGGGGATTTGTAAAGGAGTAGGAATGAAAATAATATAACTAAGGCAACATCCTCGGATAGAAATACCAGCAAGACCAACAAACCAACAACTGCACGTAATCTGGCAGTGTCAAGATAAACGTGTAGTGTTACAACAAAGACAAATGACGTTGCAGTGGGGATACGTTACATAACATTACGTTGCATTACATTAATGGCATTTGGCAGACGTACAGTCCTGTGCAAAAGTTTTAGGTGGGTGTGAAAAAATGCTGTAAAGTAAGAATGTTTTCAAAAATAGTAATGTTAAAAGTTTATTTTTACCAATTAACAAAATGCAAAGTGAGTGAACAGAAGAAAAATCTAAATCAAATCAATATTTGGCGTGACTACCCTTTGCCTTCAAACCAGAATCAATTCTTCTAGGTACACTTGTCCAGGTTCTCTGGAGTGATGAGTCAAAAAAGGGTGGTCGCACCAAATATTGATTTGATTTAGATTTTTCTTCTGTTCATTCACTTTTTCTGTTCATGCATTTTGTTAATTTATAAAAATAAACTATTAGCATTTCTATTTTTGAAAACATTCTTATTTTACAGCATTTTTTCACACCTGCCTTTTGCACAGTACTGCACAACAAAGTGCAAAGTGCATACACATAACCAGGGATAAGTGCGCTGAAAGTCCTTAGAGGGAAGTACCATTTCAACTGCTGCCTGTAAAACAAAGATAAGGACTAGGGCGTTGATCATCAGTTTTTATTTATTAATAGTAATACAAATGTATGAATAAACTGCTTACCTAGCAAAACAAAGCTAGCAAAGGTATCATCCTAATGACACAAGTAAATAACACAGGTAAAGACAACAGTTAAGGTTTTGTTGTGCAGGTAGCAATTGAAATTGTACTTCCCTCTGGGATCTTTCAGTGCACTTATCCCTGGTTATGGGTATGCACTCTGTTGTACGTCGCTCTGGATAAGATGCCAAATGCCATTAATGTAAGGTTTACAGGGTGGTAGGTAGAAATGAGAAATGATACAAAACGCCACTATTTGAAGTACGCTTTAACACTCTTCAAGTGGTGACATCAACATCGTCACATCATCATGAAGCTTGCTCATTCTCAAATCTGTGAGTTGTGTCCTCAGGGGTCTGTTGGCACCTTCATGCATATGTTTTGCGATTGCCTCACTGCAAATTAGTTTTGGAACGAAGTGGCCGTAACTTATCCAATATTGTTGGCAGAGATATTCCATGCTGTCCTAGAGTACTCATTTCGAATGACAATTCAAAACTAGATTTATCGCGTGTGGTTGGCTGGTTGGCCTCACGGCAGCTAAAAAGATGCTTGCACAAAGGTGGAAGCCATCGCATGCTTTTCCTAGTTTCACTGGGTGAATAGCTTTTATCAAATTATTTCTATAGAAACATCAATCATGCAGATAGGAGATTGGATGCCTGGCATTGGGCAGTTGCTGATGTGAGGTTTTTGTTTTGATTTCAGGTATGTGGTTTGGGTTGTGTCCTTGTTTTGTCCTGTTAGGGGGCGGATTTCAAAAGACAAGTGCAAGGAACTGTTCGGTCAGTTAAAAAATATCTCTGAAATTAAGTTCATTTTGGTTCATTTTGCTCATTTGATGACCACACATTATTCAAGCTTTTATTTCATCCTGTCTGATTTACTCCCCTTTACTCAGTATTAACTGGTTAATTACTGTTCTGCAATTTGTCCAAAATGCAGCTGCTAGGCTCGTAACTGGAATGCCTCCTTGGATTTTATTTGATTTTATTTTACTTTATTTTATTAATTACAAGGCGGCCCTGCAGAGGTGTTAACTTCAATCTTCAGATAAAGCTCTGCTTTCAGTTCAAGTCAAGACTGGTACCAAAAGGAGACTGGGCTTTCACCACCAGGGCACCTAAACTTTGGAATGACTTGCCTTTTGAAATGTGTTCAGCAAGCTCTATATGTTAATTTATGTCCCAACTTTTAAAAGTAGCTTTTTACTGAATTTTGCTGATCTTGTGCTTCTGTGTTCTTGTGTCTATGCATAGTGTAAGTGTATTCATATTCTAGGTGTACGTACTGTATATACACAGTCCAAGTTGGGAGCTTTATTGTGTTACGTTGCATCTGATCTTACTGTTTACATGAGGTAATCTTAGTCATGGATAAGTTTATGCTTGGTAGTAGTTATTACAATGGGAAACCCTGAAAAACTGCTAAACTGTCTGTGCTATGTATGAGGTATTTCCTACCAACTCATAACATACCTGCCATACCAATATGTCATGTTCCAATGTGAACTATTATCTATTGGTAGTGTATCAGATGGGTCACTACTGTAAATATCAGTGGCTTCACTTTCCCTTTCCTATTGTAGAGATATCAGACTCAGTTCTGTAAATGTAATTTCTCACACTATGCAAAGCAGAAAATTCATGGAATGTTCAGAGAAAATAAATTGCAGCAAGCTGCCAACATAAGCAGAAGTCCTGATAACTGTTTACATTCTAAGCTGTTAATATCCCCTTTGAAATTGGTGTAACTTAAATTAAATCCACACGTAGAAAGCTAAACCACTGGTGATGAATTGTTCGTCTCATTTTCAAAGCTGGCCAAGGTTTACGGGAATATCTTCAGCATCCGCCTGGGTAGAGATAAGACCGTACTTGTGACAGGGTACAGAATGGTGAAGGAAGCATTGGTTACTCAAGCAGAGAACTTTGTGGATCGGCCTCCAAGCCCAATGGCTGACAGACTCTATTCAGGAACAGGTAAGTGTCACTGTCTACAATCACATCTCTCATTTTCCTCTAAAAATTATGAGCAAAAAAGCTATATAAAATAAACAGTACAAATAATGAACTGATGAACTGAACTATATTTCCATCAGTATAGGTTCTAAGATGTCCAAAACCTCAACCATCAAAACATTTTGCTTTTTGTCTGTACTCTACAGTACAGTAGTGAACCTTATTGATCAGAATGAAAACAGAAGCAAAATGAACATGTAAATTCCGCCCAGGCATATTCATGAGCAATGGCTACAAGTGGAGGAAACAGAGGCGATTCGCTCTCACCACCTTGAAGAATTTTGGATTGGGAAAGAAATCCTTGGAGTCTGTCATCTGTGAGGAGGCCCAATTCCTCCAAGAAGTGATTGAGCGGGAGCAAGGTAAAGCATCAACTAAACAAGGGAGAGGATTGGAAGGCTCAGATTCCCCTCAATATGTTACAAACTCACTCTGTATGCTCATCTGTTCATCATGTCTCCAGATCAAGTAATTTACAGGATGATTAATGTTACATTTTCAAGAAGAAATCAATGAGTGTTAGAAATTTCATGGAAATGTATTAAGTTGGATGGAAGAAACAAATGCTTAGCCAACATCTCATGCAAGGCTGTAATTTTAAAAGGCTTAGTATGTCGAACAATAGTGTAAATGTCAATGACATCTGAATATTAAATCTGAATATTAAAGTTATCTTCCTCTTCATTCATAGGTAACCCCTTTGATCCCCACTTGCTTCTCAACAATTCAGTCTCCAATATCATCTGCTTTATGGTTTTTGGACACAGGTTTGATTATAGTGATCAAAATTTTCAAATTCTCCTGAAGCTGTTGTCAGAAATACTTAAGTTGGAAGGTTCCATATGGGCACAGGTAGGAGCGGTTTCCACTGAAAGGTTTATAATAGTATCTTTAATGTTAATATATGGATATTTGTCATAAAAATAACAATAACAGCTACACTGAATGCCCCGTTCAGATGCAATATTGATATCTGAGATTACTGTAAATAGCTGCGACATTCCTTATGAAACTGTAAATCCTCACTATGAATTCATATTTTCCTATTCAGCTCTATGAAGCTTTTCCCACTGTGATGAAGTTTCTTCCAGGACCACATAATGAAATCTTCACACATTACAAAGAACTCTGTACATTTGTGAGAGGGGAACTGGAGAAGCACAAGGAGGACTGGGACCCATGTGTCCCACGTGACTATATGGACTCCTTCCTTGCTGAGATAGAACGTGTAAATGTTTCTTTTTTCCTGTTGCACTAATGATCATATTCATATCAATCATGGATTACAATTGTGAACATTGGCATGTTCCTTTGTGCTGCTTGTACACTCAGTGAGCACTTTATTAGGTATTTATTAGACTTACTTTTTAGACTTCTACTGCTGTAGCCTGTCTACTTAGAGTTATTATGCGTTGTGTGTTCAGCGATGCTCTTCTGCATAGCACTGTTGTAATGTGTGGTTATTTCCATTACTGTCACCTTCCTGTCAGCTTATACTAGTCTGGCTATTCTCCTCTGACGTCTCTCATTAACAAGGTGTTTCTGTCTGCAGAACTGCTGCTCACTTTTTTGCACCGTTCTTTGCAAACTCTAGAGACTAGTGTGTGTAAATCCCAGCTGATCAGCAGTTTCTGAGATACTCAAACCACCTTGTCTGCCACCAACAATCATTCCATGGTCAAAGTCACTCAATCACATGAATAGGTAGGTGTAATAAAGTAATAAGTATTTCCTAATAAAGTGCTCGGTGAGTGTATATTTATAATAGACATCTGATTTTTCTGAAAGAAGCATACTGTAGCACATGGGAAACGTCAATCCAAAAGTACCAAAAAGCTTCTGGTGATGCAAAATCCATGTTGAGTCAATTGTTAACCTTAACCATTTAATCCTCTTCTCTGCAATAGACTTACATTAAAATAAGGCGCACATCATATTTAACTGGGCTGCAGAAAATAACCTGCAATCTTAAAAATGAAAAATCTGATTCACATTTCTTTTGTCAGAATAAGCATGACCCTGAGGCCGGCTTTGATGAGTTTAACCTGATCATGTGTGCTTTGGACCTGTTTCTTGCTGGAACTGAAACCACCTCCACCACACTGCGTTGGGCCTTGCTCTACATGATGAAATACCCTGACATCCAAGGTGCATGGTTCCCAACAGATTTCCTAAAGCAACCCTCCTACTTTACAGTTTGATTTTATAATTGTATTAATTATTTGATAAAAATATATATTTAATTCGACGAAAAATTCAAAGGTCTAATGAATCCTCAATGAACATTTCAAGGCAAGTGAATCCCACACAATCATGGAAGGGAAAATAGATCAAATAGAGGAGGAGGAGGAAGAATTTGTCGATATGTAATAACAAAAATAAACAATGAAACTAAAATTACTGTTCCAACTTGTACTGTACTGTACCTGCTTATTACTATTACTTTAACACACAATTAGTTATAGTTTAGCCTGTGGCTAAAACTTTATGAATAATTTTATTACTTTAAGTGGTCATTCATTTTGGACTTATCCCACTACAGAGAAGGTCCAAGCGGAGATTGACAGAGTAATTGGGCAGTCACGCTTACCCTCCATGGCAGACAGAGCCAACATGCCCTACACTGATGCTGTGATACATGAGATACAGAGGATGGGCAACATTGTGCCCCTCAATCCCTTCAGAATGGCCAGCAAAGACACAACACTAGGAGGATACTTTCTTCCAAAGGTAAGAAGCTCAACAGGTACTTTATATGTTTGAAATGTAGGGGTATAAATCTTCCTTTGTCACAATTATTCTTTTTTAACAATTCTATTAATTTCACAAAAATATAAATGGCCCACAAAGTACAAGCCCTTGAATGAGGACATTTCTTGTAACTGCTAGCCAAATAATTTGGTCAAATACCTTAATATAATGTCTGCTGCCATCTGCTTCATTTACAGAGGAATGTGTACAGTGTAACATCTATGAAACTACAAACAGAATAATGTCCATTGTCTAAGCACAAACGCCCTTATAACGTGAAGAAAACTAAACTAAATGAATATTTTACACTTCTTTGCATACAGCTTGCCAATTCTAAAAATCCAAAGTTTTTTTAGAAACTGCAGTCTCGGTATTTTCGGTGTTTAGGGCACGTCGGTATTGGCGAACTTGACCTCAGTGATGTTTGACAAGACCGTGTGGGAGACACCACATACTTTCAACCCCGGACACTTCCTGGATTCTGATGGCAAGTTTGTGAGACAGGATGCATTCATGCCCTTCTCAGCAGGTAACAGGAATACAATTGTATGCACTGAATTGCAGGCAGGACAAGTAGTCGTTTGTTAATTAACATGGTGCTTCTCATCAGGTAAGAGAGTGTGCCTGGGGGAGCAGCTGGCTAAGATGGAGCTTTTTCTCTTCTTCGTCATCATCTTCCAAAAATTCAGCTTCTCCCCTGTCCAGGGTGTAGAGCTAAACCTGGAAGGTGAAATCGGAACCACCTTGACTCCAGTTCCTTTTAACATCTGTGCCTCCCTTCGTTAAAATGCCTTTAGTAAACATTCCAAAGCTGAAAATAGGACAGATTTTGCATGCAATGTATGTAAAAATCCATGCTTCTACCTGAAATAAATACTGTCCCCGAAACATTTCTGTGGTTTCTCACATCTCTCTTGCCAGAAGGCCCATCTGAAAAAACTGTATATTCTGCGAGTTGCAGACTAATTGGAGAAAACAAAGTTGTGCACTCTGTAGGCTCCCACCATTTATTCAGGAAGGTGTTTTTCACACCACAGGATAGCCATTGGAATCCTGATCAGGATTTGGTCCATAAGTATAATATTGGGAAAGAGCAATACCGCCAGTACTTTCAATTAAAATCTGTTTTAAAATATAAAATTAAAATAATGAACAACTACTTACAACCACCTCCGCTAATGGATGAAATCAATAAAATAATCAACACCAAAAAAATAATCTCCAATTTATACAAACTAATATCAACCACAGACCTAACAATATCCCTCCCCATCCAAGCCTGGGAAAAAGACTTATAAATCAGCTACAATTCAGACTTCTGGACTCAAATCTGTAGGAACACCTTCACGATGACCACCAATACTAACCTGCAACTAATACAATACAAGGTAATTCACAGAACTCGTATCACTCACCAAAATATGTTTAAAATGGGATTTGTGGACTCAGACACTTGCACTCACTGCTCTTTGAATACCCCAGATAATTACTTCCACTCGACCTGGCTCTGCCCACCAACTCACCATTTCTGGAAACAAGTCACAGACCAAATATCTCTCATTATGAGCTGTAGCATTCCACTCTGTCCATCCCTTTGTCTGCTAGGAGACCTCTCAACAATCAACCCACCAAATCAAAATACCAAACCTGTACTCATTGCCCTAGCTATCGCCAAGAAAACCATCCTCTTAAACTGGAAAAGAAGACACAAAATAAACAACACATTGGTCTAATCTACTCAAAGAACACATATCCATGGAACTAATTTCACACCAGCGCCAAAGCTAACACATGGCAAACATTTGGGGTCCTTTCATAAAATCATTCAATTTGCCTGTGGACTAACCCCCCAACACCCAACCTAACCAACATATACTCACATACTCTAGAAACACTATCCATGCAATGCCATATCCTAATCCAACCCATCCATTTTTATTTTATTTTATTTTTTCCCAATCGTTATTTTTATTACTTTTTCTCCTCTTCCCTCCCTTTTTCCATACTATCCATTCAAGGCTCCAATCAACAACCACCCACTTGTCCACCTGTCTGTTTGTCTGTTCATCTTCCTGTCTATCTGCCCGTTGGTCTGCGTGTTCATATGTATACACAAGTCACTCTTTCCACACTTTATAATTCTTTTTATTATTATTCTTTATTTCTTTTTTTTCCATTTATTGTTATTTTTAGTGACTCTGTCTGTTTTGTTTTACCCTCCCCTCAAAGGTTTCATACTGTTTTCTTACTTCGGTCTCTCTCTCCCTGTATATATGTTTGTTTTTGTATTATTAAAAATAAAGTTGACCTCCCAAGGGGGGGTGGTGGCGGGAATATTAAAAAAAAGGAATCCTGATCAGTGATTCGTGGATTATAATGCCTTGATGCAATATGCAAATATACACACAATTCCTCCATTGCTATTAGCTGTGGTTCCTTTAAGCAATGTATTTAATTTAATGATTGAATTATGATATAGTACTCCTGAGTGAGTGAGTGAGTGAGTCCCTGCATGCACTGAATTAGTATCTTTCTGACACATAAGCGAGCCGTGGGAAAAACATTGAAACATGAAAATACATTTATTGAAATAAAAGTATATAGTTTTTCCCATATGTTTGAACATACTGCAACATATAGATCAGCCATCATCAATTCTGCACCTTCCAAATCTGTCCCTGGTTTTCTATTCTCAATGGTAATTAAAAAATAAATTATGCTACTGATTGGCCAGACTTCACACCTGATTCCTAGGTAAAGGAAAGGTGGAAAACCAGCAGTTCTCAGATCTCGAGAACTGTGATTTGACTATCTTTGACGTAGATTATTATTAATGCAGCCTTTTTTGTCGTTTTTATAAATTCTGGACCTCACTGTACAAACTAACATCAAAGGATATGCATAGTAATGTAAAAAAATATAAAATTAACTCAACTGCATAGGTTATTTTGTCTTTCTAATTCTCCCTCTCTATTACTAGCCTAAGCCCATTATGCTTACACCATCCCCACTGTTTACCTGTCACAAGGTTTCCAAGAAACAACTATTTTAATGTTCCTGGGAAGACCACATTAAGTATATTTGAATCTCATTTAATACACAGATAAATTCAGGAGAACAAATGTAATTGTTTCCATCAGCTGGAACAATCATGTAAATCTCAGATGCTTCCTATCTTCTTGACTTTGAAAACACAATCTGATTTCACACAAGCGAAGGAACGGTGTTGTTTTGGGTATTTTTTTTAAATAAAGTTATTTTAGATTTTTCCATTTTTCTCCCAATTTGGTAGCCAGTTTTACCCTATCTTATGCAATTAGTGTTAGCTGAGGGATACACCGCCCCTCGGCGGCCCGAAGGTATCTGGCGATCCGAGAACAACACGCCTTCTTCAAGCCACTGCCGCCTCACAGCAAGGAGGTCCTGGGTTCGAATCCCCGTCGGCCGGGGCCTCTCTGTGCGGAGTTTGCATGTTCTCCCCGTGTCTGCGTGGGTTTCCTCCGGGTACTCCGGTTTCCTCCCACAGTCCAAAGACATGCACGTTAGGCTGATTGGAGAGTCTAAATTGCCCGTAGGTATGAGTGTGTGAGTGAATGGTGTGTGTGCCCTGCGATGGACTGGCGACCTGTCCAGGGTGTATTCCTGCCTTTCGCCCAATGTATGCTGGGATAGGCTCCAGCCCCCCTGCGACCCTGATCAGGATAAGCGGGTTCAGATAATGGATGGATGGATGGATAGATTTTTCCATTTTTCTCCCAATTTGGTAGCCAGTTTTACCCTATCTCATGCAATTAGTGTTAGCTGAGGGATACACCGCTCACACCCCGTCCCTCGGCGGCCCGAAGGTATCTGGCGATCCGAGAACAACACGCCTTCTTCAAGCCATCTCGTCTCATGCTCGTGACCATGTTTCCAAGGCGCCCGGGGTGCTGTTGTGTGCGGTGATCCGCTAACCCTGCCAAGTCCCTCCCTCTGGAGCAGCAAGCCAATTGTGCCACTCCACAAGAGCCGGCAAAACTTGACTTTTGGCAGGACCAGGAATAAAACCCCGGTCCTCGATGTGCAACTGCAACTGTTTTTTGTATCTTATCTATTACAACATAAGCATATTTTTGCACTGTAACCAACAGGGTAAAGAGCATTCCACACCTTGTGACAGTACATACCATACCTTGTGACCATACCTACAGGCAATTTGGACTCTCCAATCAGCCTAACCTGCATGTCTTTGGACTGTGGGAGGAAACCGGAGTTCCCGGAAGAAACCCACACAAACACAGGGAGAACATGCAAACTCGACCGGGATTCGAACCCAGGACCTCCTTGCTGTGAGGCGGCAGTGCTAATCACTGCACCATCCGTGCCGCTGTGACAGTCATTAGCACTGTAAATTCAAGCTTTACTGCAAATATATATAGAAAAACATTGGATATGATCAGCCATTAACGGTATTTGTGATGCTGAACAGAAGGCAATAAAGTATTTGCAATCAGGTGTGACACTAACTATAACTTTAGTGCATGAGAGTGCAGCACAGTCACAGAATTAAGAAATCAGATGGAGAGATGTTTCCCTTCCATGGCAATACAGAAAGAATTACACTTTGCATGGTTTTATTGATCAATTTGTACAGTTTACCAGCACATCATGTAAGTTACACTAGATGATGTTCCACTTCCATTGTGTGCTCTGGTTGGTTGCGTAATGAGTAAAGTCCGAAAGGCAAGTAGACACTGTTAACTCCATTGGAGTAGATTTACAGCACAGAGGGCTTCAGTATATTTTTCAGCTGTGCTTGGGGTGCTTTCTGTTCAAAATGCTGCTGTATTCCTTGCTAGAGGGGCTTGATATCAAAGGGCTTCTAGTTTTCCTAATTGCCTTCCTTCTGATTACAGACTTTCTGAAACACAGAAACCCCCCCAACTTCCCTCCTGGACCGTGGAGCTTGCCTGTCGTGGGAAATGTCTTCCATATAGACGCCAAACAACCACACATTTACCTGACAAAGGTAAGAATAACCTGTAAGAATGTTATGCGTCATATATCAATCTACCATTGAATAAATTCAGTTAAACTACTCATCATGCCTGATAATAATTAGAGCCGGGATTCAAAGCTGATTTAAGCTTTCGAAACTGGTTGTACAACGGATGGGTCTGGTCCATTGTCTCTATTAGTCAGTTTGCGTTCAGCCCTGCCAATATCCACAATATACGCTACATGGAATGTTCACACATCAATATTACTTCGCGTTTGTAGATCACCGTCATCTACTTTGTAACTGAAATTAAATCATTTTGCCAGTGGTAACGTACAAAACTAAAACGTGATTCTAAAGTGTCCTTTGATCTTCTTGGGGATTTGTAAAGGAGTAGGAATGAAAATAATATAACTAAGGCAACATCCTCGGATAGAAATACCAGCAAGACCAACAAACCAACAACTGCACGTAATCTGGCAGTGTCAAGATAAACGTGTAGTGTTACAACAAAGACAAATGACGTTGCAGTGGGGATACGTTACATAACATTACGTTGCATTACATTAATGGCATTTGGCAGACGTACAGTCCTGTGCAAAAGTTTTAGGTGGGTGTGAAAAAATGCTGTAAAGTAAGAATGTTTTCAAAAATAGTAATGTTAAAAGTTTATTTTTACCAATTAACAAAATGCAAAGTGAGTGAACAGAAGAAAAATCTAAATCAAATCAATATTTGGCGTGACTACCCTTTGCCTTCAAACCAGAATCAATTCTTCTAGGTACACTTGTCCAGGTTCTCTGGAGTGATGAGTCAAAAAAGGGTGGTCGCACCAAATATTGATTTGATTTAGATTTTTCTTCTGTTCATTCACTTTTTCTGTTCATGCATTTTGTTAATTTATAAAAATAAACTATTAGCATTTCTATTTTTGAAAACATTCTTATTTTACAGCATTTTTTCACACCTGCCTTTTGCACAGTACTGCACAACAAAGTGCAAAGTGCATACACATAACCAGGGATAAGTGCGCTGAAAGTCCTTAGAGGGAAGTACCATTTCAACTGCTGCCTGTAAAACAAAGATAAGGACTAGGGCGTTGATCATCAGTTTTTATTTATTAATAGTAATACAAATGTATGAATAAACTGCTTACCTAGCAAAACAAAGCTAGCAAAGGTATCATCCTAATGACACAAGTAAATAACACAGGTAAAGACAACAGTTAAGGTTTTGTTGTGCAGGTAGCAATTGAAATTGTACTTCCCTCTGGGATCTTTCAGTGCACTTATCCCTGGTTATGGGTATGCACTCTGTTGTACGTCGCTCTGGATAAGATGCCAAATGCCATTAATGTAAGGTTTACAGGGTGGTAGGTAGAAATGAGAAATGATACAAAACGCCACTATTTGAAGTACGCTTTAACACTCTTCAAGTGGTGACATCAACATCGTCACATCATCATGAAGCTTGCTCATTCTCAAATCTGTGAGTTGTGTCCTCAGGGGTCTGTTGGCACCTTCATGCATATGTTTTGCGATTGCCTCACTGCAAATTAGTTTTGGAACGAAGTGGCCGTAACTTATCCAATATTGTTGGCAGAGATATTCCATGCTGTCCTAGAGTACTCATTTCGAATGACAATTCAAAACTAGATTTATCGCGTGTGGTTGGCTGGTTGGCCTCACGGCAGCTAAAAAGATGCTTGCACAAAGGTGGAAGCCATCGCATGCTTTTCCTAGTTTCACTGGGTGAATAGCTTTTATCAAATTATTTCTATAGAAACATCAATCATGCAGATAGGAGATTGGATGCCTGGCATTGGGCAGTTGCTGATGTGAGGTTTTTGTTTTGATTTCAGGTATGTGGTTTGGGTTGTGTCCTTGTTTTGTCCTGTTAGGGGGCGGATTTCAAAAGACAAGTGCAAGGAACTGTTCGGTCAGTTAAAAAATATCTCTGAAATTAAGTTCATTTTGGTTCATTTTGCTCATTTGATGACCACACATTATTCAAGCTTTTATTTCATCCTGTCTGGACTGATTTACTCCCCTTTACTCAGTATTAACTGGTTAATTACTGTTCTGCAATTTGTCCAAAATGCAGCTGCTAGGCTCGTAACTGGAATGCCTCCTTGGATTTTATTTGATTTTATTTTACTTTATTTTATTAATTACAAGGCGGCCCTGCAGAGGTGTTAACTTCAATCTTCAGATAAAGCTCTGCTTTCAGTTCAAGTCAAGACTGGTACCAAAAGGAGACTGGGCTTTCACCACCAGGGCACCTAAACTTTGGAATGACTTGCCTTTTGAAATGTGTTCAGCAAGCTCTATATGTTAATTTATGTCCCAACTTTTAAAAGTAGCTTTTTACTGAATTTTGCTGATCTTGTGCTTCTGTGTTCTTGTGTCTATGCATAGTGTAAGTGTATTCATATTCTAGGTGTACGTACTGTATATACACAGTCCAAGTTGGGAGCTTTATTGTGTTACGTTGCATCTGATCTTACTGTTTACATGAGGTAATCTTAGTCATGGATAAGTTTATGCTTGGTAGTAGTTATTACAATGGGAAACCCTGAAAAACTGCTAAACTGTCTGTGCTATGTATGAGGTATTTCCTACCAACTCATAACATACCTGCCATACCAATATTTCATGTTCCAATGTGAACTATTATCTATTGGTAGTGTATCAGATGGGTCACTACTGTAAATATCAGTGGCTTCACTTTCCCTTTCCTATTGTAGAGATATCAGACTCAGTTCTGTAAATGTAATTTCTCACACTATGCAAAGCAGAAAATTCATGGAATGTTCAGAGAAAATAAATTGCAGCAAGCTGCCAACATAAGCAGAAGTCCTGATAACTGTTTACCTTCTAAGCTGTTAATATCCCCTTTGAAATTGGTGTAACTTAAATTAAATCCACACGTAGAAAGCTAAACCACTGGTGATGAATTGTTCGTCTCATTTTCAAAGCTGGCCAAGGTTTACGGGAATATCTTCAGCATCCGCCTGGGTAGAGATAAGACCGTACTTGTGACAGGGTACAGAATGGTGAAGGAAGCATTGGTTACTCAAGCAGAGAACTTTGTGGATCGGCCTCCAAGCCCAATGGCTGACAGACTCTATTCAGGAACAGGTAAGTGTCACTGTCTACAATCACATCTCTCATTTTCCTCTAAAAATTATGAGCAAAAAAGCTATATAAAATAAACAGTACAAATAATGAACTGATGAACTGAACTATATTTCCATCAGTATAGGTTCTAAGATGTCCAAAACCTCAACCATCAAAACATTTTGCTTTTTGTCTGTACTCTACAGTACAGTAGTGAACCTTATTGATCAGAATGAAAACAGAAGCAAAATGAACATGTAAATTCCGCCCAGGCATATTCATGAGCAATGGCTACAAGTGGAGGAAACAGAGGCGATTCGCTCTCACCACCTTGAAGAATTTTGGATTGGGAAAGAAATCCTTGGAGTCTGTCATCTGTGAGGAGGCCCAATTCCTCCAAGAAGTGATTGAGCGGGAGCAAGGTAAAGCATCAACTAAACAAGGGAGAGGATTGGAAGGCTCAGATTCCCCTCAATATGTTACAAACTCACTCTGTATGCTCATCTGTTCATCATGTCTCCAGATCAAGTAATTTACAGGATGATTAATGTTACATTTTCAAGAAGAAATCAATGAGTGTTAGAAATTTCATGGAAATGTATTAAGTTGGATGGAAGAAACAAATGCTTAGTCAACAGCTCATGCAAGGCTGTAATTTTAAAAGGCTTAGTATGTCGAACAATAGTGTAAATGTCAATGACATCTGAATATTAAATCTGAATATTAAAGTTATCTTCCTCTTCATTCATAGGTAACCCCTTTGATCCCCACTTGCTTCTCAACAATTCAGTCTCCAATATCATCTGCTTTATGGTTTTTGGACACAGGTTTGATTATAGTGATCAAAATTTTCAAATTCTCCTGAAGCTGTTGTCAGAAACACTTAAGTTGGAAGGTTCCATATGGGCACAGGTAGGAGCGGTTTCCACTGAAAGGTTTATAATAGTATCTTTAATGTTAATATATGGATATTTGTCATAAAAATAACAATAACAGCTACACTGAATGCCCCGTTCAGATGCAATATTGATATCTGAGATTACTGTAAATAGCTGCGACATTCCTTATGAAACTGTAAATCCTCACTATGAATTCATATTTTCCTATTCAGCTCTATGAAGCTTTTCCCACTGTGATGAAGTTTCTTCCAGGACCACATAATGAAATCTTCACACATTACAAAGAACTCTGTACATTTGTGAGAGGGGAACTGGAGAAGCACAAGGAGGACTGGGACCCATGTGTCCCACGTGACTATATGGACTCCTTCCTTGCTGAGATAGAATGTGTAAATGTTTCTTTTTTCCTGTTGCACTAATGATCATATTCATATCAATCATGGATTACAATTGTGAACATTGGCATGTTCCTTTGTGCTGCTTGTACACTCAGTGAGCACTTTATTAGGTATTTATTAGACTTACTTTTTAGACTTCTACTGCTGTAGCCTGTCTACTTAGAGTTATTATGCGTTGTGTGTTCAGCGATGCTCTTCTGCATAGCACTGTTGTAATGTGTGGTTATTTCCATTACTGTCACCTTCCTGTCAGCTTATACTAGTCTGGCTATTCTCCTCTGACGTCTCTCATTAACAAGGTGTTTCTGTCTGCAGAACTGCTGCTCACTTTTTTGCACCGTTCTTTGCAAACTCTAGAGACTAGTGTGTGTAAATCCCAGCTGATCAGCAGTTTCTGAGATACTCAAACCACCTTGTCTGCCACCAACAATCATTCCATGGTCAAAGTCACTCAATCACATGAATAGGTAGGTGTAATAAAGTAATAAGTATTTCCTAATAAAGTGCTCGGTGAGTGTATATTTATAATAGACATCTGATTTTTCTGAAAGAAGCATACTGTAGCACATGGGAAACGTCAATCCAAAAGTACCAAAAAGCTTCTGGTGATGCAAAATCCATGTTGAGTCAATTGTTAACCTTAACCATTTAATCCTCTTCTCTGCAATAGACTTACATTAAAATAAGGCGCACATCATATTTAACTGGGCTGCAGAAAATAACCTGCAATCTTAAAAATGAAAAATCTGATTCACATTTCTTTTGTCAGAATAAGCATGACCCTGAGGCCGGCTTTGATGAGTTTAACCTGATCATGTGTGCTTTGGACCTGTTTCTTGCTGGAACTGAAACCACCTCCACCACACTGCGTTGGGCCTTGCTCTACATGATGAAATACCCTGACATCCAAGGTGCATGGTTCCCAACAGATTTCCTAAAGCAACCCTCCTACTTTACAGTTTGATTTTATAATTGTATTAATTATTTGATAAAAATATATATTTAATTCGACGAAAAATTCAAAGGTCTAATGAATCCTCAATGAACATTTCAAGGCAAGTGAATCCCACACAATCATGGAAGGGAAAATAGATCAAATAGAGGAGGAGGAGGAAGAATTTGTCGATATGTAATAACAAAAATAAACAATGAAACTAAAATTACTGTTCCAACTTGTACTGTACTGTACCTGCTTATTACTATTACTTTAACACACAATTAGTTATAGTTTAGCCTGTGGCTAAAACTTTATGAATAATTTTATTACTTTAAGTGGTCATTCATTTTGGACTTATCCCACTACAGAGAAGGTCCAAGCGGAGATTGACAGAGTAATTGGGCAGTCACGCTTACCCTCCATGGCAGACAGAGCCAACATGCCCTACACTGATGCTGTGATACATGAGATACAGAGGATGGGCAACATTGTGCCCCTCAATCCCTTCAGAATGGCCAGCAAAGACACAACACTAGGAGGATACTTTCTTCCAAAGGTAAGAAGCTCAACAGGTACTTTATATGTTTGAAATGTAGGGGTATAAATCTTCCTTTGTCACAATTATTCTTTTTTAACAATTCTATTAATTTCACAAAAATATAAATGGCCCACAAAGTACAAGCCCTTGAATGAGGACATTTCTTGTAACTGCTAGCCAAATAATTTGGTCAAATACCTTAATATAATGTCTGCTGCCATCTGCTTCATTTACAGAGGAATGTGTACAGTGTAACATCTATGAAACTACAAACAGAATAATGTCCATTGTCTAAGCACAAACGCCCTTATAACGTGAAGAAAACTAAACTAAATGAATATTTTACACTTCTTTGCATACAGCTTGCCAATTCTAAAAATCCAAAGTTTTTTTAGAAACTGCAGTCTCGGTATTTTCGGTGTTTAGGGCACGTCGGTATTGGCGAACTTGACCTCAGTGATGTTTGACAAGACCGTGTGGGAGACACCACATACTTTCAACCCCGGACACTTCCTGGATTCTGATGGCAAGTTTGTGAGACAGGATGCATTCATGCCCTTCTCAGCAGGTAACGGGAATACAATTGTATGCACTGAATTGCAGGCAGGACAAGTAGTCGTTTGTTAATTAACATGGTGCTTCTCATCAGGTAAGAGAGTGTGCCTGGGGGAGCAGCTGGCTAAGATGGAGCTTTTTCTCTTCTTCGTCATCATCTTCCAAAAATTCAGCTTCTCCCCTGTCCAGGGTGTAGAGCTAAACCTGGAAGGTGAAATCGGAACCACCTTGACTCCAGTTCCTTTTAACATCTGTGCCTCCCTTCGTTAAAATGCCTTTAGTAAACATTCCAAAGCTGAAAATAGGACAGATTTTGCATGCAATGTATGTAAAAATCCATGCTTCTACCTGAAATAAATACTGTCCCCGAAACATTTCTGTGGTTTCTCACATTCTCTCTTGCCAGAAGGCCCATCTGAAAAAACTGTATATTCTGCGAGTTGCAGACTAATTGGAGAAAACAAAGTTGTGCACTCTGTAGGCTCCCACCATTTATTCAGGAAGGTGTTTTTCACACCACAGGATAGCCATTGGAATCCTGATCAGGATTTGGTCCATAAGTATAATATTGGGAAAGAGCAATACCGCCAGTACTTTCAATTAAAATCTGTTTTAAAATATAAAATTAAAATAATGAACAACTACTTACAACCACCTCCGCTAATGGATGAAATCAATAAAATAATCAACACCAAAAAAATAATCTCCAATTTATACAAACT
This sequence comes from Conger conger, assembly GCF_963514075.1. Classification (NCBI taxonomy): domain Eukaryota; kingdom Metazoa; phylum Chordata; class Actinopteri; order Anguilliformes; family Congridae; genus Conger; species Conger conger. Next base: position 17,268,344 of record NC_083763.1, on the reverse strand, counting down.
AATATCAACCACAGACCTAACAATATCCCTCCCCATCCAAGCCTGGGAAAAAGACTTATAAATCAGCTACAATTCAGACTTCTGGACTCAAATCTGTAGGAACACCTTCACGATGACCACCAATACTAACCTGCAACTAATACAATACAAGGTAATTCACAGAACTCGTATCACTCACCAAAATATGTTTAAAATGGGATTTGTGGACTCAGACACTTGCACTCACTGCTCTTTGAATACCCCAGATAATTACTTCCACTCGACCTGGCTCTGCCCACCAACTCACCATTTCTGGAAACAAGTCACAGACCAAATATCTCTCATTATGAGCTGTAGCATTCCACTCTGTCCATCCCTTTGTCTGCTAGGAGACCTCTCAACAATCAACCCACCAAATCAAAATACCAAACCTGTACTCATTGCCCTAGCTATCGCCAAGAAAACCATCCTCTTAAACTGGAAAAGAAGACACAAAATAAACAACACATTGGTCTAATCTACTCAAAGAACACATATCCATGGAACTAATTTCACACCAGCGCCAAAGCTAACACATGGCAAACATTTGGGGTCCTTTCATAAAATCATTCAATTTGCCTGTGGACTAACCCCCCAACACCCAACCTAACCAACATATACTCACATACTCTAGAAACACTATCCATGCAATGCCATATCCTAATCCAACCCATCCATTTTTATTTTATTTTATTTTTTCCCAATCGTTATTTTTATTACTTTTTCTCCTCTTCCCTCCCTTTTTCCATACTATCCATTCAAGGCTCCAATCAACAACCACCCACTTGTCCACCTGTCTGTTTGTCTGTTCATCTTCCTGTCTATCTGCCCGTTGGTCTGCGTGTTCATATGTATACACAAGTCACTCTTTCCACACTTTATAATTCTTTTTATTATTATTCTTTATTTCTTTTTTTTCCATTTATTGTTATTTTTAGTGACTCTGTCTGTTTTGTTTTACCCTCCCCTCAAAGGTTTCATACTGTTTTCTTACTTCGGTCTCTCTCTCCCTGTATATATGTTTGTTTTTGTATTATTAAAAATAAAGTTGACCTCTCAAGGGGGGGTGGTGGCGGGAATATTAAAAAAAAGGAATCCTGATCAGTGATTCGTGGATTATAATGCCTTGATGCAATATGCAAATATACACACAATTCCTCCATTGCTATTAGCTGTGGTTCCTTTAAGCAATGTATTTAATTTAATGATTGAATTATGATATAGTACTCCTGAGTGAGTGAGTGAGTGAGTCCCTGCATGCACTGAATTAGTATCTTTCTGACACATAAGCGAGCCGTGGGAAAAACATTGAAACATGAAAATACATTTATTGAAATAAAAGTATATAGTTTTTCCCATATGTTTGAACACACTGCAACATATAGATCAGCCATCATCAATTCTGCACCTTCCGAATCTGTCCCTGGTTTTCTATTCTCAATGGTAATTAAAAAATAAATTATGCTACTGATTGGCCAGACTTCACACCTGATTCCTAGGTAAAGGAAAGGTGGAAAACCAGCAGTTCTCAGATCTCGAGAACTGTGATTTGACTATCTCTGACATAGATTATTATTAGTGCAGTCTTTTTTGTCGTTTTTATAAATTCTGGAGCTCACTGTACAAACTAACATCAAAGGATATGCATAGTAATGTAAAAAAATATAAAATTAACTCAACTGCATAGGTTATTTTGTCTTTCTAATTCTCCCTCTCTATTATTAGCCTAAGCCCATTTTGCTTACACCATCCCCACTGTTTACCTGTCACAAGGTTTCCAAGAAACAACTATTTTAATGTTCCTGGGAAGACCACATTAAGTATATTTGAATCTCATTTAATACACAGATAAATTCAGGAGAACAAATGTAATTGTTTCCATCAGCTGGAACAATCATGTAAATCTCAGATGCTTCCTATCTTCTTGACATTGAAAACACAATCTGATTGAACACAAGCGAAGGAACGGTGTTGTTTTGGGTATTTTTTTTAAATAAAGTTATTTTAGATTTTTCCATTTTTCTCCCAATTTGGTAGCCAGTTTTACCCTATCTCATGCAATTAGTGTTAGCTGAGGGATACACCGCCCACACCCCGTCCCTCGGCGGCCCGAAGGTATCTGGCGATCCGAGAACAACACGCCTTCTTCAAGCCATCTCGTCTCATGCTCGTGACCATGTTTCCAAGGCGCCCGGGGTGCTGTTGTGTGCGGTGATCCGCTAACCCTGCCAAGTCCCTCCCTCTGGAGCAGCAAGCCAATTGTGCCACAACATAAGCATATTTTTGCACTGTAACCAACAGGGTAAAGAGCATTCCACACCTTGTGACAGTACATACCACACCTTGTGAGCATACCTACAGGCAATTTGGACTCTCCAATCAGCCTAACCTGCATGTCTTTGGACTGTGGGAGGAAACCAGAGTTCCCGGAAGAAACCCACGCAAACACAGGGAGAACATGCAAAACTCGACCGGGATTCAAACCCAGGACCTCCTTGCTGTGAGGCGGCAGTGCTAACCACTGCACCATCCGTGCCGCCGTGACAGTCATTAGCACTGTAAATTCAAGCTTTACTGCAAATATATATAGAAAAAACATTGGATATGATCAGCCATTAACGGTATTTGTGATGCTGAACAGAAGGCAATAAAGTATTCGCAATCAGGTGTGACACTAACTATAACTTTAGTGCATGAGAGTGCAGCACAGTCACAGAATTAAGAAATCAGATGGAGAGATGTCTCTATGTTTCCCTTCCATGGCAATACAGAAAGAATTACACTTTGCATGGTTTTATTGATCAATTTGTACAGTTTACCAGCACATCATGTAAGTTACACTAGATGATGTTCCACTTCCATTGTGTGCTCTGGTTGGTTGCGTAATACACAGCGTCCGTTGTGAGTAAAGTCCGAAAGGCAAGTAGACACTGTTAACTCCATTGGAGTAGATTTACAGCACAGAGGGCTTCAGTATATTTTTCAGCTGTGCTTGGGGTGCTTTCTGTTCAAAATGCTGCTGTATTCCTTGCTAGAGGGGCTTGATATCAAAGGGCTTCTAGTTTTCCTAATTGCCTTCCTTCTGATTACTGACTTTCTGAAACACAGAAACCCCCCCAACTTCCCTCCTGGACCGTGGAGCTTGCCTGTCGTGGGAAATGTCTTCCATATAGACGCCAAACAACCACACATTTACCTGACAAAGGTAAGAGTAACCCGTAAGAATGTTATGCGTCATATATCAATCTGCCATTGAAGTTAAACTATTCATCATCCCTGATAAAAATTCCAGCTTGGATTGTAAGATGATTTAAGGTGTTCTTTCGACACTGGTTGTACAACGGATAGGTCTGGTCCATTGACTCTATTGGTCAGTTTGCGTTCCTGCCAATATCCACGATATACGCACTGCTACATGGAATGTTCACACATCTTGTAATATTACTCCGCGTTTGTAGATCACCGTCATCTACTTTGTAACCGAAATTAAATAATTTTGCCGCTGGTAACCTACAAAACTAAAACGTGATTCTAAAGTGTCCTTTGACCTTCTTGGCGATTTGTAAAGGAGTAGGAACAACAACAACAAAAAATAGAACTAAGGCAACATCCTCGGATAGAAATACCAGCAAGACCAACACACCAATAACTGCACGTAATTTGGCAGTGTCAAGATAAACATGTGGTGTTCCAACAAAGACAAATGACTTTTTGCAAATGCGTCGGTGTCGTCAGGTATAACGTAAACTAGCTTGCTAACGTTAGTGCAGTGGGGATACGTTACATTACATTACATTACATTACATTATTGGCATTTGGCAGACGCTCTTATCCAGAGCGACGTACAACAAAGTGCAAAGTGCATACCCATAACCAGGGACAAGTGCGCTGAAAGACCCTTGAGGGAAGTACAATTTCAACTGCTACCTGTACAACAAAGATAAGGACTAGGGCCCATTTGATCATCATATATTTTTTTAATGTTAAAATTGTAATACCGCAACACGCAAATGTATAAATAAACTGCCTACCTAGCCAAACAAAACTAGCGAATTTATCCTCCTAATGACACAAGTAAATAACAGAGGTAAAGACAACAGTTAAAGGTAGAATAGGTACGATTTTTGTGTTAAAACATTGTTGCAAGACCATTGTAAATCCCTTCCTATCATTGAAAAAGGCTCACTGACATGTTGACACACGCTCTGCCTGTGTTTATAGTTATTAAATTCGGGTTTCAAAGTGCACGTTTGTCGGGCAGTCAAATGTATCAAAACATTGTACAGCTATACAGCAATTGAAGCTTATTGGTTGAAAAATGGTTCCAACTCCCACAGCCAATTGCGTGGGGCTTATTTTGATTGTTCCTGACGCTGCCCAAATTGCACTCCAGACAAGCAATCACTGAAACTCTGTGTACTATTGCTTATTATCCAAGCGAAGACTACATATGGAGTTATAAAACAATACCAGTTTGATATCGGTAGCAGCACGCAAATTAGCTATAGTTAGCAAGAAGAAATCTCCACTGACGAGTATTGTTTTCTAACAAGATAAGCAATACTATACAGAGTTTCAGTGATCGCTTGTCTGGAGTTCAATTTGGGCAGCTACACGTTCCTTTTGTCTTTTCACATGTTCAATTATCCGTAAACCTTTTATTTCTCTCAGACTGTAAATTGCAGTCGCATCGTTTGTGGTAAACTATCATATCTTAGTTATATAGCCAGCTAGTTATGCAGCCAAATAACTTGTTTGCTCACAATATAGTTGGTCAGCTTTCCAAAACAGTGCACGAGAACACTGAACTGTATAATAACGATTTATATTAGGCTTTATATTCATAGACTGTGGGAAGCATAAACAGTGTTGTGGTTTGAGGTTGTCTGTTGTTGCAATTCCTCTCGACCGTTTTACCTTAAGTGAAATTACCTATTGTACCTTAAAGGTGCGGATGTTACTGTGGCTACACCGGGAATCAAACCACCAACACTTTCGGGTCCCAGTCATATACCTTAACCACTAAGCTACAGGCCGCCTTTAGAACTTTAGAAGTAGCTCATTGGATTGTTTTACATAGAAAAGGAAGACGAGATACCGGATGGTAGTTCTAGATCAGGGGTTGGCAACCCTGGTCCTGGAGAGCCACATGGTGTGCTGGCTTTCGTTGTTACTTGGCATTAATTGATCAATGAAAGCCGTTGATTACACAGTTAACTCACCTCACCTGGTTTCTTGGGTCTGAATCGGTTACTTATTTTACGGTGGAGACGAAAGCCAGGACACCCTGCGGCTCTCCAGGACCAGGGTTGCCGACCACTGTTCTAGATGATAGAGGGGTCCAGAGTAGCCTTTTTTCTGGGCCCTCTTGGAGGATGATGGAAAACAGCCAGAAGGGGGAGTTTACAGGGAGGAGATACATTATTGCAATATCGTTGCTTAGCTAACGTTAGTGCAGCGGGATATCATTATTGCTAGCAGCTAAAGTTAATACCGTTGCTTAGCTACTGTAGTGGGGATACATTATTGCTAGCTAATGTTGCTTAACTAGTGTAGTGGGGACACATTATTGCTGGCTAACATTAGCAATATCCGTTGCTTAGCAAACAAAAAACTACTGTTCAGCGGAAGAATACATTTACATTAAAACATAATTCCATTAAAAATACATTCATTTAAAGTTTGTCTTGTCTTTCTTTTGTGAAATTTTGGTAACGGTTGAATAAAAGCGTTATTGAACTCAAACCTCTGGTGATGAGTTGTTTCTCTCATTTTCAAAGTTGGCCAAGGTTTACGGGAATGTCTTCAGCATCCGCCTGGGTAGAGATAAGACCGTACTTGTGACAGGGTACAGAATGGTGAAGGAAGCATTGGTTACTCAAGCAGAGAACTTTGTGGATCGGCCTCCAAGCCCAGTGGCTGACAGAATCTATTCAGGAACAGGCAAGTGTCACTGTCTACAATCACATCTATCATTTTCCTCTAAAAATGGTGAGCAAAAAAAGCTATATAAAATAGACTGTACAAATAATGAACTGATGAACTGAACTATATTTCCATCAGTATAGGTTCTAAGATGTCCAAAACCTCAACCATCAAAACATTTGTAAAATGCTGTTTGTCTGTACTCTACAGTACAGTAGTGAATCTTATTGATCAGAATGAAAACAGAAGCAAAATGAACCTGTCAATTCCGCCCAGGCATATTCATGAGCAATGGCTACAAGTGGAGGAAACAGAGGCGATTCGCTCTCACCACCTTGAAGAACTTTGGATTGGGAAAGAAATCTTTGGAGTCTGTCATCTGTGAGGAGGCCCAATTCCTCCAAGAAGAGATTGAGCGGGAGCAAGGTAAAGCATCAACTAAACATGGGAGAGGATTGGAAGGCTCAGATTCCCCTCAATATGTTACAAACTCACTCTGTATGCTCATCTGTTCATCATGTCTCCAGATCAAGTAATCTACAGTACTATTATTGTTACATTTTCAAGAAGAAATCAATGAATGTTAGAAATTTCATGGAAATGTATTAAGTTGGATGGAAGAAACAAATGCTTAGTCAACAGCTCATGCAAGGCTGTAATTTTAAAAGGCTTAGTATGTCGAACAATAGTGTAAATGTCAATGACATCTGAATATTAAATCTGAATATTAAAGTTATCTTCCTCTTCATTCATAGGTAACCCCTTTGATCCCCACTTGCTTCTCAACAATTCAGTCTCCAATATCATCTGCTTTATGGTTTTTGGACACAGGTTTGATTATAGTGATCAAAATTTTCAAATTCTCCTGAAGCTGTTGTCAGAAACACTTAAGTTGGAAGGTTCCATATGGGCACAGGTAGGAGCGGTTTCCACTGAAAGGTTTATAATAGTATCTTTAATGTTAATATATGGATATTTGTCATAAAAATAACAATAACAGCTACACTGAATGCCCCGTTCAGATGCAATATTGATATGTGAGATTACTGTAAATAGCTGCGACATTCCTTATGAAACTGTAAATCCTCACTATGAATTCATATTTTCCTATTCAGCTCTATGAAGCTTTTCCCACTGTGATGAAGTTTCTTCCAGGACCACATAATGAAATCTTCACACATTACAAAGAACTCTGTACATTTGTGAGAGGGGAGCTGGAGAAGCACAAGGAGGACTGGGACCCATGTGTCCCACGTGACTATATGGACTCCTTCCTTGCTGAGATAGAACGTGTAAATGTTTATTTTTTCCTGTTGCACTAATGATCATATTCATATCAATCATGGATTACAATTGTGAACATTGGCATGTTCCTTTGTGCTGCTTGTACACTCAGTGAGCACTTTATTAGGTATTTATTAGACTTACTTTTTAGACTTCTACTGCTGTAGCCTGTCTACTTAGAGTTATTATGCGTTGTGTGTTCAGAGATGCTCTTCTGCATAGCACTGTTGTAATGTGTGGTTATTTCCATTACTGTCACCTTCCTGTCAGCTTTTACTAGTCTGGCTATTCTCTGACGTGTCTCATTAACAAGGTGTTTCTGTCTGCTGAACTGCTGCTCACTTCTTTTGCTTTTTGCACCATTCTTTGCAAACTCTAGAGACTAGTCTTGTCTGCCACCAACAATCATTCCATGGTCAAAGTCACTCAATCACATGAATAGGTAGGTGTAATAAAGTAATAAGTAGTTCCTAATAAAGTGCTCGGTGAGTGTATATTCATAATACAGACATCTGAGGTTGGTGAAAGCATACTGTAGCACATAGGAAACTTCAATCCAAAAGTACCAAAAAGCTTCTGGTGATGCAAAATCCATGTTGAGTCCATTTTTAACCTAAACCATTTAATCCTATTCTCTGCAATAGACTTCCATTAAAATAAGGCGCACATCATATTTAACTGGGCTGCAGAAAATAACCTGCAATCTTAAAAATGAAAAATATGATTGACATTTCTTTTGTCAGAATAAGCATGACCCTGAGGCTGGCTTTGATGAGTTGAACCTGATCATGTGTGCTTTGGACCTGTTTCTTGCTGGAACTGAAACCACCTCCACCACACTGCGTTGGGCCATGCTCTACATGATGAAATACCCTGACATCCAAGGTGCATGGTTCCCAACAGATTTCCTAAAGCAACCCTCCTACTTTACAGTTTGATTTTATAATTGCATTGATTATTTGATAAAAATATATATTTAATTCGACGAAAAATTCAAAGGTCTAATGAATGGTCAATGAACATTTCAAGGCAAGTGAATCCCACACAATCATGGAAGGGAAAATAGATCAAATAGAGGAGGAGGAGGAAGAATATGTCGATATGTAATAACAAAAATAAACAATGAAACTAAAATTACTGTTCCAACTGTACTGTACCTGATTATTACTATTACTTTAACACACAATTAGTTATAGTTTAGCCTGTGGCTAAAACTTTATGAATAATTTTATTACTTTAAGTGGTCATTCATTTTGGACTTATCCCACTACAGAGAAGGTCCAAGAGGAGATTGACAGAGTAATTGGGCAGTCACGCTTACCCACCATGGCAGACAGAGCCAACATGCCCTACACTGATGCTGTGATACATGAGATACAGAGGATGGGCAACATTGTGCCCCTCAATGCCTTCAGAATGGCCAGCAAAGACACAACACTAGGAGGATACTTTCTTCCAAAGGTTAGAAGCTCAACAGTTACTTTATATGTTTGAAATGTCAGGGTATAAATCCTTTGTCACAATTATTCTTTTTTAACAATTCTATTAATTTCACAAAAATATAAATGGCCCACAAAGTACAAACCCTTGAATGAGGACATTTATTGTAACTGCTAGCCGAATAATTTGGTCAAATACCTTAATATAATGTCTGCTGCCATCTGCTTCATTTACAGAGGAATGTGTACAGTGTAACATCTATGAAACTACAAACAGAATAATGTCCATTGTCTAAGCACAAACGCCCTTACAACGTGAAGAAAACTAAACTAAATGAATATTTTACACTTCTTTGCATACAGCTTGCCAATTCTAAAAATCCAAAGTTTTTTTAGAAACCGCAGTCTCAATATTTTTGGTGTTTAGGGCACGTCGGTATTGACGAACTTGAACTCAGTGATGTTTGACAAGACCGTGTGGGAGACACCACATACTTTCAACCCCGGACACTTCCTGGATTCTGATGGCAAGTTTGTGAGACAGGATGCATTCATGCCCTTCTCAGCAGGTAACAGGAATACAATTGTATGCACTGAATTGCAGGCAGGACAAGTAGTCGTTTGTTAATTAACATGGTGCTTCTCATCAGGTAAGAGAGTGTGCCTGGGGGAGCAGCTGGCTAAGATGGAGCTTTTTCTGTTCTTCGTCATCTTCTTCCAAAAATTCAGCTTCTCCCCTGTTCAGGGTGTAGAGCTAAACCTGGAAGGTGAAATCGGAGGTACCCTGACACCAGTTCCTTTCAAGATCTGTGCCTCCCTTCGTTAAAGTGCCTTTAGTAAACATTCAAAAGCTGAAAATAGGACAGGTTTTGCATGCAATGTATGTCAAAATCCATGCTTCTACTTGAAATAAATACTGTCCCCAAAACATTCCTGTGGTCTCACATCTCTCTTGCCAGATGGCCCATCTGAAAAAACTGTATACTAGACTAGCTGGAGAAAACTCACTCAGGAAAAGCGAGTAAAAGTGAGGAAAGGTTGCGCACTCTATAAGCTCCCATTTATTCAGGAAGTAGTTGAAAAAAAACAATGTTTTTCAACCACAGGACAGCCATTGGAATCCTGATTAGTGATTGATGGAAAGTCAACCGTGCGAAAAAAAAAAAAGAAAAAGAAATTGTCATTATAGTGTCTTGATGTAATCTACACACAATTCCTCTATTGCTGAGGTCCCTTTAAGCATGTTGTTGAGGGAAGCTATAATGTATTGACACAGTAATTATTGCCTTTGTCAACAGGTCAAAAATAACCAGATAAGACATAAGGGCTTTTCACAGGGATTTGAACAGACAAAAATATATTAAAAAGAACTTTATTTTAATTAATTTCAAAAGTACATCCAAATTTTTACTCCATTGGTAAATTACATTTCATTCAGCATATTTTTTCTGACAGAGTAATCTGAGGAATTACAATTTTGGTTTCATCCAGTACAATTTTGAGATTTAAATCCACCGTTCTACTTTTAAGTAAATTCAATTTCTTCAGATTCAATTTATCTAAACAGTATTTATGCATGACACAAATTTGATACGCATTTTTTAAATAAACAGGTATGCTGGACTGAATTTGAGACCGCAGCTTTCTTGATGATATTGAACTTGCGCAACTTAAGGTGACACAAAAAGTAGCACAGAGCAGACCAGTGCTACGGAGTTCCTGATGCCCTATGGCCCAGCTTGCAAACCCATCTTAGGCTGTGCCTTTTATCTATTACAGTTTCCACTGTGAATCAAGAGTTCTATGAAGAACAGTACAATGAGTCACATTCATAATGTATTATGGGTATGTTTACCTATGAGTCCTACTAAACCATGAACTGTAAATATTATCATATTCTGACAGCTTTTTCCATATACTTTATTCAAATGCTGGCATGTAAACCCTGCTTTACTAATGTTGACCAAATAGAATCCTTGTTTGACACTTTTCTGTAGAAAAAAGCCTTTCTAAATGATTTCATTTCATCATTTCACATTTTGTACAAAACGTACCATGTCAAGTCTAATCATTTCAAATTCATCAACATTTCTTTGCAGCCCCTCTACACATATTCACACACGTTTTCCAAGATAAACATGTTCATGTATGCAATATATTTTATCCTTCCTTCAGGAACTCTTTTCTGCACTGCATGATGTGAGTGAAATTATATGCACCACAAAAGAGAAATTATGATGTCCAGCACCAATTTGCCTTTGTTTTTAATGTTATTTGTACACCTAGTTCACAGAGATGGTTCTAGTCTGACTGAAAACATTTGCCAAGGTCATTCTTCAATGAATGGTAGACTCATCTCCAAACTGCATAGCTTAGTCAAAGGATTACACAACACTTCATTCTGGAAGTGATATTCAACTGATAATAGTGCTGAAGTCCTGAAATCATCTAGGTAAATTATTGTTTTAAAAACCCCACAGCTGAAATACACATTGACTGGAGGTATAAATAGAAACACAACATCTGTTGCTTTTCACTTGATTTTGAATCTTGCTGCACTACACACATATACAAGTACAAAAGGTTATTTATTTCCCTGACGTAATATGAATATGACGACATAAGAAGATAAATAAAAGCTTGATCAGTTCCAAATCAATATCCATTCACTAAACCTGTCAGTTAGACCTGATGCCAGTTAGCTATTATTCTAAACGGAGCCCAGGTACAGGATTGCAGCCGGCAGCCAGGGAAAGCTGAAACAGCGTCCCTAAGTCCTCACGTTCATGTTGTCGCATGCATGTCTCCCAAGAAGTGGACAAGAAGAGCTGAGAGCAGTGTGCTTAAGGTCACTTGAGAGTGCACTTGGGGAGGGTGTGCGGAAGTGCTGCTACTTAGAGGACGAGGCCGGCACGTTGACGGAAACGGTGCGCCGAGCGTTGGTCACCTGCCGCTGCTGGGCCAGGAAGGACTGTCCGGGCGGCACGATGGAGGAAGAGGACCGACTAGCCAGCCGGGATTCGATGGCAAGCTTCTGGAAGCTCAGGCTCTGTAAACGGGAAGAAGTGGGGGTCGACAGACAGACAATGTTTTTAACTAAAATAAGCTAAAACCTTAAAGAAAAAGTGTTTTTTCATTGGTGAAATGAGGTTATGTAGAAGTCAATTCTATTGAAAGCTGATGCCTGCCTTTCCGCCGGTTTGTGTGGTGATCAGGGCTTGAAAACTATTTATTTTTTCTGTCTGTTCCCCCACCTTTGAAACATTGAAAACAGCCTAGTTGCCCGTCTCAAAACCTATTATCTTTGTGAGCATGTATCCAAACAATAATAATTACTGTTATTTTTAGTTGTGCAGCTGTCACTCAAATATGCATACTGTTGTACAATATTAATCATGACTGACTACATGAAGTCTCAACAAATCACCACTTTGGTGGGAGGCTACCTCGGTTTTGAAAAATAATCAGATTTTATGGATGTTAAAAAACACAGTGGGCACTGGGTAGGCAATATTACACTGTTCAGTGTTAGCACTGAATAAATTGGGATGGGCGAATACAGCACCAACCATATCAGAATTGCTTTGATGTGGCTAAATGACAGGGCAAAGTCCTGTCGGGAGAGATGCAAATTATCCGGCCAAGGAGCAGCAGCTACAGAGGTCATTGAGATACATGCTTTATAAACTGCATAAATGACACACAGCTGGCTATGTTTTCATGTGCATTTAGTTTAGTCGGATAGCACTTGCTCCCTGCTAAGCGGCCAGTATTGTCATAGGAGAAACGTATGTAGTATTTGTTTTTTTACGCATTTGATTCATAGAACTTTGCTGGACCAAATTAAAATACCACCTATTGGGCAAGGCAAAATGCCACCACCATGACATGAATAAAATGGGCTTTACCCTTGTACGTCTTTTTCCAAGACTCCAAATTGCAGCTTCCTGACAAGGTCAGACTCGGCCATCAATAAACTAAAGCGCACTCAGGTGTCTGTTGGCCTTGCAGTTGGCAAGCTTCCAGCGGATGTGGCGTTGCTGGTAGTAGGGTTGCATTACCTTCTGCAGAACAGCTGTCATGCCTTTCAGTTTCTTCAACTACGCTGTGCAAACCCATTTGAATGATACAGACCCTTTGTGTCCAGCAAGCCATGAAGTTAATCTCGCCAAACCGAACTGTCTAGAAATCTAGAAGTTCAACTTGGGAAACTGCATGGAATGAATAAAAGCAGTACCTAAATTTTCACTTCACGTTTTAGCTCATGAAAAGTAATGTTGATTTTGTTTCAGTTTGTTGTTATGTTTTTTGTTTTATTTCTTTTCAAGCCCTGGTCACAATCTCTGAAAAATATGCAAAGCTGAAGAAAACACTCTCCCAAGTGTGTATATGGATGGTAGCACCAAGGAAACAGAGATTTAATTTGTTGGAAGATAAGTGCCTGTGTCATCCTACCTTGTTGTACCATGCAGTAACAATCAGCTTTTCTTCGTATTCTCGAAGTTTTGCCTGCTCACACTCACGCTGTACAGAGAGAGAGACCATTATATTAAAACCCTGAGAACCAGAATGTGACTCACAGTCAGTAGGGTGATCATTCCCACTGACGAACAGCAGTGACTGTTTTTCAGCTGTTTTGGAAATGGTTTGAGACATGATCCTAAAATGTTTTTTTTCTTATGGATACGCCATCACCCACTATTTTGGGCACTGTATGTTTAACGGATTTACTTAATTATATAAATGTTTTACTTAATTGATTTTTTTTCCACTCATTTGCTTTTATGTAAGTATCAGGTTAATTCCATTAGACAAAATGGATGGTTTGAATGGAATGATATGGTAATAAAGCATATTATTATCATGATTACTATTATACCTCCAGACTGATGATTCTCTTATCCTTCTCTGCAAGTTGATTCTTGAGGGACTGGATCTCAACAGTGGCTGGGTTCAGCTTGGGATCCAGAGCCCTTATCACCTGCCATAACAGGAACAAAAATGTAACAACCACATGTAAACTGCTTAGATATCCTGAAATGTCTTAAACTTTGCATAGCCTTGAACTTACATTGCGGGCCTTTTCCAAGTACATCTTGTAGCGATCCTCCATCGCTCTCATGTCCTCATCTTTCTTCTTGAGGGCAGCCAGCAGCTCATCTATCTTCAGTGCTGCAGACAAACATGCACGTTTGACTAAGCTCTGTATCTTCCTCTTCTTTAACCATTCATACTCAAGATCATTTCCAACTGCTCAACATGCACTTCATAATCTGTACATTTGTTATAATTCAGTATCATTTATCATTTTGCTTCTCTGCTTACCCAATGAATACACGATTACGTTTTACATCAGTCCAACTTAAGTTGAAAAAAAAAAGAAGTAAGAAATGAGTCAATTTAGAATCTATTTCCTTTCCCACATGGATAATAAGTATAAAGAAATATACACTCATTTAGTGCATTAGTAGATATTAATTCAACTTTTAGACTTATTGGTGTTCTGCTGCTGCAGCCTACCTACTTAAAGGTTTGACGCATTACGTGTTCAAAGATGCTCTTCTGCATACCACTCTCATTAACAAGGCGTTTTTGGCGCAGAACTGCTGCTCATTGGATGTTTTTGTTTTTCGCATGATTCACTGCAAACTCTAGAGACTGCGGTGTGTGAAAATCCAACTAGATCAGCAGTTTCTGAGATACTCAAACCACCCCAGATCAATAACCTTCCATGGTCAAAGTCACTTAGATCACGTCTTCCCCATTCTGACATTTGTTCGGAAAAACAGTTGAACCTCTTGACCATGTCTCCATGCTTTTATGCATTTAGTTGCTGCCACATGATGGGCTGATCTCTACCTATCTACTAAATAAAGTGCTCAGTGAGTGTATAAGGACAGTGAAAATGATCCTTTTTTCCTCATTTCTTATAATTATCCAAGGGGAAAATCACTGGTCTGCACTCACTAGTCTGTGCAGTGTCTGGCTGCAGGTCTTCAAGCAGCTCCTTTTTCTTCATAATCTCATCCTGGGCTTCATTTAGCTGCACCCTGAGAAAGATGGAAAGCACATCCTGCATCCACTTTTCCCCCACACTGCATCCACCATCACCCATACCATTTCACATCCTGCATTCATTTCCCCCAACACTGCATCCACCATCACCCACACCCTTTCACATCCTGCATTCATTTCCCCCCAACACTGCATCCACCATTACCCACACCCTTTCACATCCTGCATTCATTTCCCCCCACACTGCATCCACCATCACCCACAGCATTTCACATCCTGCCTAGAGCTTGGGATTGAATTCATTCCACCTATTCCTAATCATTCCCTGCCACATTTTTACCATAACTCGGACACATGCAGGATGTGAATCATGAATAAAGAGTGGACTTACATGTGAGCATCAAGCTTCTTTTTCAGGTGAGACTGGAATTAAACAAAAATCACAAAAGGAACCTAAAATAACCACAGCTTCAAAAGAAAAATGGAGCATTACTGACTGAATGTAATGGTCACTGCAGTACCTAGTAAAACCAATGAGTAGTGGCAAAAAGTTAATAAAATGCAAAAACAAGTAACAGTCCCGAGTTCTAAAAAATGGATTTGTGTTCAAAACAAGAATTTGTGTCAAAAAATGTGATTCAACATTTTATTTCACCTACGTCCTCAGTCTTGGCTCCCTGCCCCTGTAGGGCTTTCTGGAGATCCTCCACTTGAAGCTGTAGTTCACAGATCCTTTCCTGGTTCAACCTGAAAACATACCGGTCTCTTATAGAGCCCCCTCTTATAGAGCTATAAGAAAGCTCTCAGTATCTAGTCTTAATTCTATTAATTCTTGGCTTTTGGTTGCCTTTGGAGTCTGTAATTGGCTTTTGTCAACATGGGGACTAGTCTTATGCCAGTGGAAATCAAGAAAGCCATTATAAAGCTGTAAAATAAGAAAAATAAAACTGAGTTATAGGCCAAACAATAGGTTTACCAAAACAAACTGATTGGACCATCAATATGAAGACAGAGAGTACTGATGAGTTCAGTAATTGTACAGCGGCTGGTAAGCCAAGGATGACCTCTATACAGTTGATGGCCAAATAATCATCTCCATACTGAAGAAAACACCCAGAACTTCAGAGGTTACACTGCAAGATCCAAACCGCTAGTTGGCTGCAAACACAGGATGGCCAGGTTACAGTTTGCTAAGTAGTACCTAAACGAACCTGCAGAGTTCTGGAAAAAGGTCTTGTGGACAGATGAGACCAAGATTGACTTGCACACCCCCTCCTCTGTGAAACCTTGTGGTGAAGGTGTCATGGTTTGGGCATTTATGGCTGTCATAGGTGCAGTCAGCACCTATTGATAATGTAACTGCTGATAGCATTAGAGAATGAATTCTGAAGTGTACATTAGCATCTTTTCTGCTCAGGTTCGATCAAATTCCTCCAACTCATTGGACGGTGCTTCATCCCACAGCAAAGCAATGACCCCAGTACTCACTTTCTTTTAATGATGTTCCAAACCAATTGATGTCAGTGACAGTTTTTTTCTCTGGTTTCCTTGACTTTCATTGGCACAACTCTGGTCCTCATGCTGACAAACAGTAATAACACTCCAAAGGCAATCAAAAGCCTAGAATCAAGACTAGACAGAAAGCTCTCATATATGCACTAAGGACGGGATTGAATACACCCCACTAATCAGAAACAGCGGAGAAGAACTGTCCAATTACTTTTGGTCCCCTAAAATGTGGAATACATATAAAAAGGGATGCAATTCCTACACTGGTCACAGAGCCAGGAGTACAGAGCCAAAAGAACAGAAATTGTACCATTGTCCAAATAGTTATGAACTGCACTGTACGATGATATTTTTATTCCAGCCTTTAAATTAAAAGTTGCTTCAATCTATTTCAAAATTTTTATAACTATGTATTACCGTCAATAATATACATACAGTGTGTGAAGGTATAGCGTCAAATCATACTGTGGGAGATGTACACAATAAATCTACTGTATGTACCACACACAAATCAATCTATTTGCATTTCAGGGTATATCAGCCAATCAGAATAAGGTACCTCTTCTCAGTGTCCAGCTCGCTTTTGTGGCGGTGGGCTTCCTCGAGCTGAACCTGCAGCTCAACAATGCGGTCGTTCTCAGAGCCCTCCTGCTGCACACGCAGCATCTTGTTCTCATGCTGTAATCGAATAAATTTCTCCCTGCGGCCACAGGAAAAGCAGCGTAAGCACTACAGGGCCACGCAGGACCTGATGCCAGAGCATACTGCATACAGTCACTCACACACAGACACGATTCACCATCTCACCAACACATTCATTCAGCCTACAGCAGCGCAAAGCACCTTACAATTAGAGGGACAATGCTCGACAGGACCACAGTACTAATTCCTTCAAATATTACATAAATACAATTTTGGGGGATAATTCAGAATATAGGATAACGCATGCAAGATAACATCTCATTTCTGGGGGTTTCCTAAAGCCAAAATGGTTAATCTGCATGATGTAATATGAGTATTCATCTGCAGCTCCCTGTAAAATATCAGATATATACTAGAGCAGAAACATGAAACAGAATCAAGTACCTGAACTCTATCGGCAAGATTTCAGCAGCAAGGTTATCATGGCTTGGACTTCCAGTAGGAAAAAGTCCTTTTGTATGGAGAAAGAAAAAAAAATTATGTTAATATTATACATAAAAACAAAATGTGTTTTCCTTTCATATAGTAGATTTTTTTTCATTCACTTCTCATTGACACTTCCCATGAGATACCTGCTTGCATGAGCTGATCTTGCTGGGCTTGGTTACATCGCAGTTCCTCATTAGTCTCTTTTAAGGAGTCCCGCTCAATGATTATCCTCTGGAGGTGAAAAACAAGTAAAACTGCCATCAAAACTTTTGAGACATTTTAAGTCATCCTCAAACATATATCCCTTTGTCCATCTGAATTCTGATCAAAGAACATTAATCCAAAGCCACTCATACCTCTTTTTCTTTTAGCACAGTTTCATGTTTTTCTTCAAACTTCTTCATTTCAAAGGCCAAATTATCTGCCCTCCGGGACTCCTCTGACAGTTTTCTGTGCAGCTCTTGGACCTGATTTAAAATGGGCTTGTTTTTAGACAGCAACATCACTTGGAACTTTTTTATAGTACTGACTATATATATTTTTTGCTCATTATGCTGCTCTGTACCATGAAGAGTATTTTACATTTTGCATGTATATTGTGGCAATTTATCAGACAATCTTATCCAGAGTGACTTATGCACCTGACAGTCTTCTACATACAATCCATAATACAGGAGGCTATTCACTGAAGCAGTTCCTAAAGGTAACAGCAGCAGTGCCCCCTCCTGGGAATCAGTCTTAGAGTTACAAGCCCAGTTAATTAACCATTATGCTTCCGTGCCACATCAACATCTGATGGCATGTTTATATCTGATGGCAGTAATACACAAGTGACTTACCATGAGCAGTGACAATATCTCATGGCTATTCACTCCTTCTAGTGTATTACACAGCAGTTTTACCAACACGCCTATACATTTAAAAAAGAAAAATGTATTTTTTAAATGTAATTTATTATGTAATTTTAACAATAGAACAGAGCGCTTCTGAGGTGCTGCTAGGTTACGGGTTTATGATATCACCAATAGAATGAATCAACTAAATGTAAACAAAGCGGTTTGGTCTTGCAAACTTAGGAGTGACTTATCATGTGCTTAGACACTCTTCTGAATGCATCTCATCCAATAAAACTGTGAAGTCGGAAATAACTGTTGTATGATAAACAGAACATGCCAGTTCCTGATAAATCTTGTGTCAATTTCAGAACAACGACAATGTGACTGAGAGAACCCACAGACTGGTTGGAGTGTGTTGATGCTGTACAGATACACCACCTGTCTCTTGTAGGTTTCCAGCTGCGTGCGAGCTGCATTGGCCTTGCGAAGCTCCTCTTCCAGGCTGACAGTGTTTTGCATGTAGGTCATGTTCTTCTCCTCCAGAGTCTTCACCTGGCGTCGCAGGTCGCTTAGGTCCTCCAGCTTCTTCCTATAGGTCTCCACTGAGGCCTCCAGCTTGACCGCCCGGTCTGAGCAGCTCCTACCCACGGACAGGGAGAGGGGTTCAGAGAGGTGTGCCACACTACACAGGCGGGGAGACAGTGACACAGAGACTCTCCTGTACCTCAGGATGTCCAGCTCGTCCTTGAGTGAGCGGGACTCCTCTGCCAGGCTAGTCAGCTCATCGTTACGGTGCTGCACCTCTATAAGCTGCTTCTCCAGCTCCTCACAGTGGATGCGGTAGTCATCTTTAGCAGCCTCCAGTCTATAGCCAGAAAACACCAGAAAACAATTCTAACAGCACCTTCCACATAACTATGTGCTGCATGCTATAAGAGAAATAACATCTCAATATTGCCGTTAGTGAGTGGGACCTGAAATTCTCCTCCTGCAGCTGTTCAAGCTGCAGCTGGAGCTGGCTATGCTTCTTCCCTGAGGGGGTACTGGGGTCATCGAAGGAGTCTAGCTGGTTGGCCCTGTCAGTCAGCACATCATTCTCCGCCAGCAGGCTGTTCCTCTCCTCCTGAAGCACAGTGACCTGGCCAATCGCAGAAAGCAGTGTCAGCATCTAACATGGCCACCTGTCACCTGAAGCAATGATGGGAGAGTGTCAACACAAACACAACTCTTCTTCTACTTCACTGAATAAAATACACTGTTGAGACCACCACCTTTCTGTCGTCTGAATTAGACCAGTGTCCGAAAAACAGAAACCCTCACTCACCTTACCCAAAGCACAGTGAACACTATCACTGTCCTGTTATCTGAGCACAGACAACAGTTTCAACTTTGACACTCTCCCTTATGACTGAATCACTGAGGTATCAGCACCCGTAGGCTGCGCGCTAAAAACACAACAGGACATCACTTTCAGCACGTGCTAACCAAACATTGTCCCACAGATGCAGAACCCAGACACAGCCATTTAAATAGTCTAAACAGCTCAGGTTTAGGATCTACTATGTCCATTAATTTCCTCACCAGTTTAACCGTTAGGAAATGTATAGGATCGCTGTCTTTGGATGCAGAAGAACAACCATCCATTTGCTAAAAACATTCACTCGTCCATCTCCAGCCACCCTGCTCTTTGAATGTGTTTAAAGAAGTATGTGGACTGACCAGTGCCCTGCATTGTGCTTCATATAAAGTAGCTGCTCCTATATTTAACTTGTCATGTTTTTCATGTATTGTAATTATTGTATTATACTACGTAATGCAAACAAATTCTGTCAACTAATAGACCAAAAGTCTTGCCATTCTCAGTGAGCAAGCAGCAGACATGTTAGTTCATTGTTAATATAAAACACTGACTTACATTATTTACGGTTAGTTACACTTCTTACAGAAGATGAGATAAACGTTTACTTTGTTGCTGTTTTAGTGTTATCACACGTACATGCCAAGCTTGTATCTGTTTGCAATTCAAGAGTTCTCTACCTTTTTCTTGTAGTCCCACATAGTGTGGATATTTACTTCCAATATGCCACCACAGTTGACTGTACACACATTTTTCAGAGTTTTGGTCCCATTATTATTTTGGGTATCAAAAAGCAGACATAAATGCTTATTGGATATTAACACTGAAAAATAAATCCACAGCTGAAACCACTTGTTTTCCCTAAATGTTTTGGAAATAAAACTCCCTGTATAGTTTTTACACAGTGCTGTTTTCATTTTAATTTTATCAATTCTCTGTTAATTATGCTAAAGAAAGGAGACATTTTAACCTTATTTCTGTTCTGTTTATCCATGTTTAGATTTTTAATAATGTGACCAGAATCTAAATGCCACCAAAAAATATTACAGATATGTGTTACAGACATTACAGACTGCACAGTTTAGCTAAACCCTGACATTCCACCCAGAATTAGTAAGAACTGTTAGTTGCAGTACTAGTTGTAATCATAGCTTGGCTCAAAAACCATGCACAAAAAACAGCTTACCTTCTGCAAACAATCTCAGCATGGGGGATTTGAGTTTTGTGATTTTTACAACTCAATCTGTTAAGAATCATTCCCAGCACATGATCAATATTAAATCAGAATTAACATAGCGGAAAACAATATTTTCTATAATGATTCAATAATCTACATCATAAGACCTTCTGCACTGCAGAACAAGCAAAACCTGTTTTCTAAAGCTATTTAAAGCACTATGGCCTCTATTTTTTGGCAGAAGTGTTCATTACAGAGCAGAGGATCATTGGGGAAAAAAGGTTACATACACTGTATCTACCCACTACGTTACAAAGTACTGTACACATTCAACTGTTTTGAACAAAGCAGGGATGATCTTATTTCTTGCGACAGAACAAGATTAAATGAAATCGGAGAATGCATCCCAGAGCATCTCTCTGTGTTGGTCACCCTGAACTGACCTGAATATCCAGCTCCTGGCACCGCTGTGCCAGCTCTTCTTTCTGTGCCATGAGCTCAGCCATATCCTCCATAGCCTTCTTTAGCTGGACCAATGGGACAATTTGTGTTAAGAGCACAAAACAGGCAAGGCCAACAGAGAATTCACACTCATTCAAAGACTGCTGGTCACAGCTTTAAGCATGCTGTGTTTACACCTTTCATATTTTGAAGGAAAGTGTTGAGATTGTTATGTTTATAAATTATGAACAAACAAATAAGTACCTGCAGTTCAATGTCCCCAAGGGGTTCTGCTCCAAAATGTGCCATGGATTCCCTACTCATTAGCTGGAAAACACAAAGCGTCAGTAGGGAGACTTTGGGGTGGAGTTTGAACACTGTATATTACTTCATAAATATGATATAGATAGCAACAACACAATATACTGTCAGGGAATTAGCAAATTAAAGAGTTGGTATTGATGACATATGCACAAGCTTACGAAAATATATATCAATGTTGAACATTATGCACAAAATCAGCAGTGAAGTCACCTCTTGAATGGCAGTCATCACAACATGTTGCACGGACTCCTCCAAAGTCATGATGATCTGAATATATTCTACAAAGGGAAAAGAAAAACACCTAGACATTGGACATCTGGCTTTCTCAATTCTTAGTAAGAATATTTTCACTAGGAATAAGCTGGCTGTAGTTTTAGATGGGCGCTACAGTACCTTGTTTCCTTTCACATTTGACAGCACAGCCCAAAATCAGCTGTAGGAGGCGCCCTAGTTCCACAGGTTCGGAGTGTTCAGCGACTTGGACCAGATCCGGCAGGGGGAAATCAGAAATCTGTTGGGCCAGAACCTGATAGCATTGCAATAGTTTAATGACACACCAAGTTTTTTTTTTTTTTTTTTTAACGAATGCCAACTGCACGACAGTTGTATATACACACTAGGAATTATGCTAGATGGACAATACATATAAACCTGTATATTGCAGTAATGTAATAAAATATCACTTACCTCATTATAGTAATCCACGATCATCTGAAGGACCTTTTTCAGGTTGTTCATCTGGATTTATAAATGTCCAATGTTAAAGAAATTAGCAAATTAACCTGAAGTTTGCCTCAGCAAAAGGATGTTTTATAATACGTTTGATAATTTAGATATGACAAAATGAAAATTCAGGATGTTACCTTTAGTCGCCAGTTGTCACCCACGTCTCCTTTAATACGGCTCAGCCAACTTTCACTGAACCATGTGGGGTCTCTGTGATAGAAGCACAATGCCCAAAGCGGACTGTAAGCTTTAAAAAAATATGCATAAACTTCTCAGATCAGGCATAGGATCAGGCAGTGTTTGGTGTCTTCAAATCAAAGCTGTGATTCCAAGCTGTGATATTAATTATAAAAGTCAACAAGATTCCTGTAACAAGACTCACATTTGATGGAGTGCCTGTGACATGGCAACTCCAGTAGTCAGGTCCTGTGCTGTCTTGCATGGTGCAGCAGTGTTGAAGGTCTGCAACTGATGAAATACAGCACACTTTAATAATGACAAAAAACCCAGGGCTGAGTATAGCTATACTACAGCAACAAATTAATTATCCAATTCTACCTTTGCACTGAAAGGAATCTTGGGTTTGTTCGTTCGTTTGTTCGTTCGTTCGTTATCCTAACCCGCTTATCTTGAACAGGGTCGCAGGGGGGCTGGAGCCTATCCCAGCATACATTGGGCGAAAGGCAGGAATACACCCTGGACAGGTCGCTAGTCCATCACAGGGCACACACGATTCACTCACAAACTCATACCTACGGGCAATTTAGACTCTCCAATCAGCCTAACCTGCATGTCTTTGGACTGTGGGAGGAAACCGGAGTACCCGGAGGAAACCCACGCAGACACAGGGAGAACATGCAAACCCCACCCAGGACCTCCTTGCTGTGAGGCGGCAGTGCTACCCACTGCACCATCCGTGCCGCCTGGGATCATCATGTAAAAACCTAATATAATTTCTAAAAAATATTCAAGAAAATATTTTTCTATATTCAAGAAAAAGGAGCATTTCCTGAGTAAAAGATTCATAATCTATATTTTAAAGACTGCAACTGAATTGTACAATTTTCTTAACTCTGAGACCTGGCACACAAATAATTAATTAAATTCTCAGGCAATTCAGTAACCTACGGCAACAGTATCTCTTGGCTACGGATTACAATATTTTATGGACGTTTTTCTTTAAAGTAGACGTATTGCTATACAAATCACACCTGCACAAGTGAAATAAATGCAAACCTTCGACCAATTTCAGTTTTATACCCATGGGATATTTATTTCGATGATTGCTGAGCGATTCATTCTTCGCAAATAAACCACCAATAATCGACAACCACGATCATACACTGAAATTTGACTACCAAGGCACAAGAAAAGCTGTCAGTAATTAATACACAAGCAAATGAAGCGAGAATTTTCAGACCAGCTGTGTCATTTAAATTTAAATTATTAAGATTCCTTTCCACTGAAAATAAGTTAGTCTGCAGCTAATCCATTCTCAGAAGAACAGCCACGTTTGGAAACTTTACAAGTGGGTCTTACTACATTCACCACCAAGTTGCAAGGCGCCTGCATAGAATTGAATTACGTAACTTCACTTAATTACAAACCATCCCCTTATTAATACGCAAATAAAAAGCTATCAAATATAGTCATCTATGTTTTAGATTAGATTACGCTGTGTTGCAGTTAACGCTAACATCAATTATGAACACCTAACGTGACGTTAAATTAATACAGACAAGATAGTAAACTAATGTTAGCTACATACATTCCATACTGTCAATGATTAGGCTAGCTATCGCTAGTCAGACCACGGTTTACTATTACAAATAGCTACATAAATTAGCTAGCTCGCTAAGGGATCAGGAAACTTATCGTGGTTAGCGATATCATGCCATATTTTATTATATATTGTTATATTTTACTGTATAAGTGCAAATTGTCATTACAACTTGATACTAAACTTTAGTAAAGCAATAACTTAGCTACATATCCAATTGCATAGCATTAGCAAAAATGGAAGAAGAAGCTTCCTGCAAATATCTGCTTGTTAACGAGATTGACTAAATCGGAAAATATATATAATTTGTGTTTGCTTTTATACTTGAAAAATTGACCAACGCAAGTCAGTTCACTGTACAATTAGACATAAATCAGAGGGGGACTAGCTAGCTAGTTAGCTACCGGTGCGCATCGTTACCTCCGACAGGTAGACAAGCTAACAGGAATACCGTCAACAGTAGCTCGTATAACGCTAAGAAATAACAACAAAACCCAAGCACCGTCTCAGTTGGTCGTTTAAAAAAGACTTACCCAAATAATAAGACTTTCGCATAGTACAGTTTTGTTCAAATCCATTTCTTCTTATATTGGTTTGGGATTTCCGTTCACCTGTCAACAATGCGTTTTTCCTTTACACTGCATCTGACCTCACCTGGGGCTGTATTTCCCAAAGCAACCTGCGTATGATAGAATCGAGTTAGGAGACTGTGGAATGAAAATGACGTACATTCTTCGTGAATACACACCGCACATGCTTTTGCGTACTCCATTTAGACGGATTTAGAGAATGACAGGATAAAGAGTTCAACACTGAGAAATAAAAAGCCAATGGTTGCTTGACTTCGGCAGCACATAGTAGCCAATCGGCGCGAGAATTTGGAGACTGACAGCGCTGCGTGCGTAAAGTAACCAATCTGTGAACGCAATTCATGTGTTTTTTTCTCTCGAAACACTGCACAATGTTCAGTCTATCCTCCACCAAACACAGATTATATTTAAATGAGGATTGTGAGCACAATCTGAAATTCATGATGAGGCTGCATCAATATTGTAAAGGGGATGGGTGTGTTAACTCAGGTTAACGCAGATTTGACATTCAGATTTTACTGGATCAGCTTCAAAATTCACTGGAGATCTCGTACACATTATATATGTTTGTAGATTTGTAGATGGGTGTCTTGGTGACGAAAGGACAAGAATCATTTTAGCATTTTAGCCCCGTGTCCTATTGGTCTGTGCATGCCCCCACCTTCGGCGCGTGTGTGCGCGCGCACACACACATAGCATAGCGCATTACACACATAGGCCTATATACACAGTGCCCCATAAAAGTTAAACCCTTGGAGAGTTTCCATATTTAGCTAGACAACAAATAATACAACTGGACATTAAAAAACAACAACAACTGCATTATACACTCAGTGAGCACTTTATTAGGTAGACCTGTACACCAGCAAATACTTAATCAGCCAATCATGTGGCAGCAACTAAATGTATAAAAGCATGTAGAGGTGATTAAGAGGTTCAGCTGTTTTTCACGCCAAATGTCAGAATGGGGAAGAAA
The DNA here is from genome assembly GCF_963514075.1 of Conger conger. Classification (NCBI taxonomy): domain Eukaryota; kingdom Metazoa; phylum Chordata; class Actinopteri; order Anguilliformes; family Congridae; genus Conger; species Conger conger. The sequence goes on along the minus strand of NC_083763.1, from coordinate 17,242,816 downwards.
TGTGATCTAAGTGACTTTGACCATGGAAGGTTATTGATGTGGATTTTGCAGAGAATGGTGCAAAAAACAAAGCAGCAGTTGTGTAGGAAAAAACACAGTGTTAATGAGAGAGGTCAGGATAGAAGGGCCAGACTAGTCAAAGGAAGGTGACAGCAATGCAAATAACCACACATTACAACAGTGGTCTGCAGAAGAGGATCTCTGAATACACAATGCGTCAAACCACTAAGTGGATGGGCTACAGCCTCAGAAGACCAATAATTAAAAAAATAAGTCTAATAAATATCTAATAAAGTGCTCAATGAGTGTATATGTAGACTAATGCATTGAATATTCAAATTACTATAGGAACCCTTTCAATAGATCACATATCTGCAGTACTGCAGAATTTAGTCTATTGTTAGTTCATCCCTCTCAAGTCTATTTTGAAGAAACAACCTGTCACTCATCACAAACTTTGTCATCAAATGAAAGTTGAAAAAATAATTTGGGGGGTTTTCTCTGCTGTTAAACATAGTGAATAAACCAATAAACCCCACAATATTCACAGAATGAAGACTTCACATTGTAAAAGAAGACTTAATATTCTTAAGAGTTCTATAGGGAACAGGGAAGGATTCAGGGAGAAGATTCTACGTATTGGAAAATGATTTACCGCACTAGCCTCCAAGCACGTGCATAATTGTGTGGTTTATCAGTGGTATGTCATAAATAAAGAAAGATAAGATTAACAGGGAAGTCACATGCACTGTACAATGATGGGAAACTCAAGTTTATAAACATAGTTGACAAGTACTGAGGTTACAACCACAAAAAGGTATACAATTCTCTGAGTGCTTGAGTACTTTCAGGGGCAGTGTATAATTCTGGTGAAGTCTACTGTGTTAATATGAAAAAAAAAATGTTTAGTCTACTTTGCTGATGATTCTTCCTGCAGTACATCATGTATTCTTTTGTGATATTTGTACTTAAAAAGACACTGTGCGGCCTTTCATTTGGAATATATTTTGTCAAAACCATGAAACAGAAAAGAAGTCAACAGTTAAAGAAATAAAAAAGACAAGACAACAAAATGGGAACTGCATGGCAGTGAGTGCAAGATTAAGCTCTGGTTATACTTGCTATTGAAGCAAAATCAAGAGTTTGTGTACCTTTCACCTTCCACCTGTGAAAACTTCAAGGCCCTGATAGATCGATAGCAGCTATTTTTAGTTTATTTGACTTAGTAGTTTTGGCTGACATGTCTTTGATAAATATTTGGGAACATATTTCAGCAAAGAGTTTGGATGCTAATGGAATGTGAATTGTCATAGAACTGACAACCATTAATGTCTTACCTCAACAAAATCAGGCGCATTTATATGGCCAAACTGAGTTAATACAGTATGTGATTGGTTTGTCACATTTGTTTTTATTTGCATCACATTTAATGTATGCACAGGAATTTTTCAACATGCTCAAGCCATAGCCATTTGCTGTAGGGTGACTAATGCTTGTTAGCCATCCCTTGTTGCACATTCATGTATTTCTGAAAATCATGATTTCATGTTGGATCCATTCTGGGACAATTAAAAATGAATAAATGAATGGTTTCACACTGGAGAAAGTAAGCCCTGGACAGCTGAGGAGGGGTAAAGCTTTTTAGTATATACACTCAGCGAGCACTTTATTAGGTATTAATTAGAATTATTGGTCTTCTCCTGCTGTAGCCTATCCACTTAAGAGGTTAGATGCGTGGTGTGTTTAGAGATCCTCTTCTGCATACCACTGTCGTAATGTTACATTACATTACATTACATGGCATTTAGCAGACGCTCTTATCCAGAGCCATTGTGTGGCCATTTGCATTACTGTCACCTTCCTATCAACTTTCACCAGTCTGGCCTTTCTCATCTGACGTCTCTCATTAACAAGACATTTCTATCCACAGAACTGCTGCTCACTGGATGTTTTTTGTTTTTTGCACCATTCTCTGCAAACTCTGAGCTCAATGAGTGCACAGTATGTTAACATTACATACACAAATTCAAAGGCATTGCAAATGCAAACAATTTATTTCTGTTTTCATATTTCAACACATGAACATAAAGAATTAAGCTACATTAATTTACAAAAAAAAGAAGTAAAAGGCACTTTAAGGCTGCTCTTCAGTATATAAAGGGGGAATACAAAATGGACCTTTACGATAGTATACGAATTCCATGTTGTCATATGTGGGACAGGGCATTAAATTGAGTAAACTTATGGTAAATGATTGCTGAGGTTGCCGTGATAGCCTAGGTGTAACGTAAAAAAAAAAGGCAGGGTTTTCAGTCTTTGACCTTTTGTGGTGTCACATGATCAAAATAGAGCACTTCAAAAAGGAGACGTAAAATTTCCCGCTTTGGCTATGATTTTAGAAAGACATCTGTATAACAATTATACTATCCAAAATCCCACAGACAGATACATTTGACTGGATGAAGGTTTGATTTTTTGGGGGGTATATATTCTGTATGCTTTGTTATTTGTCCCCAGCTTGACTTAGGAGCCCCTCGGTGAAACTGAAAACTGTAGTTGATCATTAACTGGCTTGTCAAATTTACCACGTTCAGTGATGCTATCATGTAGCACTTCCTACTAAGAACTGAAGCGACGCAGACTGTTGTCTTGCCTCCTGAAGCCATGTCGAACTGCAAAAATACACATTTAAGGTAAGTGAGATGGCAAAAAAGGCAACATTACTGTCTGCTGTCCGTAGAACGTACTACATTTGTTCTGTGATTAGCATATTGGGTTTCCTGGCATGCTGTTACAATTAGGTTCACAATAAGGTTATTTTTATATGCAGTCATATAAATGTCGATAAAGCATGTATATCAATTATGTACTGTAAATGGAATAAAACATTTTTTTTAAAAGGAACAATTTTTGGAACTGCCATAAAATATCAAATTCTTGTTTTGTTCAGTAGAGATTACAGAAATGAACATCTGTTAATGATGTATTTCAGAAATACTGGCATTACTTTGTGAAACAAATATGTGAACCATATTAGTGCCACATTCTTATTCCACTGATCTGAGCTGGGATCTCATTCATTCACTCTGTTACTGAGAGGAAAACCCAAAACAAATCCATCTTGATATTGATGACATGTTTGCAATATGTGTTTCATTATTCATTTAGATACATAATTGTTTCTGAAGTTTTGCCTGTCAGTGGTTCAATTAGATGCAATCTGACCTGGGGCTGAGTACAGTCTATAATGATGTGTCTGCCCTGCCACCTGGTCTGTGAGACAAAGTTAGACTGAACTGGGACATAAACCTTTTAATACTATACAAACAAAAACCAGACATGAAGTCTCTCCTGTCTGACAGAAATAAAATATATTTGTATTCTTAATATTGTATTCTTAAGTCATTTAATTATTCCTGAAATGAATAATGGTTTAATTGCTCTTTAAGGATGTTTCATCATTTTGCCCTATGCATAACACATATTAACTGCTGTTCTATATAATGATTGTCTGTTATCCTTCAATTTGTTATTTTCATTGCATTATTTATTTTGTAAGTTTGTTTGTCATAGAAAATAGGTCATTTTTAGCTGCACTTGTAATCAAATATATATATATATTTGATTACAAATACTTTCTCAAGTATTAATATTGTATATTCATGGGTATTTTTGGTCATTGCCCATCCAATGTCAACCTTTTTCAGATTTGTGTGGGAGACACTGTTTGCAAAGAGTATTGGGTAATGCTGAGAGGAGGCACTTCAAATGATTATTTTTCCTCTGAAGGTTTGGCCTCTTGTCAGAGAGCAAAGGGCTTCAATGTCAGTCTTATGCCACTTCCGAGCAAGCGTGGAAGCCAGGTCACCAACCTCACATGAGTTGCAATAAGGTAAGGCCTCATTCCTCCATGTACGCTTATCATACACCAACAGCCATATAGTTTGTTTGGGTTTGAGTGCAAAACCCTGAAAAGGCAAATGAAACCAGGTCACTTTCAGGAGGTTTGTCGACTGTGTGTGCTTGCTGTTGTTCACTACAGATCAATATGAATGGAAGCAAATACACAATTACTGTTACTTGCAATGAAGTAATATTTTCACTGATATTCTTATTAAATCTGGAAACTACTATTTTTGCTTGCGTGTATTAAAGTATATCGTTATAATTATAAAGCTAATGTAGGACTTGTGATAGGCCAACAAGATCTGAAATTAGTGCACTCATGCTGTAACAGGGGAACATATTCTACTACTTAGCATATAAGTCAGGCAAGACAAAGAGAAAGTCCGCAAAAATGATCAGACATTTGAACACTACAGTGGGCTCCAGAAGAGGCAGGTGCATATAATCCCCACAGACAGTAAGGAAGATGGTGGGAACTGCCATAAGTAACCCTAGGATCACAGTTTTGCGGAATTGCAGAGATTGGTTATTGGGTCACCAGGTAAAAAAAAAAAAAAAAAAACTAACAAAAAAAACATACAATACAACATACATTGTGGCAGGAAGACAGTCCTTACTGAGCACAATAAATAAAACCAAGCATCTTGGTTTGCCAAACCTCATTGGAATTATGACTGGAAGAGATTGGTATGGTCAGATGAAAACAAAATAGAACATTTTGGCCATAAACAGCAGGACAAGGACTCCAAGCTTTTTGTGGATTTATCAGGGATGCTCACTGTAACTCAGCCTCTCTGTGTACAGGACTGTCCTCAGCACGGTGTGTCTGGTGGCCTCAGAGACTGGCACTGCCCAGTTTGTCTACAGACTGCCATCTTTCCAGTAGAGACCAATTGTGGGCATCTTTTCTGTGGTACGTACTCCGCATGCTACATGTGTTTCGCACACTCAATAGCATATACTGCATGTGGAATAAGTCTCAGCATATCCCTTAAATTTCAACCTTTTTAAATTATTGGTGTTTCTTCTGTGGCACAATTCAGAAGATAATTTAAAAAATGTTTTCCAAACTAGACGATGATTAGATGCATGTTGCTCGTTGAAGAGGATAGCTTATTCACGATGAGCTCGCAACCAAACATCCCTGTCTCAAGATGCTGAAAAATATCACCAAAAATGTATATAAATCCTCTGTGACTAGGAAGTAATTAAGGTTATGTGCTAAAAGGCTAAATTCAATGGCATCTGGTGCGGTGCTTTTGAGCTCCACTTATATTTGAGAAACTGCCATCGTCAGATGTCTGTTAGTGGCAAGTGAATAACAAGCATAATAAGGCTTAGAGCTGTTTGGCACTGGCTGGGCGGCATGCCGGTTATGACGCAGCTACAGTTTAACAGCTTAATGAATAACTACTGCCACAACCATCTTGTGTGGCACTCCCACCAAACAATGATCTCATGATCATCTGCTTGGTGTTATGCAGTTTTGGAAATCCTTCCGACAGTACAGAAATATTTAACTACTGTGAGCAGATGATACGCATAATCAGCTCACCAAGCCATTTTGGACAGTTTTTGTTTCCGTTTTTTATTGTGACATCATCACCTAGGTTAACAAATGAAACAAGCAGGTCTTTGGTTCAAAGATTAAAAAGACCCACTCATGAATGTGTGTTTGGACTATATTATGGTCAAAGTCTTTGATGAGCGTTAGTTTGAGGGGCCATGTTAATTCTGTCATGTTCACACCCCTGCAGCCTCTTGTCTTATAGCCTACTGGAGACATGGGGCCTGGCTTGCTGCCATCACCTGCCCTCTATGCAGACAAAAGGTAAGCTGGTGTTTAATAAATAGTACTACGGACATCGTGTGCTGAATGGAAAATACAGCAACAGCCAAGCAAAGACCGTTACCAACACAAGTTTACAGGCCACAAGTATCACCAAATGAATTACCATTTAATGGACTGGTGCTGGTAACCGTCTTCACTGAATGAGGAATAATAACGATGACATCTCTTTCAGGTTAGTGTACTATGCCACCTATTCCGAGAGAGCAGAACAGACCGACAAGAAAAGCAGGTGATGGGGGACATCAGAGAGTACAACAAGCGTTACTCTGGAGCACCAAGAAGGGTGAGTACAGTACTTTTACAGCACAATAATTAACTATCTTATCACCCAGTGCAGTTTGAATCACTACCTGCCACATTAAGTTGTATGTTCAGGGTTTAATTTCAGCTGCATTTCATAGACCTGGAGCTAATCACATGTTCTGAATTCGAGAATCAACATTACTCCTCACACTCAAGTCAAAGTCATCCTACTGGTTTCTAGTGAAGTCTCAGTTCCCGTTTTGATAATGCAGAGGTACCAATGAAAAGGTGGTTATGAAACCACAACATAAAAGGCAGCACTGTACATGGGAAAGGAGAGATCTCACGGAAAAGAATAACAGGCTTTCACACAGCTGAAGCGGATACCTTTGTCCCCTCTCTCAGGTTGCAGATTACCTGTACGATACACCCCTGTTCCTGCACCTGCTCTTGCGTGGCATGAGAAACATGAGCAGTTTGGTGTGGCTCTTCTTTCTACGGGTGGCCGTGTGCTGTTTCGGAGCAGCTATGTCCCTAGCCTCCCCCCTGGAGTCCATTCCAGAGCCCTCCTGTGGGGTCCTTGGGCTCTTGGATGACCTTGTCGTGGTCTTTCTACTGCTGATCTCTGTCCTCAACATCAATCAACAGATGGGGAGGGAGAGGACGGCCATCGCTCAGACGGCCACTCGAGGTGTCCTTACCGATTCACTTTAGCACAAGCACAGCACTAGGCACTGCTGTGATAGTCCTGACTGAGCACCGCAGTGATACACGGGGCCCCAAATCACTCCCAGTAGTGGGGAAGGTTACACGACTACATAGCTGCATGAGGTCCAGTGATTGGCTTACAGGAGCATGACAGAGAAGTGTTACACACAGGGTACCAACTTCCTGTGGCAGACACAAAACACTATGGTAAATGACGGGTCCCGTTTCAATGCAGTTTGGAGTAACGTCACCAGTTTACAGCAATAGACCTGTAGCAAACATGTCACATTAGTGGACGGTTTCTCTTAACAGATCATTTTAGTTTGTCTCCATAAATATAAACAATGGTAAACGGATGAAAATTTTGATCAGCATTTTAAAAATTAAAATGGGAATGCAAGTGCTGAAATGCCCCCCATAAAATATATTTTATTTAAAACGAAATGCTTGGGATGCAAATAACTTTGAGATAAACACAATCAGTATTTGTAGATTTCCCTAAAGCTATTAAAGCTGTTATTAGGTTTTTATATAATATTATTTCCCACACTGGCAATAAATTTACCAGGAACCACTGTACATGTGTACACATTACAGTACTGTATTATATGTTCAAATTTTGTGTTTGTGTAAATATATAAATATAATAAATATATTTATTATTCTAATGTATTGTCATTGTATTTAACCAACATTCACACACACAAAACTCAAATCTCTCATTAGAAACGGATTCTCTCTTTAATGCCATAAATACATATTTATTTTTGTCTTAGTTTCAAAACAAGCTACATGAAACTAGTGTTGACAGGGCCCACTAATTACAGTGCAATTATCTTTCAAGTAAACAACCCTTGCTATTGAAGGTACAGCCTAATTAAATAACCATGGATTATGGTCTTGTTTGCATTAATTTAAAACAAATTAATGCAACTGTTTGAATGTCAGTCCATGGTGTTGATGGTAGCACTTTGCCTGCTGCACCCCAGTTGGACCATGAAATGCTAAGTAACATGAAAACAGGCACATAAGTGGACAATTCTGAATGTTGAGCCTGAGATAATACCAAAGAAACAATGTAAACAAAATAATTAGTACAAAATCTAGTTGAACTGTAACAGGAATAAAGACTGCTCCATATCTTAGACCAGGGGAATTACATTTTACATTTGCCTTAGGTCCGAACAAACTACAGAGTTGTATTTAACTTCAGATCTGAAATGATCAGTACATGTTGAGTCATTATTTGGACAGCTAACAGTCAGTAACTCACTTCAGCGGGCTTGTGAAATAGCACAATTGGGCACCCCTGCCAAAACCAGCCCACCCTTTCCATCTCAGGCAGTCTGACACCAGGCAGCAGCGTTGTTGAACATGCTGAACCAGGGTGAGGGCAGCGTGGATGCTCTGAAGGGCTCCGGCGCCCAGGCCCACTGCCAGGACAACACGGCCCGCTCCGGGTGGGGCATCATGGCCAGGTGGCGCCCATCTGGGGAGCAGAGCCCGGCCATGCCCTGGGCCGAACCGTTGGGGTTTAGTGGGTACTGCTCAGTGGGAAGCCCCGAGTCGTCCACATAGCGCAGGGGAGCCAGGGAGCCCCCAATGACCCGTTCCTGGGCCTGAAGAGAGCTGAACTGCACCAGACCTGAATGGAGACAGTATTAACCTATAAATAACCATAACCATAGACAAGAAGGGCCAGACTGGTCAAAGATGGCAGGAAGGTGACAGTAACGCAATTAACCACACATTACAATGCAGAAGAGCATCTCTGAACACACAACACCTCAAAACTGTAAGTGGATAGGCTACAGCAGCAAAGGACCAATAAGACTCTTAAATCTAATAAATACCTAATAAAGTCTCTCTGAGTGTACATTAAAAACTGTTTAAGGGAGCACTTTACTCACCTTCCCCATGGGCCACCCACACACCCAGAGACGAGCCCTCCATCCCCCTCAGCATGACAGCAGGGGATGGAAGAATGCCCACGCTCACAAACCGAGACTCAAATCTGCCCGACTTGTTATGTGTCAATGTCACATCCGACGCTGTCAAAAAAGAAAACAAATAAATGCTACAGGAAAAATCTAAACTAGTCCAGCTCAAGAGTATTTCCATATTTTCATTTACCACCTGAATATTGGTGTAAGGATAACCAAAATGTATTATCAAGATTAAGTTGAGATTCTCCAAAGCAACATTCAGTCCTGAGGATGTTACCTTTGCTGTCTCCCCCACCGACCCAGCCCAGCAAGGCCATGAGCTGGCAGCCATTACAAACGCCCAGACTGAGAGTGTCGCCACGGTGCCGGAAACGCTCAAACTCCTCCCGCGCACGTGGGTTAAAGGTCACAGTGGCAGCCCAGCCTGAGGAAAAGGGAGTGTTTTACAGTGTTAACAACAACATCATTAAAATTACATGTTTGAATATAGCCAATCAGTTTAAATTAACTGGCAAGTATCTATCTCTATGGGCAGATATTTTCATCCGGGGCTACCTTTGGCTGAGCCCAGGACATCAGCGTAGCTGAATCCACCCACAAAAACGACCATCCTAAAGGGGTCAAGAGTTGTGGATCCTGAACATACATCTTGCATTGTGACATCCCAAACCTAGTTATAGAGACACAAAAGCAACATGTTGAACATATTTCACTTCTTCATAAATACAATACATTCTCAGAAACTACTACCCAATATCCATTTGATCAGTTGAACAAGTAAATGCAAGATATGACAGGTGAGGGTTATTAGTCAGTTTGTGCTGCTCTACCTCAAATCCTGCCAGGAAAAGAGAAGCAGACATCTCTCGATCGCCATTACTCCCTTCCTCTCGTATGACTGCCACTCGGGGGGATCCTTGAGCTGACACACACACACACACACACACACACACACACACATACATACGCACGCACACGCACACACACATACAAAACAGAAATAAATTAATTATCCTTGCTGAGACCACTGTCTTGAGTCGACAGTGCATATTTGTCACACTGAATGATTTCAGATCTTTGACAAAATGTAATATTAAACAAGAATATAAAAGAGTATAAAAATGTATTGAGTTAAATTCATATTAAATGAGTACTGATGATTTAAAAATAAGCACTATGGAATTATTTGTAATAATAAAAAAATAAATAATAATAACAATAACAACAATAACAATAACGTCCTCACCAAGCCCCTTAAGGTCGGGTATCTGCGCAGGTTCAAAGGTTAGGTTATAAAATGGTTGCATACGACAGGCCAATCCATCCTCTTCCTGCTGCACACACGTAGGGTTGGCCTGAAGGCGTTCCAGCTGGAAACTGGTGCTTTCCCACAGTGCCCTGAGGTGAGGCAGGCTATCACTCACCACTTCCTGTCCACAGACTCGCACTTTAACCTAGAAGACAAAAAGGCTGCTTTGTCTGTCTGACAAATAACGTAAACACAATAATCAAGACTACATTCCAATACATGTCAGTTATACAGTTTGCAATTGAATTATTTAGCAGATGCCTGTAGCCAAACAGACTCACACAACGCATTTGTCATTGCAAAAAATATTTACTGAGGTTATGCAGTCGATGGACCCCCCCCCAATAATGTTGTAGAAATAGTACTTTCTTCTTAAAATATGGTTGCTGATAAGGGTATGAAAATGGATATTGAACTTCTTCAGTAAAACTGTGGTAGCCAGCATAGAAATGTTAACATGCTTGGAGTAGCAGGGGTACATTTTGAAACAATCTAAACCTGAATACTTCAGCAATCCCAACGGAGATTAAGGCAGGTCAGGGCATTGTGCTCTCACCATAGACTCAGGTCCAAACCCACAGGTTCTGCCAATCCTGTGACAGATGAGGCCAGCATCTGCGTAGCTTTGGCTCACTCTGGCCACATTGGACTCTGACACCTCCAGAACCAATCCCAGCTCCTCAGAAAACAGCACCTCCATCACTGATATAAAGAGAGAGATGTTCAGTTTGACAAAACAAGCACTCTTTAAATTCCTATTTTGTCTAAGGTTATAATGAAGGTTCCAAACACCCAGAAAGGAAAGTACATATTTATTATTACACTAACCTCCTGGCCCTTCTAAAGGCAAGTCCACATCAATCCCACGATTCCCTGCAAAGGCCATCTCCAGCAGGCAGGAAATGAGCCCCCCATCACTGACATCATGTCCTGCACTAAGGAGTCGGTCTAGGAAATGTGCAGTCACAACACAGTATAATGAACAATATATAATCACACATTTTCTTTCTTGTTTATTGTTTAATTTATTATCCAAGTCAGTTTTTTCTCTTTACTGGAGTCTGCCTTATATTTTCTGTTTGTGTGCATTTTTCTAGAATATACTTTGAGAGCATTGTTTGAAAAGGGCTGAGCCAATAAAAGTGTTATACTTATTATAACATTGTAACTATTAAGATGAAAAAATGATAAATAATAAAATGACTGAAGCTGGATGTTATGAGTAAATCTGTTTTATATGTATGTAATATGATGTACTGCGTATTTTCTGAGATCTTATCAAGCTACATTTCATATGACCTCTTTACTTTGAGGACAGTACATACAACATTTACAAACCCTGCATTTCATTTCCTACCCTTTGGATTTCTCTAGACAAATTTAAATAAAAGAAAGGAAGATGTGAAGGCAGAACGTTCAGGTGAAAAGACGCACATAAGCCAGCAGGCCACACTGCTGCTGAAACAACACCTCCACATAATGGATCCACATGCCTCACTGATCATATCCATTAACTCTGACATACCCTGAAGTAGTGCCTGGGTAGTGTTGAAGCAGGCAGAGAGCTTGTCTGGGTCCTCCAGGTCGGGGCTGCGGTCTCCTAGCTGGCTGTAGCACTGGGCCAGAGCAGATCCACCTAGTCTGTACTTACCAGGGCTAACAGGTACATACAGCAGCAGGCCTAAGACACGGAGAGACACATGCATTCCTCCCATTACACTGCACAAACCGTAGTCCACAAGCGGCTTTGACTTTTTTCAACTTCAGCAGAGAATACAGGGAAGGAAGGCTGGTAATGAAGAGGAGAAATGTGCAGGTTGCACAGCTGCAGCAGTGAGGAGAGGCAGGCCTTACCATTTCCATCAGGGTTCTCCAGATCAGGGGTGACAGTGGCAGTTATGTCAGGACACACAGCATAGACTGAGATGACCAGTGACCCTGAGAATACAAGACACAGAGAGGGAGAGCCAAAGAAACTCAAAGCCAGAATATACCTACTGACCAGGCAATTGGTCACTAATATCTTGGTCATGGTGCATGAAGTGAGCTCGGCTCTGGCCTTGGCACTTTGCAAAACATACATGATAAATGCATTAAATGTAGCTTTATAGCAGGTGATGACAGACTGCTCAGCGTACCTGGTGCTTTGACGGTTTCTTTCCCCACACGGGCAGCCATGCTGAGGGAATCCTTGCCTCCGTCCACAGCCACGCCCAGCTTCCCCATCACCTCACACATGGCCTGGCAGGCCTCCCACAGACCGGCCCCCTCGCCGGGCAGCTTGGCTGCCCACATCCAGTTCCCACTGCACTTCACATCCTGCCAGCCCACGTAGCAACATCATCAGTCTGTGATGCAGGCCTACCTCAATAGGCCCTTTTCACACTTCCTGTCTTTTTGCTGCCCATGGGTAACTTCCCTTCTGCTTAACGGAAAGCTCCGCTGAAGAGCTTTGCAGTGTGTTCTGCTATCACCGTTTTTAGAATTGGCATCTAGTCAAGTATAAAAGATCTTCCAGGTTGTACCTTTGGGTCGTCAAAGTCTAATCATCTGAACTTTTGTTTACAATAAAAGCGTTCATAAGTGTTCATAAGCCGCCAGTTCTGTCTTGCTACAGCTAACGTTGGACTAGCTTAACGCTAACAGAAACCGTAAGCTGCTTGCACTCTTAAAACTGACATAAATAGGAATGTAATTGCAATGTAATGTACATTGAGGCATCTTCTATGTGGACAGGAAAACATACAAATATGCCAGTGTGCAGCCACTAGCCTATGGTTTTCTGTCATTCATTAGAGAAATGCAGGTAAATCTACATTTTCAGCACTTACTAGTTCAGCAAGAAACAGGAAACAATAAACATTCCCAAGGAAAACCAGGACGTGGCCTTTGTGAAAATGGCCTATATGTGCTTATCACCTTTAGGTCAAGCCATCATAAAGGGATAAAAACCAGGAGGACCTGTGTACGTTTAAGGTGGCAGTACCTTGAGAGCGCTGACTCTGGCGAAGACCAGGTTGGTGAGAGCTTCACCCACAGCCATGCGAGCGCCTGCAGCCGGGGACAGCAGGGCTTTGACGGGCTGCTCCCCCAAGGCGGTCGCTGCCCCCTGGAGGCCGAAGGGAGAGAGGGCCACCACAGCCACGTCAGCCAGAGGGGTGTGCAGGGGACCCACGCACTGCTGCTGGGCCACCAGTCCCGTTACAGAGCGGTCCACCTGAGACACAGGGTGAGGGAGGAGGTAGAGCGGTCACAACGGGTACACCTATGGGCAGGAGTGTCACCAGGACCTAAAAAATACAGAGGTCAAGAGACTCCAAATTTCATTAATCAACTGTTAATGTTCTCACTAAAGAACAAAATAAAATATAGACTTTGGTACCAGACATTAAGAAAATATGGTAATGACTAAGAAACATCAGAGAAAAGTGGAGAGCAATTGTGTAACAATTAGTGCTTCATTTTTCAAATTCAGTTGGACAACTGTTCCTTGCACACATTTAAAATGTGCTTTGTCATGTCAGATCAGTGTGGTGAAACATTATGTTTATAGGTCTGATATGACTAAAGCACAAAAGTAATGAGGAAAGTAATGGACCATTATATATACATGTGATAGGCAGTAAGCGGTTAATTTTCTTGTTACTGTATTCATGACAGAGTATGTGAGAGATGTTTAAAGATGACTTTGCTGAACTGAATAATTGAGTGAGACATTGACCTTGTTGGTGAGGTAGCGTTTGCTGGCCACAGAAGGCAGCTTCAGCACTCTCTCCAGGGCAGCCATGACACCCAGACCTGGGGGCAGACTCAGGGGCTGGAGGACTGGGGTCACATGCTCCAGTACAAAATCCTGAGAGGGGACGAGAAAGGAAAAACATGTTTTATGTCTCTTTATTCATTGTGCAAATTTTCTACTTCAATCATCTTTTATTTTGTGCCTTTCAATTCTTGACAAGAAATGCAATAGCTATAAGGACAGAGAGGCATCTACTGGTAGGTTGTACTGTTTAGATCCTTAAGGTATGACCTTTTTATACAGCCATATGGTGCACAGGAACACCCCACATTATCCAAAATACAATACATAACGTCAAACATTGAGCCTATCCATGTACACAAATCAGTGAATGAATAAAACGAAGTGTGCTGCCCAGGGTCCCAATGCAGATGTCTGTAAAAATCCCCTACTCATCCCTAGAAGGTCCCTAGCAATTCAGGGCACCGGACAAAATGATTCATACAAGCCCTTTTGGCAATACTGCAGTACCCATCGACTTGAATGATGAAAAAATGAATACCTCACAATGAGGCATGGCTGATTTTCTTCATTACAGTAGTAGGCTAGTTGTTGAGGAACAATTCAATGAAAGTTGAATAGTACTTCAATCAGTATAGTTGATTTAGTCAAAGTTATTTCATTTTATGATGAACTTGATCATTTCAGCACAAACTGGTGTTTCCACCCTTTATTTTCCACATATTTTCAACCACACCTAAAGCATGAAACAGCAATATTGCTTTTAAATGTGAACTGGTATTATGTCATTTGAAACCAGGCAACTACCAAGCAGTTTGATTTCCTGTACTTATGACCATTGGACTATGAAAGTTTATCTTGACACAATAAATATCATTCAATAAATATCATTCAATAAATGTGCCTCACTTTCTGCGGCATCTTGCCCAGTACCCAGTCCAGATCTAAGTCCACTGGACACCGCCCACTGTCACCTTGCTTCCCTGGGGCACTGCGATCATCCACAAGCACAATCTGAAAGGGAAAGATCCAACCAAACACATGAAAGACAGGAAAGATGAACACTGTGACAGCTGACTGACTGGAATATTGCACCACAGAGAACATACAGCCACAGAACTGGCAATTAAGAGAAACATAACCAGACTGTCATAGTCATACACAGTAACAGATCTGATAGAGAGAACATGTGCACAGACCTTACAGAGAGGGACACAGAACATGTACACAGACCTTACAGAGAGGGACACAGAGAACATGAATACAGACCTTACAGAGAGGGACACAGAGAACACGAATACAGACCTTACAGAGAGGGACACAGAGAACATGAATACAGACCTGACAGACACACAGATAAATTGTACACAGACTTGGCAGAGGGACAAGGACACACCTTTCCATCACCAGTTATTTTGCCCACAAAGTCGACAGGACACTTCTCGCGCTGACACACTCGCTCCAGGAAGTCTCGGTCTGACGGACGGAGGAGCAAAGCATTGCTCTCCTGGTACTCTGCCCCCCAGAGCTCCAACACACTGAGTGTGGGGTCACCCGTCTAACAGGACAGGAGAGGGCACACTTTGTTTGATCGTCATTGGCCATTACATCACATCACATAAAATGTAATGGTAGATTGTACAAGTTTCACCCTAAATAGTTCTCTTTCATTTCTGTTTTAATTCCTGATATTTTATATGGAAAGGGCTTTTTTAAATCTGAAATTTCATAGTGAACTGTTTACGGGAGGAAGGGGCTACATTCAGAAACTGCATCCTGCACCTATTTTACAGTATGCATCTTTGACTGAGAGAGTAAGAGGCACCACACACTCATGGCAGAAAAGGTGAGGTTCCCCTATGAATGACTTTGAGACCCTGAGATGAGTCAATCCAATCAATCATATTGGATTCAGGGGTATTTCAAAGTAGGAACAGAGGTAAGACAGAGAGCGATTTCTTACCTTAAAGCTGCTGGCATAGATGAGTGCTCCAGCAGGCTCGCTCAGCTCCTTCAGCACATTACCTGCACACAACAGCACAAACCCACTCAGCCACAGCAATCCTCTCAGCCACAGCCACAAACCCACTCAGCTACAGCCACACTCTCAGCAACAGCAATCCTCTAAGCCACAGCCACACTCTCAGCAACAGCAATCCTCTCAGCCACAACCACACTCTCAGCAACAGCAATCCTCTAAGCCACAGCAATCCTCTCAGCCACAGTGTCATAAATCAGGACTGACAGCACAGCTTCTAATCTGAGAAGACAGGCTAGCTTGTGACAGTTCACCACCGCTGTGTCTGAGGGTGAAGATCAGTGCTCGCATACACCAGCACATGCACTGAAGTCCTGGCTGGCTTACCGTTTCCTCCAGCACCCTGGTCATGAATGCTACAGATTGGGTTCCTTTCAGGCCTCTCCAAACAGGCCCGCAGGGCTCGGTTCATCTTCTGCTCCATCTCTGCATCCCCCCTCTGCACTGCCCCCAGGTCACGAGCACTGGAGTTATCACCCTGGACCTGAACTCATATACACACACACGCACACACGCACGCATACACAGACAGACATACAGACACAGACATACATGGACGCACAAATCAAGGCAATCGTGACAATTCTCCTTCGAAAAAAAGTGGAAAAGCTATGCTGAACATTTACTCACGGCTGTTCCCCAGTGTGACACACAAATGCGTGCTGCCAATCATCAAAATCCTAAATAATGGTTCTCAATGGAAAGCATTTCTGTTCGAGAAGACACATTACTTCTGCTTTATTCTCATATAATATACGATAAATATAGTATTAAAAGCAATTTCCAGGTAATTGCATCAAACTATCTAATACAGTTTATTTATTTAACAAGGCCTGCCTGCTTCTGTACCTGTATGGAAGAAGCTGCTCCTCCACCAACACCAATCCTGTACACAGGGCCCCCAATCTTCACCACCTCCATCCCTGAGAGTGATTGTGAATGAGAGAGAGCCGAGGGGATAAAACGCAGGAACTTCACATTTCCTTTGAATTGAATTGAATTATGGAAATATTGAATCCCTTAAATTCAATGTTCCAAGCAGAGTATGTTATACACTTATGAATGCGTCTCATTACTGAACTATGGGTATTGTATTGAATATAGTGTAAACAGTGTAGAACTGCTGTAGTTCTCCCGAACCTGGCTCGGGATCTTCCTTCTTTACATGTTGGTCCTCAATAGAGCCCAGCCCACCACTGAACATGATTGGCTTGATCCACTCTCGCCGTTCCCCATTGGGCAGCTGCATGCCAAAGGACCGGGCAAACCCTGATTGGCGACGGAAAGCAACAGAACAACTGTCTCCGAATGAAGATAAGACAGCAATGCCCTTACTCTCCACACCATATAGAAAGCTATACATTGAGGAGCTACGCTGTCATTTGTTGATGTTGGCAGCAGATATAGAAAAAGAAAAGGTACCTGCAAGGACTGGCTCCCCAAATTTGTTCCCATAATCTGAGGCTCCATTGCTAGCTTCAATTGATACCTGGAGCGGAGGAGCGAAACTGGGGGGATAGACCCACCCTTCCTCCTCCCAGGGCAGGGCATAACCTGGGGAGACAGATGACATGGTGCCTCAGTCAGGTCTGCAGGACAGTGCATGGTTAACAGGAGGGAGCAGAGAACAACGGTCAGTGCCTGGTGAGGACTGCTGAACAGGCAAAGAAAGGGTGCAGAGGTGCTGGGACAAGTGAAGGAGGCATTAATGTTGAGCTTATGAATTATCTGGGTACTGAGTGCCAGCGGAGGCTGATGAACTGCGATAGTAACCGAAGATGGTCACTATGATGAAATATACTGTATTTAGTTGCCAATTCCAGTCAAGGGCTTGACCTAAAGCATGACAAATATAAAAATCATAATAAAATGGATATTTCTTGCTCAGTAAGTATTCTGGCAATGCCAATATACTTGTACAGTACTGCCTAACTCCCAATTTTAATTAATGTCAGCTTCCACAGTGTGGTACACAGCTTAGGTACTAATTCCAGAGTTTTGCAGAGTTGCAGTACCATCAATCATATAGAAAAACAAACAGGTATAATACAAAAGTACAAAAGTATACCACTGAAACCAAACAAACAAATGTGTATTAGTTTAAGCATAGGTACACTGCTTTCTGGAAAATAGGCCTTCAAGAAGGGCCATACTCATCAGGATTGAAAAGGGCTATTCCCATTTAAACAAGCCTTACCAGGAATGTGCAAATTGCCAAAGCAGTAGCCTGCAGTACCAGCAATGACATGACCTCCTCTGCCAGCACTCTGAACATCCCGAATTCGGCCACCCGTACCTGTGGTGGCCCCACTGAAAGGAGCCACACCTAAAAGAAGAGAAGGGAGGTCATCTTGTTATTTATGACAGTTTCTCTTAACACTTTAGCCTTTACAAAGTATTTATTTACTGCATTTAAAATCAGCTATTTCAGCCAGCTACTCAGATTCATGTATTGAATCATGGGTAGAGTCCTGGTGTGTCTGACTCACTACAACCCTCTACAGGATACAACAGATATTAAAAATTGATGGAAAGGCAGATCAGTGAATATAAACGATTCAATCTCTCACTCAGAGGGGAAACACAGAAATGGGTAGGTACAGGAGCTTGCCATTTATAAATGTTAACAAACTTTGACTGATTTGCTGACTGGCAAAATACAGACACATTAAATTAACAATAAAATAATAAACTATTTGTGTCACAAGGGTGCAGTCTTCATCAAGAACCAGCAACAGAGGCCAATTGCTTTACTGTAGGTAGTTGAACATATTACTAGCCAACACAATACACATTTGGCAACACAAATAAAACACTGTTGAAATGGTCTCTTGCAGGCATTAGACAGTTCCTTGTAATGGCTCTATAAAAAGAAACGCAAAAAGAAGATATGCTTTCATTTTTGACCCACCTGTCGGAAAGTTGTGGGTCTCTGCAGTGAAGATGACGTGTCGGGTGGTCCGTCGAGTCACATAAGAACTAGACTGTGCTGGATCACTGGGATACATACACTCTACCTCCATGCCTGTGATACCACTGCAAACAAGATACACATACATAGACGCATGTACAAACGCGTACAGACACAAACCCAAAAGGTAAATACACTATATAACTATATACCCATATACATCAAGTGACTGTCATTCTTATAGAAAATAAATACAAGTTCTTTAACTTTGATCAGTCTTCACCATTTAAAAAATATGGGTCTGTCAATAATGCACTGGCTCCATCTGCAGGATTTTTTAAATATTGCAACCTCCTTCTAAATGTCTAGTTTCATCTTTTACCTGCTGTTGTCACAGAACTTGATTACATTATTCTGGTTGCTATGGCGCTGGGTCCCCATTATGAGGCTGAAAAGTGTCTCCTCTTGCTCCTGTCCATCAATGGTCATGTGCCCTCGGAAAAACCAATGGCGACTGTGTTCACTGAAAGAGGGAGGGACAATTCCATAATAAACGTTTGACATACGAAACATGATCAAAGAAATGTAATATGCATATACATAATTGATAGTGCCACGCCAAAGGAAAAAAAATAGACAGACCTGTTGGACTGGGCAAGGTCAAAACACTCTACACTAGTAGGGTTTCTGTTCACCCTCTGGAACAGGGCACTGTAATAGTCCAGATCCCAGGAGTCAAAAGCCAGACCTGCATATAGACACAGTACAAATATCTACTCACTATATCTAACTGCTATTCAGTTACGATTGCACAACACTGTGCAGTGCAACAGTGTAAGATGCTTAACCCTCTGTGGCAGTTTCTCAAAATACTAAGTAGTGTCTCTTAAGTGAAATGAAATTGTATTAGAATGGCATATATAGCAAATAACATTTTATTGGCAGACTGGATGTCCTGAGTAGCAAGGGTAAAAGGCAGACCGTGAGTACTAAGTGGGTGCTAAGAGGCAATTCACTGCAGAAATGTAAATGATCAACCGGAGTAAGCGATGCAATAAGGTCTACTGGGAATACTACGACCAATAACACACACGCCACGTCAAAAGCAAGCAAACACAAAAAAAATATTAAAAATGCAAAATGCGACAGTTTAGTTAGCGCAGACAACGGAATCCTGTGATCTAATCAAAAACACGTCCCCTGTCTTGTGACTTCTGCTGTCATTTAACCTTGTTAAGGATCATGTGACCATCATCCTGATTTTCTCTTTGGCATAAGGTTCTGCGCATGGAGAGACAGGATGGAAGGATGAAAAGAGCAGGAGAGAGGTAGGAAGAGAGAAAGTGTTAGTTTAGAAAACAATTGAGGACAATGAGAATGAAATATAGTCAGCTGATTCTCTAAAGTCTGCGAAATTGTATTCATGGTTGTAGATATACAGAATGGAAGCAGAGAGGCCGTTATGACCACAGAAGGAACATTTCCCAGCCCGTCTCACTCGACAAACCTTACCCAGCTCATCATTCGCCTTCTCCAGGGCAGCCCGGCCCTCCCCCAGAATATCCACCTCGAACACCTCCTTGGGGCGTGCCTCCACAGCAAACGAAGAAATTGGATGAGGGTATATACATTCCGTCATGCTGTCGTATAAGCTGCTGATCAGTTTCTCCATCTTTTCTTCTGTCATTGTCTCACTCACTCCATTATTGGGCTGTAACAGAAACAACAAATCCCTGTTCAGTACAAATTGTATTAATGTCTGCACAACCATCTCTCAAGATTTTCCCTGGCATCAGTGCAGTTCCCATACCATACATTTTCCCTGAGTGATAAATAGCCTCATCCAACTCTGGTCTAGTCAATTTATGTATGCAATCCACGCTAAACCAAAGACAGATTTACAATTTAATACCAGTGAAATGCCATGGCAGGCTACCAATGTAAGGGGACTCTACTAAAGCACTTCACTAACCTCATAAAAATGATATGCTTAAAAACACGTCACATTATTTTTGGCGCTGTTTTGCTGTGTATAGCTAATAAATTCTAGAGAAAGCAGTGAGGACATGTAGGCGAGCTCTCCTGTAGCAGAGCAGAGACAGCACCTTCATGAGCACTCTGCGAGAGAGCTCCACACGGACCACCTCTCTCATACCCGCACTCTGACAGATGGACACTGCATTGGTGGACCAGGCGGTGGAGAAATTCAACCTACAATATGAAACACACCAAATAAAGGAGGGAGAGACAGTTCATGACAATTTGTAAAAAAGTCATCAAGTTATTCAGGCCTGTTGCTTTTATGACACATTAGGACCTGTTTCTTCATTTTGCCTCTCTCAATGGGCAACTCTACGAGGTGTAAATCAATAGACATACAATTTACCACAATGCCAACCTCCTGTCACCCCCTGGTTTACCTGGGCCCAATCTCCACCATTCTATCTCCTGGGCCAGCCTTGAGAAAGGGCTCCTCCCCCAGCTGTTCCACCTGGAGTGGAGGACTGAGAAGCCAGCGGAGGACATTCTTCTGTTCTTGGCTGAGAAGAGCATTGGCTAAGAAGGGAAAGACGGAAGAGAGAGAGATAGGAAGTATTCAAGCAAAGAGCTCAACTTCATCAATTTGTTTTCCCTTATATATTATTTGCCCTAAGGTTTCAATAAACATCTCTACCCTGCCACACATGCACCTCTTACAGACTCTAAGCAAAGCTCAACCCAAGCCCATGTCCTCCTTTGACCCAACCCTGCTCCTCCATCTCCCCTTCTCCCCCCTCACCACTCAGCTCCACATTGTAGCAGTGCTCAGTGAGGATGAGGATGTCTGGGTGGAGCAGAGCGGCCCTCTGCAGGCTCTGCCCTCTCTCCGCCTCCTTTCTGTAGAAGTGCAGCACAGTCATGACCTCCGCACCTGCAGAGAGCACCGACGGCAGCAAGAGCTGAGGTTTCTGCGAGGAAATCTCTCCTTATACCCCCAGAATCAGTAAAGCTGAATGCAGTAGGTTATTTTAATCCATGGCACAAAGTGTTTGAAGTAGGGAGGTCAATGAATATCTCAATATTCAGAAACTGGTTTGAGATTTGAAACTCAAGATTAAAACCTTAAAATAATGCAGATGAATAACAAGTGAATCAATTTCCATGAATGTATTCCATGAATATAACACAGTGATACAAGGCTTATAAACTGCAGAGGACTAATCCATGTCAGCAAAACTAAAATACTGTGGTAATACAAAACACAAAATTATTTATAATTATATAATAATTTAAAATTAAAATTGAGTCATCATTGTACAACATACAAGTATTTCATTCAAACAGTGAGAATGTACAGATTGTCCTCAACTGTGAAGCAAAAAGGCATGGACAGAACAACTGCTATGCATGATCACATGATTCCATGCCAGCAGACACAGACAAATGGTCATCTCTGACCTTGTTAGTTCTGCAGCACACAGATCCGCAACGGTCTGCAATATGATTGCTAAAGATATGCTAAATATTGCTAAAGGTTGCATGTGTAAACAGTCCAAATTTACTAAACATTTCATTAACATGACCTGAAGTTTTCTGGCCATATCCTTCATTTCTGAATGGTATAAAGCTGCTGCTACACCCTAATCAATAATTACTTATAGTGGAATCATACAGTCCCACCATGATGAATCTCTTTAAGGACTCAAAATAGTTACACAAAAGGTTTTCATTCACCAACTTTTTATTCCACACATTTCACTCAACTCAATGGAAAATTGTGATATATAAATTAGCATAGTTAATGATAGTAATTAACCATCCCCTGCAAACAATATCAGTATATCAAAATAATTAAAATGTTGTTTTTAATTTAATCTGACAAATAAACTGATATGTGAATGCTTACAGTGCATAGAAGCTTCTGGTTGGCACCATATTCCAATGCCAGTGAAAGTGGGTGGACGCACACACAAATTAATTCACACAATAAATTACACTGAAAGCTGGTTTGAGATTTGGGTTCAGTACTAATCTGGAAGTCTTCTATTGAGTTTTCTCCAACCTAACAAGCAACATGTCAGCAAGTCCAGTCATGTCTGAAATCAATATATAACAAGCTTTAAAGAGGGGACTGACCTGAAATTTGAGAATGAATCAATTGGGAATGTGTGGGAGAGTATCCCACATACAAGTGAAAAATGTTTGCCAGGACTTCTTGCACAATGAATTCATTAAGTCTCCTTGATTTAATTGCAAATTCACTTCCATAAACACAACCCCCTGGCACCGGCATAATGAAACTAATAATATATATATCAGCATCATCATCACCACGTATGCAGAAATACACATTTCTTCTGGATCCTTTGGGTTATGATACTGCACCAGGCATCCCTCAAAAAGTATATAATGGACTCATGCCAGATAGATGCCCTAACCATGGTCTAGTACTCAAGATCAGAAGTGAGCAGGACACAGCATTTACTTTTACGCATTTGAGCAGATGTTAAGGGTGAATTATAAGCGTACTGTGTTGTTATTGGGTTTTTTTTACTGAAGCAACTCAGCTCAGTAGCATTATGGGTGTGTCCCTCCGGGGATCGAACCTGCACCAGAGTTTCAAGCCCAGTTCTGTAACTATTATAGAGTTTAATACTTTTTACAATCCGACTACGTGTAATGCATTCTTTGATCGAAATCACGCTACTGCTGATACGTCTTGATATGACACTTCTAAAGCACTGTATGAATCTAAACTTCACATCACACAGCATCACAGCATTGTTGACCAAGGTTTTAACAGAGACAAGCAGAGGGACGGAGGTCAATTTGATTATTTGCCTGTTGCATCACAAGGCATGCACCTCATGTATCGCGACCTCCTCTGGATTAGCACTACAGCCTCTTACTAGAAAGTTATTCAATTAAAAAAAACATTTTGCACAATACGCGTGACCTCAAACATTGACAATTCACCATGTGAGGACAGGCGAGGTGTAAGCAGTTATAACTGAATGATTTGTCACTCAGATTCAATTTATTTACCAGTATTACATAGCACAAGCATTTATAGCTAACAATTTAAAAACTACAATCCATATCCTCACCGTACAATAATACTTTTATATAAAGTTATATCGTACTTATCTCACAACGGCGCTTCCTATTAAAAAAGGCCAGTTCTTCGTCCCAGCGAATGTGTGAATGCACTAGGTTAAAAAGGGTAATCTAAAGTTTCACAAGAAAGAGTTGTGCATTAAATAATTACATATAACACATTCATTACACTCTTACCTTGAGCAAGTACTGTAGTCTAACTAGTCAGCCCGATCCTTCGGCTACTCAGTATTGACACACGTGTTACTCCAGCAGCAACCTTCCGCCACTCACTATCATCATAATGCGCATGCACCAATCTAACTCGCCTCTTGACGTAATTTGGCAATCCAAGTAGTTTTGTCACTATACAAGAGGTGTTTTCCTCTAACTTCACATGTACATAATGTGGTAATACCTAAATCTTATGAATGCATTTTGTTAATCTGTTGACGTGTATATGTGTATACTATATCGTAATTTTGTGACACAGACATTTTTGATTTGGTTCTGTGCTCCACAAGATTAGATTTGTAATTGAACCATTGTGTTAAAGTGCAAATGCAGGGTATTTTTCTACCCTGTGTAGAAATGACAGCACTTTTTATAACCACCACCCCCATTTCAGGGCACCATTACCATAACGCACCATCACCAGTTCCTGATTAGTCAGGCGTGTTGCATTGCTTCCTTAGTGCAGGTATAGGAGAGTATCTAGTTTCCTTGACTTTCATTGGCACAACTCTCTCTCTCTCTCTCTCTCTCTCTCTCTCTCTCTCTCTCTCTCTCTCTCTCTCTCTCTCTCTCTCTCTCTCTCTCTCACACACAGTTATGGTATTTGACAATTGTCAAATTGGTTGGTTTTTCTCTGTACTAATCTTTTCTTTTTTTTCAAATCAAACAACGGCTGAGGCAAAGTTAGTCATTTCAGCATTTATACCAACAGAACACAGCTAGTGGTGTATACATAAATAGCCTACAATAATGCCATAAGTGAGTGAAGTCCCCTTATTCCATGTCAGCATAAGTATGTATAGGGACAAATGACCGTCGTCCGTTTCCAATTCCATATTTACCATATTACTGCAATTATTCATAAATGTGCATGTGTCAGCTATGCAATTTCTTAACATTAATTACGTTGTACTGTATTTTTAAATAAAACCCATACAGCATTGCTAACGTTATTTTCTTAAATATTGAAATGGCAATTGACTATTATACAATAATGTTGACCCAGTGTGGAACTGGTTTTATAATCTGAATCGTTATAGTCCATAATATTCCACAAGTTAAAAATAAATAACATCCACTTCGTTGCAGTTGTTCAGCTGGTCCCGCAGCCATCTTGAGAGATGTAAACAAGCTGACCGATTTGCTTAGTACATTCCATAGGCTGACTTAGCCTGCAAAATCAGAACAAGGACATGCTTGACAGCGCACTGAACACAATTAGAAAAAGAATAAAATATTAAGCGGTTCAAGCATCAGCGTTGGTGAACCAAAGCTCTTCTAATATGTTTCTGAAACAGTGGGTCGGGTAAGAATGATTTCGCATTGCTCGCTATGTAATGTTAGCTAACGTTAGCTTTTAGCTGACGTTTACTAGCTAGCTGTTTCCACGGGGGGTTGTTATTTTTGTTATGGTGCCTTGACAACATGTGTTGACGAAAGACGCCCGCATTGCTATATCTTCACGTATAGCTAGCCGACGATTTTGCATTGTCCTATAGCCTACACGATGCTCGCAGATGTTTACTTTTTTTATCATAAGCTACAAAAATTAATTGGTAGCTATAGCTAGCTATGACTAGCAATATAAGTTTCTCGGTAGCGAGCTGAGTCGATTAACGTTAGCTAGCTAGCCTACAGTAATGCAATGGGACGCGACTGCTAGCAGTGCTAGCTGGATAGACATATTCTGTAGCCAGCCAACCTTAGTCTAGCTATTGTCGAATAAAGATAGCCTTGCTAAAATCAAGCACAACGTTATATCCTAGCTAGCTAACTTGGCAAATATTTAGTTAAGTGGGAGCTAACAGTTACGGATAGCTAAATGTGAAGCGGGGCTAGTAACGTTAGCTACTACGCTTGGTCTCACAAGTTAATCAGCTGTCGAAGCGTTAGTTCACTTGCTAGCCCGAGACAGAACCTGCTAACTATGAAATACATATTTATTTAGTAATGTACACATGACTGTTCATTCGGATAACAGGTTAACGATATTATAGCCAATGTTCAGACCTGCTAAATAACATGTTGACGTGTACAGAACTTACTAGCATGCCTGCTATCATTTGCTCTAGTCGCGAGGTCATGTCTAGCTAGTCTCACATAATTCGTAAAATTGAGCAGTGCACTGACTATTTGCTTTTTGGCTAAACCTAGCTAGCAGTTCATTGTTACTAGCTAGGTAACGTTAGCGTGTTCAATTCATGGAAGGATGGATAGAATGTTGATGCTCTCCAGCTGGCTTGTACGTAGCTCTTAACTACATAATTATTGTTAACAAGTTTTACGGTTGGACTTATTTTGTGACGCCTTGTTTTCTATCGTGCGAACATTTCAAGTACTTTAGTCCCCATTATCTTATATAAGACAATGGTAGAAATGAGGAGCATAAATACATTCAGAACATAGTTAGTAGCTAGTTAATATAATACAATAACTAATAGACGAATTAACTGTTTGTTTAATAGCTTTGCTCGTAAAGGAATATACTTTATTTTTTGTTATTCATGAATAATAAATTATGTTGTATGTGTGCCTTAAATTTAGTTCGTATTCTTGTTTCTTGTTCTCTGGTTTATTGTCAGGAATGGCTGAGTGTTGGGGGTAAAGACTCTGCTCTGAGGGGGGACAGAGAAGAGGAGTAGAAGGGCACCGCGGTACGAAGCAGTCAGTGGTGTTCTTGAAGAAATGGACCAGGACTACGAGAGACGCCTTCTGAGGCAAATCAATCATCAGAATCCATCAGAACGCCGACTAGCCAAAGTGAGTTGAGACAGAACTGTGATGATTCATAGGCACTTTGTTTTACCAGCTTGTTCCAAAATGTTTTAGATGGATTTAGACCTGGAGGTGCATTAGAGTCCACATTCAACATAAAGCATTTTGACTTTGAATTCACCTGTTGTAAAGCAAGGATAATAATATGTTTCATAAGTTTAGACAGTAATTTTCTTGCAAATATTGATTGTGATTGTATTGCATCCCGTATGCCATTATACTACTGTTGAAGTCCAGTGCAATACACTGCTGTAACTCCTTTTTTAACCTGTAGTGTTTAATTAGAATTATAATAATCAGTAATATATCAATTTTCTCAGGAACATTTTTCCCTTCTTCCTCCAGTCAGGGTGTGCAAGCTCAAGTCCAGTAAGTGTTAAGTTGGGAGACCGCTTCATACCCACCCGTGCTGGCAGCAACTGGAGTGTTAACTTCCACTGTGCCAATGTGAGTCGAATGTAACTGGCTTCACTCTGCCTCTACCTGGGCCTATTCTGGTTAAGACTTGTGTGCCTGACTGTTCTGGTGTCCATTCTAGTTGAAACTCAGTAATAGTATCTCACTAAAATTGTATGCAGATTCCATTCTGGTTTTCCCATTACCATTTCAATGGGGCAATGATAGTGTTATGACTATTCATTTGGACATCATCAATTCTAGTCATGAGACCACAGCCTTTGCCTCATTGATTTTTCTTACTTTGGTTGACCCCTGCCAGGAGAACTGCAGATCTCCAAACCAGAATCATAAAGCTAAGGAGGCTGGCTCGGACACGGGAAAAGGTATGGCTGTTATTAATGTAGTATGCTTCACTCTTTCTCCATTTCACTGTGTTCCCCATTCATATCGGTCAACTTATCCAGGGTGACTTCAGACAGTAAGACTGCACTCGAATGGAACAAACTGCATCTTCAGAAGGCATTGATTCGCATGTTGTTTTTTGTGTTTGGGAGACCTGAAAGGGATGTGGTTTGACCTCTCTTCCCCTGCCTGGCAGATGCTGTGGCGTATGCTGCACTACTGAGGAATGAGCTGCTGGGGGCCGGCATTGAGGCAGTGGCAGACCCACACGCTGATGGCCGCAGGCATGCCCTCCCAACTGAAGGCACTCACAGTCTCTTCAGGGTGAGAGATGGGTAGGGTGGGGTAATGAACCAGTAAAAGTGGAAGTGGAGAACGGAGAGATTGAGGAGATGAGAGAATTAAGAAGAGGGAACGTCAGGGAGAAAGTGAGGGACAAAAGGGAAAGCTGGGTAAACAACGGTCTGTGTTTCAGTACAAGTGCTTCTCTGCTTTTACAGTACACCATCCACACAAAGAGAGTGCCTTGTGACAGTGGGAATGAAGTCTCGCCCTACTCCCTGTCTCCACTCAGCAACAAGAGGTAACATTACTGGCCTCTTAGGACCCTATTCAGACTCCACACCTGCTTAAAGTTAGAATTTTTTTTTTTGTCGAATTTAGGGGTGTTTTCTAAGCGGATATTCAGAATCGCGTTGCAGGTGATTATCTTTGATATGGGGAGGTACTTCTTTGCAGGCTCTTGAAAATATAAATTTGATCAACTGAAGCACATGCACATGTGTGGGGAAACAATATTGCTGCTAGTATTCTATTTTATTCACTTTATTTCTAATATCTCTCAACTCCTCTAGACACAGAGACTAATTATGAAAAACGAGTAAATAAAAAATTTAAAAAAGTAAATTTTGCGGTAAAGTGACCAGGAGTCTTCACCTTAAAGCTGAAAAATATTTTTAAATAAAACAACGGTAAATAAAACTTACTGTGTAAATAAGTCCATATTTTGGTTTGTTTTTAATCGTCCCATTTGAAACAATAGCCTATTGAACAACAAGCAGCCCCTGGCTATGTAAATGTTGTGTTTATGTATTGATCTACTGCCCATATTTAATTTATATTAGACCAATGTAATGGGAGTGCATTCTTCTGCTCTCCCAATAGAAGTGTGTTGAAATGAAGCCGAATCGATCATTTACTGTAAATAATGAAGCTGAGTGCCACCTGAGAACCCCCTTACTGTCCCCCACTTTTTTTATGTACAAATAGGTGAAATAGGCTACACGTTATCATCATTGGAGCTTTAAATCCAATAATTTGACAGGTCATGACAATGACTCTATATATCCTTTGCATTACTACCTGCACTAGCAGTAGATGCTGTTTTAAATGTACAAGCAATAGAGATGATGCTAGTTTTAGCTAGAAGCTTGTGCTTGTATTCTGTATAGTGTGCATGCCTTTTGCATGGACTGTTATCTTAAGCATGTGACAGGAGCCAAGGTTGTGGAGGCAATAGGATCGGTGAGTAATGCAGACAGGATGTGGACAACTTGTAAACGTAATGGAGGGACCTGCGGACTGTCATTAGAAATGACTTGGCCAAGATAAGAGTGGGTGGAACAGGTGGCCTACCCATACATTAGGCTACATTACAAGATACGTGCTTATCAGAGCATGGTTCCTGTTTTTGCGTGAATGTACTATTTCCTGTCCTCATGTATTTATCATCAATTGAAAGAACTTAGTTCAGTGGTTCTCAAACTCGGTCCTGGGGGGCCTCTGTGTATGCTAGTTTTGTTGCAACCAAGTACCTAATTTAGAGAAGTTAACAGCATGTTATGAGCCTGGGATTGCGATTATGGTTGGAACGAAACCAGCATACACAGCAGCCCATAGGACCAAGTTTTGAGAACCACTGCCTTAGTTAAACAGATATGACAACATTCACAATGTTTCCAGAAGAACATTGTGGATTAATTCCAAGTTCATTGATAGCTGGCATAAATAATTTTGGAATTGAACAATGACAATATGATGCAAGTCTTTAATAATTAGTTAATTAGAAATGTATGTAACTCATTAGGCTTTATACGTGAAATAAAAAAACATTTTGTTGAACTTAATTGTAGTTATCCAACATTCCCTGATGGAGTGGACTAGACATTTCACCTTTTTGTGAGTAAAATGCATGTGGAAAAATGCATTTGTCAGTTTGAATGCCTTTATATCTGTTTAACATGGCAAAAATCCTCAAATGTTGCTAACTCTAGAGGTGTGCAATTTTCAAATTAAGATTTTGCAAACCACATATCTCCAGACTGAATAGGCCCCATAATGTGTGCAGTTGCATATTAAAAATGTCGTTATTATTCATCATCTCTACTGTTTTCTTCTATTTGTTATATCTCTTCCTATATCGTTCCCCCTAATGATATATTTTGACTTGTAAATATGTTTCAGTAATAACTTCAACAGAAAATGAGCGTAGATGGCATTTTATGTTCTAACATGTTCTCACTAGCTGTGCGTGGGGAGCATTGCTAGAATGTAACAATGGAGTGGATAGAAAAATTCCTCTCTTCAGCTTTCTCTTTCTCACTGTGTGCGTTTGTAGTCACAAACTCCTACGCTCTCCTCGCAAACCAGCCCGAAAGATCTCCAAGATACCATTCAAAGTCCTGGATGCGCCAGAGCTGCAGGACGACTTTTACCTCAACCTGGTGGACTGGTCGGCAGGAAATCTGCTGAGTGTGGGGCTGGGGGCCTGTGTGTACCTGTGGAGTGCCTGCACCAGTCAGGTGAGGAGGCTGAGGCGAGTGGTCACGCAGGTGTTCCTGGGTAATGTAGTTTAGAGCGATCGATTTTTGGCATACACTTTTATACTGTTTACAAGACAGGCATCAGAATCTTGGCACTGCTTTTTGGCTTCATACTTTATCAGAGTTACTTCACATTCTGTACCTACGCCCTTGTCCTTGCTGTTCTTTTTATGTCAACTAAATGTTACAGCGCTATGTCACTGAAGAAGATTGCTTGCAAAATGAGTAAATGATAAGGGATGGGAAACGGGAGAGGAACAGGATAGGGGCACAGATACTGCTTTTGACAGTGGTTTGATTGTTCAGGTGACAAGACTGTGTGACCTGTCGGTGGATGGAGATTCCGTGACCTCAGTGTGCTGGAACGACCGGGTGAGTCTTGCCGCCGCTGTGCACAGAAGCAGTCTCACTCACAATCTGCTGATAAAACCGTCTGCAGTTGAGACAAATGTATTCTTACCATATAATGTATTCACACATACAGTTTTTACGACCTCAAGGCTCATAACATTTTTTTTCTTACAAAAATGCAAAAACATTGACATACAATAAATGAGTCCAGGGATCCAGCCAAAAAGAACAAAAGAAAGGTAAGCTCCTGGGCTTAATAATGGGCCACCGAACCCAGGGCTTTCCTTCAATCAACCACACGCAAAATAACACTAAACAAAGCCATGGGAACTGAAATACCAGATACCAGAAGGAAGCAATATAAACCTTAACAGAGACTAACAATAATTCCTACACAAGTGGGGTTGCTGTTTTCTTCTGCCAGGCACCTGGAACCTTATAACCTTATAATAGGCACACCAATCAGGGATAACCACCAGCACCTGTGAATAGAAGATGGAACGAGAACAAGCAAAGTAGAGGAGCATGTAACACAGTATACATATGTACAGTAATTGAACAATTTCTTTGTATTACCACCCTTGGTGGTTTGACTCCCCATGAACTTGAAAAATCTATATCAGAATCAAAGTCAAATTTCCTTCATGTGAACCGTCACGAGTCAGCTGGTGAATAATTGATGTGTGCTTGAAGAAGAGGGACATCATGTGCAGCTACTGTAAAATGTCAAGTACACTTTGTTACTGCTGTTAGTCATACCTCAGCTGTGGATAAATGCGATCTGAATATTCTCTCTCTGTGTCCACCTGCCTCAGGGAAGTCTGGTGGCGGTGGGGACCCATAAAGGCTACGTCCAAATTTGGGACGCCGCAGGAGGGAGAAAGCTAACCAGCCTAGAGGGCCATTCTGCTCGCGTTGGTAAGTCTACCTCAAAGGAAGGAGTAGAGATGGGGAGGGAATACTGAGAGTGAGTGGAAAGGTGATCCATTCAGAGTGATCCATTGAGGCTATAACAGGGGTTGGATATTATGAGAGAAGGCTACAGTGAGGCTAATAAGGAAATGTGGACACAGTGTCATTGATGTGACTCTCATGTAGCGCCCCTGAATTCCAACGACTTGGGTACTAATAGCTCCCCCTTGTGGAGAATCTTCAGCCTGCTAAACATGAGTGAGTTACAAATAACACCGATGTGTGGTGCGGGGGAGCTTTGAGCTTAAGTGCCCACGATTGGCCTCTCCGAGGTGCCCTGGCCTGGAATGGGGATCAGCTGTCCTCTGGCAGTCGGGATCGGGTGATTCTGCAGAGGGACGTGCGTACGCCCCCACCCGCCGAGAGGCGGCTGCAAGGACACCGGCAGGAAGTGTGCGGTCTCAAGTGGTCACCTGACCACCAACACCTCGCCTCGGGAGGAAACGACAACAAGGTGGCTGCTGAATATTCCGTTACATTCAGACATTGTGCAGTCTAATATTGACTGGTGCCTTTTGTGTCTTACGTGTCATGTTAGTATTACTATATATGAGTGCATGTTCACTTAAATGGCTTGATGATAATGTTTGTCATGATAGGGTTCCACTTTGCAGCCTAGTGGTGCTTCATTGTCTGGACTGAAATGCTCTGCTTTTCCCCAGCTCCTGGTGTGGAACAGCTCCAGCCTGCTCCCGGTGCAGCAGTATAGTGACCACCTGGCTGCGGTGAAGGCTATCGCCTGGTCGCCACACCAGCACGGGCTCCTGGCCTCCGGCGGCGGCACGGCAGACCGCTGCCTCCGCTTCTGGAACACCCTGACGGGGCAGGCCCTGCAGAGCACGGACACCGGCTCACAAGTGTGCAACCTGGCCTGGTCCAAACACGCCAACGAACTGGTGAGACCCGACACCTAGTGAAGCAAGCCCTGCCACAGACTATACCCACACTGAGTGACCACCTAGCTAGTGGCTCTGACATGCTAGCCCCCCACCGAGGTTGTCATGTTTGTGTGTTTTCAGGTCAGCACGCACGGCTACTCTCAGAACCAAATCCTGGTGTGGAAGTATCCGTCCCTGACGCAGGTGGCCAAACTGACCGGGCACTCCTACAGAGTGCTTTACTTGGTGAGGGTGCTTTTACCTGCTGATGGAGGGCTCCTGCTTTAGTTTAGCAGGCCCACTGCCCAAGGTCGATTGTGCTGAGGTCAAACATAATTTCCTGTAGTTCATGTATTATGCATTTTTTTCCGACGGCCATCTTGTGTCTGCATCTTCTCCTCCCTCGGTCAGGCTGTATCTCCAGATGGCGAGGCCATTGTTACGGGGGCTGGCGATGAAACGCTGAGGTTCTGGAACGTCTTCAGTAAAACGCGATGCACCAAGGTCAGGTCATCTTCACCGTCGCTTACCTGTCTAATGGGGCAGTCGATTACTGCGA
This sequence comes from Conger conger, assembly GCF_963514075.1. Classification (NCBI taxonomy): domain Eukaryota; kingdom Metazoa; phylum Chordata; class Actinopteri; order Anguilliformes; family Congridae; genus Conger; species Conger conger. The sequence goes on along the minus strand of NC_083763.1, from coordinate 17,209,675 downwards.
CGAAGCTTTACTTTCCACAGTTGTAACAGTCACGGTTTGTAATTACATAAATAGATTATGTACAAGTGGGAAAAGAATAAACTCTGAAAAAACATTAGCAAATTGGATCTAATACCCTTTTAACATTTTATTACCCTTTTAAACTAATGACATGGTTGTGAATTGTATTTACAAGTACATACTGTGAAATATTAGTCGCTTTCATTGTACTGTACACCATTATGTGTTAGTTATTGCTGCAATCTAGAAATGTGTCATTATTATAGTGTAGACAATATCTTATGAATGTCATTGTTACAAAGTGCTTTGCTCTTGTCCTATAGGAGTCCAAGTCAGTCCTGAACCTTTTTACGAGGATACGATAGTAAGAGACACTGGGGAGGACCAGCAAAACCCCATCATCCAGTGCAGGAGCCATCAGTGACTGGGAAACAGACTTTATCCCTTCAGAGTTCAGTACAAGTCACCAACCACTGCTGAATGGAGCCTCCCGAGAACTCTGTGACTTTGAGCTTTTATACTAAAGACAGTCAACCATGGACCTCCATATTTTTAAGTATGCAATGTGTTGTCAATATTAAAACTAGAGGAAGGACTCTTGGAAAATGGAAACTGTGTATGTGGTATTTTTCAGAGTGTGGTAAATGTTCTCTTACAGTCGTGCAATACCCATCAAGCGAAATTGTGAAACTATTGTGGAGTTGTTTTGAAAACATGGGAGATATCTCAAGGTAAAAGGCTATGAAGTATAAATGGCATTCCACCTTTACAAGTGAGTGGAATTGATGTTATTCGGTCAAAGCGAAGACCATGCTCATATTGATAAATAAAAAGACAACACATCTGGGCATGCTGCCTTAGATATATTTAATAAATTAAAACCAGGTACAAAAATCAATGTACATATCCCCTCCTTCCCCTCACCACCGTACTCTCCATCTCTGACAACCGTCACCCCACTGTGCCCTGACACTCGCTCTATGCTACTATCAGTCCCTCCTAAAACACATGCTACAGGCACACGGAGGATAAGAGTCAAGGCCTTGCAGCGCTGCGTCTGAACCCAAAGAGTGACACTCAGTTCATGCACTTTGTAAATGCTTTTGGGGTAAAATGGCAAGAAGTCAAGTCTGGTTTCACTGGAGACTGCTGTGTGTAAATTAAAAGTGCATTCAGAGTAGGACTACAAGCAGAAATGAATATACACGTTTGAACATTCTTCATCGCGTAGGTACTTCAGTAAATACACACTGCAATGACGGGGCTTTGCAGTGGGCACTGCATGATTAGTGGGGTTAGAACTAGTGATGTGATTGGATACTCTGTCCGGTTAGAATGCATCCCTTCACTCATTGTCTCACACCCCTCCCCCTTCCCCCTTTGCTCCAATCTGAAGCCAGGACACTCTTATGCAGTTGCACATCAACTTCAAGTCCATAATATAGCGTAGCTAAATGAAGGCTCCTCAGTTAAAGCTGCTCACTTCCAGAGATGATTAGTTTGATAGTTGTGGGAGTGCAGGCATCGAGTCTTTGATTCTGCAGTGCTTCAACTTTCTCCCCCCTCTGCCAACTCCATATATACCGTTACATACCAGATCCAATATATTCTACTTTTATATCAAAAATAAAAAAAAAACCTACATCACGTGACAATAAACAACAATTTGGCAACAAGGGAAAAGAGGGTGTGTGGTTTGGTACTGTGGGATCATTGCCCTGTAACACAGAAATGCATGTCCTTTTCCCCTTCAGTTAGCAGTGGCAGCAGCAGCAGGACTGTTTTCAAACCCTGTATATACAAACATATATATACGCATATATGCATGTCTGTATAATTTATATATATCTATATGTGCGTGTCTGTGTGTGTTCATATGTGTATATAATTATTTGCTTCTTTCCAAAAATAAAAAGAAAACTAGTACTATTTAACATACGTATGCATATCACAAGGAAACAGCCTAGGAGCCAGGGAAGATCAAGAGTAAGAAAGTGTGAGACTTTATAGAGCATGCTGCAGGAGAGGCGACTGCTGAAGAAGAGCCTTTTGGTATTTCCTAACAAATAAAACCCCAAAGCAACACAGGAACAGCAGAGAAAGCTCCACCTCTCCAAGCCGGGCGGCTGCACCGAGCCAGAATGGCCGCCGCCTGTGCCAGGCTTCCGTAGGGACAGTCGATTTTTGTGGGGGACTTTTGCGCTCCAGTGTGGGGTTTTTGTGTGGGGGCTGCCTGGGAGGCTGATGGGCGCTTTGGGCTCTGGATGAGGACGGCGCCGGTTCAGTATTCTGCAGCGTACTCGGTGCCGTGCAGCCCTCGGCACAGCAGGGTGAACTCCTTCACCATCTCCTTCACCCGCCGCTTGTTCACTCGCTCCCTGAGTGGGAGAGAGGGAGAGAGGGAGAGAGAGAGAGAGAGAGAGAGAGAGAGAGAGTTAACAATAGGCATTTTCTAGATTATTCTAGAAGGATTTCAGTATGATGGAAAAACTATAAAAATTCCAGCCATATCCATTCATTAATGCCATGCAGGGTAGGCAGGTGTGCTTAATGATATGTGAAAACCCATTTCGATTTTTGGACTTTTAAACCTAATTGAAAACAAAAATGAAAACGAAGAATTAGAATGCTCAGGCGTGCAGTAGACTATCCACTCACAATATTCAGGTGTGTGTACACAAGTATCCACTCAGAATACTGAAGTGTGTATATTCGAATACTCAGATGTGTATATGAGAATATCTGCTCAGAATATGTGCAGTAGGAAAAGTAGAAAAGGTGCAGTAACAACCTCAACTGCTCTCTTTTTGGGGATGTATGAGAATACCCACTCAGGTGTGTGTATGAGAATACCCACTCAGGTGCGTGTATGAGAATACCCACTCAGGTGCGTGTATGAGAATACCCACTCAGGTGCGTGTATGAGAATACCCACTCAGGTGCGTGTATGAGAATACCCACTCAGGTGCGTGTATGAGAATACCCACTCAGGTGCGTGTATGAGAATACCCACTCAGGTGCGTGTATGAGAATACCCACTCAGGTGCGTGTATGAGAATACCCACTCAGGTGTGTACTGCACACAGGTACCTGAGGATCTGCTGGCTGAAGGTCTCTTTCTGTTCCGGCGAGACGCGGGTGGAGGGAAAGCCGGGCGCCTGCAGCACCTCCTTCAGCCACACGGTCAGCAGGGCGAAGCAGTGCTTATTCAGGGAGAACAGCACCTCCGCGAACTGGTCCATCAGACTGCGCGAGGACTGGCCGCCGATGGCCTGGGAACGGGAGCGAGAGAAAGGGGGCGGGTGACACGGCCGCTGGAGAAGAGAACATCAGCCACGCCGAACGGGGAGCGCGCGAGAGACTCACCTCCAGCACGGCCTGCATCAGCAGCTTGCCATCTTCCTGCACCACCTGCCCCACACGAGGTACGTCTCCACAGTGAGGGAGCAGCTCCGTCTGCAGGAGGCACAGCACGGGGTCAGGGGAGGTGAACCAGGCCCCGGAACAACCGACAGCCGAACTAACCCAACTACAGCAGGGCTTCTCAGCCCCGGGGTTTCTGTGTGTGCTGGCTTCTGGTACCATCGGTTAAGGCTGTTTAAAATGTGCTTCGAGGTTTTTGTTTGTCATAAAGGGTTTAGTTTCAGTAACCCGGGAGGGTATTGAGTTCCACCAGTTTTTCATGTCAGTCTATTACTTAATCAACTAAAAAATGCTTTCCGAACACAATTTCCACATTCAATGAAAGCCGACTGATTAAATGTCCGGGGATGAGGATACCTGACATTTTGTCATGGAATGAATCGCTATTTCTGACAATGTGGCCTTAAGAGGGTAAATTATCACACAACTCAAATTATGTATGTATGTAATTAAGACCACTTAACAGGTTGTTATAATTGAGGGGTTGGGACCTGCAACTGTGGCTGCAAAGAAGCGAACACTGTAGGGTCCCTTGACCTAAATGTTAGAAGCCCGGGACTTAGACTGAACAGGGAATACGCTCGTATAATCTGGAACAAAAATCCGTTCCCTTGCAGGGCTGAAAACCTGGAGGGGCATTCTGTGCACGTTTACTTACGAAGAAAAGACAAGTGGACTTGACGGTGGGGCCCTCGGGGAACTTGAGTGACAGTACTCCTGAGAGAGCAGTGGAGAAAGGCTGGCTGTGAGTCAACGAGCTGACGTTTCCCCCAGCAGTGTAACAACAGACACACGTATCCGCAGAGCACACTCGTGCTAACATCGCCCTTCAATCCAGGGGCATTCCTTCACTCACCTCCACTTGCAAACAATTAACATTCTCTACCGTAAACTCAGAACCTGAAGTGGTCTCCTGGAACGTACATTACTCGGTATGCTTAGCAAGGCACTGTGAATAACACTACATGTTGATGGCATGCATTGTATATTTTTTGAGTGGTGGCAAATGCTGAGACCCCCCTCTCCATGCCTTAGGAAGGGCCGTTTGCCTACAGCTACATAGTCTGTACTGTCGTGTTTTCAGTCTGAATGTATGGCACCAGCTGCTAAAACACAGCTAATGTACCAGTGCCCAGCTGGGATCGAGGCCCACACACTACCTGTCCTATTCTCTTCTGTGGCTGGCAGAACACAGCTGATGTGGCAGTATACAGGTCCAGTGGTCAGACCCCGTGAAGCGCGGATAGGCACATATGACACTTACCGCAATGGAACACAGCTTTCACGTCAAGATTCTCAGACAAGTATAAATCGGGTTTCCGTTTGAGAGCCTACGAAGCAGACAGAACCATTGAACAAGGCAGACATCTTCCCCCCCACACCCTTCTCAAGGAACCTCTGCCTCCCCCACCCTCACCTTCCTGCCCTCTTTGTCTGTCTGAATCTAACCTTCCAAAGGAAACGACAGAACTCATACAAACTCATCAAATGCAAACAGATCAGGTAAGAAACAGACTGCAAAATCAAACATCAAAATTTAACTTAAGTAAATTAAAAGTATGATGACTGTTTTGTTTTGTTTTCATTTCATTCCAATCATATTTTTTGTCTGCTTTGATTGAATATGCAACAGAAATCCGTAAGTAACACATACGGATAAATACACCTGATGCTTTAAGGAAATTATTCAGCATGAAAGGAGAGAGGAACAAGGGGCAGATGTGAATTTCAGATTTTATACAAAGGAGGAAAAATGAGAACTGAGAATAAAAAAACAAAAAAACTGAGGACCACCAATTGAATTAATTAACTGAGTCATTAATTAATTTAGGCTTTGATTTAGGGCTGGAATGGCTTGGGGAAAAGGGGTTTATGGTTCTAACCGAGGTGGGATTACTGTGATGGCTACTGTCTGTCTGTCTAGCAGTCTGTCCCCCTGCTGGGCCACCAACAACCTGAGCACCACCCCACAATCTTTCTCCAATTCTGCATTACATACCCTGCTCACTCAGTCAAGGGACTAAACTAACAACATCAAGTCCTATTAGCTAGATAGAAAGGTCTTTTGATACCATATAGCCTATTCACCTCCTTGACCTTGAAAAAAACTATACTGTGTGATTACCAAGGCCTTCCATCCATTTCACTGCTGTTTTGTGTTAAACAAACACAGCAATGCAATGCCAAAAACACAGTGCAATGGTAACATACAGAACAAATGCTGCAGTGCCAAATCACGACAAAAGTCTGTGCTAGTCTATCACTCCTTCGACTTACTATTCCAGCTCTGATAGTCATAAGGTAACTGAAATAAGAGTAGTGGCCCTGGCAAGTATCCCTTCACAAACTAGCAAATGTTGAGTGTGCCCTTTCCTTTACACATCTATAAAGGACTGTGAGTTACATTTACAACCCTTCCATAAATGTCTCCATCAGGCACAATATTTTCAGTTAACTACATGGAGGCCTAGGTAGCGCTGTGCCCTCAGCTGTGTGATGATGTACGATACAAAAGACACCAACTCTGGGTCACAGTTCTCCCAGCTCGGTGCAGGCCGTCTGCCCCATGAAATGTTCAGTGGCATTTCCAGAAGGAGCCAGAAACTTAGAACCCTGAGTATTGGAGGAGAGACTGTGTCAATCCCCCAATGGCACCCCGTGACTCAATTCCATGGCCCTGTCGGAATGACGGCCATCCACAGGCCCAAACAAACAGGAGAGTGAGAGAGAAAGGGAAAGAGAGAGAGAGAAACCGAAAGTGAATGAAATAAGAAACCAAAAACACACCTGAGCTTGGAGTTGCATAAATGAATCAACAATATCAGGATGATCCCTGGGCCCTAAAATATAATAAAGATGTAACTTAAGAAATAATAATAATATACAAACAGCAACTGAACAGATTTAACAGTCATGTGGAAACAAAAGCAAACAGAAAAGATATCATTGAAATAATTGCACACGTGAGTAAAACAAGGGTAGAAACAGGGCATGTGAAGCTTTGGAAGCAGTCTCAGAAAAGTAAACAGAAACGGACGGGAAATGAGTCAGTTTGGAAGAACGGAAAAAGAAGTAACGAGAGAAAAAGAACAAACCTAAAAGAACAAAAGTGGGTTTGGAGTGGGAACCCAGGAGGCACCTGTTACTGTGACGTTTTTTTTTAAAAGCTCAATCGCAAACACCACTCCCCCCTCCCAACCAGGACCCGTCCCCAAAATGTGAACGCCCCGCCCCAGTAACTGCCTCTGCTTCCTCCTCAAAGGGCAGGATGGCAGGCTGTCCCAGCTCCCCTCCCAGAGCAGTTCCCATGCTCCAAACAAGACTTTATACCGCCTTTCACAGACACCAGCCTAGGGGGATCCTGCTCAAAAAAAGGTTAAAGTCCCCGTGCAGCTCATTACCTAGATAGTACTGTACATGAAAAGGTAAACAATTATTTTATTCTTTTAGCTTTTACTTCACTTTGATAGTGACAAAGATTGAAATTCCACTGTAGGAAGATGCCGAAAAACTTGCACATTTGTATTCAAATTAATTAAGGCAGAAGACCTAAATAATCTTCCAAGAAAGCTTATGAATGAATTTGTTGACCATCTGTGGACACAGTGACCTGAAGCACTGCATAGCCTGGGACACACTACAAGACAAAACACAAATCAGTGCCTGGTTTACAGTGCATGAAGGTGACACATGTACAGCCTGCAGAACGGCCAAATCAGAGGACCTGACTGTTCCAATGGGGGACTGAGCACACCACTCCAGAACTGCAGAGCTATATGATGCTGCCCTACAAGGTTATCGTACTTAGGACTTATCAATACTTATTGGTTAGCGTATAGCAATGTATAGCAATATTGAGCTTTTAACTGGCTACACATGCATAAATTAGTCTGACGTTTTCACCAAACTAGCTTATTTATGAAAACATTTATAAATTAAAAAAACAAGAGCAAACGAGCTTCCAGCTCATTTCTCATTTGGATCGTAAAAAGCATATTAGGAACATTCTACTTTTGATTAGATTTTTTTTAAGTTTGCATCCCCCATCTGCGGCAGTTCCAGTTTCCTTAAGTTCCTTAAGTAGGCTCTATAAATATTTTTTGTCTTGCTTCAAATGCAAGTCTAAGTTTTTGGCACCTGGTTCTGCAGCATGGGACGTGAAGAGGAAAATAACCATAATTACGTATCTTATGAAAAGAAAATCGACTCCAGCAACATCCATAAGCTTTTTTTAGTAGCTAGTAGCTGATTAGTACACTTAAAGCTACCAACTGCAGCTCTGAATAAAATCGTAATTGGTAAATTCATGAATGCTTATTTGTACAAATCACTGGAAGGCAGTCATCTCCCGAAAGATGCTACAGTATGGAAACACGCAAAAGCTTTTAATGTCCATGGCCATTTGAAAGGTGATGATTACTACGTTGGAACTCAGAGGCCTTGACGCCCTATGCAGGTTTTAAGCTGCGGTACAATTTCATCAAGCACATGCAATTGAGAGAAACATTGCAGGGAATGAGACTGTAGTGTGTACCAGGCTTGTGCCAGAAGAGCCAGAACTACTTCAGGACTGGACACAATATCTAGAATTGTGCAACAGAATGAACCCAGCACCATAACATACAGTTGCAGCACAATTCTGACATTTTGACACGCCCTGTACTTAGATTTGATAGCCCTGTACTTCAGATTTTATTGGCAGCAAATGTTTACCAGTGTTGTTGGTTAAAGTAAAATTTGTTTGGGATTAGTTAGAAGTTCTACATATAATTTCACAATCGCTACACTACCCTTTCATTTTTAAATGATCTTTTATTACAGTATATATATTCTGGTTATTTCATTTTCCATATAGACAGTATAAGCAAATGTCTTGCCTCAGACACTGGAAGAGATTGACATCCTCTACCTGAAGGAATAACAAATCTTTGGAACACAACACCTATCATTTTGCGACAATGGGCCAGTTTTCAAAGTTGAATTGAAATTGTGGCTGAAAACAAATCAAACCCGAAGGAAATATCAAACTACTAGAGTAGTGTTTTTCCCCGACTCATCTTCCATGTCCCTTCACAAATAATGGGAACATGAGTGCATGCATTTGAACACTGATGTGCGATTATTATGTCTGAGATGTTCACTATATTAATTACTGCACTGCAGTCTGCATCTATCCTGTTTTTAATTGTTACCTGCTGAGAGAACAGATTAAATCTACGTTAATATCTAATTCTTAACAGTGGTTGTCCACTGTCCCTGTCAAATAATACATGAATTCATCAAAATGCACATATTAGCAAATTCCAGTAGGGGCACACAATGGAAAATAACATTGTTACATAACTCTAAGTGGCCTGTGTGAAAGATGGCACTAAATTGAAAAAATATGAGTACGCACTTATTTGACTTGCCCCACTATGCTTCAAGAGGGTTTCTCTGGTGTCAGTTTATTTTGAAACAGGCAGCCAGACTGCTAGTCAGCTGCCTTGCTAGTTCATGTTAAACCTAGCTAAGTTTTATTTTTTTTGCTTTTAGGAATTAAACCACAAGAACACATGACTGTAGCTTACGCTACAGCATTTAAAGTTTTAAAAATAAAAATCACTGCACGGGGTCTTTAATTTTCCATTTCCACATATTAACCGACTAGTCCCAAGAGGTAGGTTGTCAGGCTTTTTTAACTAATGTTAATGAGGAGTGCACAGCCTGGTTAGAATAATGGTTTAACCCTGCGTCCACTTGTCTAGGTATGGACAAGTCTATTACAAAGTGCCGCGTCATACAATGCGCGTCGGACATGTCCACATTGTTGGGCTTTTTTTGGCAAAACCAAACGATGACGGGCAAGGTCTTTGTTAAAACTCCATTAAAAACCCTTTTTGAACACGGGATATAGCTTTATGTCTTGGAGGATAACGTCATCTCTGCTTTCCAGGGTCCGTTGTACAGGTAGCTGTTGAAAAGATGGAGTCATGCAGACAAAGAAAATGCAGCTGCCTCAGAAGAGGCTAATTTCCGTTCCGTCTCTTCTCAGTTTTCCCTTTACACCCTTTCCCACCTTCAGAAACTGCACACGCATCATTTTGTATCCTTTCGCCCCAGTTAAGGTCTACACTTTACCAGAGTAGAAATGCAATCAAACATAAAAAATGTCTTCTGCAGCCGGACTGTAAAACAAACCTTTGACCATTCCAGTATCTTAAGCACCTCTTGCCAACCAAAATGTAACACAATTTCTCCAGCATCACACCCCCCGCCCCCCAAGCCCCAGCTTTGTTCCATACCTTGTTGAAAGATGGACAGGGTGACTGATGTTACCAGTTCAAAAAGGGCCTTGATAGGGGGAAAGTGATCCGTCTCACTGGCAAATATGTGGACCATCTGGAAGACAAGGTCAAGGACACACCATTTACACCTGGTCAGACGTGTAACTTCCTGTCATGGTGCTATAGTGTGAAAACGGCCAGCACTAACGGAGGCTGTGAAAAACCCACCTGACGCGTGAGGTCCAGAGCAGAGGCCTGTGGGATAGTGCTGTACATCTGGCCAAGCATCTCGCTTAGCTGGGACACCATAGGGGCAAAATCGTGGAGGAGCGTCTTCACCGATTTCTCAAAGATTGCACAAACCGCCTGTGAATGAAGGCAGAAGCTTAACTCGAGAAAGAAAGTCAAGCAGCAAGGATATGCGACAGCAGAAGCCGGCCCCCAGTCTCACCTCAACCACCTGCGAGTCATTGAGCCATTTGCTGAGGACAGTCTGGATCAGTGCAAAGACCTGCTGGAGCACCACCACCACCTCCGGGACACAGAGACAGTTACCATCAACCGTGGCCATGTTGGGGCCAAGACATCTACCATCTACTGCATACTCTCTAACCTGTACACTCTTAATTGTATTTTACAAGAAGATGCACACTGCAAGAACCAATCCTTCCAATTTTCACTGCATGCATGAAAGCCCAGCTCAGTTCCCCCCAGATGTGCCACTGCGTCCTGAGTGGACTCACTGGGTTGGGACCCAACTGCGGCAGGGTGGTTTTGACAGGGGGTGTGCCCTCGCCCGACTCGTCCTCTTGTTTTGTGATATCCAGTGTGGTGAACAAGTTGGACAAGAGCCCCAGGATATGAATGATGGCCAGCTTATTGGAGGGGTTCGGCTGAAGACAGAGAAAGAGAGAGAGAGGAAAAAGAGTGTCAGAGAGGGAGAGAGATTGACACCAATATACAAGACAGAGATACAGCGGCTGTCATCTGCTGACAATACAAACATAAAAAGCAAATTACTTTCAAATATCTGAAGACCAAATAGCTTCATAATTTCATGTCCTCTCAGACCAAGGAAAACTCCCAGCTTTCCAGGACAGAAGGAACAGACTGTTCAGCTGGCAGTCTGGCACAGCATGAAGAACAGAGGGTATATCCCACAGCAATACCACCAGCATTTCAGTTTGTGCTTATAGAGGGATAGAGGGATGACGGGCATTTAAAATGTATACAAGGCGAAATTTCACAAGGAACACATGTTCCTGAAATAGGCAGGATGTATGGTATTTAGATGTCCCATGACCTTACAAGTGGCCTTACAACTGACCCTCCCACCATCAGTTCTCCCAAGGTGAAAACAGCAATTACAAAGTCATTAGCAATTATCACAACATTCCTCCATGACAAATCTGAACTGTAAAGTCAGTGTGTGTGGAAGAAGTGGGAGGTGGTATCTTTTGCTCCCTGGTGACAAACATGACACCTTCTGGAATGGCACCATGAAATGCCATGGACAACACCTACACGTACCCACACAGACAGACAAATGCACACACACTCACGCAAACGTGCACACACACCCACATGGGTGCATACTTGTGCATGCGCAGTTTACAAACAGACTGTAAAAGGCTGTATAAAGCAGACAATATGGCAAAATCTAACAGACGGTCTTCAGACATTTCTGTGAATACACATCACTAAAAGTCAAGTACACATTAAATGGACTCTTCTCAATATTCAGGAAAATATTTTCATAGAAAACTGGGTTGTTATGGCAATCCTACAAGTTTTCCTCATGTGGGAGTGAGTTGCCACAATATAATAATGAAGCACTGAGGCACTCGTAGAGCAGTTGTCATAAGCACATGTACTTCAAAAACTGTTTCAAATATTAGTCATTTTAAAATGAAGTCATTTTTATTTATTTATTCTATTGTCTTTAAAGTATTTTGACGTAAAGGAGACAGCACAGTTGTTTAAGGTTTTCAGCCTTTTTGTCATTCTGTGACATGGTGGCAGAGGCTGAGACCGAGGGGCTATCCAGTTATGTCGAAATATATAAAATAAATAATAGGAATGAAATGATAATAAAAACATGGATTTGTAAGAAATATAATTGGTCAGTGAAAAAATGTATGATATAGTGCACACCAGGCTGTGTTGCAAGTGTATATATAATTTAATTTAGATTGTTGGCCCTATCCCAGCATGCACTGGGCAAGTGGCTCAAGTACACCCTGTGTAGACCACCAATCCATCACAGGGCACACACAACATTCACTCACACACTCATACCTTGGGGAAATTTAGATTTTTGACTGTGGGGGGGAGACCAGAGCACTGGGAGGAAACCCACATGGACACAGGAAGCACATGCAGACTACAAAAAGAAAGGCCCAGGCCGGGATTCAAATACAGGATTAAAATCTTGCTGTGAGGCAACAGTACTACCCACTGTACCACCGTGCTGCCCCTTGTTACATTTATGTATTAATTTTCAGGTTCAATAAATAAATAAATAATTTTATTAAAAATGTAAACATACGTGTACCTATGTGCTCCAACTCTGCATGTTTTATACCTACATGTGTAATAAATATATGCTGTAACAACATTGTGGCAGAGCCTTCATTGAGATTCATAAATATGTTACTGTGTTTACTGGCAGTGAGTTTAAAATTAACAAAATATTTAAAATTCTCAAATATCAATCAGAACATGATTGTACCTGACATGCAGAAAATGCTAATAGGCCATTTGATAGGAACACATTTAACTGAAGGGTGCTTTATTAACCGGATTCTGCTGCCTTTCTTTGTCTTGTTTTGCATCTAATATTGATGTGGTAACACTCTGTTCTTGACTTGGCGTCAACAACAGAATTTCTCCAAGGACCCTCCTTTTTGGGGAGAAGACAAAGATTCAATTAAATATACACAAGATACATCTGTTACTGGCTGGCTTGTCTTTTTCTAAGAAATTAATCCAGAAGGGCTAAGCAGAGGGGAAGATGTCCTCTTGGAAGAGGGTCCATGAACATGGGAGGCCAGGAGCCTTTAGGATGATGGTGCATAAACTTTCATTGGCTGAGGTAGGAAGGCCTTTTGAGATGAGGACTGAAGATGGATCAGAAGACAGTGCTTCAGCTAGAACCTAGTGGCTGATGGCTGATACCCAAGGAAGTCCTAAAACTGCAACCCATCATGAAGGACCACAAAAGAAGTGCGTTTGCATCAGAGCATACATAAGTGTCATCACATCTGTTTGGATTTAAAGATTGCTGCTACAACCACATTAATGTAATGTAATGTAATCAGTACGGGCTCATATTTGAATGAGTCTGTATAAAATGAAAGATTGTAGCATCGTTTCACCACAACAGTATAGTACGTTTTTGTTCCTCCTCCCATAAGATGTCAGTGTTGTCAGCTATTGAAAGAGGGACATTGCCTTTTTGTCCACCATAACCATTTAATGAAGTCAAAGGTCAGTGGAGTGAATATGTTAGAATACGATAGCTTCAATATACAGCTACTGTTACCCACTTCCAATTTAATAATGCAAAGTTTGCACCTTGAGATAAACTACAGAATGGCTATGCAATGTATATGGCCTGAATAATCTCAACAGCTGAGACAATGATTAATATATTTTTTAACAGAATAATATAAGCATTCTGCTATATTTCTGTTAGATGCGTAATACACGGTGATTGGTTCATGTGTACCGTCATGTTTCTGAGTGAGGGGGAGTGCCAATCTGGACCCACTGTGAAATGAGCTAAATAAGTGGAACCACAGGGAGATAAAACCTGTTTTCAAGGCTACAGTCCAAAAAGGAAAGAAGTGGCATGCTATTGGGCAATATACAGTACCTCCAGCAAGTTTTCACCCTCATTGATTAGTTTTCCTTTTGCCATGTTGCAAAGTCAAATTAATATATTTATATTTTGTCTGTTCTTCAACAACTAAGTCTTGTTTTTGTCAAAATGTAATTACATTAAATGTAATCTTCGCAATTCTATAAAAAAATAATTCCTGAAAATGATGAAAATGTGCTCAAACAGACATACCCGAGACGTCTAAGAGCCGAAACGTCTAAGAGCTGTCTAGCTGCCAATAAAATATATAGACTGCGGGAGGGGGATGGCTGTAGATAATTTTGTAAATGAGAAATGCAAGTCTTTCATTTAATAAAAATGGTGTCATAAATATGTTGTATTTGTGTAGGTGAACATTTCAATGCATGAAAATCTAAGAATGGTCAAGAGGGGTGAAAACGTTCTGAAAGCACAGCACATATCCAGAAAGGCTGATTTCTATGTGCCTTTTTAAAGTAAGCCATGCATTCGGGGCTCTCCATTGTGGTAAGAGCTCTGAGCATGCTCTGTTTACCGTCTCATCAGCCAGCTTCTCCAGCTGCTGGATATAGGGAGTGATGAGCGAGTGCAGATTCCGCAAGATGTCCTCCACCGGCAGGGCTGAGAGCAGGAAGCCCAGGGCCTGCATCAGCCACATGCACTGACTGGTCTGTGTGCAGAGAAAGAGAGTGACTGCTTACATTCTGACTGGTCTGTGTACAGAGAGAGAGTGACTGCTTACATTCTGACTGGTCTGTGTGCAGAGAAAGAGAGTGACTGCTTACATTCTGACTGGTCTGTGTGCAGAGAAAGAGAGTGACTGCTTATATTCTGACTGGTCTGTGTACAGAGAGAGAGAGTGACTGCTTACACTCTGACTAGTATGCAGACTTTATGCAGAGACTGCTTACACTCTGATGGGTATGTGTGCTGAGAGACTGCTTACTGTCGAACTGGTCTGTGTGCTGAGAGACTGCTTGCTGTCGAACGGATTTTAGGCAAAATTATTAACCTCTGGTACTGATATATAGAAAAGGATGCCAGTTGTCCTCTCGTCTTTAGATTGACAATAACTGCATGAGATCTAATCTCTGAAAACTGATTCAACTCTTGCCTGGGAAGTACTATATTTGTTCAAACAAATGTAAAGCAGATAGATGCAGATTGGCTGTGTGCACAGGGATTGAGAGAGAGACGAAAATAAACATTTTATCACTGACCTTATGGATCTGTTTGATGAGCACCTCCTGTGAAGAGGGTATAATTAATACAAAATATGATATTTATTATTTATTATTATGTTTTGTCATTAGAAACCAGAGAAAGCAGGAATAAAATCTGCCCTCTGACCTGTGAGACGGCCACGATGTTGGTGGCGTAGGGGGGCAGGTCGTATTTGCACTCGCGGCAGATCTTCTTGAGTGTGGAGACACTGGACACAGAGAGGTCAGGGTTCCCCAGGGCCTCCAGCACCAGCGGCAGGACACTGCTCAACATGACCGGGTGATCGGCCAGCCACTCTGCCAGAGAACCTGGAGAGAGGGGGAGGGAGAGGGAGAGAGAGAGGGAGATAGAGAGAGGGGGAAAGAGAGAGAGAGAGAGGGGGGGGAAGAGAGAGAGAGCAAAAGAGAGTAAGAGAGAAGTGTGGGGGGGGGCGAGGAGAAATTCTGCTCAATGACTCATTCCACTTGGCAAGTATGAAATGACAAGCTGATCATTTCAACAGAATCTGATGACTTCACCACATACAGTAGCTCCATGGTGTTTTGATGAGCAACTGATGAATGAAAGTACAGTACCTATAGTGAACATGACCGTGTCTGCAAGCTGAACGTTGTTGATGTTAATTCGAGGAATCAGGCCAATGAGGCCAGGTATCACGTCAGAGTAGTTGACGTCAATTGTTTCCGCGATGGACTGGAACCCATACAGCAGGGCTTCGGTGTGCTGGATGGATGGACAGACAGACATCAGACCACACTTCAGTATTGGTTGCATGGTTGGTTTATTATGGAGTTTCCTCATGGGCTATAAAGCAGGTTTATTCAAATACAATACCCGTACTGTAAAGCATTATACTCAAATTAATACTCAGTATGAATCTGTATAGTCACGTCATTATCATGCCGCAGCATCTAGCTAAGTGACTAAGGCATAGAAGGTTTGTGGTTCAAGTCCCAGTGTAGCCACAATAAGATCCACACAGCGGCTGGGCCCTTGAGCAACGAACTTAACCCCACATGGCTCCAGGGGGGATTGTTCCTTGCTTAGTCTCATCAAATGTAAGTCCCATTGGATAAAAGCGTCAGCTAAATAACTAATTGGTATTAGTAGTATTATCATCACCAACACTGCTCTTCCTTGTTCTTCCTGATGAACCCTGCGGGTGAGAGTCACTGACCTGCCAGGACATGGGCTGGTCTGTGTTGGTCAGCAGCCTCCCCAGCTTGTCATACAGGTTACTGAGCAGCTCGGCTCCCAGCGTCTCATACACGTACATCAGGGTGTCTGAGATATCCACTCTGCAACACACAGGTCCATATGCTGCAAATACAGCTGCAGCTCAGCCCAATTTAAACCTGCAAATCACTTATCCGTCTCCAAAATACCTTCTCACGGAGAGTCATCGACAATGTCTGTACATCTGTACAGGAGCTTTTCAAAAGCACTAATTTCTAGCAGCTTCCAGTTCATTTTATTAACTTTAAACATCCAGTGATACATGCATTTGCCAACCACCCTATCCGTCAGAAAATATGAAATCACCTGGCTTTCCCTGACCTCACTTTGGTGCACAAACACAAGAACCTCCAAACCTGTAGATCCTGAACTGCTCCTTCTCATCTGAGGACCAGGAGGCGTACTCCTCGTCCGTGGGGAACTGGGCTTTGTGCAGCAGGACGTCTACCAGCTGGAAGTACACGGGCCTGTACACCTGCAGGTACACCGCCCGCTTCTCCGCCTCGAAAGACATGATGTCGTCCTGGAACACAGACACCACACACTCAAGGGAACGTTATCCCACAAGTCTCAGAACGCGACTCTGAAATGAGTTACGCGTGGGGTAACTAGTGCCCGTTTGTGTCTGTTCACATCCTAATACTCATTAAAGCTGCAAGACTGCAGCATACACGGCGCATGCGTCTGAGTGTCTGTAGAGACTGTACAGGACTGCAGAGAGAGTAATGTAGGGTGGACAGTAAGAAAATGCAATAAAAGCCCAATTGGCTCAAATGTTTGTACTCAAGGGCATCTGTATTCAATGAACATTTTCCCTTAACTTTGGCCTGCAAGCAAATGCAAGCAACACACTTTCTCTTCACAAACTTAGTTTGATTCCTTTTTAGTGATTGCTGAGAAGAAGTGCTTGCAAATGGAGGTTTCCAATGCTACAGGGGCAGAGGGAATGAAGCTCTCCGAGCCCACTATGGCAGCTGAAAACACTTTAGAATAGCATCTTAATTACAGGTAATTAAATTATGTAGCAGGCATAAATCCACATTCAAATCCATTACCTTTACAGCCATTAATAGTCCTGGCTTATTTTGCACCCACATGAGGAAAGGGGGCGGGGGCATGAGTGGTGGGGGTTGTGGGGAGGGACTATGCAGACCGGGGAGGTAGCCGGCTACTATCATGGACACACCGAGTACGTTTTTTCCTTCCCCTTTGTTTGGCAGCATTCCAGACGGTTGGCACACTAGGCGACCGCCTACAACACTGATGCTTAGGACTGGCTCTGTGGATATCTGCCTGCATCCGTGTTTTTGTCTAAATGCAATTGTATTTCTACTCGAATGACAATAATCAACTAGCTAACATTAATTATATATTTATCTTGTACATCAACACATTTTTGGCATCTGTACTATAGTAAATACTCTGCTTGGTTCAAACCGGTAACGCTGTAGGCTGCGGTGATTCATTCGTACATTCACCCAACACTGGCAGGATTTTGAGAGGCGGGGGCAATTTATTCTACATCACAGAGAAGTGGTTGAGTCAAAGACTCAGAGCACAGAGTGACGGAGAAGAAACACAGTGTCTCTGTTTTTAATGCCATAAGACTTCTACAATAAATTATTTTTAGTTTAATAGTAATCCATCATAATCCATCATAATCCATCACACGAAACCACAGATTAAAAAACAGGCTGTCGATCTCTTTCATCACAGAAAACCCGTAACTGTGCGCTTCTCTACAATGTCTGCTCCCACAGGTACAGAGTTCTGTACAGGGAGATGAGCCTAAATGATCTCCTATGCACTCCTTCAATCCTGCTCGTCACAGGAAGAGGCCACTCCATAGCTTTGCATTCCATTATACATACACACAAATGTAGCTATCCAACGCTTTTAAAATCCTATTAGTGTGCTAACGAAAATAATGGAATCAGAAAAGAGCAGTGGAATTAAGAGAACAAAATGGGAGGGAGCGATTTTATTTGAATCAGTATCATCTATACTTGAATTGCATGTCATTTCCAAATGGATGGGTTTTGGGTAGGAGTGCTCTGAGGTACTGGTGACCAGTAGCCACTCTGCTGAATGCTGCAGGCCAGTCAATGCGAGTTGACTGGGGAAGCAGTATTGATTGAGGGTTTAGAATTACAGAGATGCTGGCAGTAGATGGGCCGCTTTGTGAGTTTACCCAGATTGCTTCGATTAACCGTTACAGCCTCACTTGGTGAATAGCTTCCTGCAGTAATTGGGTGCTCTATGAAGTGAAAAGGAGCTTGGAAACTCATGCAAATACTTGATCCCAAAAGTATGATCGCTTGAAATAAAAAATGGATGGATATGGACATACATTAACGAGTATGCTTTTACACCACCAGCACCCATCCATCCATCTATCTATCCATCTATAGTATCTATCCATCCATCCATCCACCTACCTACAGTATCTATCCATCCAGCCATCCATCTACCTACAGTATCTATCCATCTACAGTATCTATCCAACTACAGTATCTATCCATCCAGCCATCCATCTACCTACAGTATCTATCCAACTACAGTATCTATCCATCTACAGTATCTATCCAACTACAGTATCTATCCATCTACAGTATCTATCCAACTACAGTATCTATCCATCTACACTATCTATCCAACGACAGTATCTATCCAACTACAGTATCTATCCAACTACAGTATCTATACATCCAGCCATCCATCAATCCATCAAATCAGAGAGGATCAAATGCATCCATTTATGAATACTGAGGTAATTGCCATATCGCATCAATAACTCTTTATTTTAGAAAATATGACCTCATCTGTGTGATTGCTGTAAAGTTGATATCACTACCAGAATAAAGACGCTGGTATCACTTCCAGAATAAAGATGTAAATAACTGGTGTATAAAATGGTAAAAAGCAATCTCATCCTCATTAGCCAAAAATAAAAGTTCAGCTCACTTTTTTACACAGAACTGATTTTGTTTCTTTGTTAATTACCATATACTTAAAACCTCCTGTCACCCCAAGTCTCACTAAGAAATAACCAAATAATAGTGCTATTAGCTCAGAGGTAATTTGTACTTTCTTTGAGGGTGGCTTTCCTGCCTGAACAAGTCAAGCCGCCCCCAAAAATGCTAGGTTCCCAAAGAAATACTTTCTGGCATGACCAACTTCACAGATGAGATCAGAGAAGATAGCCAATTTAAGGGGAGTTATTCAAATATCTCTCACAGGAGGGAAGAATCAACACAGTAGCATGATTCCACTAAAACAAACATGCTCAGTTATTTATATGATACACTGACAGCCTATATCTATGTTCACTTTTACCCACTACCCTGCTTGTTTAGTTGCATTTGTTATTCTTAAAACTCCTCGGGCCGCTTCTTGATTTTTGTACTGTATCTGAAAAGCACGTGTTCAATACATGGGACTTATATGTTCTATAACAGACAAGAGGAGACATGTATGGATTGGCTACAAGAGTGGGGAGCTGAATTTGTGATAGATAAGCCTTGGTGGCTAACCATTGAGATAGTGGCTGGCTGTTCGGTAACATTACAGTAGGCACTGACGCTGCTGTTATTAGCGAACTAAATTCAATTTTGTACATCAGCTGGTGGGCCACTGCAGTTATGTTTTCGGGAGATTCTACCGGCTTATTTCCTCTCCTGGGCATGGAGCTCATGCCTAGCCTTCCGGACTTTCAGAAGACTTGAGATGTCTGATAAAAATAAAAGTGACAATGAATTGATGGGTTTGTGAGTATGCTGATGTTACAGAATTGTGCTTCCTTCCAGGCAGGCTAGAGGCAGACTGAAATCCACTGGTGTCAGCAGTGGCTAGTATCACCACTAATGACGCTAAATACAAATACGAGTAAGGTCAGTTAAAAAGCTACCATGGCTTCTGCGGAAAGCAACAACTAAAGCAGATGTTTTTACAAATCATATTAGACCGCAGTTTTCTTAGCTCATTGCTATAACACTGTAGTCTGCCACAGCCAGAATCATCTTGGAGGTGTAGATGTTTTTTGTATGTAAACAAAAGGACACATCAAGGCCTAAAATTCTGCATAGACTGCATTTAAACAGCAGGCACATTTTTTTTTTGCAAAACATTATTTATTATGTCGGCCATGTAAAAATGTGGGCTCAGTGAATTTTTAAGTACAATGCTGTAATTATTACGAAACGTGATTCAAAGCAATTGTGCAGACGGTGCTATTTAGGCTGTTATTCTATAGTAGGGATCAATATGAGGCCTGAACTTCCAGGATTATACTGTAATGCATGGGAAGAGGATCATACATCTCCTCAACTGAAAAAGGACATCGACGCTTTTCATTTTCTGAAAAATACATCCACTGACCACAGGTTTATTGTGTAGAGCTACCCAAAGGAAGAATGTCCATCAAGAGTGAGATATTTTCAGACACTCAGTCTCACTGCTGGTGGACTCCAGAGAGGACTTACCTGCAGGGTGTACCAGAAGGTGAGTGTGAGAGAGCTGGTAGTTTCGTTGACTGGGTAGTGTCCAGGAATGCCCGTGCAGAACATGATCATGTTCACAAGGGCCAGGAAGCCCTGCCAGTGTTCCACCTGCTCCAGGAGGGCCCTGCAGCACACAGCGGGGGAGGGGGGAATGAACAAAAGAGAGACAGACAAACACTAAGCGGTAAGGCTGTCCGTGCCTACAGCTGTGCTAAACACAACAGCGCACCTGGAATGGTTCTCCCCCAGGGCCACAGCAATACGGCAGATTCCGTGTGAAGTCTCCATATCTCCATTCTGCACGGCCTCCCTCAGCTGGTCCTGCAGCTGCAGCACTTGTGGAACCAGCTTCAACAGGGTGTTGACGTACCTAGATAACGCACAAACATCACACATGCACATTTGGTCACTATACACCCTTAAACTTGTGCGTGTAACTATTCTGGTGTTCCCCAAGGCATGATTGTTGGTCCGCTCTTTGTTTTCTCTCTACATTAGTTTCGGAGGTCCAGGTGCTGTCAGTTCTCTCCATCACATTTATGAAATTTAATCATAATATAATTCCATCGTTACACAAACCTTCCTTTTTTTATCTTCCACTCTTTTGCAACACCATCCGCTTCCTTCCTTGAACAAAATCTGCCATTTGCCTTGTGCCCGTTTTCATGTTACTCCTTCACTGGGCTCCCACCATCAGCTCAATATTGTCAATTATCTCTGTTCTGCCTTCCTGCCGTCTCAGCTGTTCTGCAACAGTCTAATATATCACATCCGCTCTCAGCCCAAGGAGTTCTTTTACAGACATCCACCCTTTCATCCCCCTGCCTCAAGGACTACATCTTTTTTACTATAATCTTTATTTAATTCCATCTCAATAATGACCTCCCCTCAGATGAGAAAGGAGCAGGCATGAGCAGGACTCTACATAAATCTAAAGCTTAGCCACCAAAGACGAATAATCCCAAACTCTGTGGTTCTCATAGTACAGACAAGCTCTTCAGAAATCTACTGAACAGTTTATGTCATGAAAACCAATATTCATCTGTTTTGGCTTCATCACATGAAGTAGTAATAGTTTCACATACATTTTTTTACGAAATACTTTATTATGAAATGTGTAAACTACAACTGGTGACATTTTGCAGGCATGCTTGACATTCAAGCGATATTCCATTCATAATTGCACATTGGACACATCATGATTAATAACACTCAATCTGACACTGGCACAAGGTCGAACCGCCTGCCATCCGATTGCCATTGGACAATGACAATGGCTTGATTTCTCCTTTCTGCGGGTACATGACCTGCATTACCAAAGCTCCCTATTAAAAATGAATGAGGTTTCCAAGTGCAGCGACTGCCTCAGTTCTCACACAAGCTGCGCAGAGAGCTAATTGGGAGAAGCTACAGGCTGGCGAGGCGGAGATGACTAAGCTGGAGACGATGAAATAACCCTGGAGAAAAGGGGCGTGGTGTGAATATTTGGGGATTTATATGTGGCTTTCGGCACAGGGAAGGTCAGCCGTGTGCGGAGTGGGTGACGTTGAACATCCTGGCATTCCTCAGAAACACAGCTCGGCTGCTTCAGAAACACAGCTCCCTGCTTCCCCCTCCCCCCACCCTGCAATTACAGAGACACTGGGAGGCAGGCAGAAAGAGTTGCCAGGCAACAAGATGCAATTGGTCCAATTGCATCCTTGCAAATGACTTGATTGTAATGTATTTAAACAGCAGGAGTGGAGAGAGATCGAGGTGGGTAAAGAGAAGCGGGGTAAGCCAAAGAGGCGGAGAAAGATAGAAGCAGAAAGGAAGGACAACAAAAAGAGACTTTAAAAATCCACTCAACAACATTTTACGTTTGAGAAAACGAAGACCATTCCTCTGGGAACTGAATAAATTGATAGCCCCATTACCAACAAGTCAGCCCTGGGTTTCTAATAGGCCACAGCACATTACCTCCGAAACTGCTTCGACAGCTCGTCAACTGCTCGTACAGAGAGGGCTCAGTGCGAATGGGAGAGCTCAGTCCGGATTGATCAGTGATGTCATTCAGGCCCGGTCACCCTGGAAACAGTGTGTCACGGGACGGACGGCCCAGACGACAGCCCCCCGACAGCGTCGCCCTGTCTGCGCTGTAGAGCCTCCCTCCAACCCGGCCACCCACCCCCACCACCGCCCCACACATCGGCATCCCATCTCCTGCCTTATGGAACGCGCTCCGGAAACTCTGCCTAAAGGACGGTGGAGTTCTGCAGGACACTAAGGACGTATTATCCAGCTCCCAGATGTGCTCTCAAAATTTACTGCTCACCGGAGTCACAGCTGCACTAATGTCCCTGCAAACCGTCCTATCCCACTTTACACACCGTCTCAATCAAAATTACACACAGCACAGAGAGCATTCAGCTACACCAATATTAATTTATGTTCACCCAGGGAAAATATCACTAATCTTCATACATTATTTATTAGCATTACTTATTAATTAATTTGGCAGACATCTTCCCAAAGCAACAGATCAGTGCTTTATCCATTAATTCTTCTATCAACCCAGTCATTGGGTACGTACACAGAGATGTGGCCATACGGTGCACAGTACGGTCTCCCTCTACATCTCTCCCTCTCTCTTTCCCTCCCTCCCCTCTCTTTCCTTCCCTCTCCAGCAGAGGGGGAGGGGGAGATAAGCGCTCATCACGTCTGTACCAACCAGAGCGTAAGACATCGTTCCCTTCTACTGTCGCCATGGAAACGCCAGCCAGCCTTGAAAAGCCCTCCCCCCCCCCCCCCCCCCCACCCCTCCCCCCCCTCTGCCCTTCCCCTTCCCCTCCCTCCCTCCTGGACATCATCTCTCCCTCCACCCGTATCTCTTACCCCCCCCCCCCCCCACCCCAGTCCACACCCTTGTCTCGGTCTCATGTAATTTATCTCTCCCTATATCACTCTTTTTGCCTTATCTCAGCCATCTCTCTCCCTGTTCTCTCACCCTCCTCTTCCTCAGCCTTTCTGCTCACCCTCACTCCCAGCTGCACACTGTAGAGAATCTGTGTCACCTTGACTGCATCTTTGAGGTTCTCATGGTGGTCCAAGTCAACGATGGAAAAATATCTCTCCAGCCCAATCAGATACATTTCAATCTGTATAAAACGGTCTCACTGCCTAAACCCGCATAGAAATTAATTCTTCATTACATCTCACTGTCTGACTGGAAAAATCTATCGTCATTCCGTCTACCACCGGTTCCATTTTTATCTTCGGCTCCGTCAAGTGATCTTTAGATTCGTTATTATCCTGGCATTTAAAAATGACGCATTCCCTGAGGTGTTTCAGCACAATCATACCACAGAAGGTCACACTAAACTGGGCGGGGCAGGCATCACCTCTGGGAGTCGGGCTGGGAGATGGCGTTGACGATGGCCTCCACGGCGGTGTCGAAGAGCTCGGGGTCGGCCAGCGCCGCGAAGCTGTCCTCCACCAGGCCCCCGACCTCCCCAGGGGCACGTCCAGCAGCACCCAGCTGGAGAGGCACTTCAGCACGCGCGCCTTCACCAGGCCCGGGGAGTCGGGCTGCCGCAGGAGCTGCTGGAGCAGGGGGGAGACGGAGGACCACTCCCTGCCCAGGGCGCCCCGCACCTGGCCCTTGCGGTACTGGGGCAGCCGGCTGGTCTGGAACTCCTCGGGCAGCACGGTCAGCAGCTCCAGCAGGGCCAGGCAGCGGGCCCGGCCGTCCACCCCTCCGCCCTCCTCCTGAAGACGCGCACCATCTCCGTCACGGCGCCCGGCCAGGCCTCGGGCATCATGTTGAGGGCCAGGGAGGCCAGCGCCACGCACAGCGAGTCAGCACCATCTTGGAGCCCGAGGCGAAGCGGGCGATCTGGGAGAAGAGCTGCGTCTTCAGCGAGTCGTACTGCTCGGCCGGGATGTCCCCCCAGTACCGGGAGATCTTGGTGTGGAGAGCGCTGGCCCCAAAGTACTGGATCTCAGGGACCTTTCCAAGCAGGAAGCACAAGAACGGGGTTCACCATTTGTACAGCTTTCCCTTCGTTTGACAGTTTGAATCACTTCTGTCCAGCACTGCAAACTGTAAATTGTACCTTCTGACCTTGTACCTTCAGCAAAAAGCAACATTCGGCTGACAGAGCAATACTACTTTGTAAATTCTGTTTAAAGCCTTTCTAATCTTAACAAACATTTTGAGAGTGACTGAGCACTTCATTGTTATATTTAAGCCATGGTGTCGAGGAGAACGCACTGCGACTGGGAAGGGAGGGGTTCTCACCTTGTCGGGGCTGAGCAGAGCCCAGCAGAACTGCCAGGCCTGGGGAGACACCTGGGCTTGCATGAGCCACTTCTGGGCCAGGTTCTTATTGTCAATGTTGGGGTCATAATATAGCTGGTGAAGAGCCTGCAGAGAAGCAGCGAGAGAAAAGGTTCAAACAGAGGCTCAGTCATTTATCATGTAACAGAATGAGAACAATGGGTAAGGGAGAGGGAAGGTCCATCAAACACTGCTAAAAAAGTACTATACATTTTAGGCATCATTCAGGGAAACGGTCTATGTCAATCATGACTACCCCCTTCACACTCATCAGACTGAATCCAGTGCATACATGGAAATACACACATATAAGCAGCTACTAGGAGAAGGAGAATTTGAATGATGGCAGACAAATTTCAAAATGGACAGCAGAGGAGGGTGTGTGGGTGTGTGTGTGTGTGTGTGTGTGTGTGTGTGTGTGTGCGTATGTGTGATAGAAAAAGATAGGAAAAGAAAAGAAAGCCGTCACTCCTGTGGAGAGAATAACCTCAACAAAAACAATATACGTTGCAGAACAATTGTCTGAGTAGTTGTTTTTCCCCATTACCGTAGAGGAATCACTATTTACTTGTAAACACTGATGCAGATGGCTGTTTCGAATGGGAAATAGAGCGTTTCTTTTCTTTATCTTCTTGCTATGCCTGCTGATCCCAATTCAGATTTTGTGAGGCTCTGAGGACCAAGGCAATGAAAAGAGCAAAGAAAATTCAAGGTGGGTTCAGACTACAGAACTACAGAGTTACCATCTGCTAAGCAGTGTCAGGTGACAGCTAACGAGCTCTGATAACGAAGAGCAGCTAACGAGGGGAACATGGAGTGCGCGTGTATATCTGCGTGTGTCCGCGTGTGCGTGTGTTTGGAGGGTGGCAATTGCAGCCAACCAGACACCGCGTTCTGCACTGTGCACTCCCAATTCCTCTATATCTGGAATGAACAACACTGTTACCTGGTGAACAACTGCATCAGCCAGAAGCAACAGACAGAACCCAAACTAAATCTCACTGCTAGCATGGAGACTGCATCCAGGGTTTACTGCTGAATCTGCAGGCTGAATGTGCAGAAGCCAAAGGCCTTCTGCTAATGGAAGCTGATTTTAGAGGCACAGGCCAAATGTAAATACTAATAATATAAATTCTCCCTAACAGACAGAGTGCTTTATAAACCCTCCCCATGCCTCTCTACCTCAGTCCGTCGTTCCTCAGGTTGGGTCCGAGGTCTGAGAGCCCGACCTTGAAACTCAGCAGGCATCTTAATCACGCCCAAAAGCTGCCTGTCCGCACTCAAGCTGCTCCGCGCGGAATTGCGTCAGCACACAATGTGCCAAAGCTGTTTTCTGGGAGCTGCTTTTTTTACTTGGAAGAATATAGTTTTGAAATATAAAAAATGCAATACAATTATGCTATGCAGCAAACAATAGGCTTGAAGACATGGAATTTCATTCCATGAGAGACTGAATTAAGCATATTAAGTCTTACTGGAGATTCTGAAACAGATCTATGAGCAATTTCCTGTATATTTTTTATTAATTTTTTGCTACTGTGACATTCATCAAAAGAACAGCTTCAGGTGTATGCAGAGGAGTTAATGAAACTGCTCATCTTCGTTTGCTCAACCGGCTCACAAGTTTCCAGATAGACAGGCTACTTCTTCTTAAACAGACAAAAGCTGTCAATGCTGACCTGCCCACCTGCCTGCCTGGCTGGCTAGGCAGGCGAATATCTTTTATTTAAATTATATCCCCCGGATGTCAATCACCACACAAGACGATGCCTGCAAAGCCTTCAGCACGCCTCACAGCTTCACTCCTTATACGAGAAGCTCAGGAACAACGCAAATCTACAGCCACAACCAACTGCCATGATATCTACTGCGAAAGACACGTCTGCATCCAACAAAACCAAAACAGATAGTCATAACACAAAGCTTTTATTTCTTATTAAAGATTTGTAGCAGAGCTTCTGATTTTAGAATCCATCTGATTAAATCACCATCCTGAGCTTAGATACAAGCTTATATGCCATTACATAGATATAAAATTTGTTTAAAAAAAATCAGCTTGTACTTTAGACGGCATTTCTTCCTGGTCATTATCATTGATAGGGTTTATATGCATCAGCCAATACAAATCCCTCTGGCATCTTGTTTTAATTCCAACCCTGTCCATTGATTGGTGCATTGAAAATACAATATGTAAGACATGGGAGAGAGAACGGCAGACGGATATCAGTGTTGAAGGGCAACTGAAACAGTGTACGCAGGACAGCACAGTAAATGGAGTGGGGGGGCTATACAGAGCCCTCCATAATGTTCGGGACGAAAACCAATCATTTATTTATGTCCTCTGTACTCCACAATTCGAGATTTGTAATAAACTGTGGTTAAAATGCGCATTGTCAGATTTTAATGAAGGGCATTTTTATACATTTTTGTTTCACCATGTTGAAATTACAGCAGTGTTTATACATAGTCTCCCCCCCATATCCTTTCCATGCCATGCCTTCTTGATGTCTGGGACCCATCAACATCAGAGTCTGGATATCTTATTTTCAGGCTGTCCTACAAGCGATGCTAAAATTGTTTCAATTTGAATGTATCTCTATGGGAATTGGGGGGTGGGACTAGATTCAGCTGTAAATTATGCTGATACAGTAGGAAACTTGTTGGATGAATGGCTTTAAGTCATCAATGATCCAAGGTACCAAATGAGCCTCAAACCACCAAGCTGCTGCCAGATATGCAGTTTATCTCAATATGCTGTATATACACATGAACATCTAGGATCCCGATAACAGTTTCTTCCAATGTGGTTCATCTCCTGGCTTCATATTCTCATTTATGACATAAATTGTGATACCTTTGCACTTAATATTCATTTTATTTTAATTTCAAAAGTTATATCTCCGACATTTTTGGCGCATACAGTACAATATAGCTCGTCATCAGTGTCATTTTACGCAACCTTTTTTGCTCATCTTTATCAAGGGAATCAAGGGATCCTTTTGGAAGTGACTGTACATGGATAAATTCTTCCTCTGTCTCTCTTGCTGCTTTGTCATGTGAACTTGGCAGGATGGGGAATCTGTCACGCCATTGTTGCCTCTGTCTGCCCTGTTGCTTGTTTCCCAAGTGCGCTCATTTTTGATGTAGCCTACAGTCATATGAAAATGCCAGCTCTGTAATAAAATGTTTGTATTTCATTTCCGTCTCCTATTTGTTCAAGTTCAGAGGGCCTTAATTTTTCCTTGAGACGGTAGAAGTGTTCAGTCCAATTTGCCCTTGCTTCACCATGCTTCTTTTCTTAAAGAGACACTTAAAGTTATTTATTAAAGTGCACTCATGAGTATCATTGATTTTTGTTTATCCAAAGCAGGCAGTGTGTTGATGATCTTTATAAATCATCAACACACACAGCCTATATTAACAATATTTACTGTTAATTGCAGAAAAAACCAACAAAGGAAAAACTGACATACAGTACTCAATGCAGTGTGTAGCATATTCAGAAATGGTTTAAAGTGGTTACCCACAAACATGCGTTTGTGACACTGGCATATAAGCCTAAGTGTATTAACATCTACCAAATGTCCGCCTCTCTCTACCCTTCACACGTTCACACTCGCGCGGACGTAACCTTGTGAAATTCCAGGTCGTGTGTAGTTCTGTACATTCTGTACAAAACTGTTTTAGCATCATTATTTCACCAAATAGTCTCTGGAACAGCAGGTGGCAAGGCATTAAAGGCAATGTTTGGCCCGAAGAAAAAAATCAAGGCTGCTTTCCCTCGTTAACAGTGAGCATGTTTCTATCACGGCATTTAGTTCATATTTTTCCCCTGCCCATAAAAAGGACTGATTCTGTATACAGTTGACAAATTGACATTGAGGCAAAACCGAAAAACAAAGGGTCAGATTTAAATGGTTCAAACACAGCCAGTGCATGCAGTGTGTCTAGGTTGTCTATGGCTGTTGCATGTAGATGGAATCTCACAATTTTCAAGAAATGCAAGTACAGTCACTAGGTTGACAGTGGTAGCATTAGCCCAGAATGCTATGTCTTTGAATACGAGATATTCCAAAATCGGCATTTTGCACAAATTTTCTGATGAGTACCTGATTTTAATAACACAAAATATGTTGTTCATCATTTTACAATGACACTTGTAAAGGAACCAAGGAATGCTGTTTTGAAATAAAGGGATGGAATAAGATCATTTTTGCTATTCTTATGAAAACACATTTTTGCCATGCCTCCAATGATAATCATTTAACTTATAGAAGCAGCGGTCATTCATAATCTAATTTTCACAGATTTAACAGCAATTGGAACTGAATAACAGTGTAAGTGCAAGCACTTATGAAATACAATCACCTAACCTTTTCAAGTTAAGGCCCAATACCGTTACGAGCCTCAATCAGAGCAATTCAGCTGCAATTATAACCTGCATAATGTGAATATTATGATTGATAAACAACATAAATGTCAATACAACAAAAGGCAAATGGCTCAAAGAAATATGAGTAATTATCTTGCTGTGGTTCAAGTCTAGGTCATTGCCTGTTAGAATCTTAAAAAAAGACCTCAGAATATCAGCATTTATAGAACACAGTGTGTTTTTTCCTTGCATTTTAGCTTTTTTTCTGCACAAACACAAAATCATAGGTAACTCAACCACTGGTTGAACCGGGAATTGCTCAAAAACTATAAATTGTAACGTAATGATTGCCTGGCAAAACAAGTTCCATGACTAACAGGGTAGCTGACCGAGTGAAATGTGCCAGTGTTTTGATTCTTTGTTTTTGTCCCTGGTTATGATTTGCACTTTATAGTACGCCACTCTGGATAAGTGTCTTCTAAATTACTATAATGTAATATAATGCCTTTCCTCACATACTCCAGACCTTGTGACTGACATTACACTGCATGCGTGTGAATGTTGGTTACAAGGCCCTGTCAGTTAGCTTGACCATGGTCTATGCCGACATTAGTTCAGCCGACTTATTATTTTCCATAACCAATGATTCCCAACATTTTGCCAAAATTTGGGAATTATATTATTAACAGTATCAAAGTTTGATACAATTAATAATGAACCACAAATGCCTAAAAGATTAATTAAAAGATTACAAATTCAGTTGGTAGTTCAGGTATTACCCTTCAGATATTTGGTTGACTAGAGACGCTGAAAGGAAGGATCTATTCTTAGCTGTCTGCATACCCTTTCATCCAATCTGAAATTCATTGACCAAGTACTAATTCATTTTTCTCTGCAGAAAATCAATTTGCTGGTATGTCCTGTTGTTACACTTAAACATAAGGTATCAAACAATGCATTTGAACAGTTCCTTTCAGAATAGCTCAACGGACCACGTGACGCCCATTTTCAAGGGTGTATGCCTTGACAGCAAATTTAAGCCAACGAGTCTTGCTTAAATGCTAATCACGTTTAATAGCCTATTGAAAATGTGATCAGTCGGTTTTCGATTTTGAGAAGCAGGGCGCTTCTGTTCACTGATCCCACTGATTCAATAATTTCCTTTTATTTAACAAACAACCCCTATGAACTGTTCAGGGATTAGCAGCCGAGCCGAGGAGCACCTTATCTCTCCTCCTCTTTCCCTGCAACAAAAAAAACAGCACCATCCACAGCCTCAGCCACAGCCACACCTCGAAACATGAAACCACCTCCCATCCGCACCTCCTCTGGGAAAAGCCTTGCATCTCTCAGATTGATCAGAAAAAGGGCTATTTTTCCAGCTGCAGTGTTTATGGTCGCACCGAGAACCAAGACGAAACTTGTGCAGCATTTTCTCACAAATAGCACTGGGCCCAGTGTGATGTATATAGCAGGCATTCACTAATGTATTCATCTCTAACCTTTTACATCAATCTGATTAAAGTACTGAAATTGCTACATACATGATGCATGAATCGCAATTTCAGGAAAGATTTCCCGTAACATTAACTACGGTATTCATTAGTGTGGGACTCCAATTACAATTGAACAACAAGGATTACCTTTTAAGATCCATTTACAATTATGTTTATGGATAATGTAATAATAGTATATCATGAAGTATTATTTTACTTAAGGTCTCATTTTCTTCTCACATGTAGCCACATAAAAACAGTGGACCCTGTACACTGTACACTTACAGCCACTAAACATTTCCAAATTAATCTTTTTCAATATTATCCAATGTATTGATGAGGATTGGTTACTCTCTTCAAAGTAACTGAAAAACACTGAAGATACAGTATTATGCAAATAAGTGAGTAGAGCATGTACAGATCCAACAGAGAACATTGGAGTCTGCTGATGAACAAAGCAATAATTATACAAAACAAAACAAAAATGAAACCGGCAAAGTTCAAACAAGAGGTGTTATTATTCCTTCAGGGCTTGTTTCAGCCCGTGACACAGCAGCTACAAATAGACGAGCACTTTCCCTCTCCCCTTACATACTGCCACTGCCTACAGCACCTCCCAGTCTGTGGGAGCTTACATACTACCTCTGAGCTCTACCATCCAGCTCTCATATGCTACACCTCACTGTTCCCCAGTGGGGGTCTAAATCTCATCCATTTTCTTCCCTCCATTTCAGCACTCTGTTGCAGCGCCATCCCCCCCCCCCCCCCAAAGGTCTTTATCGTGATGTCAGAGCCCCCATCTGGACAGGGGAGAGACGCATTTAGCACAGTGAGCCCTCTCAAAAATGGGAGCCAAAAATAGAACGACCTGACAGTAAAGCTGCATTTACCTTGATTGAGCAATCGATTCGTACGGTCAACGTGGGAAAAAGGTTACCTTTTTACGCCTTGTCTGAACCTTGAAATGTCTGAACCCCGAAGATTTCATTTAAATTTTCAAGGGTCTTCCAAAAATACATATAAAAGTAAAAACAAGAAAGGTACAAAGAGAAAGTATGAAGATAAAACCAAGACTAGAACAGTGAATGACAGAAGCAAAAATAGAACTGAGATTAAAGAGAGCATTTTCCTAAAGGTATTGAACAGCAAAAATATATTTAAATAATAATAAGGTGGTAATTCAAACAACAACTTAATGTTATCCATTTTACATTGTAAGGATTATTCCAAAACACTCCGACACTCATATCAGATAATGCTTCTCCTGGCACAAAGCTCCAGTGAAATATAACTACATCAATTCAATCAGATGAAAATAACTACAGTATCTTTAGCTGTCAGTGAACCTCCTGCGGTGACAGGAATATAATAATGGAACAAACAATGCTAATCACAGGTTTTATAATACTACCATTACAGGCAGTGATATACAGTGCAAGGGCTGCACTGTGCAGTGACAAAACCAAGCTCAATAAAACAGATATAGGCCTACATGTTTAATACAATTAATATTATGACAGAAATGAAATATGTTTAAGAGATATGAACAGAGCTCCTACCACT
The DNA here is from genome assembly GCF_963514075.1 of Conger conger. Lineage (NCBI taxonomy): Eukaryota > Metazoa > Chordata > Actinopteri > Anguilliformes > Congridae > Conger > Conger conger. The sequence goes on along the minus strand of NC_083763.1, from coordinate 17,177,416 downwards.
ATGCAGGTTAGTGAACTTTCAAAACGGCAATAAAAGTTTAAAAAATATATATTAAATAAAAAAACCAAAAACATGGAATAAAATCATATTAATTTAATGAACAGCTGATTGAATTAAGCAGTATGTATAAGACTATAGAGCTTTCTCAGTCTTAATTCTGCAACCTGAAGGTAAAAGGTAGGTAGTGGTTAGACTTCATCATTTTGTATTTGCCCACAGCAGGCTGATTTTTATACAACAAAATGTCCATCAAAAGCAAATTAAAATCATTTGTCTATCAATTCTGTATCCGAGGAGGTGCAATAGGCAAAGGAGCTACACTAGAATGTTGTTCACTTCAAAGAGCAAAGCTATTTGACTGTGAATCTGATGAGTCAAAATAACAATGTTTGTGAAATCACCTCCCTGACTTTCTCCCTTGTTCATTCACTGACTCTCTCTGTCACTGTGGCTGGCATCAACACCGTCTTTGTCACACGGAGGCAGGAGACACGCCTGCCTCCTGCATCCACCATAACAATCCTCAATGTCCTGTTGTGCTCCACACTGAGTCTCACACAGCACACTTAAAGGGGGCATTGTACTGCTGGAATGGAAGCAGGGATGGTCACCCCCTTCTGCTCTCACTCGCCACCCCTCTATCACCACGCACGCACGCACTCACTCACTCACACACGCGCACACACACACACAGGCACACGCGCACACAGGCACACGCACACACACTGCAATATTCACTTCAGCACATGACTGAGCCTGCCCACCACTCCATCATTCCCTGACATAGCAAACAGAAATGCATCACATACATATAGAAGAGGAATGACTTACATTACACTACATTACAGTACATTAATGGCATTTGGCAGATGCTCTTTTCCAGAGCGACGTACAACAAAGTGCAAAGTGCATGCCCATACCAGGGATAAGTGTGCTGAAAGACCCTGACTTAGCCATAGGTTTCAGGGGCCTGCATCCAATGTATAACCCTGCTATAGTCCAACCAAACTTGTCTACCTTCTCACCCCATGTTCAAAATATTTTAGCTTGGTGTAGGACCTCAATTGTGCACTGACAGGGATTGGAGTTTGAATGATGAAATGCTGTCAGATACTGAAGACAAAGATGCCTAAGAAATGTAGTATGGCCTGTTTATAAGCAAATGAAGGTAGATGAGAATGCAAAATGACACTATACCAACTAAAGTCACTGAAAATCCTCTCACCTTGTACCTGTCCCTCAACCCTCATCAACACTCCCCCTTTAAGTCCCCCCTTCCCTCTCTCCCTCTCCTTTCATCCGTGTTCTTTCAAGAAAAGCCATTTCTCCCAGTCTAATTTCCTGCCTCTCCTGGCTGGATGTGATCCTGGCTGTGGCACTGCCCCTCCCTTCAGTGCGGGGACGGTGTCTCTCTCTCCTCAGCCCCTGCTGTCCTCCTCCATCACGCCAGCACAGCTCCACTGCAGCACCTTCACACACCTGCCCTCCGCTGGGCCCCAGAGAGCCCGCTACCCTGGCAACAGCGGAGCACCTCCGCACCCTGGCACACACAGCTTCAACAACAGCAAAGCGCAGTAATATCGCACAGTCTAAAAACATAACGTTGAAGTAGAGTAACTGCATGCATTGTGCAGACAGTGGGCACATACAGTACACACACACACACACACACACCTTCCTGGATGTAGACGGGCACAGGCACACCTTTACATATGACTGGGATGGACATAATAGCCTTCCTGTAGACTAATGCGATTTCATTTATTTGTACAACTCGAGCACATCAACGATTAAGGACAAATGATACCAACAGAAAGCAAAACATTTGACTGTAGCCAGGAGCTGGCAGGAAATAGAGCTCCATTACCTGAAATTACTATCCCTATTTGGCACAATTACCATTTCAGACACAATGCATACACAGTTCGTACCATAACACACCCACACTAAAAGCATAAAACCCAGCATAAAAGTCTACAATACCACCCTCCCAAAAAAATATATATATACATATATATCTTTAATGGTAATCACATATTTAATCAGCAGAATATCAACTGAATATCCAGTGCCTATTAACATTCCTTGTTTTGCACTATCCGCAAAACATAGCCTACAGATGCTTTTTGGTTATTCAAGGCTATGATCTTGAACTTCATTTGGACAAAAGGAATAATACATGTGTAATTTACAGCAACAGATTATTCAAAAATGATTTACAAATAGCCCATTAGACTTTTTAATCTGTTGAAATGCTGGACATGTGCAGTACTTTTAAACTCTTTACATATAAAGAAACCACCCCTATTATTTAAAAATGGCTCATTCACTACCACTACTCCCCTAAATGAGCTCCCAGTTACAAAGGCATGCCCTGGCAACAGTGCGAATCCGAGCCACACAGAGACGCCCCTGGCAGGTAATGGAGGTGCCCCGAGGGGTTTGGTCTCTACACTGCCATCGTGTTTCAGAGAGGGGTGCGAGCGGGGTTTCTGAGACAATGGGAGACAGGAGGGGCATGAGCAGAGTCATGCTGCAGCTGGCTTAGACGGCAGACGTCACTGCGACCACCACAGCCCCAGTGCATTATGCACCCTCCCCTGCCCTCCAGAGTAGGAAGGACACGGCACCGCGGTCCAGGCCCGGACAGCCCGCCTGCCTCCCCGCACAGCCACCCTGAGACAGCCTTGACTGGAGCTCATTTAAACGCTTCATTACTCTCCAACCGCTGGAACTGCTTTAAAGCGCCTGCGTGCGTGTCGGCACAACCAACAGCTGTACAAACACAACAAAGGATGCCACAATAAAACAAATAATCTAAATTATGCAACTGTCTTTGCACTGTTAGCTCAAAAAACTCTTTTTGGAGGACGCAGTGTACCGATGGCCCTCCATAGAAAATGTAGTACCAGAGTACCACTCCCCTCAGTCATTTTTGATAAAACCATACCATGAAAATAAGAGCAGGATCAAAGCAATGCACTCTGCTCTCTGGGTTGTGCATGAGATAATTAGCTAACTGTTTAGAAGTCAACTGAGATCAAGACAACTAAAATGGTATAAGACACAGGCAATAATGACTAATATCACCAAAATGTTCAGCAGCAACAATTGAAAGACTGTCCATTAAAACACACACTCGGGATAAAATGTAAAATCAGACCAAAAGGAGACAAAAGCTAAATAAAAAGCATGGATATCAATATCAATATGCAATCTCAACAGTGAGCAATAATCTCAATTTAGGCCACAAGCTAATACTTTAACTACTTTGCACAGAAAGGACAAGTATATGTAAAATGAATTTGACCCAAAATGAATACCCTGGCTTTCCCGAAGAGTCAAAATATTTAATTAAAGCATTTAACATTTACAAATTGTGTTCATTCCAACCCTGTGGCTCTGATTTGATTTGCTGACGGGTGTGCCAAATTGAAATGGTATCACATAAGTATCCCATCTGTCTGAATGGGTTAACTTAACATAATAATAATAAGATTTGTGACCATACAAAAGGAGAATGTGGTTGTTGGTGTTATGATTGCTCGCAAATTATAATCCAAAAGTGACAAATTAATAATCACATATTGTCATCATACCTTGTACTAGTAAAGCAGCATGGTGAGAATGAGAGTGCAAGAACTGCACAATGTCAGTGGCATCAACCCGTTCAAAACAGGACATGTTTTAACAAATCATGAATGGGCTGTCGAAATTTACAGTGATTAATCAATATGGCAAATTAGAGGTTTCTTACCTTTTCTACGTTTTCCACTGTGAAGTCCACGGAGTCTGGTGTCTGCGTTATCCTGCCTGGTGTTTCCATATCGACTGTGTTGGGACTGTCACTGTGCGACACGGCCACGAAGCTACCGAAGGGGACCTGTCAGAGACGTCTAATAATGCTTGGTCCGACTTTCCGTTGGCTCGTTCTTCTTCAATATACTGTACGGTTGCTTCTTAAACAAGCTAGCTAGCTTGCTAGGTAGCTAGCCAGCGACGTGCTCAGCCAAAATGAATTTAGCTAGCCTGCTTGCTAACTATCGATCACAAAGACAACCCTGATACTGGCTTGCTAGCTAGCTACAGAGCTAGCCACAGACCCCAGACACTATGTCCACACCCACATGCATAGGTTTCTTTTTTATTATTATTAGAACAAGCTTGTTGTAAATGCTTAGTTTGTTTTCGTATAATCTGCGAGGGCTGCGACGATGATACCCCTGCGTCTCTTCCTTCACTGCAGCCGCTAGCTGGGAGTTGCAGTTATGCCGCTCGTGGTTCGTCCAATCACCGCCTGGCTCGTCTAGAGACACAACAGGGACCGAGAATCTAAAGCAAACATATAAGACTAACGCAAATCAAGATTATACTTTTAAATCGCAGTATCAGTTTCACTTGCCTAACCCCCCCCCTTGACATGTATTCACAAGACGCATGTACACAACTTCTTGAAATATTTTTCGATATTACAATCGTAATGTGAGCGATTTCCTTTTCACGACATCGACTCACCGGCGTTTCAGTACCGGGGAGGGTGGCTAGTTATGCTAGGTTAGCTACATCTGTGACAGGGGTCCTCGTACATAATAAGCAAAAATGTAATTAAATATACACGAACACTAAAATGTTTGTATGGTCTCCTGAAGATATTCATGAGGAATGGCAATATTACAACCGTATAACTTTATTGTTTCATATAACATTTTAAAACATGCGTCGCCTAGCTTGAAACATAAACTATTATACAATGCGGTTCTAGAATGCATATTTGTTTGCTTCCTAAACAATCAAAATTGTGCTTGTACATGAGACATTAGGCTTACTTTTTCGTAAATAACATTTTTAGGAAGGCAAGCTCATTGAAGCCATTTAGAGGACCATCGCATTGCACTATGGAACATGCAGTGTTTTTATTTTTTTGTAAAGCGGAAAAATATCAAAAGCCCAAGAGTGCCGCCTTGTGGTAACAAAGGAATTACACATCGGCTTGCTTCTCACTACGGTTTATGTTCAATTGGAGTTATTGCTATCACACTAATAGTTTTCATGTTATTCCTGTAATGGCAAGTGAGGCTTCGGTTTACATGTAGGTTACTATCGAGCTAATAATTAACAGTTAGACCACTGGAGGAAAAATAATGTAATGGGCGCGATTTTGCTTTTTATATGGTCTTTAAAATTGCCTATATGGTAGAAGTTAACAAGTCGTAATATTGCTTTTAACGTAGGGCGTCCTCCAAACTACCCGACTAGCGAAATTTACGGTTAACGTGACAACAGTAGCCTGCGTAAAAATGTAATTAATTAATGGCCACCATGTCACATTTGAGATAGGGCCACATTTAAGCATACCAATTAAAAAGCTGTCAGCAGATTAGCCAGCCTACTAGTATAGGTAGCTACTGTTGCTATGCCGATCTGTCACACGGGAAAAGCTTCGCAAACTGTCATGATGTAGATAGCCCGTCTGTGTCAATTTTTTTTTGGCAATGTTTGGTTGATAGGTTACGTTCTTTGAGAAATAGCAACATCACTTTACACCATTCAAAAATATAATTTCATAATCAGATAGCTTCTTTAGAAGTAGGCTAGGCTACAGGATACTAGGCCTATTCATCACAATCACAACTGTTCAATCATACAGATTCTCTTGAATCGAAATGTTCTGGGCTTGCATTGCATCGACTTCTTTGTCCCATTTGTAATTTTCCTTTTCATTTTACGAATGGGGAAAAAAATAACTAAAGAAGTGGATCGCAATGGCCACCGCTAGGAAAGCATTTTCTAGGCGTGTCGGTCACATCGCAAACGTAATTCACTGTACAGTGTGAGCAGACTGCACTCTGCACCTCCTCCAGAACGCACAGATTGGGTGAAATGACAGGCAGTGGAGGAGAGGAGGTATAGAGCCAGGATCAGAAGAGGCAAAGCAGAACAACTTCTGGTCGACGAGCGTGGAGAGGAGAGGAGAAAACGGCTATGTCGTTATAATTAATGTAGCTATATACGCTTCGAACATCGGGCTTGCAAGGGTTTATTCTGGTTCTTGATCATTGAGGCGCCCTACTAGGCGCCGGTGAAACACGTGGCACTTTGTATTCCCTGTCTTAAGAGCTTTGCTTAACGGAACGTAGCTGGTAGCTGAGCACTCCGCTCGCTCCCTTTATTTCTCGTCGTCCGGAGTTATTTATAGTTAGCTCTGAGAACCACTGACATCAAAGTAAAACATCATCCGTCGCAGCAGCAGAAGAGGAGAAAAGAAGCCATCAGTGTGTTTTACTAGCCGAATTAAACTGGAAAAGAAATGGGAATTCAAATGAATTTAGTGCTGTGCGCATTGGTGTTCTTGATACGCTCTTCTGACATCAGAGGTAAGGTTGCTCGCGACATGGCATTAAGTTAAAATGTTTTGAACATGGAGTGAGAAGGTAATTTTCACTATTTTAGAACTAGGGGTAACTTGGGTGCAGTTTGTTGTCGCAAATGGTGACAATTACCTATGCGCAATAGCCTACTCGTATAAGTTCTGAAAAGTTTTGCTTCAAGAAAGCATTAGGCGTATTCTGTTTGCCAATTCTATCAATTTCTTATCACGTTTCACCATGTTTTCATGAAAGTTGTTAATATGAAGTTATGTATGCCAACCATATTTAGCCTACTGTATTGTGTGTATTTAGTATGACTACTGTATGTAATGTACCCTAAATTGGGTAGAGAAAGTGTTAATAACTGAAAATAAGTGTTACAATGGGACAAACGCGTGTCGCGGATCATTCCTTTCCCATCTATGTACAATTATGATGTTATATAGCGCTTATTTCCGTTCTGTACTTTCCGTACCTTGTTCAAGGGTGGAACAGCCTTCATCGAATCGAATCTGAAACCTTTGGTTTGGAAGCAAGGTTTCTTACCCCTTATACTGAACTGTCACCTAATTTCAGTTAAAGAAGTTGGAAATTACAGCAACCCATCTTTTATTTTTGCTTTATTTTCTTCACTTATCCCGTTTCTGTGGTTTCTTTCTTCCTTCCTTTTATTTTCTTATTATTGCAAATCTGTGAAGAGTTCTTGTGAAACATGCTTTCAACAGATCAGAAAGGATATGCTGCCTTTTTATCAACTCTTTAAAGTATTGTGAACAACAATAGATTTACACTTATAAACAGCTTATCAATTCTACAACAGCTAAACAGGGATATGTGCTCACAATGAGGCTTGATCCACAAGAATCAATTCACAAAAGCTTATTGTGCTTTTGTGGAGAGGCCTGTCGCAATAATTGTTCATCACTGAAAAATTGCTTCAGGCTGGTTTCATGGATGAATTCTGCTTTATAAGATAGTTTTCAGAGTGCCTAAGTCTAAATAATATGACTATTTGCTTTGCTGGTCAAGGTATTAAACGTACAGTCCATAACATATTATTCGGCACCATAGATCAAAGCCTATAACCTAGTTGCAAAGCTGTCAGACTTTACAGCATAACACTCCCACATGGTCACAGATACAAGGAGGATGTTTTCATGGATTAATCAGCTGTAGGTATACGCATATGCCTGTACATTGTTACCACAGCTGTGGGCCCACAGTGGCTGTGTGAAAACATCAGTCAGACTGGTGACCTGTTTTTTGAATATGAAGTCTCTTTCTTGGAAGTGACTGGTTTGGAGACAATTGATGCCATCACCACCATGGACACCACTGGGAATTAGAATGATTGCTGTCTGGAATATCTTTAAATTCTCTTGAAAATCTGAGATCAATAGTCATGACATTTATGTTTACTAGATAGCATATGCACAGATTGTTGCTAAGTCCTCAATATGAAATAAAGCGGTGGTAGTAGTGGATGAGTTAAAATGAAGAACTGACAAAAATATGACAAGCTGCATGCACACTGCCCCCACTATCCTCTTCTGAACTCTGAACATCGAAAAAAATGTCCTCAAGGAAATAGAATCTCATTTATCGACTGATAGTGCTTATAATGGTCTTTTGTGGTGATGTTCCTATAGTGTTAAATTTTGAATTTTGCTTTCTGACTTGTTTATGGTGTGTGCTTAAGAGAAACTGCTTGTATATTCAAAGTAGGTCAGTGCTTACTGCCTGCCCTCTTGAGACTAATTGCAAGACAGCTATGTGTGGAAGTCTGATGGCTGTACTGTAGGCTACAACCTGTGTTTCTAAGTTTTTGTGCTTGTTGGCTTTGCCTGAATGTCTTGATATTTCATTCCCATTCACTTTGTAATATGTCACAAAGCCACTAACAAAAGCCATTAATTTACATAAAGGCAGGTGAATATTGTCATTAATCTGAACTGCAGGAGCACGATAATTTTCAAAAGGGGACATTTTGAGAATCAGGGAAGGGCAAACAAATTATTTCACATACCAAAAAAGAAAAATATAGTCTGACTGCAAGTTTTCAGTGCTATCTTTGTGAATGTTGATTTATCTGAAAACATCTAACTTGGGCACAATGCTTATGAAACCGTTAATGAAAATACTAGAATTTAAATCACCTCCACCCTGGACCTTTCAGTTACAAACTAATATGAAATGTGTGGCATGAGAATGAAAATGAAGAATAAAATGAATGAAATTTTCTTGGCAAGATTTGGGAAATTGAGTTAACTTGAATTGTTTCAGTAAGTATCAACAAGTACATTTAGAATACGCTAAAAGGGAGCTGTATTGAATTCCCTGGGTTAGGACACACTTTCGAATTGTTAAGTATAACAGTTACACACAATCATTTCACTTCAAACGGCGTTGAAAGCTGACTGGGCCACACCCTTTGCTCTTTTTCTGTATTGTGTTCTTCTGAAGGGTTACATTTCCCCGAAGGCACAATAATGTTCAGTGCACAGGTAAATCCATTGGGGGTGGGGGCAGGGGCTGCCTCAGAAGATGGCCGCAGGGGATGATAGGCCAGGGCTTATCAGATGCGGCGGTCCAGGTGGCCTTGTTTTTCTGTTGGGATGCTGCTGCCCTCACGCTGACGTCACAGGGCTGTCTGATGCGCTGATGCAATCTGATAAATAATAGGCTCCCCCCGCGCCGTGGATCTGGCAGAATCTTATTGCCCTTTCTCTTCCTTTCTCACTTTTCCCAAACCGTCTTTGTTCTCCACCCATCCCCCACTCTCACTTCTTCTTTCCACGTTTTCAGTTACAGTAGTACCTCTTCTTTCTAATTTCTGCAAAAATCCCCTTATAATGCATTTCCCCCCTCACAATTTGTCCACAAATTCTTTCTCTCCAATTCGCTTGCCCCCATGTTCATTTCCATTGACTGCATCGAAACCAGTCATGATTCTGTTCTGATTCAGCTTACTTCCTGTTGCTCTGAACACCAGACTCGTATAACAGCATTTTGTTCTGCCTGTAAACATGTACTGTTAATGATGACAGTTTGTTGATGAAGCAGGAGTTTGCCATGACCAACTATTCAGTTCTGAAGGCCACAGTGTAATCCTTTCAGTGTCATTGATGGACAAACACAATGAACGCAGATTTTTGTAGTAATGAAAAATGTTGCTTTATGAATTACTGTACAAGAGCAAGCATGTGCGGAATTTTAGATCTATGTAGTATTATGTTATACGGTGGTTTAAAAAGAAAAGAAAAATACTTTCATTTTATCACAATAAATAGTACCCAAGGAACACATTTTATTACTTGAGTCATGCAACCTTGTAATAATAAAGTCTTCTTACCATTCATATGAATCATATCATATGATGAAAAAGGAATATGAGGTCTGCTGTGTATAATAATTACAGTTCAACATAATCTAGACCCATGCCGATCTGGCCCTCAAATCCAAATCTGTCCGGTTTTATTTTCTCCTGGTAATTAACTGAACAATTAATGCTAGTGATTAGCCAGACGTCCTTCACGCCTGACTCCCAGGTAAAGGGAGGTTGGAAAAGCAACAGTTCTCTGCCCTCAAGGACTTGTCAAAATTTAGTCAAAATTCATTACACAGACTAAAATGTTTGGCTGCTGTGACATTTCTAGAAGATATAGAACTTCTAGTACAGTAAAGAGTGGCAATTAAAGGTAGAAAATGATTGAGAAATTATGTCTACTTAAGGAGAGCTTGGATATGCAGGTATATCTCTGCACAGGTGAAGTGGCAGCCAGCTGAAAGCTGACAGAATGCCGTAGAGCTCTATTGCATATGGCATTCAAATCGTAGCACATTGCCTTCAGGCCCTGAGTTAGGTGACTACTGTTCCAAAGAGGGAAATACTGTGGAAAAAGCATGGTTCAAGAGATTTGGAAACTGATAACCATTATTGAAGTTTGAACAATGTTGTTTGCCTTGTTTTCTTGTATGCCCATATTATGCACATTTGCAGTGGTGCATCATTTCTGGAACCTGTCTTAACCACTGACCTTTAATAGATCATATTACAGGTCAGCCGTTAATGGGAAGGGTAGATGCCTCTGGCTCTCACCCATGACAGCTTGCAGACACTTCATGAAGTTATATGGTTTGCTCCGAACGCCTCACTATCTCATTTATGCAGGGCTGCTTCTGTACCATTTTTTCAGCCCTGTGTCCTGAAGGGCGGTCCGCATGCTGGTGTTTATTCCAACCAGTTACCTTAGTTTCGGATTCCTGACAGCTCTATAAACTATGTTAGTTCACTCCTGCACTCGGGCTCAGTAAAATCGTTAGGTCTGTGGCTGGTATGATATGATTCTGAAACGGACCTGCCCTTGTTGTGCAACCAATAGATAATGAGCTCCCTAATTTTTAGGAGAGACATTTTTTCTTGATTTGGCTCTGTACTCCACTATTTTAGACTTGTAAGCCAACAATTCACATGCGGTATTCACAAGTGCAAATTCTCAGCTATTACTTATATACCTTGGTGAAATTACAGCAGTGCTTATACATAGTCCCCCCATTTCAATTTTGGGACATATTAATGTTATGTAAATGAAAGTACTCATGCTTAGTACCCTTATCCTTTCCGTGGAATGATTGCTTGAAGTCTGTGACCTATATACATTACCAGGTACTGAGAATATTTTCTGGTGATGCTCTGCTAGGCCTGAACGGAAGCAATTTTCAGTTCCTGTTTGTTCTCTCTTAGGCATATGAAACACATATGCTGTTTTTTTAGCAGTGTGTTTATGAGGTAATTTGTCATCTCCATTTGACCCATCAGGGGAGGTATATTTTTCATATTGAGGATCAAATTTCTCAAAGGTATCCTGAAAGTACAGTAGTGTTCTCTATGGGTACAAATGAGTTTGTATTCCAAGCAAAAAAGGTTCAAATTAGTTACAAATTGGTTGCTGACAAGGGGTACAGTTTTATGCACCTATAGAGTACCGCCCCGAAGACCAGCATTTTTACCTTTTTTAGGAAAATTTCATACCTTTATTTCTGAGAATATAGTTACTTATGAGCAGTGAGCAGCCACAGTGCAGTGTCCAGGGATCAACTCAAGTTCTGAGGCTAGTGCCTTGAACAAGGGCAATGGCAGGTGGCAGGTGGCAGGAGTACCTAACCTGAGATGCATGTATTTTGGTGTGGGAGGAAACCGTAGTACCTGCAGTAAACCCATGTAAACCCACGCAGTGGAGAAAACCCAGAACAGTACTAACCACAACACCACCGTCTTTGAAGGCATTTTCTTGCACTAGAGCAGATAAGATGCTTCTGTACACTAAACCATAACAGCACCATGTCTCACAAATGAGGGGGGTGCTTTGGATCTTTGTTCTCCAAAACTTTGCTTTTGCCATTACTCTTATACACATAAATCTAAGGTCTTATCTGTCCACAAGCCCCTTTGCCAGGCTCTTTTAGGTACTTCTCAGTTTTTACTTACTAGCTGTTTGCATCTTGCAGTGTGGCCTCTGTAGTTCTGTTAATGAAATCTTTTGCAGACAATAGTCACTGACACATTCACACTTGCCTCCTGGTCTGTTGGACAGGTGTCTGGGGGTTTTTCTTCATTATGCTGTGAATTCTTGGGTCATGAGCTGTAGAGGTCATCCCTGGCCGAGCAGGCCCTTAGCAGGCCCTGAGCTCACCAGTGCTCTCTGTCTTCTTACTGATGTTCGAAACAGTTGACTTTGGGATTGGTCTATGTCTCTAACTGTTTTAATTCTCTGTCTCATAATGGCTTTCTTGACAGCATTTTACACCAGAGAGAGATTTATGTTTGAAAATGCTTTTGCAGTACGTATTTATCTTTCTATGCCCATAGAGCAAACAATATTATGTGAGAGTAGGACAACAAGAAACCGCTATCGATACAATTGCTTGACATTGGCACTGGTCCTTATGTTGACAAATGGGAATAACTCAAAGAAACGCAAACAAACGCCTTGAATCAAGACTAGATATTGAAATCTCTCCTATATTTGCAATAAGGATGCAGTTGAACACAGCAAACTAATCAGGAACACCCGTGAAGCCATTTGTCCCAAACATTATTGCCATTTGTTTTATCAACTGAAATACCACTGTAAATTCATTTATTTTTTAATTATGCAATTATATAGTGTTTTTTTTCCCACCAGCTCATCAGGAGCGAATGGGTGAAGACACACCCAGAGCTGGGGATCGAACAAGCAAACCTCTGATGGCCAGACGACAATCTTTTGTGCTAATGCAGCGGTGAATGACCCTTTCCCATTGTGAAGGGGATCTAGACCTCAGAGGAAAGCATGTTTTGAAGGGCTATTTTTTGTTCCAATTCCAAAAAAAAATACATATAATTACGGGAGTGTGCAAATATTTGGGCACCCCTGGTTAAAAAGCCTTTTACAATTTACAGTTCATCTAAGTGAAGAGAAGCGAACCTGACCTCTAAATGGTACAGCGTTAAACATGACACATTTCTTCAAATTTTAAAGCAAGATTACTTTTCATTTAAATTTTTTACAGTTGTAACATAATAAAGAAAGGAAAAAGGCCTTGTGCAGAAGTTTGGGAACCCTGTCAGTACTTTGAAACTCCTATTGGAGAAATAGAACAGCTTGTAAATGCTTCCTGTAGCCAATGAAAAGTCTTTCAATTCTCGCTTTTGGAATTTTCTCTACTAGCTCAGAAATATTCTTTGGCTGTCTTGCATGTGCGGCATGTTTGAGATCTCTCCACACATTTTCAGTCTGGGGACTGTGGTGGCCATTCCAAAACCTTCATTTGTCTTTCCTGGAGGTACTTCATGGTTGATTTCAAGGTATGCTTTGGATCATTGTCTTGCTGGAATACCCAACCTCTTCAACTTCAATGTCTGGACTGACCATTGAACATTTGCCTTCTCGATATTTGGTGGAATCCATTCTTCCTTCCACTCGCACAATATTTTCTGTGCCCCTAGCTGCCACACAACCCTAAAGCATAATGGATTCAGCTCCATGCTTCACAGTTGGCAAGGTGTTTTTCCCTACAAAGGCTTCACCCTTTTTTCTCCAAACATACCTTCTTTGGTGGTTGCCAAAAAGTAAAATTTTGGTTTCAAAAGTACATTATTCCAAAAGGCTTCAGGCTTCTCAGTGCTTTCTTTTGCATATTTGTCATTCATTTATTAACCTAACCCACTTATCCTGAACAGGGTCGCAGGGGGGCTGGAGCCTATCCCAGCATACATTTGGCAGGAATACACCCTGGACAGGTCACCAGTCCATCGCAGGGCACACACACCATTCACTCACACACTCATACCTATGGGCAATTTAGACTCTCCAATCAGCCTAAGCCTGCATGTCTTTGAACTGTGGGAGGAAACCGGAGTACCCGGAGGAAACCCACGCAAACACGGGGAGAACATGCAAACTCCGCACAGAGAGGCCCCGGCCAACGGGGATTCGAACCCAGGACCTCCTTGCTGTGAGGCGGCAGTGCTGCCTTTTGCATACTTCAGACGGTTAATTTAGTGTCTTTTCTGGCAACTGCCATTGTAGGTCTTTGTTGTTTACAGTACAATGTATTGTTGTCTTGTGAACAGCTAGACGTGTGTTTACTACTCGTCTGCAGCTTTTTTTGCAGTGATATGTGGGTTCTTCTCACAAGTTCTCAGATCTGAAATCTTTCTTGGTGTTCCAGATCTTGCCTTGACTTCAAATCTTCCATTTTATGATAATGTTTCTGACAGTGGAAATAAGTAGTTTGAAACATTGAGAGAATTTTTGTAGCCTTCTCCTTCTTGGTGGAAATGAACCATCTTCATTCTGAAATCCTTGGAAAACTGTTTCACAACAAAATGATACTCATCCGACTCCAAACAGCCCTAACAAGTAAATTACCCAGGTCCGGTAATCATCCTTTTAAAAAGTAACAAAGAATAATCCAAAATAGTTCCCAAACTTTTGCACAGGGCCAGTAAACAGTAAAAAATTTAATAAAAAGCAGTCTTGCTTTAAAATTTGCAGAAAGGTCTCATGTTTAACTCTGTACCATTTCAGTTCAGGTTTAATTTCCATCACATACAGATTCATTGTAACAGACCAGAGGTGCCCACATTTCTGCACCCCACTGTACATCCCCTGTGTACTCCTCTCTTACTGTCTCTTTCAAGACAATTCATGAATCTTAATTCAAAGAGAGTTGGTTGGGATTGTACACACATTTTGGAGGAGAGCTCAGGGGAAGAAGCATTACCTGTCCTGTCCTGCCCCTCATTAAGAGCTCTCATTGATACTCCTGTGTGTGCTGTAATGAGCAGGCCGTGACTTCTGCACCCCTGACCCTGACTCTGGCCCCAGTCCCTCTCAAGTCTCTGTTCACATGGGCTGGGCTGACAGCCAGGGCCCGTAAATAACACTGGAGTTGTTTATCTGTTTATGTGTGTGTCACTGAACTGAGACTGCATGGGTTCACAATGATGCAAAACATTCCTGCCTTTTCCCACCTGCTCTCCGTGCTGAAAAATACATCTCCCCAAAATGATCATATCATTATTAATTATCGCAATAATGAATATTTCAGATAGAGGAATACAGGAGACCATGATTTTTCATTTTATTATTATGCTGTTTTCAGATAATATTTTGTAACTGATCAGATAATTTCTTATGGATTATTCGTCACATTTATTTGTCACAAACTAAAGCACAAGCTCAAGGCTAGGTTTTGTGACATGTCTTTGTGACTGTCATTTTCCATTCAGGTCAGAACACCGACATGCCCCTCAGCTTGGGCCCAGCTCTCAACCTGAGTGAAGTGCCCCCAACCGCCCCTGTCCACAGCACAACCGCCCCTCTCCACAACTCAACCGCCCCTGTCCACAACTCAACCGCACCTGTCCACAACTCAACCGCACCTGTCCATAGCTCAACTGCCCCTGCCTCCAGCTACTCCTCTCAACCGAACAGCACTCTCAACACCCCACTCCTACAGAGTCCCACATCCAACAGCAGCAGCGACAACAGCAGCAGTGACGGCAGCAACAGCACAGTGGGGATCACCCCTGTAAGCACCCCGGTGCCCACACCTCAGGACCATAAAGCCCTCCAGAATCAAACCACTACTGATGTTCCAAGTAAGTGAAGATTACTGTGGTGTTATGTGGAGTTTTGTCATTTTCTGTTTCATTTCATATTATACGTGTGTTTTGAAGAGGAAGTCTCCACTTATCTCCAGCAGTGCCCTTCCTCCCAGAAACCACTTTATGATGTTGTTTATCGTCTTGTGTCTGCCTCATTTCTTTGTATATGCGCATTACTGGTGCCCATTACAAGAATGCTTTCCTTTTTGAATATGTAGGGTAAACTACTGTATGTAGACCTCACTGAACACCGATTAAGAGCATTTCAATAGCTTTACATGAAAAGGACCACAGGAACTATGTAGGTCAGCACCATAGCTTTTTTATGAGGTCAGTGTCATACCTTTATCCACCTTGTTGCTAACGGAATCTAGCACATCACTGACAGAACAGCTATGAGTCTGGCTGCTTGTACCTGACAGTCTGTTTCAGAGCGTACATACTCTTGACTGGGACTGCTCATTGAGCAGCACTGCTGATTCCCAGCCCTTGCCCAGGTTGGCACTCTGAGCTATTTTTAATAGCCACGTTCTGTGTCTCAGTTTCAAGGGTCGAAGCACAAGCTCCATGGGAGCATTAAGCGGTGCTGTTGCCCATGAGAAGTGTCCTTGAAGGCTGAATACTGTGCTCACAGGGCAAGGTGCTACAAGGATTGCTAAATATGCTGCAGTTTACAGCCAGAGAATCTCAGGGAACATCTACAATGTGTCTCAGCTTGTATAGGTGTTGCTGAGGTGAGTGGAGAGGGAGACACAAAGTAACAAGAGGGAAGCAAATAAAGACTGGATTAAACCAGGTAGAGATTTAGCAAAAAAGAGAAGTCAGAGGAACAAGACCTGAGATAGAAACAGGGTAGAGAGAGGCAGTGCAATTAAATGAGGTGTGAATTCTGACAAGGAAGTGTGAAGAGTCTGGTAACATTCGGCGGAGACACGTGCACATCTTTCACTGATATATTTGTCATAGCTGTAAAAAACACCTACTGCTTCCTGTTCATGGAACTGCCATATCACGCCCGCACAACAGTGCTTCTTGCTCTCTCCACCACTGTGCCCCCCCCCCCCCCACTTTCTCCACCCACTGCACTTGCTCACACCCATTATGCCCATATGCAAACTCCCACAGGATGTTAAACCAGAAATATCTAATGACGCCACTGGAAAGCTCAAAATGGCTGCTGCAGACGGGTCTGTTTAGAATCTCCTCAGCACAGCAGGGGTTGTACATCCTTTTCTGTTACAGTTTAAGTAACCATAGGGCGGCCTGTAGCATAGTGTTTAAGGTACAGGGCGGCCTGTAGCGTAGTGGTTAAGGTACATGACTGGGACAGGCAAGGTCGGTAGTTCGATCCCCGGTGTAGCCCTTGAGCAAGGCTCTTAACACTGCATTGCTCCAGGGGAGGATTGCCTCCTGCTTAGTCTAATCAACTGCCAAATGCCAATAATGTAATGTAATGTAATGTAACCAGGGTTTATTGGGAGTGAGCTGGGGTCATTCAGACCGGTGTGTGGGCCTCAGGGAGCCAATGCTCGGCAGTGCCCTCGGGGCTGGTTAACAGTGCTCAGGCGGCATTGTAATACTTAGGCTTTAGTGCTGGAGATACAATTTTGACTCACACTCCACAGAGAAACCTGGTATTGTTAGCTAATTTATTTTACTTGACATATTTAGTCAACAAGTACATCAGTGTTATTCTTAGGACGCTTTCAAACTGAATATCTTTTCAAAATGTCAGCAGTCTCAAGTGTCGTGTTGCCATGATAGGGAACCTTTGAGATGCTTTCATGCATTCATTACATTTACAGTGCACTCAATACATACTTCTTCCTTCCTGCCAAATAAGCAAAGTATGCTCATAAACATTCTAATTAATTAAACTGATTGAACACAATGATATTAAACTTTATTTATACATCTTACCATACTTCTTACAGTAGTAGAACCATATTTGTTACTTGTAGCCCAAATCACACCATAGAATACATTAAGGCCTAGAGCAAGCTAGAACTAGCAACTGTTTGTGCTTCTCTGATATATAGAGGCCGATTTTTCCATAGAAGGACAAGGAAGCCTTACCAGCTCTTTTGCAGTGCAATTTTGTGACGTGGAGAATTCTGGAATCTGCAAATTCCACTGTCAAGAATGCTTCCCATTAAGAATGATAATGTTGAAATACATTTAGCACCCGTAAGATTATATTTAAAAAAGCAATTCAGTTGTATTAAATGACATGTATGTTGTTCTGTCAAGAACATTAGCTGACCTTTCTCTTCCATACAGAAATATAATTTAAAATTTTTTAATTTTATTTAAAAAAGATAAAACCTATGATAGTATCTTCTAAAAAAAGAAAAGTGTACTTCTGTCTTTTGTAATGTATCTGAATAAAGGTTGAGGGACAGATTTGTTTAACATTAAGGAAGAAAGGCATCTGCAGAAAAGTAAAGCACAATTAACTACACATGTACTGTGGGGGTATGTAGGACACTACTACGATTACTTCTATGATTATGAAGAATAAAATGAAGAAGATTAGATACAGTATGGGCACATTAGAGTGAGAGTGGGATGACGCAACTCCTCTCCACCAATGTGTAGCCTCCATGTGGGGGGAGGGGGCAGCCATTATTTGTCAGACTACTCAGCATGCAAGTACTGTCAGGGTGAAGACTAACCTGTATGTCTGTTAAGTTGACTAGTCAGTAAAGATCTAATGGTCCTTAATGTAGGTATAGCACAATACAGTGTGCATCTGCTTTTATGAAGTAATATACAGAATATCCCATAGATACTAATTAAATCCAGATGGCCTTTCTGTCAGTGAATTACTTTTAAGAGGTATAACTAGCAGTTAATGTGGCATGAATCAAAGTTCACTGTTGTGTTCTGTTCAGCCATGTAGAATAAACCTTTATGCTCAAACTCTTCCCTCTAGTCACAACAGGAAGTGTGGCATCTTCTGCCCCAGCGAACGGCACCACCAATGAAGAGCTCGCTTCAAGCTCTGCACCAAACATCCAGCAGGCCACAAACAGCCCGAATATCTCCAGCCCCCAACCTACCACCGCTACCACCAGTAGCCCGAAGACCACCAGCACTGCCCCAGCCACTGCCAAGAACACCGCTTCTGAGCTCAATGTGGGAGATGAGGGTGAGAGGTTTTACTGTGTGTGTGATAAAAGAGGATATAAGTAAATTCTGTTTTTGCTTCTTCTGCTTTTAGCGGTGCCAATTATTGTACTTTGTTTAAAACAACTAGACATGTGTTTTTTTGGATGCTTTGCACCAATTCAAAGGAGCTTGTTTTTTTAGACAAAACAAAGAACAAAAATTGCCTTTGTTGCACTGCCAATTCAGTGAGTCAGAGCAGTCACATTTCCCAGCTGCTCTGGGTATTTGGTGTCTCTCCACCAGCTTGACATTTCACCCGGCGTTACCGTGATATTGATAGCGTATCTTGAAGTGGCTTGAAATTAATTTTTGCCTCCAGTCCATTGCTAAATTGGTTGAAGCATGCATTTCTGCTTTGGGCAGTGTACACAAGTGTGTGTGGGTCCCTGTTTGTTGTCTTCCCATGAACAGAGGCACAAGTTAATGTTTGTCTTCGTAAGTATGATGAACCTCTTCCATCTCATCACTGGTCTAGAATTGCCCTCGGTCACACGCAAATCTGGAGCTCCTCTGGATCCTCTCCTGGCGGGCCTGGTGTCAGTGTTCATCGTGAGCGCCGCCATCGTGTCACTCCTCCTCTTCCTCAAATTTCGGCGAAGGAACGAAGGTCCAGAATTCCGCAGACTCCAGGATCTACCGATGGTGAACTCAAATACTCATACGTTTCTACTTTCATTACTGTGCTCTTAACCGGGGGAAATTCAAAGCAGAAAAAAAGTGACACTGTCCTTTGGTTCTTACAGGATGACATGATGGAGGACACTCCGCTTTCCATGTTCAGCTACTGACTGCCTTTCACCGACCCTCTCTCTTCCATTCCCTGCTCAGTCATTGTTCTGTTTTATTCCACGGTCAGCCAGAGGGCACACAGAAAGCAGCCCTTCAGTTTGAGGATTGAAGCCTCCAATAACAGTCAGGCACTTTATTTCTATCAGATGATGTGTAGTCTGGATATCTCAAAAAGTCAATAATAATACAACCTACAGCCCCCTCGCCAAAAACACTCCCATTTAGTGGTGCAGCTATAGTGGTGCTCACAGTCACACTGCCCTCTGGTGGAATCAGGGAATACAAGGGAGAGGAAAAAGTGGATGGGATTGAGCTACGCAGTTTTAATATTTGATGTGGGGAAGGACTGAAGCAAAGAGAAGATGGATGGATTGTGAGCGGAAGAAGCTGGCCAAATGGTGGCTGAGCCTGTCCCTGTCAAGTGTGCTGCACTTCCAGTGAATATTTCAGGATTAATTTCCTCCCCAAGGGATATTTTCCTATCAGAATTCCTCTGTGGATAGGGATCACTTTTACCATATATGTCCAGTTAGCCTGTGAGAATAGGTCAGAAGTGACATTATGCACACAGTTCTGAATGAGTGACTAATGTTAACTAAATGGTCACATCCAAATTCTATAACTTCAAGTCATTTAACTCATGTTCAAGGAACCGTAGGCTGGCGATGCTATATGGATTACATCATGTAAAGAACCTCAGAATTTTTCAAGTGTAGATTTAATTCCAGTAGTATTTTCACATTTTATGGTCATTTTGTAATTGTAATTGAGAGCTGGCTTAGGCTATTCATGCATTTTATGAGAGGAAACGCCAACAAATATTTCCACTTGACATGTGGAACTGTTTATGTCATATTCCATTCCTGTCCGACAGTGTCCACTGACATTTGTAACTGGTGACAGAATGTGCTTCTTGCCGGTTGTGGCTGATAACACCTCTAGCCAATCAGTTTAAAAGCGCATGGGAATTTTCGAGTCAGAGACTAAGTGCAGAATCCTTTTATAACTGCCTGGATTCACAAGCATTGTAGGGTAGCACTCTGCACAAGGGTGTCGGAGACAGTAACATGAGCCTTTGGTCCCACCATGGTACATGGCTGTACTAGTGGAAGCAGACAGCTGAAGGTCCTCTGCTAGCCCTGCTGTTTTATCTGAGTTTGTTTGATATGATCTTTTCTTAGGAAGTTTCTCTTATTCGTGAGAACTGCTTCAGTGTCCTTATTTGTGGAAAGACCCATTTAGCCTTTTCAAATTCTCACAGAGATCACGTTTGAAAGTAGAGGATTTCTCACTGCCTGATTAAGCCTATATTATTCAAATACAAATGCCGATTATCTCCGCCCTGTACTGTACGGGGGAAACATTGCCCGTTGTTGAGTTCTGTACAGCCTGTTCTATATGTAAAGCCCCAGTTTGTGTTGTGACATGCCTGAGGCCCTGAGAAACCTGCCAGCAGCACACTCAACTGCCCTGTCAATCATGTTCTGAACCGAAGATAATGCAGCAGAGGCAGTGAACCTGACTAAACTTCTTTAAATTCGCTTTTCCTTCTTAGATTTCACCATGTTATCACCAAAGTGCATTTGTTTCCCCTATCTGTGTAAAGGGGGAACTGTTGTCAGAACTCTGACTGAGTTACTTTGTCCACAAATGTGTTCCGTTCAATTCATTTTTAACCTCAGTTAGAGTAGGATGTTGTACAGCATAATTTTTCGTCAGAAGCACAAAGTTACTGAGGGTAACATGTCTCTTTAAGCCCCTTTTATGGCTTCATGTGAATGTAAAGTCATGCAAAATAAATGAACCAGAACTGCCGAATAGAAAGAAAACAGAAGCCCTGCCAATTTGAAAGCTTTGCATTGGAGATAACGTGAAAGGCAGTTCCTTGAACTTTCATACCATTCTGTGAAGGACAGGCACCTTTACCTGCAGCCAAAAGGCCATTGTGCTGGCAGGCTCTTTGTGGGAGAAATCCAGTGCGAAGTCCATGCGGGCTGTGCCTGCTCGCACGCAGACGGGCTGCAGCTCGAGATGAGAAGCCATGGAAACCGGGCCATTGACGGCTGCCAATATTGTTTTGTGGGCGAGTGCCCTTTAAGCAAGCAAAGATCCTCCTCTGCACTCCCCAGCCACCGCTGACGTAATTGGAAAAAGGGAAGACCTCCAGTGGAGAATTGAGTTAAAAGCCATATGTTCACGGTATATAATTCAGGGATGGAAATAGACTCCTATTGCAGAGCTGATCAAGTCTACATTTCATTAGATAAAACCATTTTGATAACACAGTGTAAAAATAAAAGAGAAAACCAAACCCAGAATTATAATTATGGTGTAATGTATAATTATGAAAATATTTGAGAAGAGAAGTTCTATGCATTGAGTCATGTTCGCATTCCCTTGTAATGTTGTTCTGGATATAAGTGCCAAAAATTGTGTACTGTATTGTAATACAGGGTTTACCGTAAGCAGTGGATTTTCAAATGTTTTTGTTGTTTGTTTTTTTTAAATAGAAATGTTTCAAACAACACTGAGTACGGATTCTTATTTGTATTTTAAAGATTCTCGAGAAGGTAGGTAGGCATTGGGAATGAGATCAGTATTAATTTTGGTTGATGGCAGTTCTTCCTTGCAAAATTTAAGAAAAGGAACAAAGCACACAATTAAAAGAGACTCAGCACCCACAACCTCAAATTCAATGGTAGGCTTTATTGCATGGACTCTTCGTTGTAGGTCGCTCTGGATAAGAGCGTCTGCTAAATAATGTAATAGACACACCACGCATGGTTTCCAAGCCTTACGACCAAAATAAAAGCGGTAGTATTTTTTAAATCAATCGAATCAAAGCACAATCTTCAGTGACGCCAGTCTTTCTGAAGAATAGCTACCTGTGACATCCACACAGTAGCAGTCCCACTGCAGTATGGCAGTGCGTCTGTCCCTCAGTGGGACTGTTCCCTCCATAGGGGGTGTCTGGCTGCAGATCTGAGGCGCTTCTCTCCGACGCTAATAAGGGTGAATAATCAGAGCAGCCGGAGCTCCTGAAATATTTAACAGCCTTGGGGTAACAACAATGTAAGCCGACATGTAGGAACACTGCTCGTTTGTACTCTGAATGTATCAAGGGTGCCATTTCCAATCCGCGCTCAGTCTCGGGGGAATAAGGACTCCAGCAGTTACATTCAGGTACCACAGGGACCAGAAGGCCAGAATTACCCCAGGTATTGCCACGCATTGTTTTTACATCTTCTGCATTTTGTGCAAGATCCTCCTTTCCAACGGCAACCACCCTAGAGGAATACTAGAGCACATAATCCCTCAGTGTCGCTTTTGATGCAACACGTTATCTGCAAAAACATGTAAAGCGATCCATATTCGTATATGCGAGCGTACACAACACAGAGCAGTTTTGGCTGGGAAACATGAGTGCATTTCCACATAAACAATTTTAAGCACATGATAAACAGAAATAACTTTTTTTCTCTTTATCCCAGTTATATTTGGCACGAAATGATGTCCAAATATGGTGTGAAGGGACCTATAAACCAATACAGTGGCAGCAAGTTAAAAGTGGTATGCAAGTTGGCTCAATGGAAAGTATGTGTTAGGGTTTGTAATCCAAATGATTTCCGGCTTAGTGTCACTGCTGCACTCCACAAATGGATTCTATTCAGGTTTTCATGTTCTCTGTAAGAAAACTGCTATATTGATATTCTTAACAGAACATGATGTGACGTACACCTAGAGATAATACTGTATTACATGCTGTTTCCGTCCTGATCCAAAATACTTGCACTATAGCACCTGAGTCAAAAAAATGGGTTAGATTATCCCATGAGCTTACTCAATACCAAGTTATTCTAAGAACCCTGCTTGTAGGCAGATTCAGTTGAGATGATCAACAGTAACCTAAATTCCTCTGTATCTGGCAAGGGGGGATGACACAGGGAAGGTTTGCTGCTTGACTTGTGAAGGTCAGAGGTCGGTGAGACTGAGTTCTGCAGGGCTGTCTGACAGAGCTTCCAGGTCCCCCTCTAGATCTACACTGTCCTCATCCTCGTCATCCTCCAGTCCATGGCCTGCTTCACCGCTGTCACCTTCATTCAGCTGGGGACTACAGGCCCCTCGTTTGCCTCGTGGACCTAAAAGGGAAATTAAATAAATGTTTTAAACATTGCATTTGTTTTCAAACAATGTCTCACATGTAAATTGTTCAAAGTCTAAATTGGCTAAACTAAATAAATATTGTTCAAACACAGGAGGAAAAGTAATATTACAAAGTATACTCAGACTTGCATTAGAATATATTTGAATGGATTTTAAAGAAAATGGAACAAAATTGAGACAGGAAATTAATTCTTGCACTTGCCCAAGGCTAGTCAGAGATTCCAAATGTGGAAACCAGAAAATTAAGAGGCTTGGCTAAATCTGTGTGTGTGTGTGTGTGTGTGTGTGTGTGTGTGTGTGCATGTCTGTGCATATGTGCTATACAATTGTACTGGAGGCAGTCTGCACAGCTATTAATGAAAATAACAAAAACTGTAACTGTAATCCTAAATTCAGGTTTGCAATGTGTCGTATCTACCGTATGTAACAACAAACTGTGGTTGAGCAGCGATCTTGGTGGACCAGCTCTGGCTGTGTGTACAGTATTGTGTGGCTGGTCAGAGAAGAGGGACAGCTGGGAGAGGGGAACTAAAGCCCCTCATGCCTCTGCTGCAACATTTGAGTCAGCGAGATCAAAGCCAACTTCTGACCTTACCTGTCTTCACCTCCTAACCTGAACTCTACACCCGCAAAGGTCATCAATCCTCAAAGGGCACTTTGGTGAAGGCTATCCTTGGCTTTGTGCCTGGGGGCCAGGTCTGGTGCTAACACTGGACCAGACCAGCCTTAGGTGCCATTTGTGCAATATGAGAAGTTAAAGGAAACATGCCGAGTTTCTTTTATTTTACCAATGTTTTTGCTTCAGAGTTCCCACATTTACCCATTTTGGTAACCAACCATTTTGGCAAGAGCAGTAAGTGCTTTTTTTACTGGTGGAATAATTATGTGTCATTGTGACTGTGTGTGCCATGCAGCAGTAGTGTCCTACATACTTTTGAAGACATGCTTTCTCACCAGACTTTTTGATAATTGGCCAATGTTTTCCCACAGCGAAATTAGTTGGATAAGTGGCAATTTCTTACATTAGCAGTTTAGTTGCAAAGAACATGACTGTTCGTGTCTCAGCCATTAACACCAAGTGATGCCTCTGTCTATTAATTTCACTCCCCTCTTCCTTTTTATTCAACCTTTTTTTTTTTCCTTCACTCTGTCTCCACCGAATCTATAGATGTGGCCACATCAAACGCTATCTGACTGACTTTATTGTACACACACACCTGCACATCTACCGCCGTGGTTGAAGCTTAGCACACAAAAGCCCTCTCTCAGTTTGTGTTATTTCAAGCTCATCTTCCCCCTCCCCCCCCTCACTCTCTCTCACTCTCTCTCCGTTTTAAACGTGAGCCCTGTTCTCCGCCGGGGTCTGGGATCCAGCGCTGGCAGAGGGCGAACGCAGAAGGCGGGCCGCAGACAGCTGCGGTCCTGCTTCTGCGTCCATTTTGCTTTCTTTTTGAAGCCAGTTTTGACCTCCCACTGAGTCATCCGGGCAGATTAGGATCTGTAAGCCACTTCAGAAATGGAAGGCTGGGAACGGGGCCTCCCGCATCTCTGCTCTCTGCTTTGGTGTCCCTCAGTCAGCCGGGCCGCTGCAGATGTCTGAGTGAGCTTCAGAGAGGGGGGCTCACCTGGCTCTCTCACGCTCGCCCAGGACAGGTCATCTGAGCTGACCTCCCCCAGGCTGGGGGTGGGGCTGGAATCCTCCGAGTCGGAGCCAGACGTCTCCCCGTGGCG
Source organism: Conger conger (assembly GCF_963514075.1). Classification (NCBI taxonomy): domain Eukaryota; kingdom Metazoa; phylum Chordata; class Actinopteri; order Anguilliformes; family Congridae; genus Conger; species Conger conger. The sequence goes on along the minus strand of NC_083763.1, from coordinate 17,152,039 downwards.
CCCGTGGCCTCGGCTTGCAGCTGGAGAGAGGGAAAGCCACACACCAGCAATTATCAAATTTGCCTCCATTAGCCGTACCCCTGCATTTTACTGTATGCCTGAACGCTACGAGCACTTTCGCTCCTTTGTCAGTCGACGGCTACCGATCCATTAGAGGCAACAGACAAATTGCAAGTTGAAACAATCCTAGTAAGTTGTACTCATAGCGAGGTTAAGAGTCAATCAGCCAAATGCACCCATTACTTGTGTGCTTTTATGTCAGTGTCATTTAGTTTTGTAATGGCTGAACTTTTTTATTGTCTTGTTAGAACCTCTTAGTCTGAAGTCTGCCGCATACAGTGAGCACCGTAATTCATTGGACAGTGACACACTTTTTGTTATTTCGGTTCTGTTCTCTCGCACTTTTAATTTGAAAGGATAGAATCACAATGAGGTTGAAGTGCTTTAAGTTGAGGGTATTTTCATCCATATCGAATGAACCTTTTAGAAATTATAGAACCTTTTGTACATAGTCCCCACCCGCATTTTCGGATATCAAACATTTTAAAATATTTGGTTGCATATCCTTTGCATGCAATGACTGCTTGAAGTCTGCGATGCACAGACATCACCAGATGCTGGGTATCTTCTCTGGTGACACACTGCTGTCACTGCCATCTTCCTCATGTTGTCACACCTCAACAACAATCACCAGGCAATTGCAAAGTCTAGTCTGAAGACTAGACATCAACAGCTCTCTTCTGCATTCACTCATGACACAAATGAATACACCTGACTAACAAAACACATCTGTGAAGCCAATTCAACAAATACTTGCAGTACCTTAAAATGGGGGGACCGTGTACAAAAGGTAATTTCTAAACAATTCATCTGATGAGTCTGCACTTCAAACTCATCGTCATTGCATCCTTGAAGCATTGAACCAAAATAATAAAAAATGTGCCATTGTCCAATGAATTATGGTGCTTACTGTATATCCATTTGCAAAATAATCCTTACTTGAAATACATAGTTTGTGGTACTTAATTTCAAGATGGTAACATCACTGATTCTTCAGTTTACAACAAAGAGGAAAATTCCCCGAACAATATTTAATTAAAATAATGAGGTACAGGCACAAATTCCAACGAATCAGCAAAGTATATTATGGGAGTTCACCCTGTATGACAAAACTACTCATATTGTACTCATATAACACCCACAGCGGCACTGAGTGTTCAGCACACAGGTCCTGAGGTTGGGTCACCCGATGTACCCTTATGCCTCACCTGCTTCTTGTGTCGTCGTCACAGGTGTGGAGTGTCTGTCCCTGAGAATCAACCCCCTCACCTCGCCCTTGAGCTCTGACACACTCAGCCTGCAGGCGACACACAAGCACACACACGCACGCGCACATACACACACATGCACGCGCACATGTGCGTACACACAACCGCACACACACATGCGCACACACAGATACACACGTGCACACGCACACGCAACCGCACACACACACACACACACACACACACAGACAGACAGACACACGCGCACACACAGATACAGACAGACACACGCGCGCGCGCACACACACACACACGCGCACACACACACACAGTATTTGTTCATGCCTCAGCCTTAGATAATGACTGTTGTATTTAAGAGCAGCTGGTAGACAGGCAGTGATATCTCATGAGAAACTAGCTGAGGGGTACAGCAGTGCAGAATTAACTGCTGTGAGAAAGCACAGCCAGCACCCCATCACAAGCAAGTGAGTCAGTAGCAAGTACAGTGGAACTCTTCACTGCAAAAAGGTCTGTCTTAACATGTGGAATGGAACGTCTTTTCATGAGCATATTTTCATACTCAATAAGAAAATATTAGCTTGTTTTATTAGCTTTGTGAATTTTAGCTTGACGCAAAATTCTCTTGCCCCTTTAGCAAATTTTAAAATGGGTCAAACTGTCTCACTGCATTGGCAATCATTTTGTTTATTTAGGAAAAAAAGTAATAAAACTAAGATTTTAAGTCTAAGTATAAGACTAAAATACTTATGAAAGATTTTTGTTTTTTGCAGTGTTTGCCATGGCTGCTGACCTGAGCTGACGTATGTCTTCCTGTGTGCTCTGGTGCTGGGAGATGGTTCTGGTGACGTCTAAACTGTGTGTCCTGTAGCAGTCAGTCAGACTCTCCAGGGTCTGTGTACAACACAAGCCTCTCAGTTTTACAGTATGCAGAGATTACACTTTCCTGTGTATTGAGCTCAAGAAACACATTCAAACACAAGAGAATATTTTCGATATTAAGATAAAGAACATTCTTGCTGAGAAAAAACGGCTCAAGCTATGTTTTGGTAGCAGTTTCAAGCTGGTCATAGCTGGATTTTATACCAGGGCATTGACTCACAATGCATTGAAAATACTCAATACCTTTAAAGTGCACTCATTTAAAATCAAAGCGTTTCTCAGTCATTGTAAATGTGTAAAAGCCAGGAGAACAGAAGTGTGAGCGATACCTTGCAGCTGCGTTCACACTGCCTCCTCCCCTCCCTGGTCTCTGACTGCTGGTGGAACATGTCTTCCTCCTGCTTCCCTGCAATGACACAGAGAGCAACGTTCACACATACGAATGAACATACACTCCCACCACACACCCACAGGGAGCTACACACACCAGGAACAGGGGTCAGAGATGAGGAGGGAGCCCAGAAACCCCAGCACAGTACATCTGGTCCAGACTTTCCGTCACATCTGACTCAGCACCCGGAGAGAGGCAGCGGTCTGTCTGATCGGACAAAGACCACAGGGCCTTTTCACCCTTTCATCTCTGTGTGATTCTCGCTCATTAATCACACTGGGGGACAGAGCTCAAAGCTCTTCCTCTGGGGGTTTCTCTGAGTGCAGAGACAATGATAATTCCTACAGAGAAATTGTAAGTAAACAATGGATATTCTATCGACGTTTCTCCGAGTTAGCACGTTTTTAGGATTGCATTATTATGGATTTGGTTTGCAGGACCCTTGCTGTGAAAAGGACACTGACATTACCCTAGGCGAGATCCCCCCCCTGCTTGTTTTGTCTTGCAATGGCATCTTAAAATAGGCTATACAGATAGAACCATGAGTTTTTGCACTTTCAAACGGTATATCCTGTTACCATAGTGATTTAAAATTGCGCCGTTAAAAACGGAATGAATATGAACAAAATCCACCCAGCCCTGAGGGTTAAATTTAGTCTGTACAAAAAAGACTGATGATTATTGGAATGTTTTGAGACAATATCGTTAGGAGGGAGAGAACACATTTGTTTGACATTTTAATGTTCATTTAAATGTAATAATTCAACAAAGAAATTATATTATAATGGAGAGCTAATGGTGAACTAATGCTATTAATGTGGTGCAATCAAGGATACAGTGTCTAAGATATGGCTGCAAGCAAGGAAGAACATACTGTACAAAGGCCTGTAATGGTGTTTCCACCTTATCACTACTTCCATGCCATGCATTCTATGTTCTTATTCGCTAGTCCCCTATAGAAACCACATTCACAAAAAAATTATATGTTGTTAAATGTTATTTAAATTTTTTTACAACATATAATTTAAAGGATAATTTACTTATAGACTTATAGATATCATATTACAATATTTTTGTGACATACTACTACAACTAAAGTCTAATTCCAACGTTTATTTTCTAAAATTGCTTAAAATATCAGCAATATATGTTGTGTGTACGGCGGTACGAAATACATTTGTGTTCAAAGATGAGACGCTTTGACTGCAGGCTGAACTCACTGAGTTGTTGTTTGAGCTGATCCACCTCTCTCCTCAGTTGCTCAATTTCCTCTCTCTGCAGTTTGCTACTGAAACTGCAAGCACAGAACAACAGTCGCAAACAAAATTATTTCAAAATGTCAGCAACCGAAAGCCTTCACCTCCACCCTCACCCGTTACATGACACCTTCTGATCTCCCACCCAACAGCCCCATACTACCTGTGACTTTACACCTGCACAGGCCAAGAAACCAGGGAAGGGGAGAGGTAACCATGAAATTAACTGTTTTAATTGATCTGAGTAACAACAAACCCCAACACACCCTGTGGCTCTCAAGGACCAGGAGTGAGGTTCACTGCTCTTGCCTCATTACCCCTATTGACTGTGATGCTGGGGTGTACAACTCCGGTCCTCGAGGGCTGATCTGTGTACTGGTTTTGGTTCCAACCAATTTCCTTGTTTTTAATTTCCTGAAAGCTCTATAAATTACCCTGGTTCAAGCCTGTACTTGAGCACAGCAAAATCATTAGGATACATTTGCAGCCTGCAGCTGGAGCTCATACACATATCAGATAAGATATGATTGAGTCAATTAAATAATTAAGACCAGAAGTTGGCACAAAATCCTGAAACGGATCGGCCCTTGTTGTGATGTCAGTGCTGATGTCATGAGAGCCGGATGGTGGCGGGCTCACCTGTCCTCCTGGTGGCTGAGAGATATGGCTCGGTCAATGTGGCCTCTCAGACTGCTCAGCTCTCTGCCCACATCCCTCTTCCAGACCTCCACCCTGCGCTCCACTCCTGGACTCACATCGGCTCTCCCTCCTGCCCTTTCCTGCTCCCTGTCCTCCCCACGGTCCCGCAACCGCCGCAGTTCCTCTGAGAACGCACATCAGACACCACCATCTTCAAACATCGGTGTCATCGGCGCCAAGAGGTCCATCGTATCTCACAGGGCTTATGGGAGGGTGATGTTCTGTTCTGAGACAGAACGTGTAATGATTCAAAATAATACAGTGTCAATTAAGTGTATTTGGAATACTGTGTTTTCAATTAGGCGGCACGGATGGTGCAGTGGGTAGCACTGCCGCCTCACAGCAAGGAGGTCCTGGGTTCGAATCCCCGTCGGCCGGGGCCTCTCTGTGTGGAGTTTGCATGTTCTCCCCCGGTCTGCGTGGGTTTCCTCCGGGTACTCCGGTTTCCTCCCACAGTCCAAAGACATGCAGTATAGGCTGATTGGAGAGTCTAAATTGCCCATAGGTATGAGTGTGTGAGTGAATGGTGTGTGAGTCCTGCAATGGACTGGTGACCTGTCCAGGGTGTATTCCTGCCTTTTGCCCAATGTATGCTGGGATAGGCTCCAGCCCCCCTGCGACCCTGTTCAGGATAAGCGGGTTAAGATAATGGATGGATGTTTTCAATTAGTCAATAATCAGAATGCAGAGGGGTGTCTCGGTGGCGCAGCCTGCAGAGCACTGACCGCATGCTCATTGTGAGCCGCGACGTCAACGGTTCGAATCTGACCGTCTGACAATTTGTCGCATGTCTTTCCCTCTCTCTCGCCCCCATTCTTCCTGTCTCTATATACTGTCCAATAAATCTGAAAAAGGCCTAAAAAATATCTTAAAAAAAAAAAAAATCAGAATGCAGACGACACTAGTATCTGTTAATAATGTCAATATATTATTATTATAGAATTTACTTACATATTTTATAGTTGTCTGAATTTAAAAGAAATTACAAAACCTTTAGAAAGTAAAGCCTGTGACACATTGTCCTAATTATTTGCACAGTATGATATGTTTCACATCCCTTGAAACCACATGAAGTACATCCACACTTGTTGATTTGGAAAACGAGTTTACTTACGTAAACAGGCACTATAAATTGAACAATTCTTACATCTACATGAACTGAATATTCATCATTTAAACTGCAAATGCGCCAATATCCTGAATATTATCAGTAGTCACTGAGCTGTGAAATAATTCTGCCTATTAATACATTCATGAATCATTTTTATTTCCGGACAACACAAAGTGTGTTTGATTTCTCAAGCACTGTGTCTGACAAATCACAGCACTGCAGCAGTGCGCTCTTTGCACAGCGCAATTAGGGATAGCATGTGGATTTGTGTCAATTTAAGTACCTGTTATGAGTGGAAAAACACTGCTCCCTCGCACATGGACCTTACCCTGTACAGCCTGTAGGTGGAGCTGCATTGTGTGCCGCTCGCTCTCCATGGAGCGCAGCGCCTTGGCAAGGGACTCGATAGCCTGATACAACAGAAAGGAATGCTAAGTTAGCCATTTCCAAGTCAAGTTTTACAGCAGCGACAGTACAGTCACAGGAAGTTAGGGCCCGTCTCTGCATGCACGCGGAAACAGAGCAGCACGCAGCCTCACCTGGTTTTGGCTGTGGAGCTGCGCCTGGATCGGTGCCAGGTCCCCCCACTGTGGAGCTGGATGGAGCGCGGGGGAGGGCAAGGGCCAGGATGGAGGGGGAGGCTGGAAATCTGTCATACGAGACACGTCTCTCTCCGGAATAATATCTCCAGACAGCAGGAGAGAAGGATTAATTACATAGTTCCACAGTCTTAATGTAGAAGGAGCAGAGAAAACACTTGCTCATGTCTACATTTAACTTAATCAGCAAACCATTTCCTATTACATTCAACATGTCTGATGTATGAAATGTGGATACTGAAAAAATAAAGACCACTCCCAGTACACTATTAAATTCAACATGCCTGATGTATTAAATGCAGAAGCAAAAAATTTGAGCATCCACCATTCAGTCTCATGGAGGTTAGAAACTGTTATCTCAGTATTTTTGTTTTACCCCAAACCAGCAAGAAAACCACAGAAGTCACAGCACACCTTTTGGATATTTCCCTGGCGTAGCCAGTTGTCTCTGAGGAAACAAAAGACCAATGACAGCTACAAACAATACCCTAGTGAATCTTATCATTAACACAATTATTGCAGACCACTCTTTTTTTCTCTTTCTTAACATCAACGGCATGTGTGCCATGTAATGGGGCCCTCTAGTGTTCATAATTCTGATTTGCCTATGGAAAGAAGCTTTGCGTTTATAGGACACACATTAATCCCATACTTACATATCAAAAGCTGCACTTCATATAGTAGTGCTGGTTATACATGTGGCATGAGCTTGGTTAATGAGATGCTTAAGATGGTGCTTAAATCATGATACAGTATTTGCATTGCTTTAACTGGAACTTGGTTTCAGTTCCAGTTAAAGGTTTCCAGGAGGTTTCAGGTTTGCTACTCACCCTAATTTTGGCCACACTGCTATCTGCAGCAGACAGTACAGAATTTAGCTCACTGTCCCAATTCATTTCAGGAGAAATCTGGTGAAAGAAACACACATACATACATACATGCAGGCAGGCAGGCAGACACAGACACAGACAGACAGACAGACAGACAGACACACACACACACACACAATTATATTTAGCTTCTTCATTGAAACATGCAATAACTAAATTATATATTTTTAAAAGAATTGAATATGGGTCAATTTGTGAAATACTACCTAAATGCAATTAAACAATTGAATTCGACTTCATACAGAATCTGCTGTCAGCATGTTCTTGACAAGGGGATGTAGATTATTGAGGCAACTGATGCAACAAGATTACAAAATCAATTTGACAATTTCATTTCAGTTGCTTCTTATGATGCTTTGTACCTAGTCTAATGGACAAAGGAGAGCCTATCCTCCCGTGTGTGGGTAGTTTTCTAATGTAAAATATGGACTTTAAGATTAATGACCCCCTCCCCCTAGATATCTTGCTAGCTAACAAAACAATCACAGTAACGTTAGCCAGTATGTAGCCTGTGCTGGCTGTGGGGTGACTAATAGTGAGCTAGCTAGCTAACTGTTACATCAATTCGGTGTATATGTTAAATTAACTGGTTAATGTAGCGAACAAAGTAAACCAAGGAATGATAACGTTAGTTTAATTTAGTAGATATATTATTTATTTAATATAACGTTACATTGACGTTAGCTAACTATGGCCGGGGATCATTTGGTCTTAACTAACGTTAGTTATTCAGCTAAATAGCTAGCTCACGCTTGCTAGCCAGCTCATTTAGCTCTAACTGAGGGCGGAATTGACAGAAAAAAATATATAAAGCGAGCTGCTCAGTGTTCACATAAAACTAGCTATAGTAATGAGGCCAAAACTATACATACCATTTACTACTACTAGCCAGCTAACTAACTTACTTACTGTGTGTTTCTCGTACCAATTTTAAACAGTGGAGCCGCAACAGTCAAGTAAACGCCTTTGGACGCGTTTTAAATTGGACTCTGGGAGTTGAAGTTCATGAAACTAGAAATCTCCCTCAGAGACACACACGCGCGCGTTTTATGGAGATTCACTGTACGAATCAGAATTCATCATGCGTAACAGAAGTTCTGGAGCAGCGAAATCAGACAGCAATAAAATAATACCAAAAATAAAGTAATACCAACAAAAAACAATCAGTCTAAGCTTTTTGGCGAAACGCTGTACTCATGTAGCTATCATGTAAATACAGGTGAAGAGAGTCCAATCATTCCACCAACTACATGTCCCGTAATGCAGTGCAGCATTGAAACTGTTATGGCTGGTATATGTGGCAACGTGGAGGGCATCCGGAGTGCCTTATATGATACTCTAACCCCGTTGGGTTTTGAAGTTTACCCTTTCAAGGTAGCTGCCTAATTCAGACATCTGATAGTACAGGGCTTCTCGGTTTTCAACTGTGCTATGTATAACCTTTGCATACGAGTGAGGTTAGCATCAGGTCAGCTTCTCTCGTACTGTGTATCTAGCTAACGTTAGCTACACTCAAGGCAACTTGCTAGCCAGCTAGATGCAGTATTACGCAGCTAGTCATTAGATGAAGCAAGGGGGACACATAATTCGTGCTACCTCGTAACACAAGCATCAGTGCAAAATATTCTATAAATGGTGATTTGAACTGTACGTTATCCATTTTTTCTTTCTTTATTGCTTTCTGAAAGTGCTTCCTCAGACATCGTCGTCATTCCATTTCACGTTAATGATGTTCACTGCTTCCGTGCCATAACAGTGAATACTAGATGTAACTTGGCTATTATTATTAGTTATGATTATGGATGTCCAGTTTTGAGTTGAAGCGAAAATCGTAGTGATTTCTTATTTAGATTATCTTTATAACTTTGTTTAATTTGTAACTCAATTTGTCACTGAAGATGATCACTTAATATGATAGACCTACTGTATGTGCTTGTGAGCAGATTGGTTGGTACAATGCAGTGCTCTCCTCCTCCCTCCACCTTCCATACGCTGATGATACGCTGGCAGTGGTTGTGTTGAGCACTCCATCCATGTTTGAGCGAACCTTCCGGCCATTCCTAGAAAGTGGCGGCTGCGTGGGTGTCAATGATCCCATTGACCAGTCTATCAGACACTATATAAATAACTGTGTCTCTCAGGTACAGTAACATTGTTAATTTAATCATATTGGTTATGATTTTCATTCCCAGTACTCACCAGATGTATGAACTAAGATTATTATTAGACAATGTACATATCTGCCTTAATTTTAATAGTGCTTACCTGCTGTTCAGTCACAAGTCTACACATTATTAACATAATGTACTGTACTGAATGAGCATCCTTACCTTGGCACTCTCAGGTAAATTTGGACCTTCAAGGTTGCCAGGCAAATTTAGCTTTATGGAATGATTAAGACATTGAATCAGTAGGCGATGGCACAAATTTTGCAACAATAGAGATTGTAATTCAGGGAAGTCAAGGGATGTTGACTGTTCATTGTCTTAAATCTTCTTCTTCACTTAGTGTTTCCCAGGCCAAGAAGTGAATATCAGCTATGACTACGAGATGCTGCCAAGCCGCAAGCCAAAGTTCCTGGCACAGACCGCTGCACATGTGGCTGGTGCAGCGTACTATTACCAACGTGCAGATATTGCTGTTAATCCTTGGGGAGAGAAGGTGAGTAGTAGTTGAATAGTGAGATGATGAGGTAGACTGTCACAGATCTCGGCCTTTGCAAAACATATTCCACCATCCAGGTTTCCTGACATGAATTAAACATAATACAAAGTCATTGACTGGAACTGAGGAGAAATGCCTCTGGTCAGCAGGAGTACCATACACCCCTTTAAGACCTTCATCGTATACTGAGTTTTACTGTTCACCTGCTTACATTATTTGCATTCTTAAAGTTCTCTATCCTTGGTACAGAAGATGTTTGGGGTATGCATCCATCCAAAGCTAGGCGGATGGTTTGCCATCAGAGCTCTGCTGGTGTTCCCGGGCGTGGTGGTGGGAGAGGAGCTGCAGCAGAGGCCCCCTCCAGACTGCGTTCCTTCCCAGGAGTCTAGAGTGGAGCTGCTGGAGAGGTTCAACCTCCGCTGGAAGGACGGGAGCTACAGAGATATTGTCCCTGCAGCTGAACGCTACTCTCAGGAGCAGCAGACGTACTTCTCCACACCCCCAGGCCAGAGGATGGCTCTCCTCAGACAGTGGGGCCTTTTCTCTGGGGCGGGCAGTGGCACACAAGCCGGGGAGCCAGGGAGTGAAAGAGGGAACTTTGAGAGCTGATACCTTAGGGAGGTCAGTTACACATACAGTGCCGTATTTACCCACTTCCTCATTTCCTCTGTTATTGCATTTTTTTTCACAACAAATGGTTTCAGATCTTTAGGAAAAATGTAGTATCAGGCAATGGGAACCTGAGTAAACACAAAGCCCAAAACAAATTTTTATTTAATTTATTTAATAATGTATTTGCTTTACGCCAGACACAAAGGTACCTGTGCCGAAGTGGTTTCTGCCTTGCTACTCTCAGATGAATTCCATTTTTGCCCAGTCTCTTACTCTTTCTTATTGTGGAGTCATGAACACTGACCATAACTGAGGCTAGAGAGGCCTGCCGTTCTTTAGATGTTCTTCTGGGATCTTTTGTCACTTCCTGGATGAGATGTCACTGCGCTGCACTGCGATTCACCACTCCTTGGAAGATTTGAAATGTTCTCCATTTGGAGATAATGGCTCGCACTGTGGTTCAGTGGAGTGCCAGAGCCTTAGAAATGGCCTTGTAACCCTTTTCAGGCACATACATTTTAAACTTTCTTTTCCATCTCTATTGGAATGTCCTTTGATCCTGGCATGGTGTGCTTATAGGACCTTTGTGGCAACTGCTTGATGGTAAGGTTCATTATGAGTGAGATTTAGATTCAACTGGGCTAGCTGCAGTCAAGCCTGTGTTCAATCTGCTAAGTGTAATTATCAATTCATTTTGGTGAATTGGTTGATTAAGTGACTACGGGTAATTACTTTTCCACATAGGTGATATGGGTGTTTGATTTGACTTATTTAATGAAGTTATTTAATATATTATATATTTTGTGTTTACTCAGTTTCCCAATATTTCCCAATATATATACAATATTTCATTTGATTGGAAACATTCAGTGTGACAAACATGCAATAATAGTGGAAGTCAGGAAGGGGCAAATACCATAGCACTGTAGAACCTGCTGGGAACACTAATTTCAAAGACAAATTCTACAATGGAGATTATAACATTGAATGTATGTACATAGTGTGTGGTTGTGAACTATTGAAGAGCAATTGACCCATGAGTTTATTTGATTTACACTATTAGATTAAAAAGTGTACAGAGCCACAAACATTCTGAAGGGTCATCTGGGGATACCCAGGGGTATGGCTTAGCTGTTTTGCTACTGAATACAATATGGGAAAGTGAGCAGTGTTTGATTAAAAAGGGGGATAACCAAATATAACAGCTTGCTTAAGTGTCTAAGGGTGGTGGGCCACTGAAAAGGAGATATGTCTTTCAGAAATCTGGTATAGAACACAATAATGCATGGAGATTACTGCTGAGGTTATTCTTTGTTATAAGGGTAAATTATTATAACCACAAAATGAGTGGTGTGTTTTTTTAACAAGGTGACTGTTATTGTATAAGTGATATTGAGTCCAATCAATAAAGGGTGGAAATCGTGTATTTTCATATCACTTAGAAAGTTCATTCATTCCAGATCCATTCATTTGCTGGAGGTTCTACTGTAAATAACACAGTTGTATACAGAGGTATATACTGTACAGTATACACAGCAGATAAGACCACCACTAATAACACACACACAGAGTAATGTGTATAGAAATAGGTCAGATCCCAATTAAATATTTCTTTCCACATGAATATTGCTTAACTGAGGGCTATACTCACCAGAGGGTATACAGTATGTAAGCCATTAAGGACAGGAGTGGGCCTCATTACTGGGTCTTGGCTTTTAAGAGAGCTTATTTAAGTCCCTAGCATTCTGTACCATGCCGCATTTTATATACACTGAAGATTTAATGATTTCCATGCTTATGATTTTGTTCTGTTCACATATTGATTAATTGGCACATCAGACAACAGCTTAAATGAATATAGTCAAGTGTTTAACAAAATTACACTTTTACTATAAAAATCTATTAACCATATAGGCATTTTTAAACGGACTGCTAAATGTAGTGCACTAAAATATGTACCAGCCAGAGTATGTATATATCGGTTCATAGCCTGGTTGATGAGTGGAATGAAGCCAAACTATGCACTAAATGGTGATCAGTTTTAGGGCATGGCTTCATTCACCATTAAACACTGCAGTGCCATTGCTCATACAACCTTGTCTCCAGAGCAAATGGTTCAGGTGATGACATGCTTAAAACATTTGGATCGACAAAAATTATGAGGTTGCCCAGACCTAATATTGCAGGGAATAGGAATGGTGTAATGTGTTCTAGCAATGATTTAGGATACCCTGTGTGGATGTGTTTTACCCTGTGTAGCTGAGTGTGACTGCCAGCAATGGCTGCCAATAAAGTCTATGAGACAAATTACACCTACTATTTTCTGCTATACTGCACCTAAGATTGAACATTAAAATACCTAATATGGTGCTCCTTTCAAAAGCATAACTCCGCTGAGGTAAAAATGTCATGTTTTATGTTGTGCTGTTTGATGGCATTTTAGGTAACCTATGAGATGCATTGTATGCTTGTGTTTTTTGTGAGTATACATGCACTTGCTAAATTGTGCATTAAATAAGCAATACATAAACTTGATATAATACATTTTTCAGAAAGCAGAAATGGTACTTTTTGTTCATGTTTCAATCAAGGTTATTTACTATGCATTTCCACAATGTTTTAATGCAGAATATTTATTCTGATGTGTCATATGCACATACATTTACACACACCCATACATATACAGGTATATAATGTAAATAAATTGTAGAATTTGACATAGTAGACTGTTAGAATATATTATGTTTTGTCATGTAGACAGTTGTTTAGATTGAAGAAAATATACCTCTACATATTGTGGAATATCCATCTCTCCATCATTTGGCTGGGCCAAGGGATGGTTGTATAAATACACAGAAACGGCACAATTCAGTACAGTGATCATTTTCTTGCATACATTCACTGAGGTGCTACCTTTTCATTATTTAACATTCTGCTTTTAAATGGCCATTAGCAAATTAATGTAAATTGGCATTTGTTATCTCTTAGCAAGTTGTTGCCTTGTATCTCTCTCCCCTTCTATCCTATGTTAATTAATTAGCTACCTACAGTATAGCTGTGCCCGACTCTGCAAATCACCATATAAGAATGTGAGAATTTGACCAAAACAGGGTCTCTGTGAATCAAGTCTGTTTGAAAGCCAGAAATATGCTGTGAGGCAGATCTCTTGATTATTTATTCAATTCCAGCTGGTCTCAGTTCCTCAAACCATATCAGAGAGAAATAAGGAAAATGCAGTGAAACTGCCCATCTCTCCATCAATGAAGCTCTTCAGTCTGTTAGAGCGTCTCCTCTCGACTGTTCCAGTCCTACTGGATGCGCCTTTAGGATCGCCTGGGGCGGTGGCTTGTCTCATGCGTAGGACCTTCCTATGGTTGTCCCTGAGCTCTCTGTTGTTTTCCCCAACTTCTTTTTCTTTCTGTCTGCAGTTCCTTTGCAGTTTCCTCCCACAGTTTCCCATGCTGATGATACTCAGCTTTTCTTCTATTTCGTTCCGTCTGAAATTCAGGTCTCCCTGTGCATCTCAGCCTGCCTGAAAGACATCTCAGGCTGGATGGTGAATCATTGAAATTCCTTTCCCACCGCTCTCCCAGCTTGTACCACTAAACCCCTGCGACTAATGCAGAATACAGCTGCATGACGTTTTCAATCTCCCAAAGTGTGCTCGTCTCACCCCACACCCATCCTCATCTCACTTCACTGCGTCCCAATTACAGCTCACATCAAGTTTAAAACCTTGCTGGCCTACTGGGCGGCAGATGGAAGAACTTCACCCGGCCTCCAGTCAATCTTCAAACCCGACTGCCCAACCCGATCTCTCTGTTCTGTAACTGTGTGTTTATCCACCTGTAATTACACATATTTCAAAAGTATACATGCATTTTGCACCATGCAAATGTTAGAAGCATATTTTTTTATTATTAGAATTGGTTTTTATGTAATATGCTTCTTCAATGAAACAGCTAATTTAACTGACCATTGGTGGAATAGTTTAGGGAATTTTAATTTATCCACTAGATGGCGCTGTATCCATTCCTTGTTGTTGCTGTTCGTTGTTTCCAAATATGAATTCAGTGCATCCTGACAGACAAAGGTGTTAGCTTCAGGATGTAGTCTGAAACATGCACTAAACTTATGGTCAATATTATGTGCACTTACTGTGCCTGTTGACACAACTGTGGGAAAAGTGCTGGAGAGGAAAGAACCTACTTAAATCATTGCAGGTCAGTTATTCAAATCACACCATTAAAATAATAATTGATAGCATAATATATGGGTTGGTATATTTATATAAGTGATATATGCTATACATGCTATTTATGAGAATTAATAAGCAGCATTGTTTCAAAATTGTGCCACAGCATAGGCATTATATCAGCTTGTTATCAGTCTAAGCTGTAACACTTTAATAATTTCAATAATGTTATCAGCATGGTAATCTAATGTTGAAGGTCATATTCCAGTCTGACATCATGAAACCTCGGTATACACACATTTGCCATTACATCTTACCCCTTTGTCAGAGGGCCAGCCGGTTTCCAGTAAACAGCCAATGTGATCTTGCAATGTTTCCCGCAATCGCTATATGTGTGCTATATATTTGTGATGAAGAACCATACTTCCTTAGCCAAGTGACTTTCTGCCTCTTGCCAATCCCCTGAGGGCTGTTATATGTTCCCCACCGCGGCCCCCATGTTGAGCATCTGTCTGTGTGGCTTTCCCCCTCTCTGTCGTCATGTTTTTAGCCTCTGTGGGCTCGCCTCTCCCCCCCTCTCTGTGTTCATTGCTCAGAGTGCAGTTGTACACTGTACTGAATCAGCACTTCAGCCCCCTGCAGCAGGCCTGCGGAGTCTCAGCCACTGGAGTTAATTAAACTCCTACATCCAGAGCTCTGTACTGTACCTCAGCACACGCAGGGCAGCTCTCCTCCCTTCTCCTCTCCTCCTTCTCTCCTCTCCTCCTCATTTCCCCTCCTCTCTTCCTTTCACCCCCCCCCTCCCCTCCTCTCTTTTCCTCTCATCTCCCCTGGCTGGCAACCTGAACCCATTATGGCTGCAGCAGAGCCGTGCAGCACCTTCCTTCAGACAGCACACGAGCCCCTCATCTCTTCCGTCCACAGCAGCCGCGAGAAGGTCAGACGTTTCTCTCTCAAGTGTCTCTGCAGTCTCTCACCAAGCCCAGAGCTGTGTGAGGGCTCCAATTAAACAGTTTTTAATTATAATAAGCAATACGTACTATATGTACTGTATTTTGTAACCTACCGTGATGCTTTTAGATCCAACCAAAACAACAAAACCCAGGCCGGTGCAACGTTGTTCATGTGCTCTACTAGTGCACTACTTTTCACTATTGTCCCGCTTTGGAATAAACAATGTGTTGGGGTAAGGTTTTCCATTCTGGTCTAATGCAAGACTTGGTCTAATCTTCCCATGCATTATTTAGCAGATCTTTACAATTTGTGCGATGAGGAGGTAATCACTTGGTTCAGATAACAGTGCAAATTCAGCCCAACGCCATGGTGAAAGTTATTTTGCAGTCTCACAGTCTGCTATTGGAATTAGTTAGGCATTATATAGATCTACTCTCTTATCCCCACAAATGTAAATGCATATCAAGGGGCATTGTTATTAAATGCCTTTGAAAATAAAAACCTGCTTGTAATTTGCGGTTACATGCATTCAGGGGTGTGTTGTGCTTCTGAATGCCTTCTGGAGCTCATATTTCTTCTCCTTTTGTAAAATCATCAGTCAAAGAGAGCCGCCTGACTTTTCAGGTTTTTTGTACAGGCCTTGTGTTGTCAAGGCGTGGTGTGGTTGTGCTCCTTTAGTGCGGATCATTCTCCCCTCTGCTGCTGGGATCGCCTCTCCCTGGGCGAGCCAGTGCTTCGGGCTTGAGGCTGGCTGGGGAATGTCACACTGTCCTGGTCATTCCTACAGAGCTTTACCTCCCCACACCACTGCAGACCACTGGGGCTGTGCTCTGTCCATGGTCACACACTTCAGGACTGCAGTCAGACCGGAGAGCTGTGAGGGACCAACGCCTTTTTTGACCAAGTCACTACAAAATTCACCGCTAAAATTGCAGCTGTGAAGAGACGTTGGGGAAGGGAGGGAAGATGTGACTGTTGGAGTCTCGCCCACGTCAGTTTAGTGACTTTTCTTCATGTTCTCCTTCCTCATCTGGGACAAGTGCATCGCATTAAAAGGACAGAGACTGGCACAGAGACTGATGCACTGCGACTGACAGTCGGATTCCACCTGATTCACCATCACTTGCTCCCTAGTGGTAAGAGACTGACACTAATACGCTGCCACTGTCAAAATGGGGCGAATATACCGATGTGAAGGCACTGAACTGCTGAACCTGGCACAGGGAAACGCACAGGCACTGATGTACTGGCACTGAGAGCCTCTCAGGTCAGACAGACTGAGTGCAAAGTTAAACCTGCAGTGCCCCCATTATGTCTGGGGGAGAGGAGGCCCCAGCCTGTCCAGTGTGCTTCAGTGAGTTTGACAGCTGCGCCCACAGCCCCTCCACCCTGCCCTGCAGCCACACCTTCTGCTGCTCCTGCCTCCGCCACCCCAGCCTGGCAGTGGGGGCACGGATCCGATGCCCTATTTGCCGCTGCCTCTCATGGGGGCGGGTCCCGGTCCACAGGAACGCCGATGCCCCCCGGGAGCGGGCCACAAATCTGGCGGAAAGAGCAGAGGCCACGCCGGTCTCTCCCCCGCCCCTGCAGCTCCCACGCCGGCCAGTGGGTTCGGGGGGTGTGGACGAATCCTGGTTCCTCCAGCGCTGCGCCTTGTGCTGCCGTAGCCACCCCGCCGGCTCGTACCGGCTCCAGTGCGGCCACACGCTGTGCCCTGGCTGCCTGGGGCTGCTGCTGGCGCTGGCCTCTCCTGGCTGGGTGACGTTCCTGTACTGCCCTCTGTGTGGGGGTCAAACGGCCGTCTTCCAAACGACCTCCACCACGGCCCCGCCGACGGAGCCCGAGCGCCCGCCTTCGGCTGCCTCCGTGGCTGAAAGCCTGGCTCAGGGGCCGGCCTGGTGCTGTGGGCTCCGGGCTTCCTGTGTGCTGCTGTAGAGGGGGTTTCCTCTCAGCTCTCGTGGGAGGGGGCAGGAAAGGGTGCCTTTGACATAGGCAGAGGGAGAGCCAATCAGAGCGCAGACACCGGGGTGTGAATCAGAGTCAGCGCTGCAGGGTTCTGTCTGCTGCCGAGCGACCTCGCTGTGTCCTCCTTTGGGCCCCGTTTCCGCTGATGCCTCATACCCGGAAACAGCCTGAACCTCCACCTACCGCGCCAGAGCACAGCGCATTGTCATCATGATGTCAGCGCCGACATCGGAATGTTCATCATCCGTATTTCCGACACTAATGTGAATGTAACATGTCAGAGTTCACGCATTTTGCTTTAAATAGAATGTGTCTTAAGGTTTAGTTGATGCTCATTAATCTGAAGGTCGTGTTATTGTGTACGTTCGGACAACTAACCTTAGAAAACAATGCTGATATCTGATGTGTAGACAAAGGGCTTACACTAACTCGCCTTATTGCACCTTATAGTGAATGTGTGCATGTGTATATATGTGTATAATGTGTCAGTGTCTATAATGTGTGAATGTGTGCATGTGTATGTATATAATGTGTGAGAGTGTGTATGTACGTGTAATGTGTATAATGTGTAGTGTATATGTATGTGTATAGTGTGTGTGTGTATAATTTGTGAATGTTAGCATGTGTATGTATGTATGTGTATAATGTGTGTGAATGTATGCATGTGTATGTATATAATGTGTGAGAGTGTGTATGTATGTGTATTGCATGTAATGTGCAGTGTGTAATGTGTGTGCGAGAGCATGCTCTTGTGCCCTCTGCACACTGCCTGCACTGAGCAGTGATGTCTCTGCTCCATTTCCCAGGGAGGATGGCTTGAGTCAGATCACCAGAGTCTTATTCGCTGCTGTGCATTCAGGCAAACAGAACCCTGCCAGAGCATCATTTCAGAAACATTTATTATACTTGTGCATTTGAGAGAGGGTGTGAGTGGGTGTGAGTGTGTGTGTGTGTGTGTGCGCGCGCACATGTCTGAGGGGGGGTGAGCGTGTGTGTGTGTGTGTGTGCACGTGTGAGAGAGAGGGTGAATGAGTGTGTGTGCACACGATTGAGAGAGGGTGTGAGTGCGCACATGTGAGAGACAGGGTGAGTGAGCATGTGTGTGAGAGAGAGGGGATGAGTGAGTTGTGTGTGTGTGTGATTGAGGCCTGGGATGAGGCCTGGAGCCGTTGGGGCACTGGTGAATAAGTGCACATGCAGCCGAGGGGCTGGTGTGATGGGATGTTAGCGCATTAAACCACAATGAACTGCACAAAGCCAGTGAGCACACAATTACCATGCTCTGCTGATATCGCAGAACCAACCAACCCCCAAAAAAATTAAGGACAAAGTTTTTCCTTTCTTGGGAGAAAAGATTATATTTTAACTCACGGATCCAAGTTTAAAGCGACAGGACAGAATTAATTGCTCTGCACATTCCTGAATAAGCAGATCTTTTAAAACTGGAACTTGAGACATGCCTTAAAGTTGGGGGTGGTGTTCTCGGGCTATCCATGTCACTCACACTCTCCCCATGTGCTATTGGAAATTAGCTGCAGGCTACACCTGCAGTTAGCACAAAGAAGTATGCCGAGTTCAAAGTGACACATTGCTCCTGGAAAAGAGTAACAAGGGAAATACTGATGATCAAACAAGCTTTGAACCAAAAGCATGCATGGATGAAGTTTTTAAATGAAATACACCAAAAGTATTGCGCACATTCCTGTTTGTATTGAGAACTTTTAAGTGTTGTATATATGCTAAGCTTAAAATAAAGGAAACCGCAATGTACTCTTTAGATACTGTATATTGTATAAAAGGGTTGAATAACAAAGTGCTGAAGCATTGCTGTCATATCCCTGTCGTACAGTGTTGTTCCTCCAGCGAGGAGCGTTGCAGTGGGAACCACCCGCAGACTGAATCCCAATGAGCTGGCATGACCTCTACAATGTGAATTTATGTGAGGGGCAGGGCTACTTTCTCTAAATGCTTTCTGTACCTGATGTGACTTCTAATGCTAGCCTTTTATCTTATGAAAATGAGTACCAGTGTAAGATGCTTGAGCAGGCATGGCTAGGCATATATTACAGCTATAAGATAACAATTCTTCAAATTGTGTTATATGTAAGTTCTGTTATTACATGGATAATCCTCTTCCTCATAGGTACATGTTAACATTCACACGTTAACATTTGTCCATTTTGGAAAAGCAATTCCCCTGTGGCAATTCAGAACATGCATGTCTTATCTTTAAAATGTCAGCTATTATTTCTCATTATTAATTCTCTTTTTCTGTAGTGTGGGTAAGCTCATATTATTACATTTTATTGGAAGATAGAATGGCTCACATTCTGTCATTGCATGAAATATCAAATCCATAGAATTTTTGTTGCATTTAAGGTTCATGGACAAAGTTGCATGTGTGTCAAGTAAACCTCAAAGAAACATGATACGGTAGCTGCATTATCGTAATGAAGTGCTTCATAATTTATTAGTTTAGTTACACGTTTTGAATGACATTCAGCTATTGGAGAAAATATAAGTAGGGACAACAGTACTCCAGATAGCTGCACCCTGCAGATCAGAAGCCAAATGATGGGTGTAGACCTACCTCATGGACAGGTGACACGGCCATTAAATAGTAAAGAAGTCTCACTCTGGAGCCTGGCTAAGACCCCACCAGCAAAATGAGAAGCATGTGTGTGGGGGGAGGGGGGGGTCCAGTAAGGAAAGTGACACTAATGGGTTCTGTCAATACTATTATTTTACATTTTCTGTATACACTATATAATGCAGAGTCATAACATTATAAACAATCAGAAAAATACTGCAGTGTCAAAGACAGCCAAACTGCTTTCATTTCAAAGTCAAAATCATTACAGATTTGCATTATATCAACATAAACATAATTCTCCAGGTGTCTGTAGATGAAATAATGATACAACTTGTCTTTCTAATGGAAGTCACAAAATCCATAAAATCCAGCTATGACCAGCATCAAATGACTAGCTACCAGCTGTTCCAACACATAGCTTGACCTGGTCTGAACTGGTCAACCAGCTACCAGCATCAAAACCTAGCCTGAGCTATTTTTTTCAGCACGGCAAGGAATTCATCAGAGATACAGACGCCTGTAACAATTATGGAACGCTTTTTCCCTGGATCATGTTTCCTTTTCAGTGTGGATAGACTTTTCCATTTCATTATCATGAGAGACGAACAAGGACCTACTTTATACCTATTACAATAACCTAATACATCCAACGTTTTATAATTAATTGTTCTCTACGTTATGTTCTGCCTCTTTTTTGCTTCCCTTCGGCGGTTCTCCTAATAGTACTAATTCCACGGATGATTATGACTACAACGATAATAAAACAATCATAATTATTTGAATGAATTGAATATCAGCGTTGATTCCTACAGTGAGGCCCCCATCACTTGAAAACAATGAATGTTTCGGCATATTCAACATAAATGATCTACAAGCCTTTAGTGGAGTCATTTTATTTAGCTTATCACTTAGCATGGCTGAGTTCTCCAAGTTTTCAACAAACCCACGAAAACTGAACAGGGCAGAGTTGGGAAAAAAGCGAACAAGCCTACGACAGAGTATATTACGTGGGAGAAACGGACAAATGGGAGAAACGGACAGATGAAAGAGTCATTATATTAATGTGTCAAACCAGTTACACAAGCTCCTGATTCATCTTTAAACGTAACTGGTTCTCATCATAAGGCAATAATCTAACGAATGATTCAAGACTTTTTTTGATGATGATGTATTTGCGCAAAATAAAAAATTGCCGATTTCCTTTTACTTTTATGCATTTCAAATACTTATATCTGGGGAAAATATTCACATTACTACATACATAAGTGTGTAACTATAAATATATCAATACATATAGCCATCTACATACCCATATTCACACGCACATGTGTCAAAGTGTAAAATTACAGAATCGTTGAAACAGCGTGTGAGTGGCTCTGATAAACCCCTGCAAATCCGAGGCTGGCACTGCGCGGGAGGATTATTATTCTTTATAACAGACAGACGGTTTTGCTGTACAGCTCATGAACAGCAGACAATATCGGAGAATTCCATCGAGTGTGCAGCACAATCCGTAATCGGACTTTCTAGCAGTTCATTGACTTTGAATGCGCATCTATTTTTCAAAGGTGTCAAAATGGTCAACTCAACCTGGTTACGTCACTGTAGGGAATTTGCAGTCAACTTGTGTGGCTATGTATCAAACGACCTCACAGGCTCCGTTTACTATGCAGTCTATCAACTGACAGGTCTCTCTTTCTCCCCCCCCCCCCCCCCCCCCCCAACCATCTCTCTCTCTCTCTCTCTCTCTCTCTCTCACACACACACACACACACGCACTCACAGAGGACAAACTCTCCCTCCCTCTCACAGCTGCAGAGAGAATAGGCAGAGCAGCGTACAACGAGACAGGCTACGATAAATAAGGACGCACGCCTTTATTCTGGAACGGGATTACAGCTCAATGCAGACACAATTCATTGTATCTACAGTCTGTCAAAACCGGGAAAATTGCGCCTTGGAATTTTTGCGTTCAATAGTTGAGAAACTAAGCGAACAATGCTTTACACTGCGAAACTAATTTTAATGAATGAAAATACTGGGTCGGCCAAAACGACCGCCGCTTCAGCAAGTTGAGTTTTTCGTAAAACCGGCATTGGAGCAATATTAGCCTGCTTAGCCTACTGCGCGCTACAGAAATGCCTTTCAGTCACCTTCGGAATTAGCGGAGGACTTGGCTTCAGCGTGTCTCAGACTAAGCGTTTTGAGGTTAGTAGCCTACTGACAACATTCAAAATAACAATTTGACAACATCGCAATAAAAAACCCTAGCCAGCAACACAAGCAATACAGATCAATGAAGAATGCGGGAGTATTTTGGTGTTCTGTCCAGACGGAGTTAATGAAGCCCTCGGTGGTATCATGCGTCTTCTCCCCGAGCCCAGCGCGCAGTCTTTGCGGCTCATCTTTCTGCTAATATTCGTGATGGGGGTGGCACCGTCCCCAGCTTTAACTGCGGGTTGTCCTGACCGTTGCGTGTGCGACGACCAGTTAGTCGTTCAGTGTGCCGGGCAGCAACTGACCGACTTTCCCGCCGACCTCCCGCTAGCCACCCGGCAGCTCATAATCTCAAACAACCGTATCGGTGAGCTACCGGCGCTGCAGCTCAACTACCTGTCCGACTTAGTGTACCTGGACTGCAGCAACAACTCTCTCACGGAGATATCGGAGTCAACATTTGGAAACCTCCGGAAGCTTGCCTACCTAGATCTGTCCTTCAACATTTTAGCCCAAATAGATGACCGGACGTTCGGCCCGTTGGCCAGCCTGGTGATGCTGAGAATGACGGACAATCCCGGTCTCTCAGAGATTCACCCTGATGCTTTCTCGGAGAACGCTGCACTCCAGGTGCTGGATGTCAGCCGGAACAACCTAACAACGCTTAATATCAGCACCCTTATTGCCTTGCCCGCCCTTCGATCCCTTGGTCTGAGCGGGAACCCCTGGCGCTGTGACTGCGACACCGAGGACCTCTGTCTTTGGGTGCAAATCGAAGGATTCAAGTTTCAAGGTGAGGTGCGCTTTTTGATTTAGGCTAATGATATTATTTATTTGGCCAGATATGTTGATGTGTTCAAACGAAATTAACTTTATTAAATAATTTTAACATATGCTACTACACACTCACACGGGACAGAAATAACCAATACGATGAAACGCGTTGAAAAAATGCCAAGCAATTGACTTGGGCATTTCAAGGTTTTTTTTGTGGGTTTTTTTTTTACGTGGTGCGCGGGTGTAAAAAGGTATTTGGCATTTATTGAGACACTTAGAGGACAAGAGTGTTTAAAGGCTTATCGCCTGTCACTGTTGCAGCACGAAATTCATATATATACTTGGACGCTGTAGCAGCCTGCTCAGATAACACACACTTGCTCAGAGCCAGAGTAAACAACTGGACTTTGACGGTCTGTTCAGTTTAGCCAGGCATCATAAAGCATAGAATGGGATGGCAACGCGATGGATGGGTTCATGCAGTTAATACAGGTCCTCCCGTGACCTTGATAGTTGTTTCATGTTAAGACCCATGATCTTTAAAAGATGCAGACCGAACAAAGTGATTTAAATGATGAATTAATGAAAGAAATGAAGGAAGAGCATATAGCATGTGGTTTGCACGTTTGCAAGTTTGCACTCCTAACTGGAAATGGTTGAGCTTCCGAGGCACATTAAATGATCAAAGAATAATTTCAGTAAAGCAAGTAAAACGTATTACTTGTAGCAAATCAAGAGTAGGCCACTTGAGGCTGAAACTGAAAATATTAAAACCACTCTGTCTTCCACTGATCTAACTGATATGCAGTTCCCATTATTTCAGTGCCTGCAGATTTGTCCCTTGAGAAAAACGACAGCTAATTAAGCACAGCGAGAAAGACTTAAAGAAAAAGTGTCCTGTAACACATTGGACATACAGTAATATACTATAACCCAACGTTGGCTTGCTAAATAATGCAAAACTGTGTGTTTGTGGTCCTGTCAGTGAAGTGTACTTTGGTACAGACCACCGACAACAGAATCATGTGTGAATCACTAATGTGTGAGTCAGAACTCTCCACTGGCTGGGCTGCAGGGATGTGGGCCAGGTACTAAGAGAGGGCCTCCTCTTGTCAGGAGCACAGCTCGCTAACTCTGCCTCCCGTTGCCAAGCCACGCTAACATCAACCTTCACCTGTTCTGCTTTCCCCTTCAATTGCATGACTGCTGGAGGGTGGGGAGTTCAAAAGATACAGTGCCATGTGTTTTTGGGTTGGGGAATTAGAACGTACTGTTAACTTCAAACGCTTGGGGCGGATGTTCAGATTCTGGAACACAGAGGCCGATTTCAGTGGTCAGAACACTCAGTCACCGGTTGTGAAATTAGTGTAAGACCAGGCTGTCATGGGAAGGTAGCCATTGAAAACCACTGCTAACCAAGAGAAACATCATTGCTCGACTCCAATGTGTCAAAAAAAGCATGATCCCCGCCAAAAGTTGCTATTACTGAAGGAACCATGAACTCAGCTCTGTATCAGAAAATTCTTTAGGAGAATGCTTAGTCATCTGTCTGTGACCTGAAGCTGAAACATATTTGCAGCAAGATAATGATTCAAAGCACAAAAACAAGTCAATATTTGAATCACTGAAAATAAACAAAATTAAAATTTTGGAGTGGCCTAGTCAAAGTCCTGACTTGAGCCAAATGAGATGCTGTGGCAGGACCTGAAACGAGCCGTTCAAGCTCAAAAACCTGCTAGTTTGTCTGAATTAATGCAGTTTTGCAAAGACAAGAGGGCTACAATTCCTCCATAGCGATGTAAAAGACATATGAAATTATAGGAAGTGTTGCAGTTATTGCTGCTAAAGGTGGTGCAACCAATTATTAAGTTTAAGGGGGCAATTACTTTTTCCCATGACATGAGTGATATGGGTGTTGGATTACTTTTTTCATTATTAAACCATTGAAATAATGTATTTTGTGTTAATCAGGTCTCATTTGTCTAATAATTAATTTGTAATTAAAGTCTGAAACCACTCAGTATGAAAAATATGTAATGATTTTTCCTGAGGAAATCAGGAAGGGGGCAAATATTTTTCATGACACTGGAGAAAAGGCAACTGTTTACCTTTGTCCATTACTTATCACTGGCCAACAAATATAATTGTGGTAAACATACTGTACCAGAAAAAAGGTATGTCCCTTTTACTTTTTAAAACAGGGAACCACTGAAATATTACCGTGGCCTTGAAAGTGGTGAGTGTTCTGGTTCCAGAGTCACACGCAGTATTCCCCCATTAATGTCAGGCACATCTGGTCTGATGTTAGGTTGGTAGCCTGGACCATATGCACAATGGCCAATGGGTCTGTTGCACTCACTGACAGCTTGAGCGGCCAAGCTATATACATTATTATCATGGCCTTTTCCATCTGGCTAGCATAGTGGTATGCAAGCACAAACATTTAGAAATAAGGTCTTCAGAAGCAGCTCCATTTTAATAAGCTTGACCAAAAAAGCCTGGGAGCTGTTGTGGATGTTGGAGATGTTCTCAGTGGGTGACCACTATCTTATTTTCCTTTGAACTAATGCTGCTGTGTATTCAAAGGGAACTCTCGTGCTCTCAGACCTCCAAAACCAGTGTCATGTTTGGGCTGGTGTGACACACAGACCCCCATGTATTCATGCAGCAGTGAAGGTGATGTATGGAGATACGACAGCCAGGGAATGGGTCAGGGGGAGGCGTGTGTGGCCTCCTTTCTTGGTTTGTCTGCCGGCTTGAGATTGTAATGTAAAGAGATCCTTGTGTCATTTGCTCTTTCATTGAAGTTCATCTCTTCCAGTTCTCATTCCACCTGAGTTCCTCTTACTATAACGTGATTAATCAGTCCCAGTGCTGAGCAGGGTTTAAAGAGGTCTGTACAACCAATGTGACTGGGTGTGGATTTTTAAAGATGAATTACAATGCAGTGAACAATGTAATGTTAATGAGCTGAATAGCTCGTAGTGAATTAGTTTATCTATCAACTTCTGACAAAGGCTCAGTTCATTTGACTGATCTACATCAGAGAAACTTAGATTCAGAAAACTGACTACTGGAACACCTTTGTTATGAAGTCATCTTTTCTAAGAGCAGTGCATGCACCCATCCTCGAAATGAGAAGATGTTATCCTTTATCAATACAATCTTTTTAAATATATATATTTTAAATATTGCCCAATTATTTATTCCTGAAACATATTGCACTCTTGTTATTTACCAGCACAGACAATCCTGGCAATGTGGAGTTCCCTCTGGATGTTTTTCACTGGTCCGTTTTAATGTCAAGCCACTGATCTAATCAATCTGATCAGTTCTGATAAAGCTTCAGTTCTCACTTTAACATATAGTGTATCACTTAATAAGATCTTCTTATTTCCCATTAGAGTGGCAATGTCAAGTGTCAAGTGAATAGAACATTTAACGATGGATAAAAATAATTAAATCACCAAATAAACCTCTGAAGTATTCACATCAGAGCTGGATTTTAAGCACTCCTCAATACTAGATGCACACCTTGACATTTCCAGTTTTTGCATTTTGGGAATAATGCACAGAGACAAATCCAGCAGTGGCTAATCAATTCCAGTCACAAGAAAATCATCATAAGTGAGCATAGAAAGGCTCATATCCAACTAAGACAAACTGTCCTCACAATGTAGTGTAATATTATAACATTCACAAAACATTCCAGGGACATTGTGAGAGCATTTTGTGTTAGCTGGATATTGATGGATGCCTGCTCTTCTCTGTCACCAATATTCCATAATGTGTGTAATATCGCTGAGCTTTACGGAGGTCACAGTAAAATCTTCTTTGGTAATTTAACAAAACATGAGAGTTGATTTAGCATTTCATGGAGGTGAATGTTGAACCCCTGTTCAAGGCTTTAGTGAAAACAATTTGGAGGAACTGGTGCCAGCGTGAGCAGGCCTGGGCTGTTTGTGCCTGGTGTCTCCCAGGAGATGAGAGTAGCCTTGCTGTCTGGCGGTGTGTCAGGCCTCCCTCACCCAGCCAAACCTGCATGCTGAGTCTCACACGCGGCCAGTGAGCAGGGTTAACAGGAGAGTGGCCTCCAGGCCACGGAGCAGGGCTAACAGGAGAGTGGCCTCCAGGCCAGTGAGCAGGGCTAACAGGAGAGTGGCCTGTGGTCATCCAGGCCAGTGAGCAGGGCTAACAGGAGAGTGGCCTGTGGTCATCCAGGCCAGTGAGCAGGGCTAACAGGAGAGTGGCCTCCAGGCCAGTGAGCAGGGCTAACAGGAGAGTGGCCTCCAGGCCAGTGAGCAGGGCTAACAGGACAGTGGCCTATGGTGATCCAGGCCAGTGATGGAGCTTCACTGCCTCTAAGTCCACAGGCAGTACCTAAGGCATGGGGACCTGGGCTCATACAGAGAGAAATATGCATGGAGCTGGGAGCGATGGCAACTAAGAGGTGTAAGCTGGGCAAAGTCAAGAGAGCAGTATGCTGATTGCAGAACAGCAGAATTATGGGCGAGATAATATCAGGAAAACTTGTAACATTTCAGTGAAACTGTCTGGATGGACAGTTACTAGTCTGTAAGTGATTTGTAATTAAATTATAATTACAAATTATAATTGTGTTTTTTGTGGTGAACTGCCCCTTTAATGCCAAATCACAATTAATCACAATTCCCCCTCCATCCCCAGTCCGCACTCTCATTTATTTATAAATGTTTTTGCCACCCCCATGAAAGGCTGATTTTTTAATCCTGTCCCTGCCAACACACATAATGGATGTTGAATACCGCAAACATTTTGATGCATAATCCTATGACTGATAATACATGCTTATTGATCTTTACAATAATCATATTGATATTTGTTAATATATGATTGAGAAGCAAAATTGGTTTGGTATAGTTGTATTCCTTGGTGATGTGGAAATGGTATGCTGTTCATAAGGCCCACACTTGAGTAATGTGAGTAATGATAGATACAATGAGGAGAGAAGGGGGGACTAATAATAATATATAATAATCTTCTATGCAATCTACTTTTTGTATGGAACATTAATTGATCTGTTGCTTAAGACCAGACCTTTTAAAAAATGTATTGCAGAATCCTTGAATACATTCCTGCGTATGTACATCCAGCAAAATTAAGGTCTGTACATATCACATATGCAGTGTATTGTCACATTTATAAATGTGACACCTACACACACGCGCACACACACACACATCACTGCATGCACACTTAGATATATTACTTGCATACTCACACACAGTATGCATGAACTGTGCACACTGTATACGCAGAGATATATTACACCTATGCACATATCTATTACTCAGACACATGCTCACACACGATACACATGAACTGCACACATTGTGATCACGTTATTAGGTAGACCTGTACACCTTGGTAATGCTAATATTTAATCAGCCAATCATGTGGCAGCAACAAAATGCATAAAAGCATGCAGATGTGGTCAAGAAGTTCAGCTGTTTTTCAGACCAAATGTCAGAATGGGGAAGAAATTTAAGTGACTTTGACTGTGGAATGATTGTTGGTGCCAGACAGGGTGGACTGAGTATCTCAGAAATGGCTGATCTCCTGGGATTTCCACAGCTATACAGCTTTGCAGAGAATAGTGTGAAAAACAAAAAAACATTCAGTGAGCAGCAGTTCTGTGGGCAGAAATTAGGTTCGAGGAGAAGGGCCAAACTGGTCAAAGCTGACAGGAAGGTGACAGTAATGCAAATAACCACATATTACAACAATGGTATACACAAGAGCATCTCTAAACACACAACGATTCAAACCTTTAAGTGGATAAGTGGCAGCAGCAGAAGACTTAATAAGTCTAAAAAATAAGTTTAATAATAAAAACATAATAAAGTGCTCACTGATACAAATGATCTATAGCACTATTCTGTTTCCTTAGCTGATGAAGAAACAACCGTTTTATCTACGGAAGCTGAGGAATCATTCTCAGGGCCCATTAATATCAGAAACAAACAACTTCTTTTTTCCTTCTTCTTTAAGATTAACATATGCAATGACATAATTAGAGAGGATAAAAATAGCAGTGTTTCCAGTATGACTATGAGCCGTCCATCTGAAGTCGGCATACCGCAGGAGGGCTAATACCTCAGGGCTGTGCTGAGCAGCAGAGCATTACAATATGACGCGATACAGGGAGTGATGGGTGGATGGGTGGACAGAGGGAGCAGGGCTGCAGTCACTCTGCTTCTTCCTTGCTGACAGGCTGAGCAAAGGGGTCACAAGGAGCAATTTTGTGCTTTTGTGGGGGGTCACAGGAGGTGTCAAGCTTTAGGTGTTTTCAATCACCGGCATGTCTGCTTTGAAAGACACAAATATCCATAGTGTAATGCAGGTGGTCTGTGGGAGGCTAAAATAGCCAATCAAATGGCTCAATCAAATGGAATTGGGACAGTCCCCCTTCCTGTTTGTTTTTAATGAGCCCATCTGGTCTCTCCTGAAGCTTGTTCAAAATCAGACCCTCATCTTCAGATGAACAAAGGGAATCCAATACATACTGACCAAAGATCAAATGAGAGTCATATCAATACATTGCATGCCGTAGGGCTTGGCCTGTTAATTAATGTTAGAAACAATTATTAGATCATGACAATTAATGAACCATATAATTTAAAGTGTGACCCACTCAGTGACCACAATTTACTACAAATAGAGCCTTTTTCTTGGGAATTTACCTGAATATATGAACTTACAAAACCAAATGTATAAGACCAATAACATACATTTGTATATATTTTTATCATTAAATAATTTTATTATGGTTTTTATATCACAAATAATTAGGTATTATTATTTTGTAGCCCATAAACTTTCCTTGGCCTTCGTCATTTTCAGCCGTGGAATGCAGCTTTTACTCTGAAAGTATTTTAGAAAATGTATTATTGTTCATTTTGTCAATGATTATTAAAGGAGTATAACACATTTTAAGTGCAAATTGGAGGACTGAAAGAAGTTGGCAACAAAAAAGCGATAAACTCACCCCCTGCTGCACTGGAGGGCAGGTCTGATGGTATGGTGGGGGAGGGGTCACACTTGTACTCTGTCCTATTTAAGGCACCCTTGCCCCATGTCACCCAAGCCTCCACCGGCTGGTCGTTTGAAGGTGGAATTCCATTCAGAGTCGTATTGTGTGACACTCGTGTGCAATATCCTAATAATACATATTGATGGTTATATGGTTTATATGTGCATGCTGGGGGTATGCACCAGTAAAACAGTTTCCATTTCAAAAAGATGATAAGTGCAAAAAATATATATCTTCTATAGTGGCACTTGAATTACACTGCTGAGATTCCAGTGAATGTCTTCTGTAGCTGGAATTGTGTGCTTTAATGTTTTGTTCCTAGGGAACAGCTTTGAAGATTTTTGTTTGTTTCTCATGACATTTCAAGCTAAAAATCAAGTCAATGTGTAAAAGCAGTCATGATTTAGATACAACCATGCACCAAGACAAACAAGAAACACAACAAATGTATGATTTAAGATGAAGTGTTGCCACACTGTATGGATCAGGGAATAATTTGGGAGTCACTGACCGATATTCCTCCAGACAGGCAAATCCAGACAGGCAAATAGGGTGTAAATTGCCACTAGAAAGAACACATCATTTCAAAAGCATGTTAGCTATTCTCTCGGAAGCTTTCACTGGCTTGATTTATGGGAGGACAGGCCAACAGTGCTCCTTGCTCTCTCTGTACATGAGAGACTGGAGACTGTGAAACTGGGCATTCCCTGACAGATGAGAGGGAAGAAACACAGTAAAGCCCTGGGAGCTGAACTACACTGAGCAGTCTAATGAGGGGCCCAGGGTTTGATGCAGTCTGTGCGTGCATCACAGACGGAGAGAGGGAGTGACGCGAGGGACAATGATGTGAGCTAATGTGCCCTGGGGGTCCTGGCCTGCCCGGCCCACTGGCCCTCTGGTGCCGATGCAGATCACAAGGCGGTCGGGCCACTTTCTTGGTTGTAGGGCTGCTGCTGTGACCTGGGGCTCATACTCCAGACTCCAGTCTAAACCCCACTATGATTGGTAGGCCTCAGGTTCCAGAGGTTTGTTTACATGTATTTGGCCGATGTGTTGTTAAACATACAAAGTATTACTACTGCAATTAATTACCCAAACCACTGCAGTAGCTTTATTTGACTTGCGTGCACTTATGCTGATGTGTTGTTGCAAATCACTGATTGTAGTGATTAGTCACCTAATGTGTTCTGCTATTTTTGCACGTCTAATATGATTTTCCTCATGGTTTATTTCCCCGGATAATCAGGGTCATCCATTACTGATCTTAGATAGGTTGCGGGATGAATAGAAGCTATTTATGTAGCAGGCAAAAACTGTATGTTGTGTATGCAGTAACACTAAATTGTACTGAAATAAATTTATCACATATTAGATGAATACAGATAGTTATTTGCATTTAGGGTATAAATCAACAATGTTTATTTGTGATAGCTTTATTTTTGGATGAGTACATATTAAACACACATACTGTAGAAGAACAAGGCAAGTGTCCTGTAAGCGGTTTGTTGAACAGTGTAAACACAAACACTTATGTTTACAACATATTTATGGCTATAAGTTCATGGGAATCTCAGATGACTTGAATATTGGCAAGGCCTACCCAAACCGTTAAGATGTTTGTCAACCATAATTGCCTTATAGCCAATTCCTTTAATTGGTAAATAGACTCCATTTAATTTACGGTAATTACTGCTGTAACCGATAGTACAGGCAATTTCACTGAAAGGAAATTCACTCAAATGGCACTTCTTAAGGAATTTGAGGTCTTGTGAAATTTTGGACATCTTGGGCATGTTCAATTAA
This sequence comes from Conger conger, assembly GCF_963514075.1. NCBI lineage: Eukaryota > Metazoa > Chordata > Actinopteri > Anguilliformes > Congridae > Conger > Conger conger. The sequence continues at coordinate 17,120,073 of NC_083763.1, read as the reverse complement.
GCTTATGGTAGAGGGTGATGGATAGGACAGGTTGGTCAGAGATCTGATCTGAAATGCGGTGAGTACATTTCCCATTCGAGCCCCAGAGAGATATTTCTTTCCTTGCGATAGATTTGGCTGACAGCCTGCCACTTTGAAAGGGGTTGCTTTGGAGCAGACTTTGAGATGGGGATTCTGAATGTGACCTGTCTCAGGCTTGTTTCCCACTGCTTAAGCTGTCTGACATGTGATAAATTTGATGGGGGATATAGAGAAAACGCTTACAGGAAATGCTGCATTTGTATTATAGTTTTTATACTGTCATGGAATTAAACTGACAGGGTGAATGATTCAGCTCCTGAAATGTGCATCGTCATGGCATTAATGGAAACCGTACGTGTTCTGTGTGCGTGAGTCTGTCCATGGGTGTTTGTACATGTGTGTGTGTCTTTATTTATTCTTCTGTTTGGATGCGATTGTTCCAAATCACTTACCGTTAATCTTCAAATTAGCATTCATTGCTTAATTATTATCCATTTGGTAACAGATGCAAACAGAAGCAAAAGGAGATTATTTTCCTTAGAATGCTTTCATTTTGCAATGTAAATGCAGTCCGGGGTCACTGGTCTATTCAATTATTTGGATGAACAAATTTGGATGCAAGTAGGCTAATCTGCCAATTTTCTTTGATGTGATGACTTTAATCAAGGATATAAAGCCAAAGCCATTTTTCCTTTATTGGCCCCCAAATACTGTACATATTTGTGTTTTAATCCAAGAGGCCAGCATTTGTCCATTCCTAGCCTGTGCATAAATTAAAGAGCCTGACCTGCTATTACTTATCTGTGTCTATTGTTTCTGTGATTTGTCTGTCTGAACCAAGTTCAGTGGTCCAATTTCATGTATTTTATCAACAATGAATTGAGAGATTTTAAATTGAAACCTTTCGTAAGGTATAGGACCAGTGGAGTGTATGTGTGTATTACATTCGGAGGTGTGATAATTGATAATATTAATCTTTGCCACAGCTCAGTACATTCAAATGCCAGTTGCATGTTTTGACAAAACTGCTAGATAAAACAGGTAGGCAATATACAGTTACTAAGTAAAGGCACCATACTGCATTATTTAAGATACCAAAGCGCAAACTGCATATAAAACAGCATCCAAGACGCTTGGCATGTGTAACCTGGTCTCCAGTCATCACGTATTGACGCTTGAGCAGAAGCCCTTGGCATCACTATACAATGCAAAAGGATTAATTTTGTGTCACTTGTGGCCACCATAGGTATCATCATAGCAGCCCAGTCTCATGGCAGCTTTGCATCGTATAGAGGCTACAAGTGTGAATATATGACGAGTTGGGTATGAGACCATGTTGGCATGTACATTACATTAATGGCATTTATCTAGAGCTCTTATCCAGAGCGACGTACTGTTGATTAGACTAAGCAGGAGACAATCCTCCCATGGAGCAATGTAGGGTTAAGGGCCCTGCTTAAGGGCCCAACGGCTCAGCGGATCTTATTGTGCCTACACCGAGGATCGAACCAACGACCTTGTGGGTCCCAGTCACCTTAACCACTACGCTACAGGTCGCCCCTACTGTGCCATAGGTGTGATCAGTGTCTGTACGCTTGTGCTCCATTGTGTCTTGCAGATGAAGGGCAGACTGTGTGCCGGGGGCCTCCAGACATGACGGGGCAGAGGCTAGCTGAGGTGGGCATGCAGCTTCGGGCCGAGTGCCACCAGGGCCTGGGCTACTGGGACTACCTCTTCTTCATCGCCATCGGCTTCGTCATCTTCTCGGCCGGCACGGTGTCCGCCTGGGTGATGGGCGTGCTGATGGTGCTGTACGAACGCTACAGCAAGAAGAAGAGCGAGCAGCTGGACAGTGATGACGAGGCGGACAGAGGCGGGACAGGGACTAACCAGGGCAACGGGGACCTGAAGAAGCCCAGCATGCAGGTGTGATATTCACAGGGGGTGCGAGGAGGAAGAGGAGGAGACCGGAGGTTTTCAGGCACTGAAAAGATGACCACTCAGGAAGTGTATCCCGGTGTTGGGGGATTTCTTACCCCCTGCGCTGCTCATAGGGATGCCTTCTTCCACTGCTGGACTGTGTACATTCTGCTATTGCAGAGACCTGGACTTAACGGAGACACTGCTGGTCTTAGCTGAAGGTGGAGCAATAACCTAGACATGCCATTTCCAGAGAGACACTGAGTGAGGAGGTGCTTTTAGCGAGAGTGATTCTCTGTTGATATATTAACACTACAGTACTTGTTTCCCAGAGGCTGCATTCTCCTGTCCATCATATGTGGGTTTAGGTAGGCTAGGATAACTGCAAATTATAATCAAATAGAAGAACTCCAGCGCTTGTTATCTAATTGGGGTAGGGTTAGCACAGAGCATCGCTCATTAAAGTGGATTTAGTGATTTATAGTTCCAGAGGAGACCAACTCTGGCTCCCACCACGAGGGGATCAGGCGAGTCAAAGATTATAAATGACACCCGACCCGCCTCGTGGAAAATGTCTTCGTAACAAAATGCTGTGAACAGGGGTAGTGTCTGGACAGCACTGTCAGCAAAATAGGGGGTTCCATTTGTGTGTGTGTGTGTGTGTGTGTCTGTGGAGGGTAGTATTGATTGATTTAACTTAATTGAGTGCAGTACTACAGGTCAAGGTTGAATAGCTCTTAGAATACCTCCATACGCTGCACCAAAAGCCTTATGTACTGTGGAAGACATAATTCTGCGGCAATAAAGCCTTGATTGGTGAAGCTGATAGACATTGAGTGTCACCTAGCATTAGCTTATGTAATTCCATGCTGGCTGATTAAATTCCCATGGTAAAAGTGGTACAACGGAGAGGGTCACCTCATTTTTGGGTTTGGCTAAACTAGCATTCACATTTTCAAGCCCAGTTACAGTACCATACCGTAGGGTGCTTTGCTACAGAGAAGCAGTCCATTCACCCTCCAAACCTTTATATCACAAGTCCAGAATTGCCACTGGTCATCCAGCTTTCTGTTCTGTGTCTTTGAAATAAGCTTGACTCATCATTAATAGCTCATGTATTTACAGCCTTCTAAAACAGTCTAAAAGGGCTTAGGGGGTTTACTCAGGCTGAGTCTCAGATATAAGGAATCTCAGTGCTGACCTCTATGTCACCTCATCACCTTCATGTCGTGCTGCTGGTTTAACCAGGGTCACGGATACTTCAGGCCAGTGCGGTGAGTGCCAGGGTGCAGTTGATGCCCTGAGAGGAGCAGTAACCTACCGAGGGCTGCAGATAGAAATATCACGTGTTGAAGGGGAAGGGGGATTAGCTGTGTATGGTGTGGGCCTGCACGGCAGCCTTGAGCGCTCCTGCTCACCGACAGAGACATGGGTGTGGTGGACTTACGGTCATACAGGATGAGCTTCTGGCTGGTATCAGCTGCAAAGCAATAAGAGGGGACTCCAGAGTGGCCCCTCCCCGGGCCCTTTCTCATCCAAACAGCCAAGAGGAGCCTCAGTATCTGCTAACCCCCTCCCACAACTGTGTGTGTGTGTGTGTATGTATGTGAGACTAAGCTCTTTATGAATGTTAGTGTGTTTGGTACTGGCTGCTTGGATCTCTACTCATGGGACCCATCTCTTTCTCAGGGGTTCTCGGCTGAACGCTGGTGGTAGGTTGGTGTTGGATGTTGGGGTGTGTGCTGGTATTCTGTGCATGTATCCGTGCATTCTGTTGGTGGCGTGTATGTAACCACACACATGGGGAGGGAGAGAGTGAAGCTATTTTACTGCAGGGATAAGCCAATCAGTCAGAATACTTATGAGGTTATTTGTGCCCTTAGATCAATATCCCCGTCCTGGTATTTCAAAGGCGACCAGGGCTCGCCGCTGTCTGAGGCGAAAGACAAACTCTAAAATGTGTATTTCAGTCCATAGCACAGGCATGGAGAGAATATTAATAAGCCTCACCAGTCTGTACAGGGCCCCTGAGAAATCATCCTTTACAAACAGCAGTACTCTGGGGCCTACAGAGGAGAATGTGGCGCACTCTTGGGGGGCTTCATCCGTTTAACATCCTCCCCGTCTGGGTCAGACACGGTCTGTCTGTCTCGCGTGTGGAATTCTCTGTAGCAGCATTGTTTTTGTGAGGCAGTGATAATGAATAGGCCTAGCTGAAAAGGGGCAGCTTGGGAGGCTAAATCAAGAAGATGACAGTTCCCTTTAGAGAGGACCCACAGCAACGGACAGGAGTTTTTCCTTCAGTCAGGCACTATACAGGACTTAGTGTTTCCGTTAACCCTTTAACTGTCCCAGAGCATTGACAAGACGATTGATCGTAAGCGGTCTACTGGTCAGGTGAACAGGTTAACGGGGTGATCTGACAGACATCACTTCATTGCTCTATACTCCTGAATATTCATGAGTGGGCAAGCTAGGAACTCTATATACATTGTTTGCAGTTGAAATATAACAGGAGCGGCTGTTTTACAGGTAACATGAGCTCAGAAGCTGGGATATTTACTTGGACCCAAGCTTGAGCAATGAAGGATGGCACATTCTTCATTGAGCACTTAAAGAGTCCTATGCCTTGTGAGTGAATAAACAGTTTGGCAAAAGCCAAGAGTTGAACACAATGAGTGGCAACAGATATTCGCTGAGCGCACAAAATACTCACAGCCCCACCTCAGCTCTTACCCCGGATGGCTTACGCATCAGTGCCCATATATCAGGCTCAGGATTGAATATGCATTGAATAGCATGTCCCTGTGGATGACGCCTCATTTTTACTGCAGGATGATTTCTATGTTTGCTTGACAGATCAGCCAAGCCATGCATTTAAACTGTCTTTGTGCAGTCTCTAAATGGGTCTCCTGGGTCATGCTTCATAAAGTAATCAAATATTTACCTTAGCATTTCTGCACCCTCATTACTTTATTTCAGCACACAGAGGCTCATTTCTAGATCTTGAGAAAAGATTCTCACAATGCTTGTGCTTTTTCACGAAAAGCATGAGCAGCAATCTTCCGAGAGAGCTGTTTTAAATATTTGAGGATCTGTCTGAATGAATGAAGTCCTGAATGCACTGTAAAACATATGGTGTGCAACCCAGAAGGCCAGTAGAGCTGACAGATAGGGGTTAACCTTCACGCCATTCTGCCAGCTGACTGGCTCTGTGCGGAAGCAGGTGGGAGGGGATGGCAGCTTACTGCGGGAAGGCCAGGCCCAGCAGGAGCGCAGATGAATGCACACATGTGCATGCCGTGGTAAGCCCCAAACAGACACCTTCCCCCCATACCCCACAGGCCTGGTGCCCATCCGGTCTACTCTTCCGACCCCCCCGATACAGTGGAAGCAGCATTCCCACACTGAGCCACTGGCTCTATCAGTGGAACATTACTGTCTAAACCTAAAGAGGCCCAGTCCCAACAGTCCAGTCAATCACGGCCCACCAGAAGAAGAAGCCTTATGCAGACAGACCAAACCTGTGAGAGGAGATACATTTTTGACTGGCGTGGGTCTATGAGTATTGTGTCTCAATATTTGCATGCTGTTGTGTCTGTGACGGACACTGCTTGTGAAATACCAGGGGGACACATTAGGCATTGTGGACCTTTCTTTTTATGCGACACTTGTCTCCCCCAGTCACCAAGCTATAATGTGTCTGCAGTTGTCACATTATCCAAACCATATAAGGGATGACTCAAAAGGAGCTACCTGTGGTATTAAAGGAGCTGGTACTGTATAGTGTAAGAGGAAGACGTGTGGTATGGGGAGTTTATGCATGCGTGTGTGTGTGTGTGTGTCCTGTTATTTTGCGATTGGCTGTCTGAAGGAGTATCAGTGTGAGGAGCTCAAACACAGGGGCCATCTAATGCAATAAGGCAATACAATAGACCACCAGTGCTTACAGTCTTTAATCGAGGATGAAGAAAGGTTATTTTTCTTCTGCTGATCGGCGACGCTTGTTGAAAATCCTGTATACAGATACTGTGACCCTCTGGGAAATCAGAGCAAAATGTCTGTAGTGCTTGTCTCAATTCCAGACAGTGTCAGGGTACCTTTGAAGCCAATATAGACACCAAAGTTTCTGACGCAGCCCAGGAAAGCGTTTTCAAACGGTGTGGTGAGTTAAGTGTCAGCATTCATTTTTTCATTCTTAAGAAGCTGGTTTGCCCTGGAAGCTTGGAGCAACAATTAACGTTCACTGTATAGAGAGAATCCCAACATTTGAGACAAGCATTTTATCACCTTGTGAAAGGTGACAGAATGACTCTGCCTGAGGCCCGTCTTCCTATTTAGGGCCAATATGGCTGATTCTTCACTTCTGGGAGCCCCTCTATGCAGAAAATGCCCCTTCCGCTTAAACAATGTAATGACTGCTTATTTCTGTTGAGACTATACTTGATATTATGTTATATTGAGGGTGCATAGGCTACTTTCCTTCAAGTCTATAGCGGTAAAGGAAAGTCAAGAAACCAATGGACTTACAGGGGCCTCGGTTTTGTGTTGAATGGGGTTCTGGCTTTTTAAAATTGCAGTAACTTATATTAAGTGAATAACTTATTATGAATCATGTAAACCAATAAAGGAAACGTTTCTTTTTCCCCCCCTGCTCTGTGCATTATGTATCGCAGCGTTACGTCATCTCTTGGGGCAGTAGGGAGCTTTGCTGTGATTGACGGGGCTCAGACTGCACCAGTGTGCTGCAGCTTGGTGCAGCGGGTGTAGGAGTACAGCCTGACCGACTGCTAGTGTGTCCATGTACAGAACTGTAAGGCCTGCCAACTTTGTACTCTTTCCCAACAATAAAGGTCACTGGAGCGGCACTGCTGTCCTGTGTGCGTCACTGCTGTACCCAGAGAGGCTGCTCCTCACTGTCTCCACCTGTTTCATCCTCCTCTCAAACTCACTCTCCTCCTTACGTTCTTACCCTCTCCTCTCAATCTCTGCTCCATCTGCTAGGGATACAATTTTCTTTATTCTTTTTCTCTGCCATGCAGGTGCGATAGTGCTGCCACGGCTACCAGCGCTTTCCACACACACACACACACACACACACAGTCCCGGTTCCAACATGGATTTAGGCTACATCACATTGAACCACCTTCCTCATGCACAATGTACACAGAATGCATATACATGAGGGAGAGTTCACTAGCAAAGGTCAGCCAACAGAGGGGCTACAGTGCTGTGTTGGTGTGGTGTGTCATTGTAGCTGTAGGGTTGGTGCACGGTGTGGGGTGGGGGGTTGGGGGGGAGGGGGGGGGGTAGGTACATTTCTGGCTGATGTTCAAATGCCAGGCCTCATATGCTCTGCCTGCTTGCAGGAAACACAATTGCAGTTGACAGTTTTATGTGTCATCAGCAGCTAGCAAGGCTTGAGGAGCACAGAGAATAAATAAATAAATAAAGAAACGCGTTGGCTGCTTCAGTGTGGCTTGTGACAATCATCGCTCCTCCGGTTGTGATGCGGACAAGCCTGACGGTGACCTTCCATCTGCCCGCTGAACATACACCCAGTCATGCTAACAGGAACTGACCAATGAAATATGGTCAAGGTGCAGAATTTGAAGTGCTTATTAATATTGCAGAGGAGCTGGCAAGAATCTCTGTGGAAGACTTATAAAAAATAGAGGATTGCGGGGGACCTCTGTCACCGACCAAGACACTGGGCTGATATGACCCAAACCTGAGTTTTTTCAGCAGCCCTGTTTCAGTAGGGCAGACACATAGAGGGCAGATGGAACTGAACACACTGAGCGGCCTCAGTTCTCCACTCTCTGGTGCGCACCTCACTACTTTTTATAGAAAGACCCATACGTTAATAGAAAATGGACTCTAGAGAGAAATGACTCATTACTGCAGAAATCTCCTTCTGGGTCCTTGTTTCAATTGCTGAATGTGAAGTGGTCCTCGTGGTTTGACTTTTCTCAACACCTTTCCCAATTTGGAAGGTTTCAGCAGAATTCCCCATCTCATCTCCTGTTTCCGAACTTAACTGCTCCTGAGAGGCCAGGATCAGTGGAGTCTTGTTCCTTCATACTTTATAGCTTTTTTAATGAGGTCTTGTCATGATTCACTTTAACAGCTCAAATTCCACAATAACACCCTTCTATTGTAACTATATGTCATCACAAATGCAGGGCAAAGATGTATTACACATTTATGTAAATCCCATATAGATTTTTTGCACAATGAAGACTGTTAGTTCTATTTATTCTTGCACCTTTTACTCTAGGGTTCATCTGGTGAGGCATACATTCATTTGAAGCATTAATTCTCTGCAGTTTCCTGATGCGATTATCTGTATTTTAATATTCATGTAAAAATGGGACAAGACTTTTGCAAACCCAACAAGTGAAGGACTCAATTAGTCAGAGATGAATAGACAGTTGCAATTCTTTATATTAACCACATGTGAATTGCTTGATTACAAATCTATTATTGTGGAGTAAAGGCAAATCAAGAAAACATATGTCTTTATCCCAAGACCTATGGGGCTCACTGTACACATTCACTTTCAACACAAAACAATTTTATTATGAAGCGTGTAATCAAGCAGAAACAGTGACAGCCCTGACTACAAACCATGTTTTAATGGAGATTTAATTAAAAATGGCGCTAATCCATTTCTGAATGAGCTATTTGAAGGAGAAGACCTCCTGCTGTTCTCATTTCTCAGATCATTTAAACAATTATGGAATTCAAACAAATCTGAAAACTCAAGCGCATCTTAAAAGTGTCCTCTGAGTATTTTATAGTTATAGCTGCATATTGAGTATTGTGTTCTGCGATATCATAGCATTTTAATATTCACAATTAAAATAGAAAATATTTTCTATAAAAAGATAAATTTTATAGTTTGTATTGTCAAATCTGCCTAACAATTTGGTGAAGGGAGGGTACAGATTTTTACCTTTGTCATAAGATAATTTAATTTGAAGTAAACATTTGTAAATGCTTATTAACTGTCATGCTTATCATGCCATGCTGAGTTTCAGTTTGAGTTTTCAGTAACCCACATCTGTCTCAGAAGTTATTTAGAGAGGCTAAAGCTCAGAGCTTTACATTCATGACATTTGTAATCAAGCGTTGTGGTTAGAAAGACAAGCTCTTGGCAGTTATTTGTCAGTCCCATCCCAATAAAATTAGGAGTTAGTTGAACACCACATTGGACATGTCAACAGATCAAACATGGTGCTAAATGCAAAGTAAAAGCAATGGCGTTTGTATTGAAAACAGTCTACAGCATCAAAATCTTTCAAACTGCCTCCAGTGTCTGCAGTGAGCGTATAAACTTTAAATTATGTTTGGCACTCAGATATGCCCTGTTCTGCACCTCTCCTTGTTTCTCTAGCTTCCTGTTCCAAAATGTCTGCTCTCCGTGTAAGCTATTGAATCAGAGCCAGGACTTGACTCAAAGTGTTCTGAATGGGACCCCAGGAGCAGTCACAGTTGTGATGGATAAGGCTTTGGTATGGTTCCAGATGCCATATTGAGAGGCGATGTGTTTCCTGGTGCTGTAATGTGCACTCTCTCCTCTGTAGGCTTTTTTATTTTTATTTTGCTGAGAGCGCTGAATCAGCAGTGGAAAAAATGGCAAATGAGAAAGCTGCAGGCAAAATGCAGACCCCTGACCCACTTTCTCTCCCCCCCCCCAGAACCCCACTCAACGTCTACCCCTCTCTACAGTGCGAGGGTGTTCCTGTGTACTGTCAGTGTTTCAGCAGCAACTCAACGTCTACCCCTCTCTGCGGTGCGAGGGTATTCCTGTGTACTGTCAGTGTTCAGCAGCACCATTTGAAGAGAGAAGAAAACACCAGCTGCAAACATGCTAATTTTGACCCTGCATACATACATACACGCAAACTTTATAATTAAATAGAATAGTGCATATACTGTAACAGCCCTCACACGCTTCTTATAAATCATACATATTGCCCACACACTCACTGTGACCTTTCTCTCTTCTGCTCCTGCTCTCTCCATCTCTCCTATGTGACACATGCAGACGTACACAGTTGCAACACAAATCAAACAAAGTAATGTATTCAACATATATATCGTTTTTACATTCATAGCACTTGTGTTTCTGCGATGTTATCACATGAAACACCGAGTTCACTGTTCAGTTAGAATGTCAAATACATTACAGGGTCTCTGTTTGGCAACAGGGGTCAGTATGGAAGGTCACTTGAACAACTTGAATGTTCTCATGCAGCAACAGTTAACACAAAAATCGAGGCATTGGGCTGTAATTGTCGTTTGTCATTTTAAACATGAAAGCCTAAAGCACAGTTTGTATTATAATGCTCTGTTGATATTTGAATATTACATATACTTCATGCTTAGTATTCTGTTTGGGGATTAAGCCTTTGCCATGTTGGATGTAACGTACTTCACAAAAGGCACATTAAAAAGAACTATTCTAAAAGAAAGAGGGTGGCTTAGCGCCAGAGAGGAAGGTCAGTTGCCTTGCTGGAAGCAGCCAGCTATAAACAGGCATTTTAAAATCGATAAGAGAAGAAAGTAAGATAAAGGGGAAATGATATAACACTCTGTTTCCTTCTGTTGGGCTCCTCTCTCTCCTCCCGAGACATTTCTGTATTGATTTTACATGGTTGTGCAGAACATGTTGAGACCCCTTGGGCTAGTCAAGTTGCATGTGCACATTTTGGTAAATACTATAGCATGTTGAGAAGCACTGGTTACTGGGAAGAAGATTTGGTGCAAATGCAGAGAATTTATTCAATACTAATGCTAATTTAGCATACCTACCTTTTTATTTGCTTTGACCTTGCTGAGGGGTTTCACACTCCTACCCTAACAAAGCACATGTCGTTCAAGAGTCTTCTTGAGATCTTGTTGAGCTGCTAAATAATAGAATCAGGTTTGCCAAATAAGGTTTGAAATGAAAACCTACAGGAAGATCTCCAGGAACAAGAACCACTGCTATAAGAAGAAGAACCACTTTCAACTTTTGAAAATCAACTATGGTCTAATCGTGTAGTTCACTCGTATGTCATACATTTATCTCACGCCTGTATTGCAGGTCAATCTATAATTGAAATAGGAAAACAAAGTCCACCACACATTGATTGTTAAGATTAAAGCTCATTTTCACTGTACGATTGAGCCTTTTGTTATAATATCTAATTAACTCAATGTTGAATACAGAAAAAAGAGTAACGTTTCAAGGATAAAAATGCCGAATTCTTGGAATGACATTAATTCACGAAACGAATCTTGATATTCTACAGATACAACAGCGATCATTTGAGGAACCACCTATACTTGCACACTACAAAGGCCAAACAGAACAATACATTCGCTAACTTCAGCCTGCCAGCGTGTGAATGTCACATGTCCCCTCCCATTGCATTGACTGACCCAAGACAGCCCTGTCCAGTCGCTATGGCGACTCAGTGCCATTTGTTACATAGCTTTGTTCTGAGCTCTTGTAACCAATAGCAACTTAGTGGGGCACTGGGTGATGGGCCGAAAAGCAGATTGCTCACATGACAGAATTTAGAAAATCTCTCGTACACTTTCCCAGAAGGAGCCATGTAAAGATGATAGTGATCAAAAACAAACCCAGATTAAGTAATCTTAAAGGAAAGAGCATCGACCCCATTCCCAATCCACCGGAGAGACTGCTTCTTTATACATCAACACAACAAAACCGGCTGAAAAGTCCTTGTCATTCCAACAATTGAAGCCTGGCAACTTTGTATCCAGTCTGAATTCCAGCATTGACTTTTAGAAAACGGAACCTTTAACACAATTGATAAACTGCAAGGTAAGTTTTGATTTAATCGGGGCATGAAATTAAATATCATGTTTTCTATTAGTTCAGGATTCCTAGAAATCCCACTTGCATATAAATGCCTGTATCTGCATAATTTCAACAAGGATAAATAGTCGCTGAATTCAAAATGATTACATAAATAGGGTAACAGCCAGCACAGTATGATATAATCTGAGAAGTACCATTTCATTTTTTTCTGTATGACTTTCAAGCACATTGAAGTGGTACTCTAATTGTATTCACAACAGTCTATGGTTTAAGTCAAGATTGAAGCGTGGGTGTCAGTCATAATGTGCTATCAGTATTGAATGTTGGACACTTTCCAGAAAATTTGATAATCATTTAGTAATAGAAAGAACACGCAATTACCACCAATTAAAATGATAATTTTTTAATAGCCAGTGGGACCACACTTGTGCTTCATTTTAAATTGCTTGTCAGTACAGGTCATTGCAAACATAAATGTGTCTTGTTAAGATGTTGAAAATTTTGCATGCTATTGGCACAATATGAAAAAGGACATAATAATTAAAAAAATAATTTAAAAAGCAAATAAAAAGTATATATCAGTTTTGCTAATTGAATGTATTTTTGTGTATGTATGATTTAGCAACTGTATTACCGTTCAGCTGAGGTTACTTTTACGACAGTTTGTGACCTTAAGTGGGGGCAAAAAGAGGCAATTGAATTCCAGTAGAAATGACTCACTGAAAAGCATAGCAGGACTGCAGAATAAAGAGCTCTTTGGGAAAGAAGCAGTAGCCAGTGGCTCCGCCTGTGCTTTGATAGCATGTGATGCCCTACTGCACTGAGGGATTTTAACAAGTTGATGCGTGGGTGTAGATAGATGGGCTTTGTCACAGCACTGGACATATCAGCCTCTGAATAAGACAGTGACCAATGGAGGCTCATAGCGTGAGCAGAACTGCCATCCCGCTAAATTCTCCTCTGACTATAATGAAAACACAAGCCTCACGGAGGTCCCCAGATACACCAAGACACAGTGCACAGCAGTCAAAGTCCAGGCTGACTCACCACCTTGGGCAACCACTTAGAGACAATCTGAATGAAAGACATAGGAGTAGACATTAGCCTAGTGCAGGGTTACACAGCTCCAGTTCTTGGAGGGCAGTCTGCATGCTGGATTTTGTTCCAACCAATTACCTTAGTTTTAGTTTTCCGACAGCTCTATAAACTATGCTGCTTCACTCTTGTACTTGAACACAATAAAAGGATACACTTGCATTCTATGGAGGTAGCACATTCTTAAACTAATTTCACATCAAGATATGACTGAGCCATTTCAATAATTAAGAGCATAAAATCCTGAAACGGGATTAGCCCATGTTATGCACGCCTGGCCTAGCAACTGACCACAACACAGTTGGGAGACCATGCGGGGCAGACAGAAATCATTAACTGAGATGTGTGAGGATCCACTGTTCCTGCCAGGGAGACACAGACAGAGCGGGGGAGGTCTGAAGTGTGAGGGTCTAGTGGTTCTTTCTGTTATTAATACCATCAAACACACGCACGCACAGTCTACATATCTGAGCAGACATGCGACGGGCAGATACCGGGGTGTGGAATGAGGCACAGAGGCGAGAGGAGAAGAGGGCACAGGCGAGGCTGGCAGGAGGGCTACAGCAGCTGGAGGAGGCACGGCTCTACCAGCTGAAAAACCTGACCAGAGAGCAGTGGAGAATACACCGCGACCTGGGAGCCATCAGGGCAAGTAAGACTGACAGTGTGTGTGTGTGTGTGAGTGTGAGTGAGTGGGCTTGTGTGTGTGTAACTGTGTGTGTGTGTGTGTGTGTGTGTGTGTCAGTGCATGAGCTTGTGTGTGTGTGTGTCTGTGTGTGTGTGTGTGTGGGCATGTGTCTGCATATGTATAGTTGAGCAGCAGTATGTCTAATGACATCTATGTACTGTATATGTGCATCTCTAGTGTGCAAAAGTCTTAGGCACCTGCATAACATTCTGTACAGATCAAAAATAATTCAATGAAAGGTCCTAAATAAACAGACTATACATTTTAGTAATTTGGCAGAATAGTTAAAAACTGAATCAAATCAATATCTTTTGTGACCACCCTTCGGCGTTAAAACTGCATCACTATGTAAAAAGTAGTAAATTGCTTAGAGTATTACGTAACTTTTTAAAATGAAATACAAAAATGTCTCTGTAAAATTAAATCTTTTGCTAAATGAATATTTGGAAATCTCAAATGTGTTCTTTAATACTAACACACACAAAAAAATTAACATATATATAATAAAGTCTAGGGTGCCTAAGACTTCTGCACAGTACTGTATTTCTGCATCTGGAAAGGTAGGCATGGCAAACCTTGTCTATGTAAATCGAGGTAACCCCTGGAGGAAAACTATCCAAACCCTGGGGTCAAGACCAAGGGACCAAGAGTTAAACCGCCCGACCCAGTCCTACCGGAGGACCCCCCTACCCAGAATTCCACAAGCTGGCAGAGGGCCTGAGAAACACAGGTGGGTGGAGGACACGACGCTGCGAGTTCACCTCTATAATGGCTCTGCACAGACCTTCATCACAGGCAGTCCAACGCACAACAGTCTGTAGCATGAGATCATTTATGCTGCCTCTACTGTGGTAGGTGTGAGCAGCTTAGTCACAATCACCATGGTTGTCAATAAAGAAATCAATGCTAAATAGAAAAAAAAGAATGTGCTCATAGCAACATGAAACTAGACACGCACTTTCTAGCAAATATGTCTCCAGTGGTTATTGTGGATAAGCTCTGTTTTGCAGGAAAAATCCACTGCAATGTCTTTTTTTTGCAGGCCGCAAGTCTGTTTCTATAGTACACAGTACATTTTTGTCTGCGTCTCTATTTCTGTGCCAGTGTCTGTTTTGAATTGTTGCCCCATTTCTGCTGTGGTGCCTGATTAACAGAGTTTACCTTACATAGTATCTCTGTACCAGCATCTACAGTATGTTTTGAACATGACAGTTCAACTGTGGGCTCCTTTGCATGCAATAACCCATGATTTCTATTTGCAAATGGATGCCTTCACTGGACATGAATCTAGATTTACTATTTGAGACATGTATATTTTTTGTGGTGTGCATGTGCTTAATGGTTGACTGTGCAGATCACTCTCTGTCTGCGTAATTGTATAATTGTGTGTTGAGTGTGAAGCATGAGTGGTTTCTTAAAAGGATGTTGGTGATTGGGGATTTCCCTGGTTAATCTCCTCACTGTATGAAGTAATCAGATAACTGGACAGAGTCAAAGAAATGCTTCTGCACCCATAACAGTACCCACCATTTGTGCACCAGCCAACCTCATTCTTACTCCAGCTGGTCCACCCCCCCCCCCCCACCCCCCCATCCCCATTCAAATGCTACTGCCTTGACTTCATCAGCACCCATCAGCTCTTGGCTGATTGGAAGGGGTATTCTTAGCAGCTCAACTGGTCTTAATTATGCTAATCCAGGGGCCAGATAACGAGGCACTTAACACTGCAGAGCAATACAGCACTGAGAAAGACCATGCGCAATCATCTTCTCGGGCAAGAGGGGGCTCAATGCAAAAGTGTGGCTGCACTCTCTCTCTCTCTCTCTCTGCCTCTCTCTCACTCTCTCCCTCTCCCTCTCTCTCTCTCACGCTCTCGCTCTCTCTCTCTCTCACTCTCTCTCTCTCTGCCTCTCTCTCCCTACCTCTCTCTCCCTGCTTCCTTCTCTGTGGGTTAAATATTAACTCCTAGTTACATTGCTAGTTATGAGGTCTTTTTCACTTTGTTGGGGCTGTGGGATGCCTGTAGTATGCTGTGGGTTATATACTACATTATCCAAGTTACATTACATTGCATTCAAGTGATTATATTCTACTAAGTCTCTGAAATTGTACTTCTTTCAGCAAACTTATCCCTGGTTATGGGTATGCACTTTGTTGTACGTCGCTCTGGATAAGAGCGTCTGCCAAAAATGTAATGTAATGTAATGTCACAGTCACAGTCATTTATTAATTTTGTTTCAAGAAAAAAGCAACAGAAATGTTATCTTCAAAGAACTGCTGTCATGGATGGGTCGTACAAAATCCTCTGTATCGCTTCCCTTTCAAAGGTCTCAGAAGTCGAAATCTGTGGGTGTGGTTGGCTCCTCGGCTGGCCTGCATGCTCGGGTTCGAGAATTCATGGGTGGAGGAGAGCCCAGAGCGGAGGGCTCTGGGGCACTGATCAGCTTGCCGGATCTCAAAGCGCAAACTGTACAAGGGGAGGATGAGGAGACAGATAGGGAGAGGGGGAAGCTACAATGGGAAGGAGAGATGTATTGTCCTTCTCAACCTACTGCGACTGAGATTCTGTCTCCAGACGGCCGCCTGAGGACGGTTCACACCATGCCAACCTTCTCCCAGGCTCTGGCTGAAGCCCGGAAAGCCCGCTACATCAGACACTGTGGTCGCCCCCTCTGTGAGAGGGAACTGTCGGTGCGCGAGATATTTTCAAGGACCGCCAAAGATGCCCAGACACACTGATGCACACTTCTGATCTTCTGTAACTGTGTTACTGATCATTCTCTCCTGACTCTGTAACCTTTCCCCTTCACAACCCATTGACCTGCTAAGCAATACACTCCATTTTTATCTCCACCTATCCCTCCATGTTAGAATGCCAACTTAATGTGATAAGATAAGATTGGATAAGAGCTTCTGCCAAATTTACATTTACATTTTACATTTTAGTCATTTGGCAGACGCTTTTAATCCAAAGCGACTTACAAGTGCATAGGTTCTACCACAAGTCAAAGCATCACATCCAGAACTAGGAAAATACACCTGGACTGCTGTTCTAAACATCTAGTCGTCATCATAAGTGCAATTTTTTTTTTTTTTTTTTGGGGGGGGGGGGGGGGGGTTAGACAGGGATAGGGGTATCAGAAGCGGGGGGCGGGGTAAATCAGGAGGGAGGACTAAGGTAGAGTTTGAAGAGGTGTGTTTTGAGTCTGCGTCGAAATAGGGGGAGGGATTCTGCTGTCCTGACAGTGGTAGGCAAGTCATTCCACCACTGAGGAACCAGAACGGAAAACAGGCGTGAACGTGCAGCTCGACCGCCAGGTGCCCGTAGAGAGGGAACCGTAAGGCAACCAGAGCTGGCAGACCGGAGTGGTCTAGCTGGGGAGTAGGGAGTGATCAGGGATGCCTATAATGCCATGTAATGAGATCTTGCCATGATTTACAAATATGCACATACACCCTATCAACTATTCATGTGTCACTGTAAATTACCTTTGTATCCCATCATGATACAGTTTTAAATATTCCAGCCCAAGCACTTGGACCGCTTTCTTCCCAGTGGAACATTTTAATGATTTCTATAATATGAATATATGAATTAATGTTTTATAAGGAATTAATAAAATATTCATAGTAAAGGGTATCCTATTGGCTTAATCCATGTGAGACATATATAGGCTACTTGTTCTCTAGTCTTCAGACAAAGTCTTACCAAAAACGTTTATGGGAAGTTCTGAAGTCCTGTGATTTAAGTTAAGCAAGTTTTCCGCTGGAGTTAGCTATTCCAGATATTACAGAAATTTGATTCGTCATATGGGATTATCTACCATAGCCTACTCCATAGACGCCACCACTGTCTATTAGGGACATGACAGGCTGTATTATTAGCTATAATAGATCTGGTTTGAATATAAAAGGTTAATGTAATTTCACTTTTCAAAAACTTTTCAAACGTTTCACTTTCCTTTACAAGTGCAAACGTCTAAGTTGCTGTACAATTTATAAACCGCTTTAGTCAGTTTGTCACGATTTTGTAGTTTACTGACGTTTATTGACGTTTGGTACACAAAGTAACCTAGGTGAGATACGCTTCGATTAGTCCGAGGTGTAACTAAAGCAGCAGATCACAGATCTATTTCGCGGTTTTGCCCCTCCTTTGAGGGCGGTACATCCTCTCACTAAAACTCCATTGACAAGCTTGTACGTGTCTTGGTACTTCCTTGTTCTGGAAGCTGTGCACTATATTCCTTGAATCTGTATTTAATCGTTCACAACAAAATTCATAATGACTTTTCTAAGGAGGGTTGTGGTCTCGCAGTGCTTGCGAGTGCGGAGACATTTTTGTGTTCCGACCACAGAGTTTTCAGCGGCCGGTATGGTTCTGAGACCGAAGGCCGAAAGACAACGGACCCCATTATGTACTCACAGTCGCAGGCTGCACTCCGAGCTGTCTGCTGAAGCAACAGAAGTGGAGCTAAATAAACTGGAGGGAGGAGACACAGGTAGATGTTCATGTGTTAACTCTACACATACTGGATCTACAGTTGTGATTTTGTACCTTGACGTCAGAATGACATTGAGTGTTTTATAGGTCTCCTTCAAAACGAAGGACATTTAAGGCATATTTTACACTGGATTTATTGGAGCTATGTTATAATAAATGACACTTCTGTATATAATTGGGTTTTATTAGTGGGCTGGTCCTCTTACCTCCGGGATCATAAAAACAGCACTTAATCTGCGTGAATTTTGTAGTTTCTAATAACATTAGAGACAATGTGGTTGTCAAACAGAAGACTTGGATTTACAGGATATACTGCATTATAAATATGTGCAATGTAACCCATATTTGAAATACCTTCATTAATAATTTTACAAATTTTATGAACAGATCATTTTCTCACATCAAACAATGAAATGTGATGTGTAAGAGAGTGCCAGGTATTCCTTATAATGACTTATTTATAAGTGTGTGGTGTCGGAAATGGGAACATTTTGATGGGTATTTCTGTAATTACCAATGTTCCATTTAATTTCCACATGCACTCACATAGCACTTGATTAACAACAACTGTAAACCTACTTATTCATGCGATTATCTAATCAGCTAGTCATGTGGCAGCAGTGCAATGCATAAAATCATACAGATACGGGTCGGGCACTTCAGTTAATGTTCATATCAACCATCTGAATGGGGAAAAATGTGTGATCTCAGTTATTTTGATTGTTGGTGCCAGACAGGCTGGTTTGAGTATTTCTATAACTGCTGATCTCCTGGGATTTTCAAGCACAACAGTCTCTAGAGTTAACTCAGAATGGTGTGAAAAACTAAAAACATCTGGTGGCAGAAAAGCGCTGTTAATGAGAGAGGTCAGAGGAGAAGGCTCAGACTGGTCGAAGCTGACAGGAAGGTGACAGTAACGCAAATAACCACGCATTACAACATTGGTATGCAGAAGAGCATCTCTGAACACACAACACGTCAAACCTCTAAGTGGATAGGCTGAAGCAGCAGAAGACTTAATAAGACTAATAATTAAGTCTAATAGATATGTAATAAAGTGCTCACTTTGAGTGTATAAGATCATCCTAGTACTGCATAGTATTAGTACTGTGATTTTAACCTGAACTAAAGCCGAATAGTTGGATGAATCTCTTGCTGATGTGGCTACAGTTTCACACAGTACAAGCTGTAGGGGCATATCTCTTGTCCTCTGAGGAGCAGCACACAGAATTTCAGATGCAAAAATCATAGGTGGGAATTAGTAGGTGTAAACCACTGAAGTAAGATGATTCACTGGAGCCAATTTTATTTTACTTTTTTTCATGAATTACATGCATGAGGCAGAAAATGAAGTCAATCAAGGTCACATACTGTATATTAATTATACAGCGTGTCTGCTGATTCACTTAAATGTATAATACATACATTTTAGGTGAGAGCCTGTGGGGTTTTTTTATGCAAGAACCCATCTGACAAATCTTGGTGAGACTTCAGTAGGGATCTTTGTTATAATGTTTAATTATTTATAGGACTACTGGTCCTGTCCACAGTTCATTTATCTTGTGTAAACTAGATGTGCTGTGCACATTCTGGAGCGAATTTACATTATCGTTCACTGCACTGGACAGGGAAGTTTTTTAAAATCCGCCCTAGCCAGCACTACATTAATCTCATATTTGTCCCTGTCAAAAACAGTTTTGTTGTTAACAATGAAGTCACTAAACAGTAATCTATTTGCCAGTGAAGCACCATGGAATAGAGCTCTAATGGTTTTTAAAGTTATAAATTCTGAAACCAATCAACGTGAGTGAACATTTCATATGTACTATATACTATATCCCACCCTTCTCTTTGTCCAGGAATAGCGGAAGTGGTGATGTGTCGCCAGCGTGCACGCAACTCCCTTGGCAAGGTGTTTGTGCATCAGGTAAGGGCCTGTGCCTGAACTCCAGTGTGTGCTGCTGGGGGAACGGCTGAATAAAACTCCCCTCTACTCGTACCGTAGATGCAGGAACTGGTCTCCACTCTTCACCATGACTCCACAGTGCGGGTGGTGGTGTTCCGCAGCAAAGTGCCAGGGGTTTTCTGTGCAGGTCAGTGTGCGCTTCCAGCCTCCGCCAGAGCATATAATCTATCCATCACTTTCAAGCCTTATCTGCTAAAGATCTCCTCAGAGTTTGATTAGAGACATTGATTTCTTGGTTTAGAATGTGAGCTGTTCAGACTGAAAATGTGTCTGACCTCTACATTACCTAGGTGCTGATTTGAAGGAACGTGCCCAGATGACCAATGCTGAAGGCGAACTCTTTGTACACGGACTACGTTCACTCATGACTGCGATTGGTAGGGGGTCTGTTAGCCATGCTGTGGACAGGGGGGCTCGTCCTGCTTGCTCTTCTGTGCTTTTGCAGACCATAACCATTTTTTATTTTCATGTCTTATGTCTTGTTCAAGTTCATGGTAGACTTTCCATGCATTGAGAAGATATGGTTCTGAAATGTTCCAAAGTAAATTGAGGGACGTTGCAAAATTGTCTGCAATCTAATAATGTAATATTATGCCACAATGCAATGTTTACATCAACATTTTGGTCCACATATCGTATCTAGGACGATGAGAAAGATCAGACACCAAGACACAACTAACAGCTAAGATTTCTGTAGTTGCGCAGCTATCATTTGTGTCTTGGTGTCTGATCTTTCTCACGGTCCTTTGGTTCCAGCTGTGTTGCCCATGCCCACCATCGCTGCAGTGGATGGCTTTGCTCTGGGAGGGGGTCTGGAGCTGGCACTGGCCTGTGACCTTCGCACTGCCGGTGAGTGTGTGCCTCATGACGGCCAGAGAAACGCATGCGAATGACGGAGAGCTCGTGAGGACATCTGCTGATTTAGGAGCGAGGCAGATGCATGGAATTTATTTATTTGGATAAATTGCCTTGGTGGGACATCCGTCAGCCTGAATTGATGTTGCCAGTGAAATATCGCTGTGGAAACCTTCAACTGTCCTCTGCACTGTTTTCAGCTTTCAGTGCGCAGATGGGTCTGATTGAGACGACACGGGGACTGCTGCCAGGGGCAGGTGAGGAGGGGGGAAGGAACTTGTAGGAGGCAGTGAGCCTGTGTGACCAGGCTATACTGTGTACAATATGGCTGACTACCTCAAGATGTTTGTGGTGGTGCCTTGTGCTTATACAGAACAGGCAGTTGTAATCGGTGATGATTCTAAGGCCTAGGGAGGATGCAGGTCTTCAAAGTGAAAGGCCAGTTTATTTAATTGGTGATAAAACAAACTGTAATCAGGCTTGGTATTTAAAAACAATCTCTTGTGATACCAGACTAATTGCATGTAATAAGATGACCATTGTGTTACAACTCAGTATGGTATTTCAACATCCTTTTTTGCATAACCTTTCCATTCTGAAAGATAAATGCCACAGAACCCTGCAGAAGAAGTGGATGTGAGAACATTTGTGTTTTATTGAAGAACTTTCAACTAGTTTGATGAATCATTTATGTCTGAACTATGTAAAATGCATAAACCCCTGAAACCTCCATGGATGGTAGTTTACCTTTGAAGCTGAACTGAAAGGTCCAGTGGAATGTGGTCTGATGTGGTCCCTGATGTCTCTCTAATCTACATCACTGATGAGCGTTGACGCTTTTATTGCACCCAGGCTGCAGTCTCTCACACATGCATCACCGTGTCTGACCTCCAGGGGGCAGTCAGCGGCTCCCACGGGCAGTGGGCTTTGCAGCAGCCAAAGAGATGATCTTCACTGGGCAGAGGCTGGGCGGTGAGCGGGCCTTGCAGCTGGGCCTGGTCAACAGAGCGGTGGAGCAGAACTCTGAGGGTGACGCTGCTTACAGAGAAGCCTTGGGCCTAGCGAGAGAGATTCTACCCCAGGTCAGCTGCGCTGTCGGTCTGTCTGTCTGTCTGCCTCCACTGACTGCTGTCTCTGAACATTTCACTCAGCTCTGCACAAACATGCTTGACTGGCGTGACTGACAGCACTGCAGAGCAGGGGCATGGAGCAGAAAGCATGTCAACACCGATGCAGACTTGTTCTCATGATTCGGCGTTGTCAGATAGCTGCCTCTCTGGATTATGTGAGCAGGCATGCAGGGGAATAGTTCCATCTGTTCCAGGCCACAGTCAGAGAATGCTGTAATGGAGATTGCAGGAAGGAGAGTGCAGGAGGAATTCATTCTTACCTTTACCTCCTCTGTCTACTCTCATCTACTCAGGCGCCGATTGCAGTGCGGATGGCTAAGGAGGCGATGAACAGAGGCATTGAGGTTTGAGATTTCATTTCATTGTAATATAATAATAATGATAACAATAATAATAGTCTTATACTGTATGTATTATGACCATTGCTATATTGATATTAATCTCCCGTTACATTTTGCAATCTCTTCTCCCTCCCTCCCTCCCTCTCTGGGCGTCCCAGGTGGACATTGCTTCTGGAATGGCCATCGAGGGGATGTGTTATGCCAGGGTACGTGACAGATGGTCTCAGGGTACGGTGGAGGTGATGAGTTTGCAGCTGGTCATGTTCCACTCACCTGGCGCAGTGCTGATATTGTTACTGCTCAAGCATATCATATTAACAGAAGTCACACGCAGGTTAAAGAGACAGTAACTCAAACCTGTTCCTCTCCCAGGTGATCCCAACGCGAGACAGGCAGGAGGGGATGGCAGCTTTTATTGAGAAGAGACCGCCACAATACATAGGGGAGTGACTGGGATGTCAAGCACTGGACACACCTATTAATATTGGAAATGAATGTTACAGTTCTTTGAGACGGAACTTTAAATGGCCAGAGAACGTGTGTGTAATGGATGTGGCATGGCTCTTGAAAAGGCTTTGAATGGTCAGAGAATGTGTGTGTGTGTGTGTGTGTGTGTGTAATGGATGTGGCATGGCTCATAAAAAGCAGATTTATCTAATTTGCTTTGCTTTATGCCTTTCAGTAGTATTGGACTCATTGCGCAGTGGTGATCCGTAAGCACTTACAATCAGAATTTCTAAATAGGTAAATTACATTATTATTGGCATTTGGCAGACGCTCTTATCCAGAGCGACGCACAGTTGATTAGACTAAGCAGGAGACAATCCTCCCCTGGAGCAATGCAGGATTAAGGGCCTTGCTCAAGGGCCCAACGGCTGTGCGGATCTTATTGTGGCTATGACGGGATTAGAACCATCGACCTTGCGGGTCCCAGTCATTTACCTTAAACAACATGCTACAGGCCATAATTGTAGGTACATAGAACCAAATCCTCAATGGCTTGAATATACTGTGTCGCAAATTACATTACAAGGTATGCAATGTGAATGTGTGTAATGAGGTACTAGCAAAAGGCGTGATCAAATGGTGATCTACAATCAAAGGTAGATGCGCACATTGCAAACGCAATAAAGATTCTAAAAGATGAATGGGTGTGTATACATTCTTTATTTCAGAAACATCTTTTTGCATAAAACATAGCTCAGCAGCAAAATGTAGTACCCCTTGATGGGAGTTGCCTCTGGACTACCCCCAGGCACAACATTCCCAATGTTCAAAAAGTGTGTTGGGCAAAAAACTGTCCACTAATAAGATGCACATTTCAAAAAGCTTAACTGATTCTGAAACCCATATTTCTCAGAAAGAGAAAACATTCCCAAAGTACCATGCTGTAGTTGAAAGCTTATTTATGGATGAAAATGAATGTAAGATTTCACAGCACTCTGAAAACCTGTTTAGCTTCGGTTGCACAGAAAGAGATCAGTGGAGCTGCTGCAATGTCACACGCCACCTGTTGGGGGAGTACCCGCTTTACCTCGAGTCGGTACGAATGGCGTCAGACGACTAGTACACATCACTACAGCTTATGATCCCCTTCAATATCATGCCTTATGGAAATGACAGTAAATTTTGTGTTCCCGCCTCTTAACGACGACGCGGTTTCGCGCTTTGAATGTGTCCTTTTGGCTGTAACTAGTTTAAGATGGAATGTCATTTCTAAAATCAAATCCTGCTTCTCTCGTTTCACCAAACAAACCACAATGTTTCTTCCACTGAGTGGCTGAAGGGTTTTACACTGTAGTTCAAAACTGACTCCAGACATGTCATTATTAAGAAGTCTTTCCCCCCCCTTATATCTGTAAATGTTTGTGGAAACAAGTATTGTGTTCCAAAAAAATATTGTTGTATTCGACTGAATTCCAAAGGCTACACATTTATATGAAATGCAACTAGGGCTATGTGTATTGGTGACTCATGGTCAGAATTTTCCATTTAATTTAAACCCTCCAATTGATAGGGCTGTCGAAATGGAGGAGGGATTACACACTGTGCAATATCAGACCTGTAAGGGGCCACAGCTTCCCTGATTAAAAATTAAAGTGGTGCTGGCAGCAATTATGAAATGCGAGAATGACACAGTGGCGATGCAGAATTCATCCTGGCTGCAGTTAAACTGAGCACATTTCAGTGCTTAGCTTTCAGCTACAGTCACAGCACGCCATGACTTCATACTGTTCCACTGGCGCAGATTAGGAGAACGTTAAGATGCTGGTGGACTGTTACTCTACTTCCTTGTTTGGTTTTTTCATTCTATAAAGAACTCAAATATTATACTGCTCGAGTTGTGTTGGTTTTAAACAACACAACAAATCAAGAAAACTACTTGAATTTGTCTGCAGCAGTAAATATATAAAAATATATATACTTCAGTTTCATATTGGTCATGCTGTTGGGAGTACTGACACAAGTACTGTACAAAAAAGCACAACCTACTGTAGCACCAAACACGGGAAGCACTACCAACAACTTAAGTTATATACATTTCTTTTTAAAAAAGAATTTGTATTTATATGTCCCCTTTGTACCTCAATCTATATTTTGACTAATATTTATTGCCATTTGTGTCCGTATGTTACAATATTCATCTTGTAGACAATTTCTCTGGGCGAATTGACATTTAGGAAAAACACAAAGGATGCATTCAGACACACAGGCATGCTCTCAAGCACACGCGTTCATGCACACCCATCAGCCCAGTACAACTCCGCAAGTACCGGCTCTGTCAGCATCTTCACTGAGGGCCACACAAATCAAACACATTTACATATTAGCATATGCACTGTTTACCTGCAATACAGCCAGCGTTTCTTGCCAACTCACCATAAATGCATTTCCTTATCATCACAAAATAATAATATATTTGAGTTGTAATACTAATATCCATCTTCAATTCAATGGAAGAAAATAAATAACATTCAGTGTGTGCAAAGAATTAGTTTCTCCCATTCTGTTGCCCCCTTGTGGGGGTTCAGGGTACCACGAAAGGTTGGCGGAGGGACTCGGAGTAGCAGAGTGCAGGTCGTTCTTCAACCCGCACCCTCCACCCCCGGCCCTCCTCACACGCACGCCCATCTTTCAGTGCCGTCCGCTGCCGCACCATCACGGGGTGTCTTTCTCTGCAGTGGAAAAAGAAGAGAGACGCCCATCAGCAGCAGGTCACAGCACCACCCAGTGCCTGGATTGAGAACCTGTACACACCAACCAGCATGAACACTAAAGGTCCAAAGAGCAGCAGACAAAGGCTTGTCCCTTTTATTGATCAGTTTCAATTATCCACCTACGAAGTTCAACACAGATGTGGACTTTCCCCTCTGCTGCTGTATGAGCATGCGGCTGAACCCTGGCACACTCGCTCCTCTGACCCACCCGTCTGTGTGTCAGGGGGGCGCTGCCCGCTGGGGGAGGGCGGGGGCGGGGGCGGGGGCTGGCCGGCGCGGGGCGGGGGCGGGGGCTGCCCGGTGCGGGCTCTGTGACGCTCCAGGCTGTCCAGGATGCTCTTGGCCAGCTTTCTGACGTCAGCGTGGGTGTCGGGGTGCGACCTCACCGCCTCCAGCTGCTGCAGGCCCCCCTCGTCCAGCAGCATGCTGCAGTACCTGGGTGCTGAGGGCCGGGGGGGCATGGCATTACATTACATTACAGTTATTTGGCAGACGCTCTTATCAATAAAGTGCAAATAACCAGGGACAAGTGCACTGAAAGTACAGTTCCAAGTGCTGGTGTGATCACATAGATAAGAACTTGAACCCTTGTAGATACAGTTTTGGCAACTATAACACTAAGAACAGTAAAATCATTATACATAAGTGCGGTAATTACAGCGTACAACATACAATATACAATATACATATAGGGCCAGGGGGCAAGTAAGGCATTACATTACATTACATTACATTAGTTATTTGGCAGACACTCTTATCAAGAGCGACATACAATAAAGTGCAAATAACCAGGGACAAGTGCGCTGAAAACCCCAGAGGCAAGTACAGTGCTGGAGTGATCACATAGATAAATCCTTGTAGATACAGTTTGGGCAACTATAACTCTAAGAATGTTACATAAGCGCGACAATTACAGCATACAACATACAATATACACTCAGCGAGCACTTTATTAGGTATTTATCACTTCTATTTTTTTTCTTTTTTCTTCCACAGCTGTAGCCTATCGACTGAGAGTTATGTGTTGTGTGTTCAGAGATGCTCTTCTGTTGTAATGTGTGGTTATTTGCATTACTGTCACTGTTTCTGAGATACTGAAACCACCCTGTCTGCCACCAACAATCATTCCATGGTCAAAGTCACATTTTTCCCCCCCCATTCTGATGGTTGATGTGAACATTAACTGACCCGTATCTACATGATTATATGCACTGCACTGCTGCCACACAATTGGCTAATTAGAAATCCCAGGGAGGTGGGGAGGGGAGGGGAGGGGAAAGGTGCAACCTGAAAAGGTGCGTCTTCTGTCTGCGCTTGGAGGTGGTCAGAGTCTCCGCTGTTCTGACCTCCACAGGAAGGTCATTCCACCACCGTGGGGCCAGAACAGACAGCAGTCGTGACCGGGAGGTGCAGGTGCGACGAGGGGGTCTGATGAGCAAGCCTCACTGTCACGTGAACATCCACCCTCTTTCCCCGCTAGTCTGGGATCTCAACAGGCTGCTTTAAAGCCTGGTCCCAGTACACCGGGATTGAGCAGATCCTTGCCGCTCTCACACTCACCGTTCTTGCTGCACACGTGCTGCATGGCCCAGGCAGCCCACAGCTGCACGCCAGGGGTCTGGAAGCACTCCAGCAGGGGGAAGAAGGGTCTGAAGGACCTGAGAGAGGGAGATCATCAACACCTCACCTTTCCCCAGGCCATCAATCACAATGTCATCAAAAGCTAAATCAATGAAAGGTAGTCATGTGCATGCTACATAAGTTTCACATCACAGACAATATGAACTGCTTAACAGTCTTTTCTGTCTAATGAAGCTGCATATTTATATGATAAAACCAGCCATGCGGCAGAGGTGCTAAAGCACCTCTAAATGTGCTCTATATGACTGAATGCAACAGCTGAGCACCATAATAATAAAAAAGGTCATCCTTCACAGATGAGGAAGGCTATTATTCAAATATCATTTTAAACATGTTAGTGTGTCTGCTGGATCCCTCTTTAATCAATGAGATTTAAATAGGGTAGTCAATATTGTTTTCTACATTTTATGATATAAAATATATTTTATATATACATAAAAACAGTTAGTTTGGATCCAGGATGCTGATGATGACAGTGATTATAAATAGTTAGTCACAGCTATTCAAACAGCATGTTTGTAAGCAGTATCAATCTGCGCACAAACGGTTACTTACAAATAATGTTACAAAAGAAGTAACATTGTCTATATGTTTAACTATTTTATAAAAGCAATATGGCGCATGGGGCCGTGCTGGTTTGTGAATACAATGACAGTTCCAGGGGGTTGCTGGCACCAGGTGAAACAATGCCCCAGTAACCATGACTATATTCATGAAACAGCACTGGCTCTCCTGCCGTACTGCTTAACAATATACTCAATATTGTTGCTGTATATGGTTAATTTATTATATATCATCCACCAGGGGTCCCTAAATTGTGTTGCAATAAATCAGTTACAAGACAATTTATTTATTTCCATATTTGAGAATTTGACAATTAATTTAAAATAGTTCACCAGAAAAATGTTAATTAAGTGGGTTGTGGGTTGTGAACCTTGGTGATCTATGGATGTACAGCACTATTACTGCACATTTTGTAATATTATGGACATTGGTTTTCCTCTCCTTGCCAATAAATTCTACAAATGACCCTGCGCTATAGTGGTCACGTCACTGCAGAAGCCGCTGACTGTAACGCATTCAGACACTGACCTGTACGCCACCATCTCGCACTCCGGAGGAGGCCAGTCCTGGATGGCAGAATGCTGCAAGACACAGAGCCAGAGCCGGTGAGTTATTGGCCACACCACTGCGACACGCACGGCTGCACAGACAGAGACAGAGACGGAGACGGAGACGGACACAGAGACGGGCGTACCAGCTGCTCCAGCAGTGTGGAGCGGAGGGGCAGGCCGAGTGTCCAAACTGCCTCGCCCCTGGAGGTCAGGTGGGCCAGGATTCCCGCCGCAAAGTAGCTGACCTCCACCTCGGGGCTGTGCAGCAGGCTGCGGATGTGGTCCAGGAAGCCCTGCACCATCAGCTCCGAGTGCAGCTCCCCCACCTCCGCAATGTTGTTCTGAGGCACAGGGCAGAGGCTGCTCTCGCAAATGCTGTAGGACAGGTCAGCTTCATACTGAAGAACTGGGCAGCTTCATACTGAAGGACAGTCTAGCTTCATACTGAAGGACAGTCTAGCTTCATACTGAAGGACAGGTCAGCTCCATACTGAAGGACAGGTCAGCTTCATACTGAAGGACAGGTCAGCTTCATACTGAAGGACAGGTCAGCTTCATACTGAAGGACAGGCTAGCTTCATACTGAAGAACTGTCTAGCTTCATATTGAAGAACTGTCCAGCTTCATACTGAAGGACAGGTCAGCTTCATAATGAAGAACTGTCTTGCTTCATACTGAAGGACAGGTCAGCTTCATACTGATGGACAGGTCAGCTTCATACTGAAGAACTGGCTAGATTCAGACTGAAGAACTGGCTAGCTTCATACTGAAGAACTGGCTAGCTTTATACTGTAGAACTGGCCAGCTTCATTTTGAAACAAAGGCTAGCGTCATACTGAAACAAAGGCTAGCGTCATACTGAAACAAAGGCTAGCGTCATACTGAAACAAAGGCTAGCGTCATACTGAAACAAAGGCTAGCGTCATACTGAAACAAAGGCTAGCGTCATACTGAAACAAAGGCTAGCGTCATACTTAAACAAAGGATAGCGTCATACTGAAACAAAGGATAGCGTCATACTGAAACAAAGGCTAGCGTCATACTGAAACACAGGCTAGCGTCATACTGAAACACAGGCTAGCGTCATACTGGAACGCAGGCGAGCGTCATACTAGAACGCAGGCTAGCGTCATAGTGGAACACGGGCTAGCTTCATACAGAAGGGTTTAGTTTAGTTTATTAGTTTAGTTGAAACAGGGAATACAACAGTTCAAGCCAGCTGACAAATTTCCAACTGTAGTCCCTGGGCAAGGTGCCAGGAAAAAAATCACATAACAGACAAAGTAACTAAAGTAATTAGGGTAGAGGATATCTTTGGCTCCAAAGTTCCCAAGCACAATAAATAGTTAAAAATAACTATGCATGTGTGTATGTCTTTTTTTCTCTCCCATATGCATTGCCAGTAGTACAAGTGGGTGAGCTTAGTCCTTCCTTTAATCCTCCTCTCAAAACATATGATAGATGAAGACTAAATGATAATTTCTGATATACACCCCACTTTTGTAATGTTGAAGGTTAGAGGTTGATGTGTGCTTATTCGGTGATATATGCTAGACGTCACTAACCATTTACTTTGTTAAAGGCATACTATGCAGGATTTACACCTTGAAAATATTAGAAAACAAACATGCTCAGTCATTACTATGATACACTGGTAACCTGTGTTCGCTTTTGCTCAACACCTTGGTTGTCTACTTGTATTTCTCATTCTAAAAAATATTGTATCTGAAAAGTATGTGTCCAATACACTGAACTCTATGATCCATGATTCAATAGAAAGAGGAGGGAAGGCAAGAGGAGATGATTAGCTGCTACCGTGGTAAGCTAGGTTTGCAAGAGATTCCCTTGGTGGCTAACATTAATCAAGTGGCTGGCCAGCTTTCAGTAATTTGCTGCAGCATTATAAGCGAACAAAATTCAGTTCTGTATGTCAGCTGGCTGGCCGTGATAGTGGGGTCCCAGTGCACAGTACTAATGTTACTGCTCATATTTTCAGGGGATTCTACCAGCGAACGTCCTATACTTGGCAGGGA
Organism: Conger conger; assembly: GCF_963514075.1. Classification (NCBI taxonomy): domain Eukaryota; kingdom Metazoa; phylum Chordata; class Actinopteri; order Anguilliformes; family Congridae; genus Conger; species Conger conger. The sequence continues at coordinate 17,089,711 of NC_083763.1, read as the reverse complement.
GCTCATGGTCAGACTCCCAGACCTTCATAAGACTTGAGATGTCTGATAGAGACAATAACTTTATGTTTTTGTAAGTATGCATGCTTATGTTACAGAATTGGGCAGAACAGTTAGAGCGGACTGAAATCTTGTGTTAGCAGCTGTAGTTAGCTTCACCACTAGCTAACGTTTTCGCTAAAGTTAGCCAACTAACTTTTGTTTCTTAGCTCATTGCCATCACGGCACAAGGTCATCTGCAATGAAGCGGTGGGGTTGAGAATTGGGTGAAGACATATGTAAACACAGGAGCGAGAAATCCTGCATAGTATGCTTTTAAATTTGACTATATGCTCATGCATGCACCATTTTCCAATCAAATGTAAAATTGTGCATGTTATTAGAAGAACCACTCTTGTGCTGCTACTTTTCAATTATAAGCTGGCTCTTCAGTATGGGCTTGTCCACCTCGTTGTGCGTAAGTGCTGGACTCTGTCTGCAGAAATAAATCCTTACAAAACCTATATGGATATACCTTGTTTTTCCTGGTTAATATAATATTCTCTGCTCAACAATACTGATTGAACAGAGCCAATGTCTACATTTTCACACACAACATTAAAAAGATATAAATATATTGGCACACTTGCAGATGCAGCACACTGACTGTTACTCACAGATTCACGGCATTACAAACACAAAACTCAGAGAACTACTGTATTAACCTGGCCATAATTGACATAGTCAGGGAAATACAAAGTCACGCATACCGATACACACGTAGATTGAGCCTGCTACAGAGATACTTGCTCACAGATCCAATTAAATGCATGGACAGGTTTTTTATGCATATACTGATGCTCATTAATAAAATAAGTAAATTAGATTTGTTCAAGAGGCTCTAATGAGTAAGAATGCATCTCAGCCTGTTGCTGTTTCACAAGACTATCATGCCCTTATCACCCACCCACTTTGTACTGCCTCACCCAATCAGCACACTGCTGCCAGGCAGCCGGTTTGGAAGAGAGAGGAGAGAGCCGCTATCAAGATATCTCTGTTCAATATTGTGTTCAGCTCAATACCAGTTTAGTTGGTAGTTATTTGGTTAGTTGTGTGTGTAACTGAATAAAAACCACACACACACCCAAACCCCATCCACCTGCCAAGACAGCTTTACAGCACTAAGACCCCTGCCAAGCCTCATGTGTAGGCCACATAAAAATACAGGGCACTCACCAGCAGCCCCAGGACTTTCTGCTGTATGGACGACTCGGAAGGGAAGGACTGCAGAGAGGGGGAGGAAAGTTAGAAATGTGACTGTGACACAGCGCCTTCCAAAATGCAGACAATAGAATGAGCCGGAACACGTGCAGCCTCCGTTTCCTTTAGCTGCCATTTACCGGTCACTGGGCAATGAGAATTGGCCGGTAAATACAGATCTTGATGGCCATCTTGGCCGCTAAAAAAAATCCCTCTTTCTTTTCAATTATTATTTGTATTATTATTAGCCTATTAGATAAATGAATCCAACATTGCAATACAAATATATATAACAATTCAAATCATATTTAATGTTTTACATGAGCACGTTGACTGGCGAATAATCAGCACATCGCCTGTGGGAAGCTCATCGGGGAATTCAGACAGATTTACTGCACCATTCCTGTGTTCTGGCGGAAAGGGGGTTTTCTCTACAGAATAGAAGAAAAACACTGTGCAGCATGTGTCCTGTGTCAGGATGATGTGTGATCGGTTGCTGAGACCGTATTGTGTACCTCCAGCACTTTTATGAATAGTTCCAGGCCCTGGTTCTCTATGAAGTGGCGGCATGTGGTGGGCGACTCATCGGTCAGGTTCCAGAGCGCGCTCAGTGTGAACTTGAGCGTGGCGTCCACTGTGGCCTGGGTGGTCTTCTGACGCACGATGTGCAGGAGTTGCTGCGGACGGAGACAGGCACTGATAAAGGCTCTTCTCGCCGACCCGTCTCCATCGTAACCTGGGATCATAAGGCCTCTGTCTTACCTTCACAATGAACAGCTCTGCGCCCAGCTGTGCCGTCTGCTCTGTGGACAGCTGCCAACAAACGATACCGTCAAACAAAGGCCACTCACATTGTCCGCACCAGTTTCCTTATTCTGGGAAACATTTCTCTTGTCCACACACTTCTCTTTTAATAACATGTATTCCTGTAAGTTATTTGGATCTGCCTCAAATCTCACCTTTGCTGCCAGAATAGATATGATGGCCACTGCCATCCTCTGCATGTTCTGGTCTTCATGATTACACAACCACTGCATTACTAACTTGGCGGCCTCAAACCTAGAACACAGCGATGATTATGCACTTGTGCACATGAAGACAATATCGTTCTCTATTCAATGGGTTATCAAATTCTCCTCAAAAGCACACAGAATTAAATTAGACAGAGTGGTGGAGGGCTGGGGTAGGGTATGTACTGAACAAGTCAGAGAGGACTAAAAAAAAGGACCAACCTGTTAAATGGAACTTCTTGCAGAATGCGATCGCTGCAGAGGGAAAGCAGGCAGTTCTTTTGCAGCTGGAAATAAAGGAAATCAAAGTGATTATTAGAGAAGTACCTGTGCGTGCCTGAGGGAATCTCAAGAGGAAAAGCACAGTCTGCTGCCTTCCTCATTTCTGATAAACAATCTCAGATGACCTTTAATTACAGATATAGATCACCACCAGGGAATTAACCATTGTGCTCTTAGTGGCAAAGGGATGACAGAAAAAGAAGAATGGATGGAAGTCATAAGAGAATAGCAGGTGCTGGGAAAGAGGACACATTTGAATGCTTGGGTGCAGTCAGGTGCATTTCTATTTCCTTTTGGTGGCAATCGAACACTAGTCAAATTTGTGGATTCCTATTAAAGGTCCCATATTGCTTAAAATGACATTTCCCTTGCTATGTGGTTTATAAAGGAGTTGAAGGTGTTATATAATGAAAGTACCAAAATGCACAGACCCCAAAAACAATCCGTATGAAGAAAATTTAAACAAGCCGTTTCGACTTCCGTGAAGTTATGAAATCATAGCGATATGTTAGGTTGCTTCAGCGTGGCCCACCTTGTAGCCAGAATGAATCTAAGTGCTCGGCACAGACGGCATTCAGCTAGAGGTTCACCCACAGAGGTTCACTGACATAAACAAGCCTTACAGACACAGTCACTAAAACCGCCTGTTCTGGGTAAATGCACATGTAAAACCGGATAGATTGCTTTCGGTACTTAAAGCCACAGACACGACTTCTTATGGATATCAGGACCTTAAATAAAACACTGAAAAGTGTGTCAGATAAAGACCTGCTGGTGGTTGGGGAAGGTCCTCATGGCCTCCAGCAGCAGCTGGGTGACGGAGCCCAGCAGGCGGACGGGCATGCCCGCTGCCAGGTCCTGCTTGGTCAGGTTGAAGACGCAGGCGCTGGCTGCCAGCTGCACGTGCAGCGTCACCGGGTGGTTCTGCATTCCCATCACCACCAGCTGGGGAGCAGACAGGTGCTTAGCATTTCATACAGACTCATTTGAAATGGAAATATTCGCATGGAAATTGCTGTAGAAATAGTGGGACTATTTTTCCAGAATTTACCTTGAGGATATCTGGGCGTGGCTTCTCCATCACGTGCGTGAGGCTGAAGAGGTGGAACAGGGCCTCCCGAACAAAACACTCCCGTTCGCTGTACCTCCGCAGGGCCTCGCAGATCTGGGTCTCGTTTGCCTCCCCAGTTACCTGCAGGCGGCACAGGCACGTGTCCAACACTGTCAATATTTCAATGTTGCATAGCTGAAAAAATGATTACTGCAAGTACACAAGCTTTTCTTTCCCACCTTTAAACTGCCCTCTCCAGACAGGAAGTCACAGAATCCCGCGTCGGTGGCGAGCAGCCCCACGAAGGTCATGCCAGGCCTCTGCTCCACGAAGGCCTTGACCACCGCGTCCGTCACCTGTTTACGCCCCGACACGTCCAGCGAGACCAGCGAGGGCAGGATGGCGGGCTGCTCCAGCAGCTGCCGGGCCACGTCGGAGGTGAACTGCTTGTCGTCGGAGATGTCCAGGTGCTGCAGGCCGTCCAGCTGGCTGAGCACCAGGAGGAGCTGGGCCGTGGTCATCTCCAGCCGCTTCAGCTGGTGCATGGTGAGGTAGCGCAGGCGGGCCCGGCAGCCCAGCAGGGGCGTCAGGTTGGTGACCGAGGTGTTGGAGATGTCCAGGCTCTCCAGCCGGGGCAGGGCGCAGACGTCGGCCAGCCCCGAGTCGTAGAAGTCGACGTTGGCCACGCTCAGGACCCGCAGGCCCTGCAGGGAGCTGAAGCAGCGCCGGCTGGGCTCCTCCAGGGACATGGTCAGGCCGTTCAGCACCAGCCGCTGGAGGCTGTCCTGGCACTCCTTGTTGGACGCCAGCCCCCGGAGGATGTCCGCGATGGTCAGGTCCGCGTTGACCCTGGCCGCGTCGAGCTCCAGCAGGCGGTGAGGGCAGAGGGCGCGGCGAAAGGCTTCGGCGGAGATGCGCGCGGTGCGGATGCAGGCCCGACGCAGACGCAGATACTGGCAGCTGCGGAATATGCCCACGGTGCTGTCGTTCAGGAGACCTGGAAGGAGATTCAGCTCAGCCGGCAGCCTATAAGCACCACACGCCACCAGCAAGGCCCTTCTGTGCGGCTGAACAATGTCTTGACATGGGCTATTAGCTAACTTACATTATGAAAAAGACTTGGACGATTAAACTTAACCATATGTAGCACTTATTACGAGCTGTAATTAAGCTAGAGTAATTTAGGACCAGTCTCTAGGTTCGTAGGGAGCAGTAGTAGTTAAAACGGTAATAACAGCAAAATAACACCACAGACCATCAGGTAAGTTTAAATGCCGGCTTGTTTATACAGAAGTTTAGAAAGATTTAGAAGTAGAAAGAGTCAGAAATTGGTACCATTAAACATTTTACATATACAACATTTGAGGAATATTCAAAATATTTGCATCCAAATGCAAATGGATCCAGTGTAAATTATTTATCCAGTGTAAACTATGTATTCTATTTAAGGAATAGAATGAGATGATTCTCTTAGCATTAGTTTCACTTTTAAGTCTATTTGGTTTCTATTTCAAGAGTTAACTCAGTTTAAGATCTAAAGATCTTGTTCTGAATCTTAATTCAATCAAATTCTCATTTAAATCAAAATATAATTTCAATCTAATATAATAACATCAAGTTATTGTAATTTTCTCAACAGGCCTATTTTCAAATCAAGGGTCAAGTATTGCTTTTGCTCAATCCGTGTATTGAGTGAATGAGTCCACCCTTACCGCGATATATCTCAAAAGAAAAATAAATTTGTTCGTAGTCGAGATAATGATGATGATGGCATCTAGCAGTGGTTCTTCTCCTACTGGGAAAGGCTCGCCATCTTCTCTCGTTGAGCGCAACGCGGCTTCAGCAATTCTAGGCCACTCAACGATTCTTCAGTCAAACAACCAATATCGTAGTTCAAATAAAACACGGTCTACCTCTATAGATGGAATGGTAACATGAAACACTTCCAAAAATGGAAAATAAAGGTTTACAACAATCAGTTTTGTTTCAGGTCTTAACTTTTTGTTGCTCACTGGTTCGACTTCAATGGCGTCTTCCTTTTTTTTTTTACCAAAGATCTCGTCAGTTTTTGAATTCACGCGTCTGATTGATTGGCAGGGACAATTGCACTTTGTTAAAGTGACAGGATAACTATCTTAACATGGTAACTTACAGGTTGAACTATCCATCCATCCATCCATTATCTTAACCCGCTTATCCTGAACAGGGTCGCAGGGGGGCTGGAGCCTATCCCAGCATACATTGGGCGAAAGGCAGGAATACACCCTGGACAGGTCGCCAGTCCATCACAGGGCACACACACCATTCACTCACACACTCATACCTATGGGCAATTTAGACTCTCCAATCAGCCTAACCTGCATGTCTTTGGACTGTGGGAGGAAACCGGAGTACCCGGAGGAAACCCACGCAGACACGGGGAGAACATGCAAACTCCACACAGAGAGGCCCTGGCCGACGGGGATTCGAACCCAAGACCTCCTTGCTGTGAGGCGGCAGTGCTACCCACTGCACCATCCGTGCCGCCCAGGTTGAACTAATAAAAATGAAATATTAATTTTAATCCTATTTATCTGACGGAATTAACTTTGCAGTCAATATAATGAAATTTGTTCAGATATATTTTATTATCATTAGTTCAAGTATGTATTGATTTAACCTTTCACCTAGGTTACACATACAAAACAAACAAACAAAATATATGAGGCATTTATATCAGTAAATGCACAATACGTTTGGGCTTCATTACATGACAAAAAAACTAATCTCAGCGCTCCTGCATTGTGTATAACATTCCACCTTCTAAAATCCCTCAACTGTACCACCTGAAAAACAACCTAGTGTAATTTAATATTTTTCCAAAACAGAACAAGGAATGTGCGTCCTTGCGTTGAACCACTACTCGCTCACCCTCCATGGCCATCTTGCACAGCAGCTGGTCCGCCAGCTCCTGTGGGAAGACCAGGAACTCACGGAGACACAGGGACCCGTCAGCGCGTTTCACACAGAACCTGTCTAGGTTGCTGCTCACCAGCGACAGGCACAGGTCGGCCAGGGACGCAGGAGATGCCTCATCCTATAATAAACCAGAGACGATCTCACAATTCATGCACATTGTCATAGCCTCTATATTTTGCAATCAGGTAAAACCATCCACATGCATCCACAGCCTTGGATGCACATGCCTCTATAAACAACGTACGTGGTACATACAGATAGCTTACACAGTAAGCAGTTGCTCATATTCAGGGTAAAATCCTACAGACGACAGGGGTAACAAACGATACTATGGTTAAAATGAAATTTTACAAATAATTATGAATGTCATCAACAGCAATAAAATCTAGATGAAAGGTGGACGTGGAGTTTATAAATTAGCACAAGATCAACTAGTCTCAAACCCTTTGCCGTGGTCGCAAATTTGATGTGACAGACTCCTACAATACCAAGCAACCTGAACAAACTTCACTGAATACGCTTTGCACTGTACGTGGCAGTTGCTAATTGATAGTAACGTTTGGCTAGCAAACATTGCTGTGTGGTCACAGAATAGTTAAAGTTCAAACGAACATTGTCACCATGCATTGATGTTAAAATAGGTCAGACGGCAAGTTAACACGACGTTCCATGCCAACGTCACTGACATTAGATCAATACAGATTTAACGCTCAAGATAGCTGGTTAGCTGCTTTGCTGGACAATTCAATAACGCCAATTCAATGTACCTCAGCCAACTGTTAGTTAGTAATATAAGTTACTGTACGTCACATCAAGTGACACCAAAAATAACCACATATTAGCGTCACCTGACATTAACAATCTGAGTGTTAAGTTAGCTAGCGAACGTAAATAACGTGGTTAGCTATCATAAACAAGCAACAATTTCTATCGCAACAAAAGCTTCGGTTATTAAAATATACACGGACGTTATAGCTATCTATGGTTTTCTAAACGTTTTAAGCATCATGGCTTCCCTACGAGCTAATTCACGTTAACCTGAAAACGATAGGCAGGTTAACTTTAGTCTTACATTAACAGTTAAATTAGAACAAACCGAGAGTGTCTGGGCAAGAAAGCTATTCTTACAAGATATTTCAAAATCTTGCCGTCTAACGTTAACTGAGCTAGCATGAACTCGCAAGCATTAGAGCTAAGACAAGATGAGGGTTGGCACTGGCTAATTTCACAACGTTAACTTGTCTTGCTAGTAACGTTAACTTATTTAACAACGGATAACATCTCGCTAACATGCCAAATTAATTTATTCTAACCGTTCGCGAGCTTAAAATACACACGAAAGAAACAAATTAACTCACCATTACGAAACTGGCAGTAGCGGTAGATAGCTAGCTACCTATCAATATAAATGCAACACGATTCAAAAATGCCAGAGGCTCGCTTGTGGTCTAGCTAGCTACTGTACGTAGCTAGCGCTAGCTAATTTAACTTGATTAGTTGTACTGTTACAACAAATATTTTACAATCACGTCGCATTGTTTTCTTGAGACTCCTTAACTAAGAGGGGTGTCAAGTTCGTAAGAACAATGTTTTCCATGAGTAGCTAGCTCCCAATTTGATGCTGAATCGCGAGAGGAAGGAACTGCAAGACTTGACAAATAAACAAGGTCGTGACAGAGGAAGTACATTGTCACAAAAATGGGCGGGCCCAAGTATACGGAAGCCCGTTTGTACAATTTGATAACAGCAGCTGTTTTGTAAAACGTGGGCATTGCAAGGACAATAGCTATCATACTGTACATCTCATCCGATATTTGCATCTACGGACAGCTAAGCGAACTTTGGTTTCGTTAAAATAGACAAACCGGCCTTTTCAAATTTGTTATCCATACAGCTTTTCACCAGGTTAAAGCCAAGGTCAAAGCTTTAGTTTAAATACCCATGGTTCCCGTAAATTACGCCTGTAATTGAGAGGTATTGAAGTATTTGAACCATGGCCGGATTAATCAATTTTGAAGACGAGAAAGAGGTGAAACAGTTTTTGGATAACCTCGGGGTGGAGTACAGTTATCAGTGTCATAAAGAGAAAGATCCGGAAGGTAAGGCATTAGCGTGCTGTCCTAGATCTGGTAATGAATGGGGAGAAATTCCCTCTGATGAAAACCTACAAAATATTTCCTAATTATGTGAACTGACTTGTCTCACGTATCCATGTTTATGTGTTAGGCTGCCAGCGCCTTGCGGATTATTTGGAAGGGATAAAGAAAAACTTTGATGCGGCAGCTCAAGTCCTGAAACACAACTGTGAGGTGAATGGCCACGGCGAGAGTTGCTACAAACTTGGAGCGTACCATATCACCGGAAAGGGTAACTATATTACAATATATTACAGTGTTGGTTCAGATCAAGAAAATAATTGAATTGAAATAATTCCGCAAACAGAATTATCCAGTTACACACACTCCCCAAATCTGCGGTAGGCTATTCCTTTAATTGTTTTCGATTGGCCAGACCGTTTGGTGTGTAAGTTGATTGCATTGGAGTAACTCAATGTTTTTGCATTTTTTGTTGAAAATTGTGTAACTGGGGAGTTGATTTCCATCTGTAAAGGTTTAGCGTTAGCAAGCCTCGATAGTGCATCTGTTGGATGTCATAATACCTTCCATCTCTGTCTGTTACTCTCTTTATCATAAAGTCTTTCTGAAACACTGCTCTTATGTATTATCCACTAGGTGGTGTATCAGAGTGTCTGAAGAAGGCCTACTCCTGTTTTATGAAATCCTGTGAATCTGGGGGTAAGAAATCGGTGGATGCTTGTCATAATGTTGGCCTCCTTGCACATGACGGACGGGCTATGGAAGGGGGTCCTGAAGCTGCCTTGGCCCGGAACTACTACGATAAGGCATGTGCAGGGGGGTTTGCTCCTAGCTGTTTCAATCTGAGTGCACTGTACATCAAGGGTGCTCCTGGAGTCAACAAGGACATGACGCTTGCTTTAAAGTATGCGATGGAGGCATGCCAGCTCGGACATGTGTGGGGCTGTGCAAATGCAAGTCGAATGTATAGGCTTGGTGAGGGGACCGCTCAGGATGACAAGAAAGCAGAAGAACTGAAGAACCGTGCTAGACATTTGCATACTCAGCAGAAGGAGCGCCAGTTGTCATTTGCGGAATGAGGAAGGGACCCAATTGATCCAGACCAAACATCACATCCTGTGATAGAATAATTAGAATGGCTCAACATTTGAGTTGCACCAATAAGCTTTTATATCTACTTCTCTGTACTTGAATCTGAAGTTGATTCTTACTCAAAAGCCATTGTGTGTATTTATCATTAAAAATGAGCAAATACTAGTGGTGTGCATTGTGTCAATGGTAGTGGATAAGGCTAAAATGTAGTATACTAATGAACAGCAGTTGCATTCCTGTGATTAACAATGGCATTTTCCACTTCTGCATACCATTCTGGATAAGAGTGTATGTTAAGTGATTGTATTGTAATGTCATTGGGACTATTTATAGCATGTACTCTGAGCAAGGAGAAATAGCTTAATAATCAAAGCCTAAATTACATTCATATGTATTGCTGAGCATTTTGAAAAAGCAAATTTGGTGGAAGTAAACTAAGTGAAAAGTGCCAAATCTCTGCTGTACAGCAATAAACATAATTACAAGATTTATTGAACCTTTTTATAGATAGCAACAGGTCGAGAAGATCATAAAAAAAATAAGTGCAATAATCACAATAATACCATCTTTTATACTAATATATTCATTGAGGTCCGTTGATTGAAGTTTTTGTCAAATACCCAACCCCCATCAACAAGTCAAACACATTCCATAATTTCACCTGCTATTTATCATTCAAAAGCAGGCTGGCTTATTTCTAAGTATACTGAATAATAATAAAATATTGTGAGAAGGTATTTAGATTCACCTGATATAAATTGGGGTCACGTCGCTGAAAATGCCCTCTATTATGTTGTAAACTGTTTTCACCATCTTCCTCAGAAATATTCACTCAGACGAGCAATTCCTGGGAACTCCTCTAAAGTTTCAACCTTTTTTGGCATAAAATCTCAAGAACTACCCTTTTTCACTTCAATAACATGCCCATAGTCGGTTCTTTGATGAGCTTAAGTTATAAAAAAATTTTTTACACAAGGATGGGGGTAATGCATTTTCTCTGCAACTAAATTACAAATACTGTTCAGATATGGTTGTACTTGGGCTCATAATAGTGTTCAAGAGAGCCAATACGAAACATAGTTAATAGCATTTCTATGTACAACTGCATTTGTAGAAGTATACTATGGTGAAACGGACAACAATGATAATTCCTCCAGTGAAATTCTAAGGAAACAATGGAGATTCGACCAACATTTCTCAGAGTTAGCACATTATAATGAGAAACAATTATGCATTTGGTTTGCTGTACACTTGTGAAAAGGAAACTGACATTACCTTATTTCTTGTAGTCTGTGGATTTCCAAAATGCAGAGAAGGTGAGGTCCTCCATGCTTGTTTTGCCACCCACGTTACAAAATAAAGAACTGTGGTCACTAAAGCTATGGCATGTTAAAATAGGTTATACAGATTGAACCGGGAGTTTTAGCGCTTTCAAACAGCATATCATATTACGATTGTGATTAAAAATTGCTGGCTGAAAAAAGGAATGGCACCAACAATCATTCCACTGTCAGTCACTTAGATCACATTTATTCCACAATCAGACATTTGTTCTAAAAAACAATCGAACCTCTTGACCACGTCGGCTGCCACATGATTGGCTGATTAAATATTTGCATTAACAAGCTGGTGTGTCTGGTTTACCTAATAAGTGCTCCCTCCGTAAGTGTATGTACAAGCAAATAATAAATACAACTTTTTGATGTGTAGTATATTTTTTGTCACAAGAGGGCGCTATATCCCTATATAAGACCTATACAGCGTGCCTAATGTCCCAGAAACACAGAAGCCATTGTAGAGGTTTTTCCTTCAACCATTGTTATTACCGTCAAATTAAATGTCTTCGTTTTATTCGTGGTGAAAAGTTTTCATACTACCTATTAATGTCTGAATGTATGCTTAACATTCACACTTCAGTTTACAAGTGTAAATGTTTACTATATATATATATTTCTTGACGTATTTTACAGCACTTATCTTTCAAATGTCGACAGAAAAAATCACATTTCAAATCACAAATCTGCTCTATTGGATTACATTTTCCAATTTAGGCCCGCTAATCTTCATACACACACATGTAAAATAGTTTCATTGAACTATATTTGATTGCAGCATTGCGTCGAAATGAGAGAATGCTTAAATGTAATATTCACCTAAATGTTTCCTTGCACGTCCCTGACATAACTTTGCACCAATGTGCCCCACTCACGGTTCAGATCAGAATTCAGTGCCAACTGTGCACGCGATAGACAAGAGGCCAACCGTCACCTTCGAGGTTCATCCGTAGGGTGGGTGGGCCGCGCCCGCGGCTCCTCCCCCAGTACTCACTCATCCTCAGTGAAACAGATCGCGACGGTGGTTTACCACATTGCGGAGGCAGGGAATCTGTCTCATTACTGCTCTGCTACTAAATTTGTTGGCTAATTCAGAATACGAACATTTCTGTGCAAAGAATTAAAAGGTAACTTGGTTATAGGAATTTTTTTTCAGCACACGAACACCCAGCGTAAGGAGCACCGACCTCGCAGGTCAGTTTATGATTCATTTTGCATCAATAAAATGAGTAGCTAGCAAGTTAGCGTGTTGCTACTCTGAAAGCGGGTGGCTGGTTAGAGGATTAGTGAGCTAACTTTAGCTAGCTATTATGTTGGTCGTTGAAAATGTGCCGCATTTTCTTGGATGCAGATTGGTTTTCTGCTTGAATGGGATCAGTCCTAGATTATTTTTTTTTTTACTTTGTTAGGTGGTTCATGTAACGTTAACTAGGTTAGCGGACTAGGTAACCTCGGCTTTTGTTTTGTAGCCGTTAGTTAGCTAACTGGCTACCATGCGCGGTCGTTTGTTTTTATTTAGCGTGTGGGTGCGTTCCCTCTCTTCGCTTTCATCATCATATCCTCGATGGCCTCGGGGCTCAGGCTATAGATGTGTCCGGCGTAGAGCATCCACAGTCCCGCCCAGATCCGGGGAGTGTCTCCGCTGTGGGGCGTGGGGGGTTCATTCACTACACCTCAAGCATAACCAAATACTGAACTCCACTAAATTCAAAGAGAATTCTCCATCCTGAGTTTGGAATTTGCTAGGCAATTAGAAATACGACGCCAGACATGCATAGCTAGCTAGCTATTCGTTAAGGTTGATAAATCCTCGGTCTGTTCTTGACACCTAAGGGCTCTAACGTTACGATAGGATTTTTTCCCCAAGAAGTGCATGTGTTGAAAAAAAATCGGAAAACACTAACGTGTTCCAATGAGTAGATGTACTCTTAAATGATGTTTACCGTTGGCTAACTTAAAATTTCAAAAACAAATGTTCCTAAAATGGGAACAGAGTAGAGCCGCGCATTTACTGAGAATTATGCGGTCTGGCTGTCCAGATGGAACATCGTGTATACTCGGATTAGGCTGGTGCTAGGCTAACGAAAAATACATAATCCCTGCTCGGATGACTTTAGGTATATCCTTTAAAAATGTGTTCCAATAAATCGTCAGTTAAATTAACTGCTTCTCTTCCCTACATCCATTTAACTGGCTCACAGTGAAAGTGTGTTATTTCACTGGAAAAAGAAGTACCGGTGTATTTACATTGAACTAGCTGGTACTGTGTGGAAAAAACGTGTTAAAGGTCAATTTAATCGACCCAAAAAGCCACAGGATTTCAGTGCATCTGCGCTTCCATTGCAGATTGAAAGACCTCCACGCAGCAGTGAATCTTGGATAAGTACCTATGTGCTCACAATGTATTTCTAAATTTGTATACGCCTTAGCACAGGCCTGCAATAACCGGTATAAACTGTAATGGGTTCTGCATCCGATACTTTCCAAGTAGGGACCCATTTCAAATTTAAGCTTCACAGCGATTGTTCAGATAAATCGTTCAAGTTACTGCAACGTCATTGGGGTAAATGCTGGGGGTGTCAGACACCATTCGCTATGTGCCATTGTGTGATGGTATGTGCTGAGCTGCTGCTAAGAATAAAAAAAAAATCAAACTGCAATACAGAGTCCTGTCTCTACCCCTTTAAAGACATGTGTGGAATTTCCATTGCCTGGTCTCGTACCGCGGTTTGCATTAGTAAGAAGAAGCTGAGCGCAGTTATCAATATTCCCGTGGCCTCTAACGATCAGACTGTGGACGGTTAGTCAGATTTATTGTTGTTATACCGTTCAGGTATCTTTCCAAGAGTTACTCCACTGTAAATGTACCCTTATACGTTGTTAAATTTGCTTTAGCATTGCTGTCTACTATCAGCAATTTACAGATGACTGTGTAAATTAATCATCTGTAGAACTGGGTGGCATAACAGGATTGTCCTGCTTTGTTTTAAACCTCGCTAACTCTAAATTTATTCTGCTCATAGCTCCTTTGGATTGGTGTATGATAGTCTGTTTATGTTCATGGGAACTAGATATAAATATGTAATAATAAATTGTAAATAGCTAATAATGTAGATTGCTTTTGGAGACAACCTGTACCACCATTGCGATGGCTGATATTTTAAGACCCCGTCATGTACTGTTATCATGCCTATAATATAATGATGCAAGAAGGCACCAGGCACTTTTGCAATTGTTTTGGGTTATGGGTTTTCAGAAGATAAGCCGCCCTCCCTGAAAACAGTGACCATAAATGGACAATGCTTTGTAAGATATTGCTTTTTTGAAATATTGGTCCTTGTAAATGTAATGCAATCAAGAATTACAGGCTTCCACATTTAATGATTTATAGTTCAATGGATAAGACAAATAATTTCATATGGATTAACTAGTTTTTCAAAAGAGAAAAGGAAAATAAAAAGATATGTTTTTATTATGATTGTATGAAAGGAATGATTTAATGGACAGTGCAGAATGTATGAAATAGATACAGCATAAAATGGCAACAGTTAAACAGGACTGACAGTGAATTAACTGCTGTACAGAAACTATTCTGAATGTCAGTGTCTGTATTGATCATAATTTACAACATACTGGCTGAATGCAGCTTGTCTGCCTTTCTGCACGGTAAGATTGATAGCACACCATCCCCATCAGGAGGCATTAACAGAATGAAGTGACGTTGATGGTGATGGTACAAGGTTTTCATCACGGTTTGTTTCCTTTCTACTTGCCAATCACATGGAACAGATGTGTGAGGACCAAGTTTCTTTAAATTCTAAAAATGTCAAAATGAGGGCTTGGCTACAGCAAAGTATTTTGTCTGCCTCTATTAATATGGTGCTTTTGGACAGTGTTTTTGTATGGTTTAATATGCAACTTCCCTATATTCTTTTTTTAAAGGACAATTCTGTTTTTTTGTGTGTCATGTGTTTGTAATTCAGTTCTAGACACGGACTGTGACAGGCCGGAGATATGGCTCTGTGCTTCTGGGTTTATTTCTCTCCCATCTGTCTCTGCGGATGGTCCACCACCGAGGAGCTGATTGCGAGTATTTGAAAAGCTATGCTCCATAGAGTGGGATTAACATGGCTGTAAAACTCCCTTTGTCTGCTTTCTTCTGTTTGGCACAGTGTACATCATTGCTGGTGTCAGTGATTTGTTGTTTATTGCTCCAGGTCTGGGTTTTGTCACTACTTGTACGACAGCAGTTTCTATGAGAGGGTCCTGAAACAGAGCTGAGTACTGAGTACTGCTAGATTGTGTAGAGGCATTTAAAACTGTGTGCTCAGTATGTAGAGTGCAGTTTACTCCGACATCTTCCCAGCACAGTAAACCAAATAGCCTTCAGAATCCCCTGTTCTGAATTTGCTTTCAGTTGAAGTGTCAGAACCTGAATTCACCATCTTTAGAATGGGAACGCTTAAGCCTCTTAATCAGAAACTGTATGGAACTGCATCAGTAAATCACACTTTAGCAGACATGGAAAAAATCATCAATGAAAGATTATTGTGATCAAAATAAAGATTGTGTCCTCAAAATATGTACTGTTTACTAAACATACCTACTTATATTATGTGTTCCCGAATGCAGACTGCGAGTACACTGGATGAGAAAGTTATTAAGTAGGCCAACTCTTCACTCAGTGTACATATTCCCAGAGTTTCGCTGAGTGTATTCATGAACAGACTTTTCAGGAAGTGAACTATACTGTTTAGGAGCTCCCACAGAGAGGAAGGGACAGAGCCATTTAATGCAAAGTCAGAAATTATTAGGCTTACTTTGGTTGCTTTTTTTCCTTATGTATTATGATTTCCTAAAATAGAAAACCAATGGAAACATTTGGTGTCGGATATGCGTAATTGAATCTCCTTGGGAAACGACTATATCTCCCGCCCCGTTTGAATATGCAAACGCACTGGGGGGCTGTATGAAAACTGGATCATTGGACCTGTGTGTGAAACTGGTGACTGTATAAGTTGGCTGAAGTATTGAGTTGCTCTGCCCACTCTGGTCTGCACCAGCTTTATCACCTGTGAGTGTAGAGACCAGTGAGCAGGAGGGCCTATGTAATGTTTCCCTTCTGTTATGGAATGCCACAGTGCTGCTATTAGGTCTTAAATCAGGTTGTGTTGCTATGAAAATGTTTTTAAGTATTTCTGTTTTCTGTCTGTAGCAGAGGCCTCCAAAATTCCCTACATATGCCTTGGGGCTGTTTTTGTTCAATAATCAAACTTGTTCTCTCTCAGGAAAATTAAATATTTTGATTATGTAAATAAAGGGTTCAAACTTGTAATCCCGTTGTCTAGGTGAAATAAGGAGCCCAGTTTATCTGCGTTCAGCTGTGCTGCACACACGGTCCCGCTGCTTATCAAAGAGACCAATAAACAAGCCATGTTATTGTTTTAGTCTGGACCATTAGGTAGCCTAGAAATAAAGTTCATGTGTGGATCATGCTATCCACACAGCCTGTGGGCTATACATTCCAAATGGAAGAGCCTAGAAAATACTAGGAGTGTCATTTGGAAATATTATGGCTTCAATGCCATTTTACGCAGGTGACAACTGCCCTATTAACCCTCCAAAGGTTGACGCTTTTTTGGGCAGTTCAGTGTAGTTTAAGTAAGCCATACCGTTGTTGTGAATTAATGATGGACCATGATGGTATTATAATTCTTCTTTCGTTTGAATTCAATGCAATTGATTTCTCTATTATACGCTGTCTGATGCTGAGTACATAATGCAATGTGAATTTCAGTCCTGAATCAGTCCTGAGTCCTAGCTGCAGAGGCACACACACTGATATTATGGGTGCCTGAAATGAAACACCTGTCCGAGAGAAACAAAGAGGAACAGACGCACAGCCTAAAAGGGGAGGTCCCAGGATCGTGTTTTCAGATGACCTGGTCTGCAGGGTACAGTTCATCTGGGAACCTGTCCTGAAATTAAACTTCGCTGTGATTGTTCTTCACAACAGCGAGAATGCATTGATATATTGATGAAGTCCGTCTTCAATATTAATGAGATGCACCACCGTCCTTTCCCGGCGAAATGAAGCGATTCACAGCCTCAGTAATGTGAACGTTGGGAGAGGGACAGAAATGATGGCGGTGCAGTTGTCTCTGAGTCTGTATGAACTCCCTTCCCTTTTATACCGCATAACTCCAGTCTCTGTGGGTGGCTTGCATGTGTTGGCCTGTGTTTAAGCCCGGGAGTGGCTCGCACCACAATAGGAGTTCTCAAATCCGGTCGACAGTGCCACTGCTGATCTTGTCTACATGGACTGTTTCAGTGCTGATCCTCTCCACACAGCTAATGTCAGTAGCTTAGCTAAGTAGACCAAGTCAGTGCTGATCCCATCCAAACAGCTAATGTCAGTAGCTTAGCTAAGTAGACCAAGTCAGTGCTGATCCCATCCAAACAGCTAATGTCAGTAGCCTAGCTAAGTAGACATTTGTCAGTGCTGGTCAAATTCACACACAATACATGTAGTTTCTATGCACAAAGCCTGCCCGTTACGTGCCTGAGCAGAGAGGCTATCACATAGTTATTCAGCTGTGTCCGCTTTCACACACCCAGCGTGTTTTTCTTTTGCATGTTTGGTTTCCATAGGATATTGTGATTCATGTCAGGCCAAAGAAAATTGAAACATCCTTTGCAGCATGTTCCACATGCAAAGTTCCCCTCAAACAGAAGTCACGTTCACCAGTGTTTCCCCATTTTCTTTCTTTTCTTTTTTTTTTTTGCATATGTCTGTTGGTATTGCACAGTATTTGTTTTTCTTTTCAACGTCATTCAGTAAGCAGAAACGGAGAAAAATAGAACAAAACAAAAATTCAGCAAAACCAAGTAGGCTAATGTGGCTCCAAGTGAAGACACCAGAAGCACAGTATGTGCCAAGTTTTATTCCAAAATGAAATTTTTTCACCAGGTTCAGAAAATTGGACTGTCTACGATGCTGACAAGTCCACGTCTCTCTTGGGAAAATGTCAAAAGTTGCTGAGTGGGCAACTTGGTATAGTTGCAAAATGTGATCCCCAAGTAGCTGCAGGCTGCAGTACAAAATTATCATAAGTGCAGTAAATTTATCTCCCCGGTTCAAAATGTTCAAAGACAAAGCTGTCTCCCGCACTGTTAACAGGAACGTCCTCAAGAGAAATAGGTGTATTTCACATCATTGTTCTGTCGGTCTTTGCAAATTGTGAAGATGATGTAACTCTGACCTTCAGTTATGCTGTGCAGACTGCACCAGTGAGTCAGTGAAGCTGTGAAAGACTGCCTCCAATGTATTTTCACAAAACAGTACACTTGTAGATAGATTAAAATTCTATGGTTATAGCCAGATCTTACGCAGGTCGTCCTCCTTTTATTTTCTAATATGATATGGATATTTCGGAACATTTTGTCCTGCGTCAAAATAAAGTAGCATAACGGGTGTCTGATTATATAAGAATCTAAAAGTAATGACATACTATGCACTTGCAAAATCGCTTTTGTAACTACAGTTAGTTATGATAATGAATATTTTAGTCGTGTTTTGATTATCTGGCTTTGAAATTGGTTTACTTTGCAACACTTTCACGAGTTGCAGTGAAGTCGAGGGTGAAACGCTAAAATATGAAGAGAATTGCAGTTGCATCACTGAATATACCTTACTATGGTCTTATGGGTGAGGCTGAATGTTAAATTATACACTGATCTAGACAATGTAATTACAGGAATAGTTATTTGGCCAAAAAATGTAGAAAAACTAAGTGTTGGCTTTCTCTGCATTTACATCAAAGAGAAGAATCCCTAGATATGATTTGGTGTATAGATTATTAAGGTGCACATTCACAACATTGATGATGCAGAAGAAGAGTGTTCATTTTTAATCTTGGCCTGCTGAGAGCTTCTTCAGGGACAGGAGAGGGGGTGGTACACTGGATCTGATGGGAAATGTGCCATTCGATATTTGCGGGGAATATATGAGAAGCGAACGGCGTTCGTTACCACTCTTCCTCTGAGCCACAGCCACAGTCACAGCCAGCTGGAGCTGAAGGAACAGGCCTCCCACATTAACTGGTCTTCTCGAAGCCTGAACGCACACAGGCTCTGACTACGGCCAAAATCTCCTCCGCCAACCACGCTTGTTTTCAGTCCGCTCCAAGTAATTAAGTAACATTAGTGCGCTTCGAGCTCCGACACGGGCATGACCGTCTGAGGCCCTGCTCGTCTGCTGGAGGTTCCTGAGCCTGCGGGCCGAGCCTCACGGTGTTTTACGCGTTACCCTCACTGCCTTCTGTAAACCTTTCACGGGCGCGTCCATCTCCTGGCCTTGTAGCGGTTCTGCAGCGGTTGCAGCAGGGACCCGGAGGCCTTATCGGGCAGGATCAGGGAGATTAGCATCCGAGCGGCTCCACCCGGCCTCGTGTTCCCTCTCATCTCCTCACGGAAGCTCAGAGAACGCTCCTGTGCATGCGGGAGAAAGAAGGAAACCGCTCTGGACAGGTGGTCTGTGTGAGAGGGCCCACTGACTGCAGGAATAGATGTGTGTGTGTGTGTGTGTGTGTGTATGCGTGCCTGCGTGTGTTTTTGTGCATCTGCTGGTTTGTGTGTGCATGTGTGTGTGCATGTGTGTGCGCTTGTTTGTGCGTGTGTGCATGCGCGTGTGTGTGTGTGTGAGAGAGAGAAATATTGATTGGTGTCTCTGCTCCCGCTGAGCTGGTTCTGCATCAGTTGGGGCTCAGCAGGTTTCCCCTCTGTGGCGGAAGGTTCCAGACCACAGGGAGCCCAGGTGTTTAAACATGACACAGTTACTGCTCCAATGAAAACACAGGTGTGAATACGGCTCCCAGGATTCCATATGTTAGTGACCTAATTAGATGTAAGTGACAAGCGAAAGTGTGCCTGTGTGCTTGCAGGCAGTTAATATGGAGCAGCAGGCTGTGGAGGTTGGGTTGAGTTGGGTCTTGGCTCCACACACTGCTGCGCTGTACTGAATTCCTTATGAGGAGCTCGTCCTCCTGTCATTTCAACATTGCAGTTCAGACATTATTGCGGTAAGAACTCACAATTACAGACATAAACCGGGCCCAACGCCGCAAGTACGACTTACTCACCCTTTGATAAAAAGGTTATTTTTATTCCTTTTGAATACTGAAATCTGTGCGACTTTTTGAAGCGTACATGAAGGCAAGTTCCTAGGCTTTGTGCATTGTATGAATTTTGAAAAATGTTTTGTTAAACGTATGCAGCAGCAGTCAAACCAGCTTTTCTTCCCGCATGCAAACGGGGTTTTACAGCCTCCTGCTGGGATGTCCGTTTGACCCATGTGAATTTCCTCCCAGGGCTGTTCCTCTGGAGCAAATGTCTGTGCCTCCCACATGAGCTCACACTCGCTCGCCCTGGGCAGTCTCGGCTGCTGTCAGCTCTGAGCTGTGCGTGATGGGGCCCCGGGGCCGTGGTGTAGATAACAGTGGGGCCCCCTGCCCGGACAGGGCAGATGAGCGCTCCTTTGAAGCCCGGTACAGACGGGGGTGTGGGGGGGGCGAAGGGCACTCTGACAGAGGCTGTTCCTCAGAACTCCCTCTCAGGGGTGTATGCACTGTGTTTGAGTGTCCCCACCAGACTGCTTACACACGTCTCCGTGCTTAAGAGCACAGTCACACCCTGGAGTAAGGGCGGTGTGAGGAGGGAAGAGAGAGGGAACTGAGGAGCAGAGGGTTGGGGTGGAGAGGAGGAGAGAGGGGGGGGACAGGGGGAGGAGGAGAGGTGAGAGGGGAAGCAGGGAGAGGAGGTGATGGGGGACAGGGAGAGGAGGAGAGGGGAGGCGGAGAGAGGGGAAGCAGGGAGAGGAGGAGAGGTGAGAGGGGAAGCAGGGAGAGGAGGTGAGAGGGGAGGACAGGGGGAGGAGGAGAGGAGAGGGGAGGCAGGGAGAGGAGGAGAGAGGGGAAGCAGGGAGAGGAGGATAGTGGAGGGACAGGGGGAGAAGGAGAGGAGAGGGGAGGCAGGGAGAGGAGGTGAGAGGGGGGACAGGGAGAGGAGGAGAGAGGGGAGGCAGGGAGAGGAAGAGAGAGGGGGGACAGGGAGAGGAGGAGAGAGGGGGTGCAGGGAGAGGAGGAGAGGGTTGAGCTGTGCTGCAGCAGGGCCAGGATCAGACCGTGCTGTTCGTCTCTGCGTGTCCTGCTCTGAACACAGAGAGCCTGAGGCCCTGCATGCTGTCAGATGGGATGCATCATGTTGTGGAAAAAGCCAGTGTGCTGTGGCATGATTAGAGCTACAGTCTTATTTCCACTGAACAGATACAGCCTGCCCTCTGTACGCCTCTGAACAGACTGGGTCTGTATCGGCCTTTCAATCCACACAGGGTGACTCTACAAGAGAGCAAGACCCGGGGAATATTTTTGGTAACATGATTTCTATATTTTCGAATCATTTAAAATGATAAATATGTATTTATACATGTTGTGTTATTTACACAACAGGGTAAATGGAACTCTGAATGAAAAAATAAAGCATTTGAATAGTGTGGTATTTTTGTACTTCATAGGATATCATTCCATTCTGAATGTTTTTCGGAAGGCTTTTTTTAACATATACATTTTATATAATATATTTTAAGTATAAATTTTGCTGGTGTCTTTTTATAATATATTTAGCTAAATGGCTCAGCAGTATTTTGTAATGACCGTCTCAGAATTGAGAGCTGCTCTCAGTTAGAGGCTGGCATATTCACACCCCGGCCGGGCTGTGTCTGAGACTCGGGGCGTGTCTGTGACTTTAAGGAAAATGGCCGCTCTCCCCTCTCAGCCACAGTGACAGTCGCCTCCTCGGTCGGGAGACGCAGGGCGGCGGGGGGGCTAAAGCTGTGTCACTGGCAGGAGAGCTGTTTTCACCGGCTCGTCGCTCTGTAGTCTGAAGCAGAGCGCGCTTACAGAGAGAACAGGTAGATTATACCATTCCCATCCTCCCCTCCCCCCCAGACCCCCTGCTGGGCTCTCAAATTATGACTGCAGCCAGGCACATTCAAGTGTGAAGTGTCGGGATATTGATTTTACTCGTAGTGAAGGAATGCTCTCTCTCTCTCTCTCTCTCTCTCTCTCTCTCTCTCTCTCTCTCTCTCTCTCTGTCTCTGTCTCTGTCTCTGTCTCTGTCTCTGTCTCTGTCTCTGTCTCTGTCTCTGTCTCTGTCTCTGTCTCTGTCTCTGTCTCTGTCTCTGTCTCTGTCTGGAATGTAGTGTGAGGCTGTTCGCCCGCCTGTCACTGTGTGTTTCAGCCTGACAGCCTGAGCAGCCTGCCTGGTGTCCTGGTGTCACTGCCTGCTGTGTTCAGTGAGGCTGCCACGCCCTGTTAGTACCGCCTGTTGCACTCCAGAACAACTGGAACAGAGAAGCGATTGTGATACGGAGGATTTCCGTATCCCGTTAATTACATGCCGGAGAATACCCCCCCCCCCCCCGAGATAAACTGGGAGAATGTATTTTTGTAGTTCTTCTGGTCTCTTCCTGTCACGCACCCGGATTCACCCCGGAGCCCGCGGGGTCATGGGCTCCCCTGGCCTGCCGGGGCATGTCAGGGCCTGGGGCCTGCCTTGCGTTCGAGCGCGCCTCCCCTCTGCCAGGTGAGGAGGTGAAGGCCGTCTCCAGGGAGTGTCCAGGGAGACGGGGAGGACAACCGGGAAACAATGACGTCTATTTTTGGTCCGTTAAAATAAGCGTTCGGAAGCCTTCGCATCCTGTCTGTACTCGTCCCGCAGGAAGAAAGAAGCGCAGCGCTTTGAGGTGTCGGGAGAAAAGGCCTCTGGGAGACGGTGGGGCACGTTCAGGGGGAGGGGGAGCGGCAGAGAGAAAGAGAGAGGGGGGGGATGGGGAGGGGTGGGAGGCTACTAAAGAGATACAGCTGTTTGTTCAGGCCGCAGCTGTTGCTTTGCTCCCATTACTCAGTGGCTGTGTTCCATCAGTTCAGTTCACTCCCTTCCATTTACACACAGGCACACACTGTAACATTGTTCTGCTGGAGGACGGGGGGGCGGGGAACCCGATTCATCACCGCTGCCATCTGTGGGGAGAAAAGACACGTCCTGTAAGATGGTTATTTCATCGTGCCAAAGGGGCCAGCCTCGTTCCTTCTCTTAGTTGTGCTCTGGCTGCGTGGAGTTTTGTAGCACAGGACTGCGCCTGTCCTGATGTTACTGTCGGGAGTAACTGTAAGTTTGACTTTCAGACGGAGCTGTTTAGCAGCCATGTCAGTGTGGGCTGTGTAGAGGAGCCCCTTGTTCTCCAGCAGTGCTCTGGTCTGAAAAGCCCAGCGGGGGGTCCACACGCAGGGCTGCGCAGTGGGGAGAGCTGGCGGGGCTCCAGAGCGTGGGCGGCCTCGTCTTACGCTTGTTTTTCCGCTGCTTGAGGCCGTAATTGGGCGGTTCATGAGTCCGGAGAGGGAGAGGCCTCTCTGAGGCAGCCATCCATGGAGTGGGGCGGAGGGAGAGGCCCCACGGGGGCCAGTACACTGCCTCGCCTCGCTGAGCACCTTAGAGGCGTAGAGCCTGCCACAGCCCTGACACAGACTGTACACTGACACTAATACACACTGAACGCTGACTGTTTAACACACTGTACGCAGACTCTTTAACACACACTGAACACTGACTCTTTAACACACACTGTACACTGCCTCTTTAACACACACTGAACACTGACTCTTTAACACACACTGTACCCAGACTCCTTAACACACACTGTACCCAGACTCCTTAACACACACTGTACACTGCCTCTTTAACACACACTGAACACTGACTCTTTAACACACACTGTACCCAGACTCCTTAACACACACTGTACACTGCCTCTTTAACATACACAGCGCTGGGCTTTAACACGGCACTGTGCACAACAGTGCTTTTAGACAGACTGTACACAGACTCTTGAACATAGACGGCACAGTGCTGGGCCCACAGTCTATACTGGGCACTGTTTTGCGGGCTGTTGAGCTGGTGTTTTTTTTACACGTCCTATATTTAACGCTCAGTGTGCGTTGTGGCAGTTACAGTCTGCCGTGCCGTGCTGTGGCAGCTGAGTGGGGGGGTGAGCTCATTATGAGAGGGAGCGAGAGCTTCAAACGCTCTAGGAGGGGAGGACCCACGTTCTGGCCCCTTTTCACAGACAGCCGGGTCACTCGGGGTCCTCCTGAATCCCTCTGATCTCCCTGCCCCTGCCCCTGCCCTGCCCTGCCCTGCGCTGGGCTGCCCTACATTTACTCCGCTGCAGCAGCATGCATTTGTAATTTTACCCAGGCCTAGTATAGCATCAGACAAACACGGTCAGTCTGAGGGGAAAATCAAGCTTTCGCTTTGGCTTCATGACAGGGGGTTCATAGTCTTACTGTGCTCACAACACGGAGTGCTGTCAGCGGAATATACAGAGCTTTTTTGGTTGATTGTTTTATTTTTCTACTTCAGCGTGTCACTGTAATTAGAGTACGAGACTGAAGTGTGTCTGCACACTGTGTACACTGCGTATGGCGGGGATTGCGCTGCTCTACATGCAGTGAGGAAGTGGAATTGCAGGAGGGTTCCCAGGCTGTGGAGATGAAGGCATGGCTTTGGGCTCGTCTGCCAGTCGGCCGTTTGAGCGCCTGACGTCGTCAGGTCCCAGCATGTCGCCCGCAGCCCCAGGGCCAACCGGAACCTTCCCTGGGAACGGGAGCGTTGAGCACGTGGGTGTGAGTCTCCCCTTGAGACGCTGCTGAGTTGGGGGGAGGGGGGCCTTTGTTCGCTCCGCCGATTCCGACGGGCGGATCCGCGGCGGTCTGCCGTCGGGTGAGGGACGTGTCGGTGCTGAGTCACGGAGCCGTACAGGAGAGCGGCGGGCTGCCCAGGCGGAGGGGTTCAGCGACACACGGCGCGAAGCCTCCGCGCTCGTCACAAGGTGCGGCCCGCCCCCCTCCCCTACCCTCAGATCTGAACACGGGCTCGTCTGGTGACTGCCGATGAGCAGACTGCCGCCGGCGCATCGTCTCCGGTGGAGCGACGCGGCTCACAGACCTCAGCGCCTCGGGCCGTTCGCCACGGCCGCGATTTTAGCTTCTCGCTTCGAAAAGGGCGTTTGAGACGGCCGTGTTTTTCCGTTCTGCGTGTCCATAACGCATGCTGTTTTGAACGGTTTGCTAATGTGAACTGAGGCATGCGAGGCGTTGGACAGTAAGCATGGTTCTAATGCGGAGATATCTCCACCCGAGCGGCAGAAGGAGGGGGAGGTTAGGGTCCCGTATTCGGAGGGCGCAGTCGGTTTGGGCTCCACATGCACTGCTATGTTGCGGCCCTTGCTGGTCCATCGGACGCCCATGGGCTGCATGCAAAATCGCCATATGAAAGGTCCTCCTCCAGTTCCACTCTGTGCTTAGCTGTAGTCTGTGACGAGAAGCAGCTGGCGACAGCACGTGTTTAGGAGGATGACCATGCGTCTTCACACTCCCAAAACGGCAGTGGGGTTCACACTTCACAGCATGAACATGGAGCAATTGGAGATGATTGGCCAATCTAGGTTGGGGTGGGAATTGGAGATGCTCAGTTCCACGTTGGTCACCAAATCTATAAGGGGAATGACCTGAAGGCATCAAAGCCCATGGAAACGGCACACGGTTAAATGGATGTGTTGCTGCCAGCTCTCCATCAAGCAGTAATGGAACTTAAAGGGAATACTTTACCCTGAAGAGTGGACCCCAGATTATGAAGTGGCTCCTGTAACAGAGATGTTCTGCAGGGGAATGAGTCAATAGCACACTTGTGAAATATAGATACTTACATTTCATTCATTTCTTAGTAGTTGTTAGTGTAGGAACTCAAGCATAGCCTGGGCAGTGTTAGCGAGTGGCCTGGCTCATAGTGGGTGGCATACTTTGTTAGAATGCTTACCACTTGGAATGAAATTGAGTGTTGAAATCCCCTTGTAACAAAAGATAACATTAGACAGCAGAAATCCTACACGAGTGAATGACTACATATTTGGATATATGTACCACAGTGTATATCTTTTTTATTTAATAAAAAAAATTTTTTTTCAATGTGATATTAATGTTTCATCTTACCATACGGGGGGAAATGTATAGCTTTATAATTGACAAAGTGCATTGAATTCATTTTCTGAGTTGTTTTGGATAGGTTTTTGGGCATGGAGATATCTCTATCTCTGTGCTGATGAAAAGATAGTAATTGCCACTTGGATGTCATGCAGAAGTGAGTTTAATGACTCAAAACTGTTTATTTGTAGTAAAAGATAAGATTAATTCATGATTTTGCTCAATTTAGCCGTTTTAGATAGATTTGGAGACACTAAGGAACACTGCTTACATTTTTCTTCATAGATCTAGTTCTGCATATCACCCTCACATTCACACGCACTTGTGGTTAAGGGGTTTATGGTCCAGGAAATGGAGAGTTTTACTCTTCTGCATCTTTCAGTTTTTCATTGCAAACGAACAGAGAACAACAATTTTAGCATGTTGTGTATGTGTGGCATTTGATTCATACATAAATAAAATGAACATGCTTTATTTAAACCTTTTTCCAACTGTCTCACACCCGGGGTTATGAAGTCTTAAATGGAGCACTACATAAATAGGTGAGGATTGGCCAGATACGGCATCTTCCCGAAGGGGCTAACAAGGAACATTAAATGACAAGCAATATTAAATCTATTTGTGGGTCTAGCACCTTATTACTTTCTGTTTGACAGTAGTCCTCTTAGAAATACATTGTATATTAATAAAAAATTTTTTTTAAAACGTTTTATTTGAGGTGTTTGGAATGTGGTTCCAGAAACCTTGGTCCTGGGCCACCACATTCAGTACCCTGGTGGTCCAGTGGCCTCGTCGGGATGAATGTGGTATGCACCCCTGTTATGGGCTTTGTTTATGAGCGCATGGTCATGCTGTTTTCATGTCTGTACTAGAGACATCACAGCTTCAGTGCAGTTTCCTTCCGGTTACTGCTGCTTTTATATGCATCTGGTGTTGCGTTTCGTGGTGCGGGCTGGGTTTTTAACTTCAGTGATGTAATCGTCTTTTACAGGAAGAGGAGGAAGGACAATATGCTATAGGGTAGGTCAGGGTACGGGTGCGAGGATGTCCTTTAAGGAGGGAAATGGTGAATTTTGGAATTTCAGTTTCTAGTTGCCGTCATTCCTGCACTGTATTGGAAATACTCAAAGACATTTCCCACCTCAGGAGTGCTCTGCCAGTCCTATAGAAATGGAAACTACTGTTTGAGTCTCGCTGTAGCTTAGAATGACTGTCTAGGCAGTTATTGTTTATCTTGTAGAAAGCATTTTTGGAGCTGTGGTATCCTCATGCAGTAATGGCCTACTGCTTGTGCTTGTGTTTAAGTAGGGTTGCTTCACCCCAGCTCTGCAACAGTGGCCTTACCAACACAGATTTACTGCTATAGCTATGCTATAGACCTATTTTACAATTCAATAATAGATGGAGATTGATGTATGAGTGGTTTTATATTGCCTTTAAACCTACCATTGTTTAGTTTTGGTGTCATGTGATCAGGGCAGGAAACAATTTTTTTCATCCACTGGTCACAGTGCCTGGTGTGTCCCAAAATTCACCTGCCAATTTCACAATTTTACCTGAAAATGAGATTCGGAGTAGTGGACCTCCAAGTCATGGGTGGTTACCTGCCAAGTTACCAGCAACAGAATAACTTTACCAGCATTTGGCTGGTGGCTGGTCTTAATTTCCCGCCCTATATGTGATTAATTTCACTGTACTATTAATTTAGTTAATATGCATGATAATACGACGCAGGAACCAAAGTTGTGGGTATTTTGTTTTGAAAAGTATTGGTGACATTATGAAGTCATCAGACCGCACTTCAGCAGTTGCATGAATAGGCAGTTTGATGGGCTGAGGATGTGGCGCAATGACTCTGTTTACATGAGTCTTAAGTTACAGTTCATACCATGGAGCTATAGAAAATAAACCCAGACCACCTGGTTATCAGAGCTGTGGGGCAAGGCTTTTCAACCTTTTCTGATCCAGGGACCCCCATCCAGGCTCAAAAAATCTTAACGTTTTTTAATTTAAAATATTCTCCCAAATCTATGACTAGCAGATCATAATCATGCACATCAAGTCAGGCTAGGGACCTGCAGCAGCACCTTCAAGGACCCCCCTCAGGGGTCTGCAAACACCCAAACTCCCAGACAATAGACTCTTAGCTGGCTAGCTACCTTGTTACTGACCAATCTTCAGCCATTAAGTTTTTTTTGCCTACCCGCATTCTGGCTTTACATGCAGGAATTCACAGAAACAGATTTGGTAATTTTACAGATTGTGCTCTCATTAGAAGTGTTATCCGCATTTCTGGGCAAATCTCTACCTTCATTCAGGTGCTTGTTTTGCTCTCTGCTTGTACGCCAGTCTTAATGAGCCTAACTGAAATGCTGCCACTGATTGGTTTGTTCTTTCATCATAACTGTTCATTTAAGCAGGGGCATGACTACCTAATTATTCTATAGTTTTTTTCTGTTTGTAAAATCCAAGCTTTTTTTTTTTTTTTTGGTATTTGTAATATTTTCTTAATTCCCCCTACTTGTAAGCTTGTGTCATTGCACAGCTGAGGATGATGGACTGCAGGCACCACTTGACTGAATTGAGGTGGAATTGGTCCCAACTGTGATTCCAACCCTCCCTCCCTTGGTGGCACTATGGCCAGTTATACTTAGCCTTGTGGGACTCCTGCCCAGGAATGGCATTGGCACAATGGGGGTTTGATTGTAGACTGTGAGGGCCGTCGCTGCATCTTTAGCTTCACGTTTCTGCCAACAGCCCCTTCTGACTCGACTTGTGTGATGACTGCGTGTGATTTTTCGGATTTTCTGGGAGCCAAGTTCCCCATCGAAAGTTATTTTCTATTCGGTTTTACTTCCTTTCTGAAGGCTGCTGACTCTAATCCCAGTTGGAAAAGTACTTCTGTATCTGCGCATAAGCTGCTGTGTCTCAAAGTTCAGCTCTGTAATGTGCAATGTAAAACTAATAGCATTGTGAGTTCACTGAGTAGTGACTAAGCTAAGCCTGTATAGAGGGTAAATCCCTGACTGTTCGAGGCATACAAGAACGTGTTCGTTTCCTGATGCAGTGTTTACCGAACGCGCAAGGTTACCAGCCCCTGCCAGGACCCCTCTCCGCACATCCATCACTGTGATTGCAGCTCTCCAGTCCTTCACAGGGGAAGGGAGGCAGCAGCGCTCGGCCTGAGCCAGACTGCGTATTCCCCTGTGGGCCATCAGTCAGGCGGGCGGCGGACAGCGCGCATGTGCCCGACCTCCGTCCTGGGATGGCACCACCCCAGATTGGCACAGTCCGCCGCCGTCCCCGGGGTCTGCCAGGCAGCCCTGCTCCTTGACCCTGCGCCCTCCCTCTCCCTCATAACCCCCCCAGCCACCCCCCCCCCCCGGTCCAGCAGGCGGACAGAACGCCGGCCCGAGAGGGCCAATGCAGTGAGGAGCAGCCTGCCTCCGGAGCCCGTACTCTAATTATCCGCCACGCGCAGGCTAAAAAAAGCCAGACCTCGCTCCCAAGGTCAGCGTGCACTTCGCTGTGAAGAAAATGATTAAGGGGAGCGGAATTTGACAAATGGTAGCTGTAGCAGGGCGAGCTGCTAGCGCGGGGTCTGCAGGAGGGGGTCGTATTTATTCCCACCGGACGAGCCGTGGTCGTCGCAGGCTGCCTGCCCTGCGGTCTCCGCCATGCCTGGGCGGACTGCTAATCAGCTATCAGGCCCAAGACCACCTCTCAGGGCTTTTCAGGTCGATGGTTGCTGGAACAAAGTTTAAGCGGTTACCTGGAGACCTGCATACCTTTATGACCGGACACGTGGCACTTTTCCGTTATTTAAATTGGCCACATACAAATGCAGTTTCATTAATCCTGCCTGCTCTCCTTGAACACACAAAGCATCAGACATCTTAAGTGTATTAGCTACAGCAGAAAAAAATATGTCTAATACATACCTAATAAAGTGCTCACTGATAGCTATGTTCATTCATTAGTGAGGTGACATATCTGAATAAGCTAGTCCTATGTGTCCTCCAGTCTGTACTGACTTCAGGCTGTGCTGCTGAGCATGGCTGGAATCTCCGTTGAGGTGGTGTGTAGTTACTGGCGTTCTCAGGGAGCCCCTTCAGTAGAGCAGCCATCCTCCATCATGCACTCATGACTGGAAAGTGTTCTTTCTTTAGCCTTAACCACATAGTTGGACCCGCTTTAAAGGTGAAATGTAATAGATTATTCTCGATTCCTAACTTGTTTTGGATTGTGCTCTGATATGAAGATGAACTTTACCTCAAACGGATCCTCCACAAACAAGTAGAAGAGTTGCAAAACCATGTATGAGATTGATCCTCTTGCTTCATGATGCTGTTGGGCGGCCTTTAGCATAGTGGTTAATGTAAATGACTGGGACACGCAAGGTCGGTGGTTCTAATCCCAGTGTGTAGCCACAATAAGATCCGCACAGCCGTTGGGCCCTTGAGCAAGGCCCTTAACCCTGCATTGCTCCAGGGGAGGATTGTCTCCTGCTTAGTCTAATCAACTGTACGTCGCTCTGGATAATGGCAAAATGCCATTAATGTAATGTAATGTTAATGTCCTGAGCCACTTCTCAGAGTCTTTGTAGATATACGGGATGCACTGTCCATCACTGCAGAAATGTAGGCTCTGCCACATGCAGTGTCTTCTCACACTAGCAGCAGTCTTCCAGCTGCTCCTCTGTGGTTGGTTCTAGAACGTTCTCTCCACAGTTTTCTCGAAGGTTTTTTTAGGGACTAGGGAAAGGTCAACCAATGGCCATTCTTATACAAACAACCCTTGAATGGGAACATGTATAGTGGTCCAGAACACACATTTATGTGACGCGTGTCAACAGAGATCAATCGTGACTGGAATAGTGATAAGAAAATTTAGCTGTGCTGCAAAATTTTGAAACGGGGCCAAAAGTCTTGAATACGTGGCCCTGAATGATGAAGCAGATACCAGGGTATTCATTAACATCCTTTCCCCAAGGCCTTTCCTGCCTGTGTACCAGATACTTGAGCTCAATTTAGGTCTACCGGTGCGAGATGATTGAGAGAGGCAGGGGAAGGGCCAGTGATGGAGCCATCCGTTTGCGCTGAACCAATGAAAGGAGTGCCTCTTGTGATGCAGTTAAATATTAAGTGCATTATATTTGCTTGTGTAATGGAAAGTCAAGGTTACTGACGTGTTAGCCTACATTTTTGTTATGCGTGATAGAGATTAGGCTATATCAGAAATAAAAAAAACATGTTGGGCTAAAAGTTGCCATGCTAACTAATGTTTACAGCTCAGGATCAAGGGTAAAGAAGTGTTTAATAGTGACCAATCCCTAATTCACATGGGTTTGGTGGACCTTGGGAATGAACCAACAGAGGTAGACTCATTGTGTCATTTATAGCCAGTCATCATAACTTGGGCCAAACCTGGCCTTGTACACTGAGTGCAAACCCTGCTCTTGTACTGCTCAGCAAAGAACATAGGCTAACCGGAAATATAGGCTGGGATAAACGGATCATTATATAATGTCAGTTGCAGTGGATAAACACATAAGCAAATGAATGGCACTACACAGAAATGGTGGCTCGGTGCAGAGCAGCTTCCGGTTGCTATAGGTTGCTAACCTTGTTATACTGTAGTGTGATGTAAGATGCACTATAACAATATTATGGGGCATGAATGCAGTCATTGCATGACACAGTAGTCAGGCCGTTTTTGTCTGTATAATTTTAATAGCATACTCATAATATGCTTTCACGAGTTGTATATTAAATTCCCAGCAGGAAGCAGGCTGTGACTTGCCGCAATTAACCTTGTGTTTTGTTGCTCAGGTGGATCGATACACATTATTATCAAGCATAATTTCAGTGTGGATACTGGTCTGCGATATTTCCAGCAGCCATTTAAAGAGACCGTTCGGTGTGTTCGGTGACCTCTTGTTGTGCAGCGTGTAGTAGTTTGGGAGGGGAGCTAGACAGGAAGTGAAGCCGCGGGATGAAGCGTGAGACCCGGCGGCCGGAGGAGCCCCGCAGGACCCAAGCCGTCCCCACTTCCTCTTCTCCCACGGAGCGGAAACCCCCCGGTCCGTTTGAGCGAGGCTGGCGGTGTTGTGGCAGGGAACCGGGCCGGTGCTTTCTGAGGCCCGGACCCGGTCCGTCCCGCTGTCTGATGCAGGTCGCTGCAGCGCGCTCTTTTAGGAAACGCTCATCTGCTGTTGCTGGAGACTGCAGAGTTTAAGTGACAGTTTCTAGCAGCCAACCGTGGTATGCTAATTCTTCAATGTGCACTGATGCAGGAGTGGTCAGGGCTGGAATGTGGCCTGATCATTGTCTGCTCTGGTGCTATCTGTCCCTTACCCTATGGATTAGCAACAGCCTCTATGGATCCATGCCCCCCCCTCATTTATTGACCTGTTGTCGATGGCAGGCTTTCTGTCCCATGCTGTGTGTGCACGTCTCTGTTTGTGTATGTGCAAGCATGCACGTGTGTTTGGGGCGTATGGGAACGGGTTTGTGTGAGAGCGTGTCTGCTTTCAGTGTCCAATGTCAGGAATGATTGTGCTGATGGAGGTCCCATGACATGGGGGACATGTTTCCACTTACCCAGAGTACTATTTATCCATTCCATCCAGATAGTTTCACTGAGATTTGAGTTTTCACTGAGTTTCCTAGATGCAGTTCACCTTGATGCAATGGACCTCTACGAATCCATACTTTTGTGGCTCTGTGTGCCGAAAAACTCCCGGCAGCAACATCTCTTTCCAAATATAATACCACAAACGAACATCCTCAGAGCTCAATTTTTGCACCGTTTAATCGAGAACCACTTCTTTCAACCCAAAGTATGCCACCTTTCTATATCCCAGCAAAGTCTCGTGCAGGAGGACGAGTGTGAAGGTTGTTTAACGGGTGCTTTGTTCTACGACATGAATTACACCCGTTGATATCTCTGTTATTTGCTTTAATAAAGTTGCTAACAAGTTGATATGCTGTAACTGCGACAGACTGTTGCGTTCCGAGAATGTCACATCAGTGTTATTAGCCTACATACGGAATCCCCCTGAGAGCACAGTCCACGCAGTTGAAAACCCAAGCAAATACAATACAATACATTTCACTAGCCATCACTGTCCCTCCAGGCCTGGGCAGGCCTGGCCATGTTATTTCAGGAATTCCAGTCACTGACACATTGTCTCCCTTTCCCTGCTGGTGATTCACCATTAGCACATTTCCTTGGTTCTTGCTCTATATTTTTCGCTCTTCAGGTGAGAGGATTTTCCTGCAGTTAGACCAGCTTCACGCCCGGTCTTTTCCTTTCAGTGCTTAGCGTGTCGGAATAGGCCTGGGCAGTGCACAGCTTAAGCTCTAACCTGCTCCGCTAAGCCCCAGTAGTGGAGCATTGTTCATTGCTTTTGAGTCTGTAGTTTTGGTGGCTGGGCTCCTATCGCAGAACAAAGCCGTTCACGAGGGGAGGAGCTGGTCACCTGGCCCCCGAGCGTAGCGCGCTGTCGTTTGAAGAAGATGTACTTTATTGAACCTGTCGGGCTGTCAGCCTTTGACCCATCCTAGTTACTTAGGAGCAGTGGGCAGCTATAGTGCAGTGTCCCCCGGGGGCAATGTGGGGTTAAGGGCCTTGCCCATGGACCCAACCGCTGTGGAGATCTTATCGTGGCTGCAACGGCGCTTGAACCACTGACCGTCCAGGTCCCGGTCAAGCACCTTAGCCACTGCGCTGTTAGCATCAGAGACAGTGTGGGCGGGGCCACGCAGCCTTGCGCAGCTCGATGACGGTGACTGTGCAGCTGCGTCTGCCGTGCTGCAGTCTACAGGACAGCAGTGCCCTCGTTCCCCTCACACTGCAGCCTACAGGAGAGCAGTGCCCTCGTTCCCCTCACACTGCAGCCTACAGGACAGCAGTGCCCTCGTTCCCCTCACACTGCAGCCTACAGGAGAGCAGTGCCCTCGTTCCCCTCACACTGCAGCCTACAGGACAGCAGTGCCCTCGTTCACCACTCACTGCAGCCTACAAACAGCAGTGCCCTCGTTCCCCACACACTGCCCTCGTTCCCCTCACGCTGTGCCCTCGTTCCCCTCACGCTGCAGCCTCCAGGACAGCAGTGCCCTCGTTCCCCACTCACTGCAGCCTGCAAACAGCAGTGCCCTCGTTCCCCACTCACTGCAGCCTACGGGACAGCAGTGCCCTCGTTCCCCTCACACTGCAGCCTACAGGACAGCAGTGCCCTCGTTCCCCACTCACTGCAGCCTACAAACAGCAGTGCCCTCGTTCCCCACTCACTGCAGCCTACGGGACAGCAGTGCCCTCGTTCCCCTCACACTGCAGCCTACAGGACAGCAGTGCCCTCGTTCCCCTCACACTGTGCCCCCGTTCCCCTCACGCTGCTCACTAATCTCCTGCCCCAGCGCTGCCCGTAATCCAGCGGCTGTTTGTTTAGCCTATCTGGGCTTTAGCTCTCACCCCGATTAAACACAGATTTTCCACCACTGCCACCGGGCCTCCGGTTTTATTACGCTACGCTAAAGCATCTTTTACGAGCCTCCCTGAAATTGCTCAGAGCATCTCAGAGAAGTGAAATTGCAGCTAAAAAGGGAATTTCAAATGCGGCTTGTCCGAGGTAACAGGCAGAATAATGGCCGTGATTAGGACCGTTCGGAGCTGGGGGGGCGTCAGCTCAGCTCACAGTCACATGACGTAGTGCCTGGTGTGAAGCTGGAGACCGGAGCTCCTCAGACTGAAACCCTGTCGTTCGTGCCTTGGGCCGGTGGGAATCTTCGGTGGTTTTGAAGCTAGAGGACGTCTTCTCGTGGGGGGTGGGTAATGGAGCCATATCATTTCATTGTCCCGCGGAGCAACTGAATACTGCGCAGCCCCATGGCGTGTAAGAACAAGCCTTCATTAGATGAGTAACCCACTCTGACGCTTCTAAACACTAAACAAGCAAAAGTGAAGATCCTTTTTTCATGTAAATGTAAATAATGGGTGAATACTTGTCTTTACATTGTGCTATTATTTACAGAGAACGCACTTGAGTTTTATACAATGCTAGGGGAAAGAGTGAGGTTCTCTTTTTTGGGACTTTGAATTTGGCAGCTTAGATTATTGACAGTAATGTGAAATGAAAGGAGTTTCAGGTCCTTGGCGTTCCTCTGCCTCTCCAGACCGGCACAGGTGGGGCAGAAGGTGGGCTGGGTGAGTGAGGGCCTGTAGGCGTAACGGCCAGTCTCGCTCGCCCCTCTGTTCTCCACAGAGCCGAACGCACTTTGGCTGTTTTCCTCGGGGCTGATGACATCATTTTTTCCATCTCACCTGCTGTCCCTATCTTTGTGTGAGAGCAGACTGGTTGTACAGGCTGCAGTGGGGGGGGGGGGGTAATAGTACAGACAGGTTGTGCAGTGTGGGGGGTTTATAGCACAGACAGGTTGTGCTGTGGGGGGGGGGGTTATAGCACAGACAGGTTGTGCTGTGGGGGGGGGGGTTATAGCACAGACAGGTTGTGCTGTGGGGGGGGGGGTTATAGCACAGACTGGTTGTGCTGTGGGGGGGGTGATAGCACAGACAGGTTGTGCTGTGGGGGGGGGGGGGGTTATAGCACAGACAGGTTGTGCAGTGTGGGGGGGGGGTTATAGCACAGACAGGTTGTGCTGTGGGGGGGGGGGTGTTATAGCACAGACAGGTTGTGCTGTGGGGGGGGGGTGTTAGCACAGACAGGTTGTGCAGTGTGGGGGGGTTATAGCACAGACAGGTTGTGCAGTGTGGGGGGGTTATAGCACAGACAGGTTGTGCAGTGTGGGGGGTTTATAGCACAGACAGGTTGTGCTGTGGGGGGGGGGGGTTATAGCACAGACAGGTTGTGCTGTGGGGGGGGGGGGTTATAGCACAGACAGGTTGTGCTGTGGGGGGGGGGGGTTATAGCACAGACTGGTTGTGCTGTGGGGGGGGTGATAGCACAGACAGGTTGTGCTGTGGGGGGGGGGGGGTTATAGCACAGACAGGTTGTGCTGTGGGGGGGGGGGTGTTATAGCACAGACAGGTTGTGCTGTGGGGGGGGGGGTGTTAGCACAGACAGGTTGTGCAGTGTGGGGGGGTTATAGCACAGACAGGTTGTGCAGTGTGGGGGGGTTATAGCACAGACAGGTTGTGCAGTGTGGGGGGGTGATAGCACAGACAGGTTGTGCAGTGTGGGCGGGTAATAGTACAGACAGGTTGTGCAGTGTGGGGGGTTTATAGCACAGACAGGTTGTGCTGTGGGGGGGGGGTTATAGCACAGACAGGTTGTGCTGTGGGGGGGGGGGTTATAGCACAGACAGGTTGTGCTGTGGGGGGGGGGGGTTATAGCACAGACTGGTTGTGCTGTGGGGGGGGTGATAGCACAGACAGGTTGTGCTGTGGGGGGGGGGGTTATAGCACAGACAGGTTGTGCAGTGTGGGGGGGGGGGGGTTATAGCACAGACAGGTTGTGCTGTGGGGGGGGGGTGTTATAGCACAGACAGGTTGTGCTGTGGGGGGGGGTGTTAGCACAGACAGGTTGTGCAGTGTGGGGGGGTTATAGCACAGACAGGTTGTGCAGTGTGGGGGGGTTATAGCACAGACAGGTTGTGCAGTGTGGGGGGGTGATAGCACAGACAGGTTGTGCAGTGTGGGCGGGTTATAGCACAGACAGGTTGTGCAGTGTGGGGGGGTGATAGCACAGACAGGTTGTGCTGTGGGGGGGGGGTGTTAGCACAGACAGGTTGTGCAGTGTGGGGGGGTTATAGCACAGACAGGTTGTGCAGTGTGGGGGGGTTATAGCACAGACAGGTTGTGCAGTGTGGGGGGGTGATAGCACAGACAGGTTGTGCAGTGTGGGCGGGTTATAGCACAGACAGGTTGTGCAGTGTGGGGGGGTGATAGCACAGACAGGTTGTGCAGTGTGGGCGGGTTATAGCACAGACAGGTTGTGCAGTGTGGGCGGGTTATAGCACAGACAGGTTGTGCAGTGTGGAGGGGTTATAGCACAGACAGGTTGTGCAGTGTGGGGGGGTGATAGCACAGACAGGTTGTGCAGTGTGGGGGGGTGATAGCACAGACAGGTTGTGCTGTGTGGGGGGGTGATAGCACAGACAGGTTGTGCAGTGTGGGCGGGTTATAGCACAGACAGGTTGTGCTGTGGGGGGGGGGGGGGGGGGGGTTATAGCACAGACAGGTTGTGCTGTGGGGGGGGGGTGTTATAGCACAGACAGGTTGTGCTGTGGGGGGGGGGGGGTGTTAGCACAGACAGGTTGTGCAGTGTGGGGGGGTTATAGCACAGACAGGTTGTGCAGTGTGGGGGGGTTATAGCACAGACAGGTTGTGCTGTGGGGGGGGGGGGGTTATAGCACAGACAGGTTGTGCTGTGTGGGGGGGTTATAGCACAGACAGGTTGTGCTGTGGGGGGGGGGGGGGTTATAGCACAGACAGGTTGTGCTGTGTGGGGGAGTTATAGCACAGACAGGTTGTGCAGTGTGGGGGGGTGATAGCACAGACAGGTTGTGCAGTGTGGGGGGGTGATAGCACAGACAGGTTGTGCTGTGTAGGGGGGTGATAGCACAGACAGGTTGTGCTGTGGGGGGGGGTATAGCACAGACAGGTTGTGCAGTGTGGGGGGGTGTCAGTGATGAAGCGTTGTGCGCTGTCAGCCTGAGAGGCCCGGCGGGGGAAACGCGCTCAGTAGGGGAGGGGCCGTGGGACAGAGGACAGCTTGTGAGGGGGATTGTGGAAGGGCCCGGAAACGCACAGCATCGCAGGCCCTGTAATCCCCCTCCGGCTGGCTGATACAGATCAACAATGAGGACACACACAGACACACATACGCACACATACACACGCACACACACACACACACACACACACACACACACACACACACACTCATATACACACACACACACACACACTCATACACACACACACATACACACACACACACACACACACACACACATACACACTCACACACACACTCATACACACACACACATACACATACATACGCGCACACACACACACTCATATACACACATACACACACACACACACTCATATACACACACACACACGCACGCACGCACACACACACACACACACATACACATACATACACATACATACGCGCACGCACACACACACACACACACACACACACTCATATACACCCATACACACACACACACTCATATACACCCATACACACACACACATACGCATACACACACATACATGCATACACACACACACACACACACACACACATACGCATACACACACACACACACACACACACACACATACATACGCACACGTACGCATACACATACACACGCAGGCACTCACACACACACTCATACACACACATATACACACGCATACAGACATGCAGAAAGTAGACGGATGGACACACACAGGCTCAGGTGCACGAACACTCAAATACAAGCATTCAGGTGAAAGACACGGAAGTGCATACAATAACAATACAATGCATAGAAATGTGCACACAATAGCACCCTGTAAAAACAGTTACAGGCACATGCATGTGTATGTCCGGATTCACCAATACATTCACAGAAACAAACACAAACTGTAATATGCAAAAAAGTGACACACACACGCGCGCACGCGCACGCACACGCACACACATACATACAAAACACAGAAACGCACAATGCTAACGCACAAAAACAGCCTCAGGCTACCTCAGGGGTCACACACATTCATCCTGACACTCCCAACAGTCAAGCACAAGTGATCGTATCGCTTAGGAATTACACATGCTTTAAGTAAGTCAGGGTAAATGTTCCTTACACTCTGCTAAAGTGCATGTCCATTGTTTATATTTTACACTTCATTTAAAAAACGTGTTTTAATCAGCCAGAGAGTGGCCAGAGTAGCTGAATGCCAAGAAGGGAATGGTAGAGCTGTGTGTGCTTTGTTTATTTCTCATCGTTCTTTAGTCCTGTCAAACTTCTCAAAGTGTTTTTATTGGGTTGGCCTAAATACTCTGATTAACTACAGACATTATTGAAAACAAGGTGAAATATCTTCATTGAAGTGCCTGAGCTTTTCAGGTTGCGTAAGGTGAATGGGAGGTTTTTTTCCCTCCTTTGGACTGCAGGGGCTAGCTGGAATATAGGAATATAGAGGCCAAATGGCAACCTTTGAGAAGCACAGAGTGGTGGGAGATGACTGTGGAGGGCATTGAGTGGGGTTTCGGCCGGATGTGGGTAAAGTGGGTAACGAGGGCCGTGTCTATTTCCTGTTTTCATACCAACTTCTGGCCTTAATCACTCAATTAGCAGTACTGTTTTTGGCCTATTTTTTGAAGCCTTTCTTGATAAGCATATGAATGACAGCTGAAGGCAGCTCTCGTGTCCCTGTATGAAATGTTTTATTGCGATCTAAACTACGACTGAATCAGTGTGGTCATGTAGACTGCCAATCAGCTCATTTAGCCAGGGTAATTGGTGGAAACAAAATCCTGAATACACACTGGTCCTGCTGGAGCGGAATAGCCCACCCCTGGTCTATGCATTATTCCTGCCCTAGCCTGTGCCTCCACTCTGACTCCGTCACATAGTCTGAGAATTAGAATGTGTTAAATCATGTCAGACTACAAAATAGCGACAGCCACTGTCTTTGCAAATAAGTGAATAAATAAATCATATGTACTGTGAAGCACCTGTTCGACTATTCAAGGAAGCACAATTAGACCTGTGCATCATTACCCAAAATCTCCAAAATTCAGTCTTAAAGATATGGATACTGTCTACTGTACAGGATTAAATAAACATGAAGAAAACAGTGCCCTGAAATCTGAGTGAATTTCCCTCCTGTCGTTTGATATTAGTTATAGTTACTGCTCCAGTAACGGGAAGCAGGTATTATTGTTTGGATAATTTGTACCGTGAAGCGAGTATCCCATTGTGCTACTGTATCTTTGCGTGTGACATTGTTTAGAAAGCCGATTTGTCCGCGCATTGTGTGGAAACAGAAGCTGTCCTCGATCTGGGCACCCGCTGGTCACGAAAGGCCGCAGGCTGCCAGAGGCTGCCCTCTTCCTGTTGCCATCACTAAAAGTCCCCCCATGTGACCGGGCCGTTGAACTGTGCGACCTCTCCTCGCACCCGTTCAAACGTTTTCTTACCTCAGGTCAGCTGCCGCTCTCGGTCTCCCTCCGGAACGTTCTGAAACCTTTGTTTCCTGATCGCAGCAGTGGAGCTCCCCCTAGCTGCCGCCGAGGGTGCTGCAAATGGAAAGAGACAAACATGTTTTTGTTTTTTTAATTACTTGCTGCTGACTTGCAAGCTGTCATGTAAATTTTAAACGGCCTCTGGCAGGATAAAAACAAGCCCTAAATATACTGCTTTCATTTTTAGACATTGGTAGGATCTTCAGAGCAATGCTTTTCCAGTGTTTTACCCTTGCTGATGATTAGTTGTTAACAGGCACATCCCAGTTAATCCATGAGCTTTATTTAATTTCTTTTGTCTTTAAATCCAAGCACTCATTTTCTGTTGGCATAATAGAAATGCCTTGATTGGGGAACTGATCTAAAACAGTCATTTTAATTATATGCTGTGTGCGAGTGAGCCTGTGAAGGGGTTACATTGCTACACTATCTGTGTGTGTGTGCTTGTGTGTGTGTGTGTGTGTGTGTGTGTGTGTGTGTGTGTGTGTATGCATATGTTTATGTTCATGTTCATATTTATGTGTGTGTGGGCACGTATGTATATCTCTGTGTGTATGTAGACTGCGTATGCAGATTTTACATGAGCTTTCTTTGTCTCACACAGCCCCCCAGGGACACCTGAGCCAAACTGAGGGAGCGAGCGAGCGAGCGAGAGAGAGAGAGCGAGAGAACTACGGCATGGCCCTGGTGGTCTGACTGGAACCCAGTGAGTGCACGCATGTGGGAGAGGGGAAGGGGGGGCGGGGTGGGGCGGGGCGTGTCTGCACTCACATGCACACACCCACGTGGGAGAGGGGAGGAGAGGGCGGGGCGTGTGTGCACTCACTTGCACACACCCGCGTGGGAGAGGGGAGGAGAGGGCGGGGCGTGTCCGCGGTCACATGCACACACCACTATAGCGGCCCTTTGTCTGAGATGTACAACTCTAATCGGGATTACACTGGAAGCTTCTTAAACCCCCCCCTCAACCCTACTGCTCTCTCTTATCTCATCCATTCTGACACACTCAGCCCCGTCCTGTGAGATGCCCGGTGTGTGATCACATGCTCTCTCTGACGACAGCCGGGTGCCAACCAGCGAACACTTTCACAGCTGCACAACTGCACTGCGTTTGGCAGTGAGAGACCGTCAGGAGGGGGGGGAGAGGGGGAGAGGGACACTGCTGGCATACCTGACATAGCTCTGCTCCAGGGAGCTCAGAAATTCCTCACGCACTCATCATGCTCTTAACTCCCCGCCAGGTCAGCCCAGTACATTCAGGCTGTGGTGTGAAGAAGTGGCGTTACTCGCCTCCTAATGAATTAACATGCTTCTGAAGGTCCTCTTTTTCTGCCTCACTGTGAAGTTAAAACTGTTTGTCTTACTGTAATTAGCACATTGAATCATGAGAAATTAAATGGTTGGTTGACGAATTGCTCACATTTTAATATGACTGTGATTATAATTTGTTATGGTTATGCCGGTAAGATAAAAAGCCCAATGCATGCAGTGAGCTTGGCATTGTCATTTCTACCCGCCTCGTATTTAAAATGTCCTTCAGTTTTTGCATACCTGGCATTTACAGGCTTGGACTAAAGTTCTGGACATTTGGTTGGAATTCTTGTATAGGAGTATGAAGTAAATGCGACTGTTGTACCAACAGAAATCATTGTATAGAACATGTTATAAACTGCAGGCTACTGCAGTGTGTTTACTTTAAACATGGGTTCTGTACTGTGTGTGAGTGTGCGAGCTCACGTGTGCGTCTCGGTAGTTTAACCGTTGTTGCTGGCCAGGCATCTTTTAGCCTTAGGCTAACCTATTTGCGTATTTGTCTTGTCTGGTTTTTTTTAGTCACTGCCTTATCTTTATTGTATCTGCTGTCAAATTGGTATTGTTTGCAAAAGCTTATATGCGATTCGCTTATATGTGCCGTTTGTGTTTTGATGTTTCTGCCTTCGTGTCCGTGTACTCGGGGAAAGGAGAGAGCAGGGGAAAGGTCTCAGGGCTGTGAAAAGGCCTGGTGAGTTTGAGACGTAGCGCAGGGAGCCCGCGTCAGGCTAACGCGCGTCAGGCTAACGCGCAGGTGTGAGCAGCGCGCTGCTCTTGTGCAACACTTGGTGGGCTGGTGTAAATGGCTTTGTGCCGCTGCTGGTCCGGCCTCCTTCCTGCGCGGTCTGAGTTTGAGGAACATGTTGGCAGCGCGCCGTTAGCTTGCAACACGCTTCAAATCACAGGCCGACAGACCTGGCCCCGCCCGTCCGTGGAGCCGCGTGTTCGCAGAGTGCGTGTTTATGGGGGATTTTCTCTACCAAATGTTGCTATTTATTTTTCTAAGGAACATTAGGTCTGAATCACTGTCTCACTGGCTACTCATTTTCAAGTTCCTGCTGATAATACTACAGTTTTTGTATTTACGCTGAACTATAGTGTTTGTACTTTCTGCTGTCATGTAAGTGGAAATCCCGAACACACCAATAATTACCAATATGAGCATTGTGCACTGCTTTTAATATCTACTTCAGAATTTATTTTTAACATCCATTTTGAAAATGGTAAATGGGGCTTTTGCGTGTACTCGGTAGGCTTCAAACTGTGAAGGTTTGACATTGCGGCAGGCTGGCCAGTAGGTGGCGCTGCTGATGCACTGGGTGTCCTGAGTGGAAAGCCTTTAAAAAGGTTCAGTTTGTCACTGCTGTGCCAGACAGTACCAGTGCCCTCGCTCGCATTATAAATCTCTGTTTCTGCTCGGGGTTTGTAAGGGAGTTGAGCCTCTCACTGAATAGCTGTGGGAGCCTGAGAGGCCATTTAGACTAAAATAGAAGGCTAGTGTGGGCTGAAATGAGACAGATGCTCTGTTCTTCCTGTCAGTGTGTGCCTCTCATCCAGGATGATGCTGATGTCACAGAGTGGGGTAATGAAGTGAGGTCACTGCCGTCTGGATGAGCAGCCTGTGCTTGGTCAGGCTGGCGTGTGGAGTCTGTCATGCTTGTGCTGAGCTGAAGGGAGGGCGTTCTCCCAAATTTCAGTGAGGACTGCTCTGCACTCTCCCGTGTTTACAGAGGGCCTGGTGGGTGAGCAGATGTATCTGACCTGTGCTCTCCCATGTGTTCAGAGGGCCTGGTGGGTGAGCACGTGTATCTGACCTGTGCTCTCCCATGTGTTCAGAGGGCCTGGTGGGTGAGCACGTGTATCTGACCTGTGCTCTCCCATGTGTTCAGAGGGCCTGGTGGGTGAGCACGTGTATCTGACCTGTGCTCTCCCATGTGTTCAGAGGGCCTGGTGGGTGAGCACGTGTATCTGACCTGTGCTCTCCCGTGTGTTCAGAGGGCCTGGTGGGCGAGCACGTGTATCTGACCTGTGCTCTCCCGTGTGTTCAGAGGGCCTGGTGGGTGAGCACGCGTGTCTGACCTGTGCTCTCCCGTGTGTTCAGAGGGCCTGGTGGGTGAGCACGCGTGTCTGACCTGTGCTCTCCCATGTGTTCAGAGGGCCTGGTGGGCGAGCCGCCTCTGCTGACGATGAGGACCCTGCTGCAGTAGAGACGGATGGTATGGGAATGATGGACCTCCCCAATGGGCAGTCGAACGTCGCCACCTTCGCTGCTACTGCTTCCGAGGTGAGCCGTGCTTCCGTCCCGTCTCGTGGTTTGTTATTGACATTGAAACTTCACTTCACTTCTCACCATTTTTAAAGATTACAAATTAGCTGAATGGTTTACCCCCTACTGATGTTTTTTTTTTTTTTGTGTGTGTAAATTTGACATTACTGTAAACATTGATTATTTAAAGTGACTTCCCAGTGATTTAGTCAAAAAGGCACAATTTGTTGATTCTCATTATGAACAAACATATTGATAGTTTTTTTTTTTTTCTTTTTTTCTTTGTTAGTTACAAGCCACATTTTCATTTGAATATTTGGGCAACCCCCAAAAGAAACCCCTTTAGAACTATATGCTAAATTACATTTTATGACCTGTTTATGGTCATATCTAGCATGGGAACACTGGGGAAAATTCACTTTTATCTTCTGTGGATGTGGGTAGCACAATGAGCATCTGTGAAGCCCATTTCAGACACGCCTAAGTTTTTGTGTTGCTGGTGTGTTAAAAAAAAGAAAGAAAGTCATTTCAGCCCTAGCTGAAGATATTATCTATTAAAACAACAGAAATGCAAAGTACAACAACAAATCATTTCTGTCCATTTCCAGCAAACTGTAGCTCATTATGTACAGGTTGTCATGCTTGCCAATAATCCCACTTCTTACTAGTACGAGATGTAATCTAATCTACTCCCACGGTAATCCTCAAGAGATTTTGAGAGGTGTTTTTATCATTGGCTCTTGTATACCAATATTTTATTTCTACACTCCTTAAAAAAGTCTAAATAATCCTAAAATAGTCGCAATAAGAATAGTTCATTTTGTCACTTTTAGTTTGTGGGGCAGCACCATCCTGATTGCATCTAGATGAAGCTGCAACTAGCCTTAAATTCTTCTTTTCTGATGTGACCGGCAAAGAGGATGGTTTACAAGCACAATTGCCTGAACTTAATTTAATAGCAAAATAA
This sequence comes from Conger conger, assembly GCF_963514075.1. Taxonomy (NCBI): domain Eukaryota; kingdom Metazoa; phylum Chordata; class Actinopteri; order Anguilliformes; family Congridae; genus Conger; species Conger conger. The sequence goes on along the minus strand of NC_083763.1, from coordinate 17,044,795 downwards.
TAGTTTTTTAAAAAATAAACTCTGTTTATTATCCTCCTGTTTTAGAAGCGTTATTTTCCCCAAACATTTGAGAGTTGAGACACAATACAGATGCTGTAGAAAGGGTCAAAACTATGGTCTTGCTGCTCAGACTGCTTCTTCCACACACGAAGCTACCATTTCACATTAAGCACATTTAAACTCTCTCATGTCTGAATCTCACTGCACAAGATGGACATTTTTCACCATGCCAAAATCTTTGCCAAGTGGGATGGTTTCTGACCAGAACTGAAACTGACTATTTTGAATCCTGTGCTTTGGATGAGGGGGGGTTAGGGCTGAATGGTTGTTTCTCTCCCCAGAAGAGCAGCAGCTCAGAGTCACTCAGTGACAAGGCTTCCTCTGAGCTGAAGAAGAGCTTTGATGCCGTCGTATTTGATGTCCTGAAGGTCACACCTGAAGAATATGCAGTAAGAATTCTCCAATCTGCCTTTTCATTACAACCACCCCCCCCCTCCCCATAACGGTCTCATCACCATGGTTGCTACAATCTACAGAGTAAACTAGGGAGGAACTGGTTTTCAGATTGTGGACTGTGGAAAGCAGTGGAAATGGGTCAAGTGCAGTTCAGCAATAATTAATGTGTTCTGGCAAGTATTCGCCCAAGCATGAATTTCCTCTCTCTTATAAATTAAACGGCATGAAATGTTCTTTTGAACTTGTTTTTCAAGGAGATATTTTGGTTCTTTCCCAAAAGTCAGGGAGGAGTAGTAATGTTTTTCCATTGCTTAAGATGTTATTCAGATGAAAATTAGATTTGTGTTTTGTAGAACATTAGAAATTATTTGAGATTAAAGAGAGAATAGATTATTTATTTAATATTGTTGTGAAGTATCAAACCTGCAAGTTGTCCTGTTGTCTACAGAACAGTACACCAATTGATGTTAGAGTAGTACCCTTAGTTTGGATCCTGTGTTTAGTAAAGCAGGCTGTGCTTCTTGTGGGGACCTTTGGCTGAGAACAGGCTTTGCTTGTTGTTTATGTCCTGTTTATGGTGAACAGGCCCATGCTGTTCTCACCTGGGCTGGAGAAGCTCTCAGGTCCCTGATGTTCACCCACCTGCCCCACTTTGCCAGGAGGGGGCGCTCTTTCTCTGACTGCAGACATGCACTTCTGCTTCATTCAATTTAGTGTGTGGGCTGTGTGTGTGTGTGTGTCAGTGTGTGTGGTGTAGGCTCTCTCTCCCCATCAATTTAGAATAAGTGATACATTTGTTTATTTTGAGGAATAAAATCAAATGACTAAATTCAAAGAATATATTGAACCTAAATATGTATATTGCACTAGGGTACAAAGCACACAAAGGCTTGCAAACAAACTTTTATTTTCACCGTTTTATTTCATAGTGAAATACATTTCTGAATTTGCACAGATCAGAGTAAGGTGTTTACATTAGTAGCATCCCTTGTGTTTGGGATAAGTCAATATTGATGCATGTACACATTCCTGCATTAAAGATACAGTGTGTATACAAGAACATTCAGTGAAATAATGATGCCTCTTGAGTTTCTGGTCAGCAGTGGCCTTTCTGTGTATGTCCCGCTCAGTTAGTTAATTAATTTCATGCAAAGAACTGACCGTGAAGGTCGCGTAGCTTTGTAAACAGGTCACACAGGCACAGATAGGAGAAGAGTGTAAAAAAACGCTCACAGAACACAATGACAAAAATCATTGGATATCCCTTTGAACACAGTCAAGTCGACCATGAATTAATTCATTCATATCAGCCTAGATCAGGCCTTCCCTCCAAGTCAGGTTCCTGGGTATTGAGGAAACTGCTTGGGGAACTCAACGTCTGGAAGTGACACAACGCAAAAGACTGAAAAACACTGTAATGGTTTAACACAGAGATGTCTGTCTTTAATCTGAATTTTTTTTATTTTTTTTATTGTGACTTGGCATGACTTAAACTTTCCCTGTGCCGGGGTGCTATTTGTGTATCCCTCATGCTTGAGCGCTCTGTCTTTTTTAGGGCCAGATCACACTCATGGATGCTCCGGTCTTCAAAGCTATTCAGCCAGAGGTGAGCGTACCACTTTGCTTCCTGTTTATTAGCTGCATCTCATAACAGCATTTTCCACCTGCAACTGTGAGTCTGGTTGCGTTTGTCTGAGTTGCAGTTGTCTGAAATGGTCCAGCAGGTGGCAGTATGCTCCTGTCTTGGAGCTTCAGTGTAATTTAGAAATAACCGTCTCTCAGAACCAAGTCACTCTCTTGACCAGCAGATTTCCAGAGGACCAATAGGCCTAATACCTAAATAAGAACAGAAACTCTGTAATGTGTACATTTATTTGGCGTGCATTTCTTGTATTGCAATATTCAAGCAACTGTTAGCTCATCAATAAACTTTCATGTATTTATCATTATTATTCCAGGAAATTTATTTTGGTGAATGTCATTTCTGTGTGCTTTAATATCGGCAGAGGGCTTTGCTTTACTCTGGTTTGAGCATTTGAAGGTGTGAGAAAGGGAAAGGTCTTCTGTGTAAAAGTTTTCTGTAGGAAGTCCCTCTTCCATAAGTAGGCTATTATATGACACAGACCATTTCAGTTAGCTGTGGTTGTTGCAGGTGTGAATGTAGAGTTTAGCTGTTTGTTTTTTTGTTTGCAATTTGCGGTTTGCCGTTAGAAGGAAAAAACCCCATCACTCCACTTGTCATTGTGCTGTGAAAAAAAATGTGTGTGTTTGTAGTGGTGTAGAGGCTGGTGAGCAGAACCCACTGTGTGTGCATGTTTGGGCATGTTTTACTGCACATGGGTATTTGTTACCAGTACAAAGAGGGTGTCACTGGAATATTGTTTACTGATGTTTACTGATGATACTATGAAAAAGATTCCTGTTTTCAACTTTGCGGGTGTGTGTGGAATCACTAAAACAAAAGAGTTACAACACATTGTTTATACAAGTAGATTTTGGTAGTTTTTGAGAATGTTAAATCTTTTCATCAGGCTTCATCTTTCGCTGTGGTGTGATTTTAATGGTACCACATAAAACCCACCTTATCTCTTCAATGGATATTTAATCATACTGAATATTGAAAACAGGTTAAAGAACACTTGTGACCTTTCTGTGGTCCTTGTATGCATCCTTAACGTAAGAACCTAATCTAAGCTGAATTGAGACCTTACATTGTCAGCCATTCTACAGTTGCTCTGAACATGTTGTGACGGTACACATGGTTTGTGTTTGTGTGACAGATGTCTGGCGAAAGCTTTTAGAAGGGATGTTTCCAGTGGGCCAAAAGGGGCAAAAATTATTCCATTTGTTCAGAAATTTTAGACCCTTTTCCTGATTAATTGTTTTCATTAAGGATCCCGTGCCCCGTGCTGAAAGAGTAGTGGTCTAATAATAAATTGTAAGAATAAATTGTTGTCCTCGTCAGATTCGCAAGACTTGATCATGTAATACACAATTGATTGTCTTTGCAATCCTATCCCATGTCTGCCTTGATTCCCAGGGTCATCACAACAAAAGATAAATTGGCTAATCTAGATGAATAAAGGTTACTTATTTTTTTTAAATGATCTAAAACTCTTGGTAGAATTACAGCATGGCTTTCAAAATGAAAGATTTCAGTGAGGGAAATGGAACATCTGGCAAATAATCACTAAACCACTTCAGCATCTGATTTGGGAGATTGAATGGTGAAAATCTAGAAGAAGCATTAGAGTTCAGTGGAGATGTTTCCCTTTGTGTCCAGTAATACCATGGCTTAATTAGAACAGATTGTAGAGTTGAATTGTAGAGTTCGGTTTTGTCTGGACACCTGTTATTGGCGATCGCCCATAAGCTGTCCCTCTTGCTGACTCTGCTGTTGCCTTGGGGTGACGTAATATCCTTAGCTGTGTTGAACATATGCATATACTGTGTTCTGTCCGATTCTACCCTCATTCAGATCCCACTCATCCTTTCACCGAATCCTCCTCACTGGACTAATACAGGTTCAGATGTTTCCTCCTATTCTGTCCCACTAGAATCATAAATGTTTAGGTTTGTTTAAATAGGCGCTCTTCCTATGTTTTATGTTCTCGGACACTCACCCCCCAAGGCACCTTGTAAAACTTTTCATATTTTTAGAGTCTCTGAATACTGTGTAGCATAAAAGTGACAAGTTGAAGAAGATGGCTGGAGTTCACAGCGAGCTGAGATGATGAGAATTACAGCGCTGTCTGTGATGTGCTGCTCTCTCTCTCTCTCACACACACACACACACACACACACACACGCTCACGCACTCGTGCGAATGCTCACAGCCACAGCTGCTGGACTGCCTCGGTGAGACGGTGCTTTCCCACATCTCCGCGGCTCTCAGCGGACAGCCTTCGTTCACGCTGTTTCATAACACTGACATCACACAGAAATAACCCGCTTCGTGCTGGGAACATGTTCTTTGTGCAATAGTGTTTATGCCATTAATAGTCTTTCAGCCATTGCTGGCCTGAATTTGGTGGGCATTCATTTTCTCACATTCTCATTTTTTGTCCACTGCTGCTGCTTTGCCAATGTCATCCTAAGTTTGGCGAGCTCCGCTTTCGTTCTGTCTCCATTCTCCAGTCCGCTTTCTCATCACGGAGTGATTTATTAAAACGAACACGCCCGCCCGGTTGAAACGCACACTTGAATTGAACGGAGCAGGCTAAGTTAGCCCATAGTTTATGAGGCGTTTGATTGCCTTTCTCCACATTGGAAGCGAATGTAGCGCTGCGGTCCTATGCTGTTTTTCGGTAAGAGCATGTGGAGAGGGGGCGCTTGGCAGGGACAGGCCGGCGCATGAGGTTTTCTCCTCAGAACGCACGGCCGCTGCAGCTGGGGCCTCCAGGCCTGCTCCATGCAGATTTCTGATGGGAAAAGCACGTCCGCGGAAGAGGGAGAGAGAGGGGGGGCGCTGCGATATCATTCAGTGTCAGAGCTGCAGTCCTCCGTGACGTGAACACTTTGCCTGACGTCTCCCAGGGTCTGCGGTTACCATTACAGGCGCTGTTATTCTCCTCCTCTGAAATGGAAGGGAAAACAGCGTGCCCTGTCAGGATATTAAAATGTATGGGTGCTCTGCTGTGGAACTCTTGGGCCTGCTCTTCCAGCCTCTCCCTGCGATTCCGCTTAAGAGGGAGAGAGGCCCACGTCAAACGGGCCTGTTGCAGTACCCTAGTCCTAAATCTCTCTCCCAATTACACCACTCAAATAGTATCAACTGCAGGTAATTTATATGGTCTTACGGGGACAGATGCGACCGCTCGTTTGGACAGCAGGAATACATGAATGTAGCATTTGAATAGCAGGAATTTAATGTACAGTAAGTGTACTGTATATTTTGGAGATATAAAAAGAGTATTATGGTCTACAGTCCGGTACAGCTTTGCTTTTTCTGTAGTGATTCAGCAGAATAACTGCTCCAGGGAGTCCTACAGTATAGAACAGGGCATTTATGTTACACATACGGGATGCAACAGTCAGTCTAAGAAAGTAGAAGAGCTGGTTTAAGAACATCAGCTTATACACGGCTACAGCGCCAGTAATACAGCTGTACTTACAGTAGTATAGCGCTTTGCAAAATGGCATACAATATTTCTCGGGAGTTCTCTAAGTTTCTGTCGCTGTGGGGATTTTGCTATTAATGTGTTCTCAGAAACCGAACCCCTGTGGTGGCTAACCCCTCCACAATAGTCATGCACCACTGAAAGTGATTTGGTTACCCAGATGTGATACATGGTCAATAAGCTGCACCTGCTTCTAGGCTTGTGCAAAATGAGTGTGCTGGGCTTCCAATAACAGACCACGGCTGTGTTGGAAAGGCATTACGTTCTGGATGATGTTATAGGTCGGGAAGATCTGTGCAAAGCTGTGTGAAGTGACTGTAGTGTAATGTAATCCCGTGTAATGTTACACTGCAGAAGCTAAAGCCACGGAGTCACTGGGCTGGCTGAAGGCCACTGGGTATGACGGCCCTGGCGTGTGTGCTGGGAGCTGCAGGCTGCTGTGAGCTTGGTGTGCGGTAGTGTGCGGTAGTGTGTGGTGGTGTGTGTGTGGTGTGCGGTTGTGTGCGTGGTGTGTGCGTGGTGTGTGCGTGGTGTGTGCGTGGTGTGTGTGTGGTGTGCGATTGTGTGTGGTGGTGTGTGTGTGTGGTGTGCGGTTGTGTGTGATGTGTGCCGTGTGCGTGGTATGTGTGTGGTGTGCGGTTGTGTGTGGTGTCTGCGTGGTGTGGTTGTGTGTGTATGGTGTGTGGCTGTGTGCGGTGGTGTGCGGTTGTGGGTTGTGTGCGGCGGTGTGCGGTTGTGGGTGTGTGCGGTAGTGTGCGGTGGTGTGTGGTTGTGGGTTGTGTGCGGCGGTGTGCGGTTGTGGGTGTGTGCGGTAGTGTGCGGTGGTGTGCGGTTATGGGTTGTGTGCGGTGGTGTGCGGTTGTGGGTGGTGTGCGGGTGTGTGCAGTGGTGTGTGGTGTGCAGTGGTTTGGTGGAAGGCTGTAAATCATTGTGACGGTGGGAGCTCTGCAAGCCGGGATGCACGGGGCAGGGAGGAATGGGATCGCTCTGACAATGAGCACGTCTGGCAGGTTAATCTCTTCAAGGTAGTGTGCTTCCAGGTAGGAGAGCGCAAGAGTGCTACCAGAAGTATTTTTAGGAGCCCAAATATTTCCCTAGTCTCTGTGTGTGTAATGACCGCATCCATCACGTTGACGAGAGAAAGCCCTTCGTTGCTTCCTCCGCTGGAGAGGAGGACGGGAGGCTCGCTGACGGCTGCTTGGCCGCAGGTTTTGTTCTGTGGAAAATGGAAAGCTCCATTTAAGAGAGAGGTTGAGAGAGGTGCTGGAGCGCTGAAACCTGTAACCCAAGCAGCGTCTCTCTTCTGGGGCTGATAATCTGAGTTTTATTAAATGTTTGCTCAAGTAGAGGTCTGGTTTTACTTAGGCGATGTGGCACGGACCGGCCGGCTTCCCAGCTGTGGAGGAGGGGCAGACGGGACCGGCAGGCCAGAGCCCTCCTTCTCCCGAGCCTCCCCCGTGGAGCGTGGAATGGCCCACGCAGGGCGCTTTCTCTTCATACTGGTCCTCCCCCGGTCCTCCCATCCAAACTTCTCTCCTCCCCCTCCTCTGCTTTACTGCTGTAATGATCTGCAGCTGCCAGCTGTTTTGAAATATTGCAGACACCGCAGTGCTATGGCAACCGAGTTGGAAACAAATAAGAATTTGGCCAGCATAGCTTGTTTTGGCTATTTGGAGAAAAAAAAAAAATCTTTGGTTTATCAGTACACCGTGAAAACAATGCTGAACTTTTTTGACAAGACCCATTAGTAGATCTCATTGGACTAGTACTTTTAGGGTTGGAGTTTTTGGAGGAGGAGAAGCATTTGAAGTGTTTTTCAGAAAATCCCATATGGTGGTCTTTGAGTGTATGTCAAAGATGTATGTATGATGGTGTGGTGGCTGGGCGTGTGACTGCTGAAACTTTGCATATGCACTATGTGTCCACCAGGTGGCCAGTATGCCACAATATAATAACTGCTGCAAGAGTTCAGCCATCCAAACAAGCCTCCCAATTTTATTTTAGGTCAAATGTTTTTTGTAATTTTTTTTATACAAAAACCTTTTTCATACGGAAAATTCAGACATTCAGTGGAGCATGGTGACTTCCACCCTTCCTGCAAGCATCTTTACAGCTGCATCGAGGCCGGCCAGCCATATACGTTTCTGAGGTAGAGATTACATTACATTACATTATTGGCATTTGGCAGACGCTCTTATCCAGAGCAACGTACAGTTGATTAGACTAAGCAGGAGACAATCCAACCCTGGAGCAATGCAGGGTTAAGGGCCTTGCTCAAGGGCCCAATGGCTGTGCGGATCTTATTGCAGCTACACCGGGATTAGAACCACCACCTCTCTCGCTCCCATTATTCCTGTCTCTCTATACTATATACTGTCCAATAAAGCTGAAAAAGGCCTAAAAAATATCGTATGTGGAAATATCCCTGTTAACAATATTGGTTAATATTACAGCACCTTGGTTCCAAAACTGATTTGTAAATAATAATAATAACAATTTAAAAAGCTTCCTGCACCTGTGGTACTTTGACCCTTAACTAGTGCCAGAACACGGTAAGGTAATCAGGATGTTGTCATGGATGTCGTGGGGAATAGGAATAGATTAGGAGACAAAGGAGTTCACAGCTGCCCACCCCCCTCCACCCCATGTGAGTGAATGCATGGCTGTGACAACTTCACAGTGCTGTACGACGGCCCACACACATCATTATTTTCAAGGGAGAAAAACAGTGCTCCGGTCAGAGGTTTGAATGTGACAATTGGTACTCCACTCCTGTCTCTTTGAAGTGTGCCATTACTCGTTTTTATAGCGTACAAAAAGCCTGCTCCTGATGTGTGTGTGTTCTGGCTTTTGTTCAGCTTTTGCAGTGTGAGTTTGTACTGCAGTTCTGTGCAGTAGGAGTACACAGCCTTACTAGGTATGTCAATCACAAAAATATATGTTTTAAGTGAGATGTGTGCATTTGCTGAAACCTCAAAAGACAGGAAATTAAATTGTTCAGCCCAAATGCTAACATCAGCTACTGCACTCACTATAATAACCTAGTGCTTTGTTAGGTTGATGGAGCTCTCTAATCTCCACTTAACACCGAGTTTTCCAAGATTCACACTTAATAATGGTCAATTCCTCACTTAATTTAATATAATGCCTCTGTCCCATCACAAGCTCCTGCTGATTCTTACCATTTGAAAATGCAGTATTCTGATTATAGAATGTTCTGATGCATTGTAACGGCTGAATAACCGTATTTTTAACACCTTTTTGTTTTGTGACATTGCATCATGTCTTTGGAAGATCCAGGCCATACCTTCACTTGAGTTACAGCTAGACTCCATTTTAGCCCTCTTCTTCAGTTTCTTTTGATTTAGCGACTGATAGACTGACATGTGAAATGAGTGGGATTACAATTGCTGAATCGGTCATGCATTGTGTTGAAGACCTTTGGGTATGTTTCATTGATCCTGACATTGACTGTTACAAAAACTAGCTTACACGGTGGGCCCCTCTGTTTAAAAACCTGTAGGATGTCTCCATGTAAATTAGGATCGCCAGTAGCCTCTGGAGAGAAACTAGACCAGTATTTGAGTGGACGTGGGAATGCAGTGAATTATGGGTTTTGCAGGCTAACGTCATGCACTTTAACATTCCTCTTAAACTTCACCATGTAATTGTGCAGCTGGATGAAACGTACCCAATTTAAGAGCTCGTTCCTTTGAATTTTGTGAGCGCGCACTGATTTTAAAACTTTTATGAATCTGAATAAAACGGGACTGCACTCCTTTGATCAGTGCTCTATTGTGTTCCTGCTGGGTTACTGCCTTGCTGCAGGATATCGTATAACTTAGCAAAAATTGCAGTTTTGTTTTCCTTTTGAGATTCCTTTGGTTGAAGTGGCAGGACTGTGTCAGGCTGTTTTTGTATTGCTTACTCAGGGATTGTTGATAAAACGAATATTTATCAAAATGTGGAGTTTCATCCCGGTGTTTATTTTAAGTGTCTAGATGCAGACAGGAAAGCGCAGTATCTCGTAACAGTCTGTCCTACTGCAGCTGAAATCAGATTCCCCCAGAGATGAGATGACTTATTTTCCCATGCGTAGTATGTAGCCAGCACCAGATGATGAAGACCTCGCCTTTCAGGCCCTCTGATAAAGATGCTTTTGTGTCGCCTCCAGTTTGTTATCCTTGGGGGGTCAGAATCCTCCTCAGGGTCAGACTGTGAAGGAAAAGACAAGATGGCCTCTCATGGCCGTAACTCACAGTGCTATCGCTCGTAAAAATCGGAGCTGACTGCGCTACCACAGAAGTTGTGGGATCAAAGGGTCAGGTTGTGCTCAGTTTAGATTTGCCCATCTCTGGAAATTCATATCTGTCCTTCCAAATTCATATCTGCTCTGGGGGAGAGGACCATTAGCTCCCATCAGCGCTTTTCCACCCCTGCCCCCTTACCCGAGATGGTTCAAGAGGGTTATTTAAAGCCAAGCGTTCACTTTTGTCCCCGTTTTGAAGTCACTGTCAAATCTGACTAATTTCACGATCCCACACTAATATGGATCTGAAAGAAACCCAGTGATATGTGAAGGTCACCGGCTTGGCTGTTAGTGCCAAACCTGTCCAACCTTTGTCTGAAAGTTTTGATTTGATTAGACTATTTTTGTTTGATTTCTTGGCAGTTATGTCTGATGTGCAGTGACTCATATTTCTGTCATTGTCACCAGCCAATGAAAGGGCTCACAATACACAACCAAAGCACTTGCGGTGAGGAGGAAGCAGAGGAAGTAGCTTGCTTGCTTTCTTTCTGACTAGGTGTGTGTGTGTGTGTGTGTGTGTGTGTGTGTGTGTGTGTGTGTGTGTGTGTGTGTGTGTGTGTGTCATGTACTCAGTATTGAGTGTATTGGCTAGTTCGCTAGCTTGGTGATCATCCCACGCAGTCCAGTCCTTCTGTCTTATAAAAACTACATGCGATGGAAGAAGCCCTAACCCTTGTGAGTAGAGGTGTTGACACAGAGAGTGTGAGAAAGCCATTTTAGGTATTTCTAGGTAAACCTACATGGTAGCTACTGTCTGGTACACAATCTTGAAATGCTTTTGACCTTCAAATACAGATGTTTTTATCATCCACCCACAGCCGTGCAACATTATCTTATACCAGACGGGTAAATTATGAGTATCTATGTAGTCTTTTCTACATCAGCTAGGGATACATTTTTATTTTTTGCAATTCAACCCTGGTTCAATCTAACATTGAGCAAGGTGTACCAGTGACAGCTCTGACATGACAAATGCTTTGCTCATGTGTTAGATTCATACCTTTAATACAGTCTTATAATGATATTGATGAAGCAACATTCTTGAAACATTCTTGGGTTTTGGCCTCTGAATAATTGAGTAAACGTATTTTATACATTCCCTTGCAACCCTTAGGTTGATGACCAAATACATTACTGCAATAAATGTCCTGCATTACATCTGAAGGACTGTCACTGTAGCAACTACTGTATACAGATACTGTACCTGTTTTTTTGTGAGAAGTCCACTGGTGAGACTTTCTTTCGCCATTTAGCCTTTCAAAGTCCTCATCGGTTGAAGCCTATTTGTCTATTTATTGCATGTAGTAAAATCCACCTTTTGGGAGCTACCACAGTACGTGTGCAATGCATATTTCCTAGTGTTGAAACAGTGCCACAAAGACCAGCTCTGGATATCACAAACTGAGTTTTACAAGTTCCACGGTTTTCATTTAATTTTACGGAATGGTCAGGTGATAATGTATGAGTGGACTTATTACTGTATGCTTAGGAATGATTTAGTTGGCCAATTGAGTCAGCCCACTGAGTTTGGACTCTCCCACAGCAACTGTGTTGTGTTGTCTGGAATTGGGACGATACTGGCATAGCCGCCTCAACATGATGTAACATTTTCACTCATTCATGTGCTCCAGCAGCTTTCTGCTGTGTGGGGGATCATCAGCCTCAGTATCGGCCTCTCCAGTGAACTGCGTGCTGGGCTCACAGTAGCCGTTTTCCACACGTCAGCTGGAAGGGTGGTCTTGCCTGGCTCCGGTGCCCATTACCAAAGCCAGAGCGAGAGGGGGACGTGAGTGACAGGGAAGGTTGTCTGCGTATGCTCAGGTGTTTAAAGGAGAACTTTGCTCAAATAAACCAGGAATGCAAAGTGCTGATCTTTGGCAGATTTTTGGAACAGTGGGCTCATCGAGGGGATCGCTGCAGCTCCTTCAGACTGCAGCGATGACTGTGGTCAGTGTTCCCTTCCTGCGCGTGCCCCTGCCCATCTGTTTTCTTAGAATGGCTGTGTTTACAGGCAGATATCACAGCCTGCCTGACTGTGAGGTCCACTCGTTCTTCCATCCCCTCAAAGGTCCAACTGTCATAGGTACCATTTTCACAGTTTACAGATGCCTGCTGCCAGCCTCAGCACTGGGGACTCTCCCCTTTATCTGACTGCACGGCTCAGTTCAGCTGAGACCGATGTACTCTATAATGTACTTCTCAAACATTATAATGGAGACCTTTTTATTCCGTCTTCTCTTTTAGCTAAGCACTGGCTTTCTGGGTTATTTGAGAGTCTATTGGCATGAACGCACGTTGAATTCTCTCCTTATGAAACAATTAGTTCAAGAAAGGGGGAAAAACATCGGAGGTCAGTTCTGAGGTCCAGTATGTGATTAGCACATGTTGTTTAACCCGCCTGGGAGGGGTAGTTTCCATTTGACTTGCGTTAATAAGCGCGGGTCTGTGCTGGAGCTGACTGGGGTTGGGGCTGGCGGTTGCGAGCGGGCCTTCCTCAGGGAGCCTTGATGAATGCCGCTTACACAACGTTTTTCTCATATTACATCAGGGCTGTGTGCTCCCAGTCCCACACCAGAGCTCCACTGGCCCCGGGCCTCTCACGCCCCGCCTGTCCTTACGGCGGCCCCTCCAGTGCCCGCTGGTGTCTGCGCGCGAGTGTGGTCCCCCTGGCCCAATCCCCGCTCTGCCAGAAGCTTTTCAGCCAAGCGAGAAGAAAGCAGTGATTATTGACGTGATGCGGAAAGGGCTACCAGAGGTGTAAAATGGATGGAATGACTGCCGGGCAAAAGACAACTCTACCCTTCATGCCTTCAATGCGCTAGCGTAGCTCTAGTACCACGCTTGCTAACGCTGTTGTGAAAGTAATTGGGGAAGACAAGGCTCCGCTGGCATGCGTTCAGATGCGTTGCTGTGTGTGATGTTTACCTTGAAAACTCTGTTTGTTCCTGTAATCAGTTCATCTCATCCTGTTGCGGTCTTGTGTTTGCATGTGCATATTATTTGTGTTTTACGAGCCTGCAGTACTGCAGGTTCTCAGGCTTTTAGCGGTGCGTCGGTGTGACGGTCAGATCTGTGACTCAGACACTCGTGGGGAAAACAGTGTTTGGACGTTTTCTGACTCCGTGTGTTGCATCTTTTTTTTTTCTTTTAAGGAGTTGTCGAGCTGCGGCTGGAACAAGAAAGAAAAGCACAGCTCAGCCCCCAATGCTGTGGCCTTCACTCGCAGGTTCAACCAGGTGAGTCACAAAGCTAAAAAAAAACGCTGCAGAAGCAGATTTAATCAGTGAGCCATCCGTATTCCATCAGTGCTTTCTTTGCTTGCTCTCCCTCTCCATTTTAACTCTGAACAAAAGGAGACCGAGTACATCAGAGTGGGATGTATTGTGGGATATCTGGCAGTCATGTGATTGGAAGCAGCTTTCAAGTCCTTTACCAAAGACGGTTTTAGTACAGGAGATTTCATCTGGAACCATCGTGCATTTATCTGTTAACGTGTCAAAATCCCAAAACTAACCTGACGAACAGAACTACTCCTGGGAAATGGTGTCAATCCCAATTTTCATGCGAATGACATCCTAACAGCTTCTGCATAGGTAAGTTAGAAATGTTCCTCATATTTTACCCATTTCAGTGCTCACCATGTGTTCTCAGGACTTCCCGCTCTTAGTTCTTAGCAATGCCCAGGTCTGCAGCTCTGCCATATTGTCTGTCCTTGCTTAGGCCACACAGCCTGACAGGTGTGTATGGTGAGTGTGAACTTCATCTTCCCATTGACTGTGGATTTTGGGAGTGATATTGAGGCCTTTTCCACAGCGTCTTCTTCACCTTTGAGTTCAGCTTTATATCCGTCCAGGACAAATATTAGCATATCGACAAAGAATGTGTTTCAAGCGTCCAGTGGAAATTTCTTCCATTTATAGCAGTACCCAAACTACCATTCAAGATGTTGCACACTCTGCTGTCGGAGCCAAGCAAAATGAACCTTTTGAATAATGAGACATGGAAAGTACAGGAAAAAAAAGAGTCCCAAATAAGCCTTATTATTCCTTTTATTGTCATCATCCAGCTTTGGAACTGAATGAAGTGGTGTTGGCCTCTTCTTAACCATGGTTGTTGTGAGGGAGCAGGCTATGCTGGTGCTCCTGTGGTCCGTCCCCTACCCCCCAGGGCCTGGACAGGAACCATGGGTCAGCGAGTCCTGGCAGCCCACACCCAGTGCCCCGCCCTTTCGGCACGTCCGGGACCCAGTCTGCCCCAGCTGCAATTACTAAAAAAGACCAAAACCTCCTTCAAGTTCTCGGCCTCCTTTTATGAGAGAGACTGGTGTTATTAAATTCAGTAATTCTGAGTTACCACTCAGTGCCCGGGTTCATGTGTTCTTTAATTTATTATTATAGTTGGGTTGGAACAGCGTAGCCTGTAGCAGAAGGGTTTATGTGCCCATAAACAGCGCAGTAAAGCAGTGTGTCAGAGTTCTGCTCTTACGGCTCGCTCTGTGTCGTATATAACTGCGTTCGATAGGAACGGGACCTCAAGCCCTGCCGCCCACTCTGGCTGTTTCCACCCCTCACACACCGACCCAAGGCCCAGGCTCACATGGCTATCTTCCCCTCCCTCAGTGGTTTCCATCACATCATCACACGCAGTGTTGAATCTTCACCGTCTCCATTACTGCATTTGGATTGTGCACTCGCTCGGTCAGTGCGCTTTTCCAGGCTGCTTTGCGGTAGGTTTACGTGCTGCAGTCTGTTGTTCATGTGCACAGCTGAGATTGGCTGGGACCACATGAGGAAAAGGGTATAGTATCACTTCCTGCCTGTGCCCCACCTTGTGATACCACCCTATAAACCCCAGGGTCATATTTGAATGTTCTGCCCTCTACCTGAAACTGCTGCTGTATGAGCACATCTGTCAGTGTGTGGAAGCAGGGTAACGTGACCCCTCAGCCTCTCCTCTCATTACAAACCTTCTCCTCTCTGACCCTGTCCTCACTGTCTAAATCTTCCTCCCTCCTTCCTCTCTCCCCCCCCCTTACTCGCAGGCTCCAGATTAGCAGATTGCAGAGATTCTGCATTAGGCACATCTGGTTCTCTTTTCCTGAGATATGTGAATAGGATTTCGGAAGTTTTCAGGATTGGGACAGCGCTGTGTCTTGTTTTCTTTGTGCTCCCTTGATCAAATCAAATGACAATGTTGGCAGGTCACAGCTACAGGAAAAAGCTACCCTTGGGCTTATTTGCACAGTAGCAATTTATTCTTCAGTATGGAAGCATCTCTTGTGTTACTGTACCATAGATATACTCATGCAGATTATGTTCAGGCAGTGGTGTTTCTTGGGAGGCACCTTTGGGGAATCTGATTCCGTCAGGTACAGAGGAGTAGTTTCCCACCAGGGGACTGGGAGCTTCCGATCCGTTGCCTATGGCAACCACTGCGTGTTGTGATTTGTCAGTTGGCATGGTATTCCCATTATCACAGCTGAAGTCCAAGTCTGTTATTTATTTCCATTCTGTTCCCTTCCCGGTAGAATTGATTACCCTTGGCTGCAGGGAATGCAAATGAGGTCAATATACAGGAGGGGAAAGGCTGAACTCTGGAGCTCAGCCGTTGTTAGGTGATGTCAGTACCCCAGAACTAAGTTCCACAGGCACTGCAGCAGGGAGATTAGCACGGATCTCCAAGGGCTATATTTCTGACTTGGCTCTGTGCACACCTTTCATAAAGCCAGTATCTGTCTGAGAGATTTTTCTGGAACAGTCTGTGCAGACAGCTGTGGAAAAACTAATACCCCAGGGTGCTCATATTGCCCTGTTCTCAAGTAGCTACGATAACATTGAACTGATGTCATAACTGATTTATATACTTTGGTAACATTGTGAAACTGATTTTATGAAGTAACATTTTTCTTTTTTCCAGGCAATATTGAAAGCAGGGATTTCCTGTACTTGAAGCCATTGAACCATTTGCTGTGCTTGTTGACATGCATGAATATACAGTCAGTGAGCACTTTATTAGACTTATTTTTTAAGACTTATTGGTCTTCTGCTATCCGCTTAGAGGTTTGACGAGGTGTGTGTTCAGAGATCCTCCTCTTCATACCACTGGTGTAGTGCGTGGTTGTTTGCGTTGCTTGTCAGCTTCGACCAGTCTGGCCCTTCTCCTCTGACCTGTCTCATTAACGACATGCAGAACTGCTGCTTTCTGGACATTTTCAGTTTTTTTCACCATTCTCTGCAAACTCTAGAGATAAGCCGTTTCTGAGACATTCAAATCACCCTGTCTGGCACCAACAATCATTCCACGGTCAAAACCACTGAGATCACATTTCTTCCCCTATTCTGACTTTTGGTCTGAAAAACAGCTGAACCTCTTGTCCATGTCTGCATGCTTTCATGCATTTAGTTGCCACACGATTGCCCGATTAGATATTTGCATTAACAAGCTGGTATGCAGGTATAATAAAGTGCTCACTGAGTGTATGTTTATCTATCATTATCAGGTTGTGTGGATTAGTCTTCAAATGACAGAAACACTTTGGAAAGCAATCGGTTCAAAAGAAGGCAACCATGAAATATTCATGAAATATTGAACTTCAATATCTGAGGAAGTATTTATTTAATGGAAAGTAATGGCTGTAACCTGCATGTGTAGTACTGGCCAGAGATATTGATTGTGAGGTGGCCATTACTGCACAAGTGTTCACTGTCTTCTTCATTTGCCCACCCTGGCAGGTCAGCTTCTGGGTGGTCCGGGAGATCCTGCACGCACAGACCCTGAAAATCAGAGCTGAAGTTTTGAGTCTTTACATCAGAACAGCAAAGGTAATTATCAATTATTATTGCCCCAGAGAGAAACTCTTATTTCCCTCTTTTGGATTCTGTTTTCATAAAGTGCTTTTGTTTTCCTCTAAGTTGCGTGACTGTACTCACTCATTGCCTGCTTTCAGAAACTCTGTGAGATGAACAACCTCCACGCAGTGATGGCGGTGGTGTCTGGTTTACAAAGTGCTCCCATCTTCAGACTGACCAAGACATGGGCAGTGAGTATCAGTGTGGCCTGGTGCTACCTGTATAAAGAGCAGACATACGGTGATGTCACAGTCTTTCTTGTCTTTCAGGGAATATTGTAAGCAGTTATTTCTGCTTTACTTAAATGCACCCTCTCCCCTGTACTGTATTGAGGTATTTAAGGTATTTAAAGTATTTACTAGAAATGATAGAAATTGGAAGCATGTTTATGTGGTTCGAGTAATACAATTAATTGATTGCAGTAACTAATGCTAGCTACAAACCTGATGGATAATGCATTGATAAAATGTTACATGCTGCCACTTACTGTAGTGGAATTTGCATTGTATTTTCAACCCCAGACCATAGAAATTTGAGGTTTTTATTATTATTATTATTTTTATTATTATTGTTATTATTATTATTTATTTCACTTCCTAATAAATAAATATGTAAATACATCTGTCTTCCTCAGCAAAGTTTAATTAGAAATTCAGCTTGTGTAAAGTATAATGTAGCAGAGAGGAAAAAACAGGCTTCACTTTCCGAAATATAATCTTAAGGGTCCAGCTGTAAGTCCATTGATGACCGCTCCTTTTTTCCCCCCACAAATTCTAATTTTCAAATACCTGCTCCTCACAAATCTTGGACTCAGACATCACAGGATGTCTTCAGTAAGACAACAGCATTTTTCTTCCATTAGCTGACTAGAACTCTGTCCAAATTGTAGCATTGTACAAACATAAACTGATCTGCCCTCTGATGTCAGATTGTCCTCCTTTGTTTACAGCTCAGTTTTCCAATAAATCGGGCCCAACATTTTATGCTCCAAGTTTATAAAAAGAAAAAGTTTATTGCATTTAGACATGCACATAATCTGGCAGCATGGTGAAAAATAGATTTCATAAAGTATGAGTTTGAATACCTGACATTTTCACTGCGAAATCGAATTAAAAAAAGCGTGGAGAGCGATACTTAACTGCAGAGAATGAGATGGGGAATGGGAGGCCGTGTGTATGATGGTCTGTAGTGTACTCGGCGGGTCTGTGGGCTCTGACTGGCCTCTCTCTCCAGCTCCTCAGTAGGAAGGACAAGGCTGCGTTTGAGAAGCTGGAGTACCTGATGTCCAAAGAAGACAACTACAAACGTCTGCGTGACTACATCCGGAGTCAGAGCATGACCTCCTGCATTCCCTACCTGGGTAAGACCCCTTTCCCCTCTCCACTCCCCTACCTCTCATTCGCACTGGCCAAACTTCATTTAAATGGTGAAATTTATAGTTTGCCGAATATAGCCTTTATGTCGTAAAAAATAATTTGTTGGTCCTGTGCACACCTTGAATCAACACTGACTTAATGTCCACAAATGATGGAGGAGGGAACAAGCCTTTGGACGCAAGCCTACTCTGTCGAAAAAAACCTCACCTCTTTCAGAACTAACTGTGAACCGTCAGTCATGTGTTTAACCATGAATGATGCAATCGGTCCTCCATTTGTCTATTGGACAAATAGGATCACAAAGACTTGAGCCACCTCCTTTTTTCTATCAAGGCTGTCTCAGTCTGTGCTCAGGTTTTTACATCTCAGCTCCAGCTTTTATGGGCAGCTCTTAAAAGAGGGGGAGACAGAGCCAGCTGCCAGGTGTAGGATTTGACATATGAAGCCACACTTGCCTTTTACATTGTACTGAATGGTTATTTTGCAATAGTGCCGAAACTCAATTTCTGTATTTGGTTTCCTTACAATTAAAATGAGTTACTTCTGAGCAGTGATGGCTCATTAATTTGAAATGGACGAAATTCAGAAAAACGTCCTTTTAGATTGATTTTTCTGTTCTCAATGTGTTTTCCTTTCTTTTGCTTGCGTAATACGAATTCCAATTAGCTGAGTAATCTTTTTGGCAAGTAATTTGATTCCTCTTGAGTCTATAATATTCTATATAGAAGCCATAATATTGCTTCTTCATGTTGCACAGGTGACTGCATATTGAGCATTGCTTTCATTACAGGACACAATGAAAGTGCCCAGGGAAAAATATGACTGCACGTAGTGACCTCAACATCCTCAACATGCCATGGATGTTGGCACAGAGTTGAAAATGATTAATCAATGCAAAATACGCTAGCCAGCCTCAAAAATAAATAATTTCTGCCTATTGTCATAGTGCTTCAGCTTTATTTCCTGGAGAATAGTCATTCAGTTTTTTTTAACGTATATTTTGGGAGTTTTATGGAGTGTGTAATTGTAGAGGACCCTTCCATATTTTGTAATGATTAGGACGGATGACTCACGAAGACTGCAATTATGTTCATGTTCAAATAAACACAGGATGTGGGTAAACACTTGCTCGGGAAGCCGCATGGGGTACAGTTTAGTAATTAACAGTTTGAAATTCATTCCTGTTAACAAAATCACTTTGTTGCAGACTTTTTCCAACCAATCGCCCAGCGAAATGGTCACCTGCTGACAGAAACCAAAACATTATTCGGCTCCCCCTTCAGCTTAAAAGGCTGTGTTAAAAGGGCCTTTTACGACTGTTTTCTCTGTGTTGCTTTGTTTTGTTTCTATGGACATAAGGAAGGAAGCATGGACTCGGGTGAGTGCCTGTGTGTATGTTTCGAGCCATAGGGTATTTATGGACCCCCCTATCGCCATTCTGGTTCAAGGTCCGTGACTCACTACAGAACAGAGGATGTGTTGTTACAGTTGAGGGGAAAGCACCAGGGACCTCTCCCAGTCCCTTGTAAATGCCACGGTCAGTGCACAGCCATGAGGCACCACCTGTTTCTGAGGTTCCTTGGCTTAACCTCATATCTTGCTATGACCACTCACCCTCAACTATGATTTCTCTGGACTGTAATTGCAACTGCTTGTGAAAGTCATGTCCGTTCATGTCATGGTTAGGTCTTTCCTCCTCTTTTGCTTGGGAGGCTATAAGTAGCGTCATGCCAGCCCAGTTTCCACCATGCAGTACCACTGCTGTAGGATTGACTAGTCCGTCTATGGAGATGGCTTCCCTTATGTGTGCATTTGGATAAATACATTATTCATGGGGAAAGCATTGAACAGGGGAGGCTTTTAATACTGGCTGTAATTTTTTTCCTCAAGAGAGTGAGTTGCAACAAACAAAACTCCCCCCTTGAGGGGAGAAGCACACTGCACTCCCTGTGAGTACTTCGGGCTTTCATTGTATTTTTGTGAGGGCGGCTCTTGTTTTTCCTCGCTTGCGGGTTGGACACTTGTGCATACACAATGAATTTATTCATATCGGATGTGGCTATTTTTAAGTGAATGTGTGGGTCTTTGACTGCCTCTCTTTGTCTGTTAATTAGTATGATGTTTAGTCAAAGAAATGCAACCTGGTGTGCAAATAACATAATAAACACGTCAAACTCCAGATGCATGTGAAAGCCGGTGTGGAGCAAATTGATTTCTCTCCTGTGTAAGGAGCAGACTCACTGACAACTTGTAGTGATGCAACTGGTTAATTAAGTAAAAACTGATTAATTAAATTACATTAACCTGACTTCTTGTCTGGATACCTACTGAATTTAAAGAGTGTGAAATCTTTTGGCCACGTGCTGGTGGCTGGCACGCGACGGTCTATGGCTGGGGGAACCTGGAATCTCGCTGCTCCAAAACCCACCAGTCTTCTTCCCATCCTAGTCTCCCGTGATATCAGCCTGTCACATTGGCAACCAGCTGAAAAGACTGTGGTGGAAGCTTTCAAAGAAAACAGGGCTTTTGGCGGCCGTCCCTGTCAGTTGGACGTGAGGCAGCAATGTAGAGGCGGAGTGTGAAGTGCTGTGAATGAGAGGAAGCTTCTGGAAGCCGATCCACCGCTCTGGCACGCTGGGGGGAAAATGCTGCTCCCTTGTACTCGGGCAGATCTGAAAAGCATTAAAATGCCGTCATTAGTTCTTGTCGTAAATCTGTGGCGGACCATGGGAGAGAGCAGGGCTGGCTCGGGAAGAACCGAGGAGACCTTACCGCCACGCACCTCAGGCACCCAATTCCCCCAGACCGTATCGGTCACTGTCAACGCCCGTGTCCTCTGTCACGGCTCAGCGGGAATGCGGAGTGAGTCAAATTGTGTAGAGCTGTGACGTATCGTCCGTGAGTCTGGGCGTCAATGGAATCTCACCTCAATCAAATCGACTCCCCGGCCTTCAAAAAACGGCCCCCGACAGATTCGTTTCCCTGGCTTACATAATACCGCGGATGCTAGTGCTGTTCTAGCTTCCGTTTCAGCTGGTATTTCAGTTGGTCTTTCAGTTCTCACATGAAGAGCCAGAAGCTGCCGTGCGTGCCCCACATTGACTGGCAGGGGTTTCAGGCTGTCCACAGACAGATACAGTGATGGATGATGAGCAAAACCTAGCTCTCTCAGGATGATTCGGCAGTGTGGTTTCGCTAGTCTCAAACTGACACCGGAAGTTTGAACCATTCAGAGCTGAACTTCAGTGCCAACCTGAGCTACTTGCTTCCTCTTCATTTTCTTTTTCCTGTTTTCAGTGTGGAAATGGCTTAATGGAAGGGTTAGATTACATTTCTGCAATTACTACAGCTACAGACTGCTCCTAATGTACAACCTTGTATGTCCCGACATTGAGATGGTCCCTTTTGCTTGGTTCTGTCAAAACGGGTCCCTACCAAGGTCTTGAGTCTCTCCATACATGAAGCAGAATTGACTCTCACACTGATCATTATGGGGATCTGGCTGGGTCGGAGAAGCATCTGAAAGCAGTCAGTGTGAAAATAAACAGTGTTCAGAGGCATTTAGGAGAGAATGCAAAGAGGATGAAAATGCAGCGGTAATCCTGAGAGGAAAGCCATATACTCTGGTGCTGTTTGCCAGGAGCCGGATTGTTGGCATTTCTATGTGGAAAAGTCTAATCAAAATCCCTCCCTCCTTTCCCCCAGAATTTCCATGACACATGGACTATTTAATATACTGATCAGAAAGTAAGTGAAGGAAAGAACAAAAAGGTTGTAGTATACACACGTACATGCACACTCCCTGGTCACTTTATTAGGTACACCTACCTTGTACTGGGTAAGACATTGCTTCAGGATTTTGGTCCACGGTTACTCAATGGCTTCACACAGTGCCTGGCTCCTGCAGATTATTTGTATATAAACACATTCCCCTCCATAATGTTTGGGACAAAGAGCCATCAGTTATTTATTTGCCTCTGTCCTCAATTTGAGAGGTATGTAGTTAAAGTGCACATTGTCAGATTTTAATAAAGGGCATTATTTATATATTTTGGTTTCACAATGTAGATATTACAGCAGTGTTTATACATAGCCCCCCCCCCCCACATTTCAGGACACCATAATGTTTGGGACACAGCAATGTTGTGTAAATGAAATTAGTCATGTTTAGTATTTTGTTGTATATCCTTTGCATGCAATGACAGCTTGAAGCCTGTGATTCATGGACATCAGCAGTTGCTGCGTGTGTTCTCTGGCGATGCGCTGCCAGGCCTGTATTGCAGCCATCTTTAGCTCATGCTTGTTTCAGGGGTTAGTCCCCTTAAGTTTTCTTCAGCATATGAATGGCATGCTCAATTGGGTTCAGATTGGGTGATTGCCTTAGCCATTCAAGAATTGACTATAAAATCCTTTGTTCTAGCCACCGGCAAATGAGTTTTGAGGCATTTGCTTGAACTTGAGCAGATAGGATGCATCTATACCCTTCAGAATTAATTTTGCTACTACCATCAGCAGTTATAGCATCAATAGAGATGTGAGCCAGTACCTTTGGCAGCCATACATGCCCAGGACATAACACCTCCACCACCATGTTTCACAGACGAGGTGGTTTGCTTTGGATCTTGGGCAGTTCCTTGTATCCTCCATACTTTGCTCGTGCCATCACTCTGATAATATTTAGAGGTAATATTTGTCTCATCTGTCCACAATGCCTTTTTCCAGAATTGTGGTTACTCTTTTACGTACTTCTTGGCCATCCTGTTTTTGCAGCTAACCAGTGGTTCGCATCTTGCAGTGTAGCCTCTGTGTTTCGGTTCATGAAGTCTTCTGTGGACAGTGGTCATTGACAAATCCACGCCTGACTGCTGGAGTGTGTTTCTGATCTGGTCGAGGTTTTGGGATGAGGCTGCTGATCCTCTGGCAGAAAGCTCCGGTTTCAGTATGAAAAGGACGGTGAAGCAAAGGAGAAGACAGCTGTCAGATGGAGATAGAGGTGAAGGCCTCGTAGTGCAGCAACGATGCTCTGTTCATTAACAAGATTAGCACAATGTATGTCCTCAAGACAACCCGGTCAACAAGCAAAAAACAGTACTGTGGTTTTACACATTAAATCATAATTTATTCGATATTTGCTTACATTATGATTGTTTGCAGTTCTGCAAATAATCACTGCAATTTCTTTGTCGTTTTAAATTAAAATGAAGATTTGCTTCGAACAGTCATGCCAGAAAAATTTCCGCACACCCTGAAGCAATCAATGAAATCTTTTCATCACTGCTTATGTTCAGTACATTTTTTAAAAATAGGTCATAGATAAACTATATATTGCAGTACCCATATTTAAGTAAATGTGTCAATCTTTGGAGATTGCTTTGAGAGTTGAAGGTCTAATTAAAGTGATATAGAGTGGATTTACTTGATCCTTCATATTTCTCTCACTACCCTAATGGCTGTTTCAAATGTACACACCTGGAGCTAGTAACATGTTGGGCTGGTTTCACAGACCGAGATTAAGCCTTGTCCTAGACTAAATTCACTCTTGAATAAAGATTCTCCATACAAAACCCTATTTGGACAAGGACTAAGCTTCATCTGTGTCTGTGAAACTGGCCTGTAATGCCTGAGTCAAAATTATTCCAAAGTAATATATTAATAATCAATATAATGTGTAACTTATTGAATAAGTTATTTTGTGAGAAAAACTGAGCATTTGATTGTTTCACATCTCTATACTGTCTTCCACAATGGTTTGTTTTAAGAGAAATTATACAATGCATAGCAAATTACAAATTTGATTAAGATTTTCAACAATTCCTTATACAATAATGCTTTCTTAAAGAAGTTCCTTGTACAACATGCGCAGACACACACCCACACACACGCGCACGCACACACAAACATACACACAAACATACACACACAAACATACACACACACACACACACACACACACACACACACACACACACACACACACACAGAGCAAGACAGGCATACACAGACACTGCCTGCTTTATAAATGGAAATTCCCTGATAAATGCCTGTTCATTTTCCCCCTTGAAATGCGGAAGTAAAAGAATTGAAAGCCCATAATTTAATTTCAGGTTAATAGTACACAATAACTGAAAAATGCTGCAGCATATCATTGGTCACCTGCAGAATTAGAAACTCTATAAGCTTTTATGCCTGTTTGGGATACATATAATTTTCACTGTGATAGTGTCATTGTATGTCCTACTTCACCTGCAGTTTTAGGATTATTTGCCCCAATTGGAAACATTTCCTCCACTTCCTGCAGGGAGCGGTGTTTTTTTGGAATACGCACATGAAAATGAAACCCAAGCACGCCGTATGGAAAGAATGTCAATTTATGTTTCTTTTTTCTCGTTTTTAATAAATCCTTAGGAGATCTTGGATGTCTTCCATCCGAGGTCCTGCCCTCTGCCGCTCTCTTTCTCTTGTCTGGCTCATGGAATATGTTTTTCATTGTGCTTCTCATTGCCTAGCCCAGCACTTTTTCATATGACTGCATTTTTTAATCCTGGAAACCTCCAGAACAAAGCACATCATCAATATGTTTTCTCACTTATTTTCATCGCTTCGCATTGCAACGTCATCAGGAAACGGCATAACACATCTGTGGTGATATACAACGTATAGATTAAGAAAATATAATTTATTGCACTCTGTTTGGTATCTTATAAAGGCACATTATTTTTGGACGGGATTCATGTCCAATTATACTAAAGAATGAGTTTAGATATGTCTGTTTGTGAGTGTAAAACGGCTTTCTATTTGGCAGTGTATTGATGGCAGAGATGGACTTGGATTCCACCTCCTGTCCACTGGCTTTATAAGTGATCACTGGGGGAGGGGGGCAGGGAAAGGCTAGAGTGTGGGACTAAACTGTATATATAAAGCACATACAGCATGTACTAATTCTCCTGGATAAATAAAAGGGGGACTATATCCGTTATAAATAGGATGATAAATAACAGGGGACGGGGGAGTCGAGAATGTACTGCTCAAGCAGAATCAGACTTCTTTAAATTAACTTTTTCAGATTAAGCCAAATATATTTACATACATACCAAAGCAAGAATCACACAACAGAGAAGTCCTTCTGCCCCCCCGCCCCCATGATTTCCTTTAGTGCTTTTGGAAGACATGGACAAGTACAGTGACGCCGCCGTGCTGTCTGTTGAGGCCTGGCCCTCATGGAGAACAGCAGGCTAGTTTCCCCAAAGGGAGCTGAGCGGTGAGAGCTGCCTGTGTGTTAGTCCGCATTCGTCCGGCAACTGCCTCGACATCCACGGACTTGTCCAGTGCTCAGGATGAGGGGGGGGGGGGGGTGGTCGCGGTCGCTGGACGCACTGTAGTCCTGTCCTTGCACGCCCCAAAGTATCCAGCCCTCCGCAGCACAGCAGACTGAAGGGTGACCAGACCAGGCACTCTGTCTGCACTCTGTCCATAGAGCAGGGGGCAGGACTGAGGTCGAAGAGGAAGCTGGGTAGATGGGGGTTAGGTCAGGGGGCTCCAGCCTGTCTGTCCTCAGTCAATCGGTCGAATCAGCATGCGCACTGACTTGAGGGAGTAGGAACCGCCGCCGTATTCGGCCCAGAAGATTCCGTCCTGGAACTTGCTGCGGTAAACCCCACCCATGTACCACACGCCATTCAGGTTGGTCTGGCCACAGGCGTTGTACCACCAGCCCCCCTTGTGGAAGTGTGCGCAGTTACCTGCAGGGAGAACAGAAGGAGACGTTGTCAAGAGATTCCAATGTCTGCAGTGATCGGCTCCTTCAAAACAAGCTCTTTTCTGAGCGCTCTGCTCTTACACAGACTTACTCTAAGCACTACACTGACACCTTTGGAGAGATGTGCATTCACCTGAGAAGGCGTCCTTGTCGCGGTCCAGGGTGGTGAACTGCTTCCCGTTATGGCTGCTCAGCGAGTCCCCGGCGTTCCCCTGGTAGGTGCCGAGGCGTAGCCTGTAGGACTCGCTCTCCGGCTCCAGGTGGAAGCTGCTGTACTCAGCGTACACCTTCTTCCCCACCCAGTCCTCCAGCTCCACCAGCAGACGGTAGTCCACCTGCTTGGCCATGTTGAAGATGTTCTCCAGACCCAACCAGTACTCACCGTCTATATTTCCAAACCCTTTCTGCAAGAACATAGTAAGGGGAAGATAATTTTGCTGCGATAGAAGTCACATCTAGAAACGACCACATTATACACATTTTCATGTGGGTTTGTTGCTTCATTTTTGTTGTGCTCTTCCAGCTGGGTGAGCAGTTTAATTGCTCCACCGCCTGCCATTTTACAACTATTGAAAAAAACAAAACAATTTTAATAATTTGAGTTGCGTTGGGCTGATATGCTGACATGCTGAATGATGCCGTCTGTATGGTGCCTGAGAGATGTTAACTGTGTGTGCGTGCCTGCCTGCCTGCCTGCATGCATATTTATTTGTGATTTAAATTTTAGATTCTGGGGTCTAACCTCAAGCTTTTTCCATTCTCTAGTTTCTGGTTATGTTCTCCTTCTCCCTGGAAATGTTTTTATTTTTATGTTTAGTTTTTTTTGCGTAGATTGTTGAATTATGGGTTTAAATTTGATGCTGTTCATTGGGTGGGCAGGTTTTCATGGTCTTTGTGCTGGCAAAACAGAAAATGGAGTAATCTGATTTATCGCTGGGTGGTTGTGCAGAAGGTGTCGGCAGATTAATTAATCAGCTCTTACTGGCAGCAGATGGTGTGTAGTCTCAATGCTGTCCAATGCCCTATAGCAAGACTATTTGAGCCCCACTCGATATAGTGGGTACTGCTGTCTTTCACTCAGACCTGAGGGTCCGGCAGCTTGTGGTAGAGACATTTGGACAGGAGTGGATCCTACATTTCCTCACCATGCTGTTGCTTTCTTATTAAAAATCATAAAAACGGGATTGTCAAGTTCCTTTATGACAATCCCTTTTTTCTTAAGATTACTTCTATTTCTGGTATTACGGTCATTTACATGATGTATAAACCTATATTTGCCTCCTGCTCATGAAATGCTCTGGCAGCTCCTGCTAGGGTTTCTGATTGTGGTTTGGGCTTCAGGGAGGGCTATGTTTTCTTTGGCTTTCCCCTTTGGTGCGAGTGGGAGTATTAGAGAGCAAAGATGTAAATTTCAGCTGTCTGGGCCATGGAGCTCCAATCAGACACATCATGGAGCCCCATTCGGCTCTTGGTGTCAGTGGGTGTTAAGAAAATACCATAAGTTTTCCAGTCCTCTCTCTCATATGTATGGATCTCCACCTCACTGTAGAGCAGCTGGGGCCTCTGGACACCTGGTTTGGAAAGGTGGGGAGCTTCCTGCCTTACACGAAGCACTGCTAGGGCTTCCCACAGAGCAGCTCCAGTTTCATGTAATACTGAGAGTTTGGTTTTCACCAACCATGGGCTTTTCTCCTAAATGGGTTTTCAGGATGTCCTGATGTTGGTACAGTTATATAAGGCCTGAGTTTTCAACAGCGGATCCGCAGAACCCCAGGGAGTTCTTGAAGGTACTGTAGGACAGGGTTGGCCAACCATGTTCCTGGAGATATACTGTCCTGTAAATTTTCATTTAACCCCTAATTTGGCACTCCTCATTCTACTTCTTAGCTGTTCAATGAGATCTCTAGTTGTTGAATGAGGCGCGGCTTGTTAGGGTTAGAGTGAAAACCTATAGGATGGTAGATATCCAGGAACAGGGTCTGACCTCTCATTAACAATGCATTTTTGCCTCCAGAACAGCGCCTCACTGGATGTTTTTTGTTTTTTTGCACCATTCTCTGCAAACTGTAGAGACTGTTGTGTGTGAAAATCACAGGAGATCAACAGTTTCTGAGATACTCAAACCACCCAGTTTGCTTACTGAGTGTATATTTTCTCACAAAAGATTGAAATTTATGTTTTCTTTTTCCAACATGCTTTCCAGTCCAATGAATTTAACTTATCACTACGTCTACATCTAATTCACTTTCACGCCTCAAAGTTTACTTGCAAAAAGCATTCGTCTTTTCACGGCTTCAGGTTTGAATGAGTGATAGCACCGTGCAACATTACCACTGGCTCTGAAAGTCCCCCCTCTGATGGAGAACTTGTGGCGGTGATGCACGAGTATTTTTTGGCCAGACAGATTGCATGTGGTGACTGAAAGCCCTCTCTAATGGAGAACTTCTGGCTGGGATGTATTTCTTGGCCAGACAGCTTACATGTGGTGGCGAGTAGCAGTCTCTTTAGCAGACATTTTACATGAAGGGAAAACTTAAAATTATATTGTTATAACACACAGGACTACGACATGGCCAAACAGTATAATCTTACGTAATTCATACCGGTTTGAAATAACAAAGCTTGTAATGTTTTCTAAAACAAGCTAGCTACTGCACAAATTGTGGCATCGCCGATGGATTTGTTTAATATTTTGCTATGGATAGCTGTCTTGAAGCAGTGCTTCAAATGGTTTGTTATTTGGTCAAATGAATGTGTACAGCTATATAGTTTAGATTTTTAGCTGACTGACACCAACATTTGATTACATGAGCTTGCTAGCGCTAACGTGCTTGTGCCATACCAATACTGATAGGCCAGTACAGGGCCAAACAAAACGCTTCTGTTTTACTCCAGTTCATCCATCCATCCATTATCTGAACCCGCTTATCCTGAACAGGGTCACAGGGGGGCTGGAGCCTATCCCAGCATACATTGGGCGAAAGGCAGGAATACACCCTGGACAGGTCGCCAGTCCATCGCAGGGCACACACACCATTCACTCACACACTCATACCTGTGGGCAATTTAGACTCTCCAATCAGCCTAACATGCATGTCTTTGGACTGTGGGAGGAAACCGGAGTACCCGGAGGAAACCCACGCAGACACGGGGAGAACATGCAAACTCCGCACAGAGAGGCCCCGGCCGACGGGGATTCGAACCCCCTGTGAGGCGGCAGTGCTACCCACTGCACCATCCGTGCCGCCTACTCCAGTTCAATTTAACTTTTTTACCAACACTTGGCACAATATCAATCATATGCAAAATCTATGTTATATTGTGGCACTGTCATACCGGAATTGATATTAATGCCAGTATTCCGCTTACTCCTACAGGCGCACTTTCTGAAAGGTCCTAATAATAGCCCAATTTGTTTCAGCATTATGCGATTCTTACTCATTTGCCAGATTGATGACAAGTGCTGTTAACATGGTCTCCAATATGAGGTGTGTTTGGGGCGATTTTCCTGTGGGTACATCCACGTCTGTATAGTTTTGTGTCTGTGAAGCCATTAAATGTCACTTTAGTTGAATGTGTTTGTCAAGCAGATCGCTTTTGTGTCAATTTTGGGGCGTGAGGTTGCCCCTGCTCTACCTTGTAGTTCTCCCAGTTCCTAAAGAAGTTGACCGAGCCGTCCTTCCTTCTCTGAAACACAGTCCAGCCGCCGTTGTCCAAGCCGTGCTCACACCATGCCTGAATGAGCCGCTCGCTCCCGTCCACCTTCAGCAGGTACATCCCACTGGTGCTGTACCCTGCCTGCCGCACCTGGTAACAGTCCCGAAACGGCCCTGTGCACAGCAGAGGGAGGCATGTTATCCGTCGCCAAGCCCAGCGCTAACCCTGCCGTTTCACTGCCTAAGCCTCTTTACTGAAGTCAGAACTGTGAGGCCCGGTCTCATCAGTGCTGCCTTCAGTCTGTGCCGTTGGTGTGTTTTATTGTGGCTCCTACCTGGCTTGTTCTTTCTGTTCTACAGGGTATAGTGGCTTGGGTCTAGCTTTGTGAAAGGTTCCTATACTGATACTGGTCAATTTCATTGAATTAAATGGCTTGGACCGTTGGAGCAGTTGTGTTTAACCCTGGTGCGGTATGATTGTTTATATTCCTTTTTGAGTTTTAGTGATACTTTTGAAGCTCTCATAAAGAAACCCTTTGTGAGCCCGGAGGCTGAGGTTGAGGGAAGATGATTTTCTTGGTAGGGGGTACACTGAATGCTTCTTCCAGACGCCTGAAGCATTACTGCCAAGCCTTTGTTTTTCTTGTAATGATACGTCTTCGTTCACTCTTCCTTCTCTTGCCATGCATGTCAATATATATGGCAGTGAGAAAGTGTCAAACTTAAGGATAATTAAGCATGGTGGTTTTGAAACATTTTGCGAGCAGAAATTATGGGACAACCTTATGAATTTGGGTGAACCAGCCAGGGAATTCTACTATTTGTGGTCTGAGAAAACAACCCAGCAAGTATGTCCTGCCTGGTTTAATCCCTGAGATAAATGAGCTTCTCGCTTTAGTGCTCACAGCAGGATGACAACTCCAAGCCTTATTTTTCTTGGTTCCAAACAAATGGAAAGTGTCAAGAATTCCAGTTGATGAGTAGAATTGCGTGAGCTGTTTTCTATTTCTCATTTGAATTCAGACATTCAGTTTTTTCCCCCAACTACGGCTATTAAATATCTGCTAAACAGAGGACATAGCTCCAGCTGTTCAGGCCTGCCAAAGTACACAGATCTTAATCCAGCCCATGGAAGGTGTCACCTTGAAAACTAGCAGCCAATAAAAAAAAAGAGCATGGTGGAAGCCTGTTGCTAAGGCTGATCATTCAGTTTGTAATGTCATGGAAAGGCCTGTCTGGTAAATAAAATCAGCAAGCTTTGTTATGGATTTAGGAAGGAAAGCTGTGTATGAGGTCCCCCTTCTACTCTCTGTGTGAGGGCTTCATTTCATTTGGGGAATGCGCTAGAAGTTGCCATGGCCCCTCGAGGTGAGCTAGCTGTATTCTGTTGGAGTAGCACCAGTACTTCATCTGTGGCCAAATTTCCATTGCTCATTAAAGGTCCATCTGCACTTCTACTGTTGCCCTGCGCATTATGACTAATTCTCTCACTTAGCCCTTTGGGTGTAGTGTGTATGATCTGAAAATGTGACTTACACAATTGTTTTGCTAATTTGAAAAGTATTTAATCTTGGGTACCAGAAACGGTTGAAAAAAGGACACATTCCACTACTTTTAAAACAAGTTATAAAATGCTGCATAAGTGGCATGTCATATCCTACAGGACTCTTGCACTCAGTACAGCAGTAGCCTAATCTGGGAATGAATGAAAAATGATTGAATGAATTTAAGCAGCTGTGTCTGGACCACAGGAAATTCTAATGTACCCATCTGGAAGCTGTCTTTTTGTTTTCTGTTTTTTTTTTGTAATTTTCCCAGACGGGTTTCCTATGGCCGTTGAACAGGAGTCTACCTCTCTGTTTTCCACATTTGATGTTCTAGGAAAGGGCTAGAATTACTTCAACAGTACCAATAATATGTGACATCATAACAAACAGTAACATAACATAACTATTAAATGTTTTAAAATGTCTTGAGATAGGCCATCAGGAAATCCCAGAGCCTCTTGTTTGCACCATGAATTCAAGTCACTTGTCAGGCTGGTGGGCTTGCTAATGAGGAGAACTGTAGATTAAAGATTGAGTCACATTCTACAGGGGTTCAGATAACCAGCATTTTCCATAGAAGAACATAGTGACAGACTGAGTCTGTGATAGTTGCTACTGTATTGGTTATAATGCTGACATAATTCTGTTTTGCTATGTTGTAAAATGGCTACCATATGGAGAACTGAACTAATGTATTTAATATGTAGTGAGTAAATTGCTCCTGTTCAGTACAAAATTACAAAAGTAATACCAATCCCCTTCTTCTGCTTCTTGTGTAGTATCATACATCTTTTCCAATATTATTGTGGTTTTCTAGAAAGCATTATGACCTTGGAAATCTGTTTCATGGCGAAATTCACTTCCTTAAATATTTTTGTGGATTAATGGTTTAGGAGCTCTTTGCCAGGGAAAAGAACAGTGTTTGGGTTATAGCGTGCGCCGTATCCATGATTATTTATCTTGCCGTTGCATTGTATCGCTGACATGTTTGCTTTTGCCTTTGATTGGACTTAGGCACTCTGCCAAAGCTGTTTGTTTGAAGCCCAGGAAGACTGTGGTGAGTTTCTTGATTACCTGTTCGTGTAACCACCCAGTGCTTTCTCAGTTAAGGGCTCCAGCCCAGCTGAATGCACACCTCCTGATTTCTGCGAGTCGGTGTGCTGCTGGACCAGTGAAGACGTAGGAATGTATGAGCTCAAGTGTTTCTAATGTTGAGCCAGAGAGGAAACAATTGGCCTTGCGAACTGGAATTTGTTACAAATTTCTGGAAATAATATTAAAAATGGCCAATTTACCGTTTGTGATAAGAAAATAACCACCCCTGTTGATTAGTAACGGCAACAGATGTATTTGTTTTTGTGAGCTCCATTTTGTTTAGCCGAAGCATTAGGAATGGCGGTTGTTATTGTCCGTGTCTTACCGTCTGAGCTGAGGGTGCCCTGGGGCGGGGGGAACCCCAGGGGGCTGGCGGTGGGGCCCGAGTCCATGCGGGAGCCCCGAGGGAAGGCGCGGTTGTGGTCCCTCTGGATCTCGTTGGTGAAGCGGCTGTTGACGGGCAGGTTCTCCGGCACCACCTGCACCAGCGGGGGCATTTCGGGCAGGTCCTGCCGGCCGTACGTGCGGAGGCACTGCTCCTCCAGCGCCGTGATGAGGACCGACTGGTTGTTGACCATGCTGGCCAGCGCGGAGAAGCGCAGCTCCGTCTCCTTGTAGCGCGAGGCCAGCCGCAGCATCTCGGACGTGACGTTGAGGATGCGGTTCTCCAGCTGGGCCAGCTCCAGGGAGTTGTCACGCTTGCGGATGATCTCGTGCAGCAGCTGCATGTAGAGCTGGGTCACGCGCGAGTTCATGTTGCGGCTCTCCTTGCGCAGGAGCTTCATCTCGTTCACCAGGTTCCCGTCCACGTCCACCACCATCTGCAGGATCTCGATCTCGCGCTTCTGCTTGGACAGCACCTCCCGCACGTCGGCCATGTCCATGCGCGTCACCCGGTCCTTGTCGGGCTCCGGCCCCGTGGAGCTGGCGCAGATGGGGCCGGTTATCTTGGTCTCGGGGACGAGGAAGGTGTAGGAGCACTTCCTGGCATCTTCGTCGGGGGACCGCCGCCTCCGCAGCAAGGCCTGCCCGGAGCGGCAGACCCCCACGCCCCACGCGCACAGACACAGCAGGGCGCACAGCCTCCATGTCTCACACTGCATGGCTGCTGCTGTTTCCCCGGTCGCTGCTTCGTCCTCAGGGTGCCGCAGTCCTCCGGGAGTGAATTTACTCTGTCCTAGCCTGAAATGGAAAGTAAGTCAATCAGCTCACAATTTGACTGATTTCTTAAGCCAGCTTAAGAAGCGGTAGTGTCCATCATCTAGGATGTTGGCAAAGCCAGTGCTTTGAGCCTGAGGAGAAAAATGTGACTGCATTATACTAGATTGTGTTTTTTTTTTTTTTTTTGTCCCTCAGATGGCAAATCTCCCCTGGGACAACCACGTGCAGAAAAGCACCGCTATTATTAGTCTCTATTTTCTACCAGTGTGGGTATCCATATATTTGCTGACTAATTGTGGCATCATCTCATTTTGGGTGTCCTGCAGAGATTCTTTCAGAGCTCCAGACTGGAGAGACAGGTTGGAGGTGTGGGGAGTCTCACTCAAGGTGGAGAGCTGTCTCTGGCCCTGAGGTCTGCACACGTCTAGCTGGCCTGAAGAGCCTCAGCTGAGACCCATTTCCTCTAAAAAAGCCGTTTTTGGCATAGTGATCCACTCAGTTCTGTCTGGGCACTGCAGCTGCAGTCATATTAATTACTAATGGTTCCAGCCACGGATTCTCCTATATAAACAGTTCACTTGTGTGTTTTTGCTACATGTAGTTTTAAAAAATTGGGTTCCCTGGAGATATTTAAGGTACAAAAGGCAATTTATCTTCATAGATTTTTAGCTGGCCATTCTGAGAAAAATG
The DNA here is from genome assembly GCF_963514075.1 of Conger conger. Lineage (NCBI taxonomy): Eukaryota > Metazoa > Chordata > Actinopteri > Anguilliformes > Congridae > Conger > Conger conger. The sequence goes on along the minus strand of NC_083763.1, from coordinate 17,010,781 downwards.
CGTTCTCTTCCTTTGGAGCTCCCCATGTCTGCCCTCTAATCCGGGGATCACTTTCCTCCGTGCCGAGTCTGTTTCTCATCACCATTCCAGCCTGCCCGGTTTTACACAGCCACGCTGCTCTCGGCTCTGTCATGGATTACAGTGTCACTCAATAAATATCCCGTGAACCCGCTACTTCACCTGCAACAGTGAACACTGTGGAAAGAAGTAATGATACAATGACAGTGCCAGTTTTTACATTTTAACTGGTGGGAGATGGATGTGGGGGTGGAGGCAGGGAGGTGTGGATGGTGTGTGTGTGCATGTGAGAGAGAGAGAGAAACAGCGAACGAGAGAGAAAGTGGGACTTGTTTTGCGGCTTTTCACTACTGAAATAGCTACTTGGGCAATCTCCTTTTTGTTCATTTTTAAACCGCCTTCCTATTTTGGTTCTTTGGAATGTATTGATAATTCTGGTTTGAGAGGCTCTCCTGATAAAGTGAGTTATTTAGTCAGAGACTATAATGTTTGTGCCAACACCACATTTTATATTGATTTGGTTTGATACTTCTTCCTTTGCTGAGATTCGGGGCCTAATTAGCCCTGACAGAATTTCAAATGGAAATGGATGCGGGTGTCAGAAAGTGAATATCCAAAAATTTTCTTTCCAAAAGCCGGTTTGGAAGTGATACACAGCAAATGCTGTGCGTATTCCTGACAGATGTGAGAGTGAGAGCCAGCAAGAAATGAGCAGATTTGAGGTGGAATAGGGGGATGAGGCTGCATTGGCCTTCTCCAAATCCCTGCCTTACAAGATGGAACGAGTGTTATATTAGTCCTCATAACTATGCAACTGGGGTGCTTTGTTAGTAATGGTTATTAATAGCTTGCTGACATATGTACTTGGCTTAAGGCTTTATCCCCAGCAATATGTTCCAAAGTGTATTTATGCAGAGGGATTGTAATTGGAGATATCATCATAAAGAGCCTTTTAGTATAATAAGGGATGCACTGTCCCACATTGAACATACATTAGCTACCCCTCCAGTTCGTTTTTTTAATGTAATGAAACTGCCGACAGATTCGTTTTGCAGTGATTATTTTATCAGAGTGATATTAGGATCTTCTGCAGGTGTAAAACGGTTGTGCTGGGGTGAAGAGACCTTCACATCATTCCAGGCTTTCAGCATATCAAAGAGTATAAATTGTGAGAGTGATCACAGACATGAGCCCCAGTTTGTCCCATCCCCCTGATGTCTAAACCCAGCTTTGGGCTGTCACTCAACAGTTTCCACTCATGCTCCCTCACTGTCGCCCCCCGGTGGTCCTTGTCGGCTGTGCACCACTAGCATTACCTCATTTGGAATGCTGCACTATTTGGAGGCTTGTAGAATCTAGGATTTGTTTCTCATTTTAATTGCGGTTTGGCATCGTTTAATTAGAAACGTCTCAGAAGTGCGTATCTGGGCGTGTGTTTTTAATTCGCCCCCTGTTTCTCGTCACCGGCGGGCTGAAGGATTGTTGCCAGCTAGGTTTGAGTGGGAGGATGGAAGGGGTCTGGGGACTGCTGAAGCTCAGCCAGAGCTGTTCTGGACAGGGAGCTCTGTCTGGAGGGAGCTCTGTCAATCTCTTTTATAACGGGGCAGCCTGTCGCGTAGTGGTTAAGGTAAATGACTGGGACACGCAAGGTTGGTGGTTCGAATCCCAGTGTAGCCACAATAAGATCCGCACAGCCGTTGGGCCCTTGAGCAAGGTCCTTAACCCTGCATTGCTCCAGGGGAGGATTGTCTCCTGCTTAGTCTAATCAACTGTACGTCGCTCTGGATAAGAGCGTCTGCCAAATGCCAATAATGTAATATGTAATGTAATTATGTCACACATTATTCAGACATTATTCATACTGCTGTGACACTCCTTCCTCAAAGAGAGGCAGAGGAGCCAAAGGAGGCTTTCTCGAGACAATGCAGAGGAAGTGGTGGAAAACAGTCTCAGAAGTCATGGGCTGTAGGGGAAGCATTATCCCAAAGGCACACACCATTGATGTCTTCTTCAAAGCAGTCAGTCCCCTGAATATTGTAGTTGGTTCATGCTTTTTTTTGATAGCAATAAAAATAATTTCTCAACAGATTCAAGATTCCTTGTTTGTTCCACAATACAAGTCATTGTATTTAATGTATGGTACCTTTGCCCCCATTTTTTTGTGGTAAGAGAGATCAATCAGTCAAATTCTGGTAAGATCAGTGGTAAATGGCAAGTATAGGCATTGAAGGAAGGGGTTAAATCAAAACAGATTCTCACTGAGACTTTTTGGTACAAAGTTCTCCTGTAAAAAGATTAATTGTTTTGGACATTGTTGTGGCAAGCAGCCCTCATCCCCTCTATCCCTGAAACTGCACGCTATATCAGTGTTTGGAGGAAACTGGAAGTATTAAAGCTTTGGTAGGGAAAAGATTTGTGTGTTTTTTTTTTGGGGTTTTTTTTTTTCTTCATAGCAAGTTGTTGGTCCCAGCCTTGTGAATCAGAACCTTGCACATCTGGCCTTCAGACTTGCATAAGATGAGTCCAAGAATCCTTACATGTAACACGCATCCATCATCTTGGATAAAATAAAAAGAACAAAGGGGCAAGATGACACTTCCAGTACTGTTAAATTTATTTTGGTGGTATAAGGATCCTCCTTGTAACCTTACAGAATGTGCTGTGGCAATACACACCTCAGGATGCATTCGTTTGTTTTAGAGCATAAAAACACCAGTTTTACAAACTAAGCACACACTTGCTTACAGTTTGTAATCATCTTAAAACATGGACACAGGAATTGCAGGTTAAAGACAGATTCATAAATACAGTCAAGAGGACTTAATTTATCACTCCTGTTTCACAATGTGAGGTCCAAACTTATTTGCAAAGCATGACACCAAATAACAGGAAGTCTTCCTGGTGAATCAGAACTTGAGGGAGAGTTCTGGGAAGGGATGGGTCAACTCAGAGGCATGTAATATGCATGAAGTGTTCACGATTAAGGCACAATTTCTGAATCCCAGTCTTCCGCTAAGTGAGCTGTAGGGGAAATTGATGCTGGCAGATTAATCTGCAGGCATGTTCTGTTCTGGATTTATAAAGAAAAAGGCCAAGACGCGTATGAAGCATAATGAGGGCCGGGGCCACGGCCCAGGAAGACTGGGAGTGAGAATCCAGCCATTGCGGATTGGCACAGCAGAGGAAGTGGTTAAAACACGTCAGAAGTCGAGGGCTGTGGGGGAACCATCATTCCAAACCGCTGATGTATTCTTCAAAACCGCTGTCAAGTCCCCTGAACATTGTACTTGTGCTTTTCTTTGGTTCGCCAAAAAATAGCTTCTCCCCAGATTTAAGATTTCTTTTAAATTCTGTCTGGATAGTGTAACTCGCCCTCTGAAAGTACAATTAATTAACTGTGGACCCTTTTATCCCCTCTCTTGATCAGACTTCATTCCTGGATCAATTGCTCTTTGTGGGAAGCTTGTTTTGGGAGACCCCCTTCTGAATCTAAATAGTGCCTGTTGGACAACCTTCTGAGCAGAGTGTGCAGAGTGCTGTGAAATTAAACATTCATCATTGCCTGACACTGAAAGGGGTTTGTGTGGCAGTCGAGCTGCTAAGGGCCAATGAAAGCTACCAGTGGCTGGCCCTGACAGGGCTGCTGTAACAGAGCAGTGTATGGGGCCAGTCCTCATGGACACACACACACATGCCCAGCACGCGTTAGCCAGCTCTTAACAGGCTCATTACAGACTCATTTAGGTGTTGCTGTTACCCGTACTCTTTCCAGGTCCATGAATGAATCAGATTACATGCTAGACAAAGCCTCTTAGTACGTTCTGCTTATTTGGGTATAATGCGTCTTCTTTTAATAAAATAAACTGTGCTGCAATTTGTTAGATGAATAAAAATATTTCCTATTTGCCAAAAACAAAACAAAAATAAAGCTTTCCTCATTTTTGAAAATGACGAGACACCATATGCTTATGGGTTTGTGTGTAGCCATATCCTGCCTTAACAATGTTGTTAATGGGATATTCAGTTCACGGTATTTTTGAACTTAAATAATCTTTAGAGGTGGCTTATCTGTTACTATGGAATTAAAATTGCGTTTCGATTAGCTAAATATATATATATATATATATATATAAATTTGTTTTTTTTTTGTTTTGTTTTTTTGCAGTGATCTGTTGTTTTGTTTGATTGTTTTGTTCCTAACCTCATTTGATTATGACCCAAACTTGTGCTGCATGGATGAGGCCTACGCTCATCGCAGATCAAATCCGGACCATGGTAGTGTTCACTGTGGCCTTTAGCTCGATAGGGTGACATTGCATCACACAGGGTATTAGAGAGTCCAGTCGGTTAGGGGTCATTTGCGGTTTCCTCGCTACCTAGCCCACCCCGCTGGTCGATGAGGAGCCCATGGGATGCATGCTAAAACCCCATGTGAACGGTATTCCTCTGACTCCACTCTATGAGCTTAGATGTGGTCTGAAAAGAAGACTGGCGACACCGCACGTTTTGGCGGAGAACCGAGGATGTCTACACTCAGTTGGGTTCATGCATGAATGCAGCTGCGGTTGCAGCTAATTTCCTGTTCCAAATTAGGGTGGGAATTGGACAATCCAGATAGGGTGCCAAATTTACAACAACAAAACAAATCGGCACCAAGAGAAAACACAGGGTGAAAATTCTTAAATGGATGCCTGTGTTTTGTCAACTGTTGAGCTGTTGGGTGACCGCAAACAGTTCCTTCAGTGTCCATTCTGCCAAATAATAAGGTGTACTTTGTGTTGGAAGAGAAATGTGAGAACCTGCAACCCATTTTTTTTTCTTAAATCAATGCTGCAAAAAAAAAAAAAAAAAAATCTTAAGCATATGTTACCAATTATGCTGCTGTGGAGAGGCTTTTGGGTTCTGTGGAGCAAAGGACAAAGGGTATTCCTGGCTCCCTCCGCAACGCAGAGACGCTTTGGTGGGTGCTCCGCTCAGCTCACGTGAGCTTAACATGGACCAGAAAGGCTGGCGGGCCATGGAACATTCCGGTCCAAATACTACTTTTCCCCCTCTACAGGCAGGTTAGTGGCACATTCAGATTTCGGGAGTGTTTGTTTTCATTAATTCATGCCTGAGGTAATGAATTGCCCCCAGTGTGCTGCTGCCTGACTGAGGCTCCCGTGTGTTCTCCATGGTGGGCTGTGGTGGAGGAGTGGTCTGTGGCAGTGACTGAAGGCCTGTGTGTCTGCACTGGCGGTGAAGGTGAGAGGTCCACCACTGGGATCACCAGGCCATTACACCGGCAAAAACCTGCGCTGGGATTTCCCTTCCAACCTCCTGGCACACAGGGTTTACTGATATCCATAAAAGTGCCCAGGTGGGCATGGGGGTCTCCCAATTTTTCTTAAGGTTTTATTTTTCTTACTCAGAAAGGTTTCTGTGCTTGAGCTGGAGCCAACAGTAGTTGGTTGGAATGAAGGTGCACTTTCTTTAACGGGCTACATTTTTCAAGCACAGGTGGAGATGCCTGTTGGGATTAGGTATTTATGACTTCAGGGAGCCTTTGTTCCCCATAGCTGTGAGCGATGCAGGAGAAAGTCTCCCTAAAGACTGTGCACTACACTGCTTCAGGATGTCCTACACACGCTTCTGTAACCTTGGGCAGGACCATGAGAGGATGGTCTCTGGCCCCCACTCACACCAGCTGGGAGCTCTGCCTGCTATATCACTCCCATGTGCTATGTGCTGTTTTCAGTGGCCTTTTACCATGCCTGGCGCTAACTTGAGTATACACTCAATGATCTAGTCATAGATGGTTTTGTGTGGATGATTTATTTCCTTTACTCTTTTGTGTATATAGAGCAGGCCAGTGGGGTTTAAGACTCACAGCTGCTGTGTGAGGATTTCAGGCTATCCATTTGGCAGTATTTTGGCACAGAATGTTCTGGAAAAATACAAAGGCCCATTCCTCAGTTTTCACCTTTCATAGGTGGGCTTGTATATTATTCTTAGTTCTAAATAATCAATACCGGCTTTCATAAGAATAAAAAAAACAAAAAAAAAAAAGTTTTTTTTTTTCAGTTTTTTTTTGTTTGTTTTTTTTTTTTTGCCTCTATATATACAGTAGAACCTCATCTCTCAATTTCTGTGGTCATGTTCTATCCCCCCAAGACAGCTGAAGAAAAACAAATTCATGAGTGCATCCAGGTTGGTCCAAGCAAGTCATTCATCAGCTATGTGAGTGCCAGCCTAGTACTGGCGAGCTCCAGTCTCTCTCAATACTTCTGTTCTAGAAAATATCCACTGCTTTGAAATTATTCTACTGGGGTTTGAGCCATAATGTCTTTTACAAAATAATTAACCCACAGCAGAATGCAGGATTAACATATACATTGGTTTTCCTATCATATGCCAAGTTTTTATTTTGTCCCCTTAAATTGAAGCAGATTGAATGTTTAGGAAATATGCCAATAAACGTTGATTGATCTGTACACAGTTGGGAATCCATACTAAATCCGACACTAATGGAATTACTGTAGCTGAAAATGAATTCCAATATAACAATTTGAATACATTTATTATTTTCCAACTTGTTGCTGACGTTCAGTGAGTACATTGTTTCTTATATTATTTTTTCTTTTTAAAGATGGTTGTGAATAGATTCTTCACTATGGATGGTACAGTTACTGTACACCATGAAAGAGTACACCATTGACCATATTTTATCGTCTGCATTTTGTAGGCAGCCAAATGTATTAATTATGAAGTCAGAAATGAGCAAACATGCGTACAAGCATTTTGTGTTTTTCAAGTACAAAATCAGTGAATCACTGTGTCCGTAAGCAAGCCCTGATATGTTTGAGGAAATTTCTATCTTTTCCCCTTCTAAAGCTTGCCCTGATTTTGTTTTTCATTGTCTCCTTTTAACTAAATAAGAATTTTTTTTAAAAAACAAGATACTTAGAAAATGCAATTTTCTTTAAAGAAGAAGAAAAGAAAAAGCCCAAAAGCAAAAGAAACCTGCATGCCGTTCGCATGACCCTAATGACCAAAGCAGAAACCCTGTGACTGAATTCTCCCAGTGTGGAGTCAACTATCTGCAACACAAAAATGTCTTGAGAACAAACAGTTGCAAAAAATAAATAAATAAAAACCCAGTCCCTTCTGTTGTGGGAACTGGCCCGTTGCAGATTGGCGGCTCCTCTGCGGCTGTTGGCTCCCCACAGATTAGTGCGGGCAGAGGGAGAGGATGGAGAGACAGGGAGACGGGGAGAGAGCAGGAGGAACGCACCTCTGTTGGAGTGTGAGAACCGTGCGGAGCTTCACTCTGCTGCAGCTGTGGACGCAGGGCGGGCTCTTGCTGGGCTGTGTGAAGGCTGCATGCTGTCGGCAGGTCCTCTCCTGCGGCCACGGGGGCGTTGTATCCCGGGTGAGTCCGGCGGTGGGAGCCTTGGTTTGGACAGAGAAAGGGCTGTGGTTAGGGCATGACTGGGGGACCCGGTGCGCACAGAGAACGGGCTGCTCTGGAAGACTGAACTCCTGCCGGCCGTTCGGCTGCGTTTTCACTGAGGATGGGGGCGGTTGGCTTTTTTTTTTTTTTTTTTCCTCCCCCACTTCCTCCAACTCTCCAGAGCGGCCCAGCCCACCTCTGATGTCACAGATGCTAAAAAGGAGACAGAATAACAGAACTCGTCCTAATGTTTCACATCCCTGAAAATTCCTCCCTCTTTTTTGGGGGAGAAAAGAAAGAAAGGAAGGAGAAGGAAGAAAAAAAAAAAAAAATAAGCCCTGGACTTGCACAAGGAGGGCCTGTGTGCAGCTGAGGGAGGGAGCGGAGGGGACTGTTTTCTTTCTAGGGAGAGTTACAGCTGAGAGCTGCAGGTCACAACTGGAATCCTTCTACTCTTCTGCTGTACTGCCTGTAGAGCAAAAAGACTCTCGTTGACAGCCCCTGTGATTTACCTCACCTGCGGGTGCACCATACACGTGGACTTGCCTTCACACATGTCCTTCACCCTCCTTCACGTTCCTCTTCCTCCACGTTGTCCATTATTGTGATTTTTAATGGGTCTTTTTTATAATCTGTCGTTTTGTTTTGTTGCCACAAACACTCTAGACTGTTTTGTTTTATTCTTCCATAGTCCACCCACTGACAATGCCAAAAACTGGAAATGGGTATTTATCTTTTTGCCCAAGGTTGTACATTTTTGTCCCGTTGATGTAGTTTGCGGGTGGGGTAGATTTGTCCATGTTCTGTGGAGATGTTTGCGTGTTCCCCGGGCCTGGATATCATGTTGAAGTCTGTAAGTGGCAGCTGTGTGTGTTTGTTTATGAATTGTGTCGAGGGAGTCCTGAGTGGGGAAAGGCCTTTGATCTCGCTCCTAATCTGTATGCAGTATGTCTGAGAGCACGACTGGCGGGGTCTCTTAAAGCTGCAGCCGTTTGGAGAAATGGGCCGCTTCTCAGCTGTGATGTCACGGCAGATCCCTTGCCATGCCTGTCACTGCTCCAGACCACTACACAGGCATGGCCGCCACGCAGTGTGTCTCTCTGTGTCTCTCTGTGTCTCTCTGTGTCTCTCTGTGTCTCTCTGTGTCTCTCTGTGTGTCTCTGTGTGTCTATGTGTGTCTGTGTCTCTCTGTGTCTCTCTGTGTCTCTGTGTGTCTCTCTGTGTCTCTCTGTGTCTCTCTCTCTCTCTCCGTCTCCGTCTCCGTCTCCGTCCCGTCTCCGTCTCCGTGGCACACACCATACATTCTGGCGTCCTAAGGCTCTCTGGATGCCCCAGACTCAGTGGCTCTCTGTTTTCAAGTAAACCGGCCCTTTCCTGTCGCTTCCGATAAGGAAGAACACTTACTCTCTTCAGGCAATTTGGGCGATTGGTACAAATCATCCGAACAAATGGACAGCCGGTACCGGTTTATTGCTCCTGATTTGGAATTTCTTTTTTCTCTCTGCCAATAGCAGTTTATGGGAGAGTGCTTTTCTTGCATTCATGTGGATGGTTCCCATTATGTCACGTGAGAAGTGATTTGTAGAGGTATATGAGCATTTGCTCCGTTCCATGTGGTTACATATGGTTCTCTGCTCTGATACGTTTCCACACAAGGTGCCTCTACTCTGGATGTTCTGATAAAGACGTGACTCTTCCATCGGAACAAAACTGCAGCTCAGACAACTTGGCAGGACAATTGAAAAAGGAAAAAACTGTTATTTTATTTGTCAGTAAGTAGTGTCTGCTTTTAGTTTTGAATTTTAGCTGCTGTCTATTCTTTTATAATGTGAGCAGAGGTCTATTCAGTGAGTCAATACTCCATCATATCCTGTTTGTTTAGGGGATGTGTGACTCCTCTGCCAAATTTGTCTCTTACCAGCAGAACTGATGTTGGTCAACATCAGACTTCCTAACTCAGCCATGCTGAGCTCTAAATGTAAATCTTTTGTTGTGGGTTGTAGATTGTCATGTGCTCATTCTCGCACAATACAGGTTCCGCTGACTTGACCACTCCTCTGAAGGTTGAATTTGTGTATCCACATGTCTGGTCTTAAATCCCCACTCTGTTTCCACTCACTGAAACCGAACTGTTAGTAACAATGGCCAAGTCATGTTTGCGTAATATCTCCTGGCAGACCCTTGTCTATCATCACCTTAGCGTTGTTATTGTTGTTCCTGTTCAACAGGCTGCTTCCGAGAACAGTTGTGACTGTTTTGATGTTCACAAATTCACAGAATCAGTTTTTCCCCTCTTTCTCAGAGAGCTGTAGAAAATGCCTACTGGGAAGCTCTGTATTTTTGTATTTTTGACATAATTTATAAAAATTTATGAAATTACAAACTTTTCATGCTGAAATTATTGTAATCCAGACAACTAGGAGCATAAATTTGCTCAATTTTATAAGGTCATTGTGGGGCTCTCAAAACTGGCTACAGTCAAACAATAACGTTCGCTCCAGAACACCCTGTTTTGATTAGTACTGCACATATTGTGCTGGGAGATGGAGTACTGCAGTCAAAACAATTCACTTCTCATAATAAAGGTGTTTGCGCATAGCCTTTTTCACATAGTATGTGTCCTGTTTGTGACCTGTGTGCAAGATGTTTCTTCTTACCGGTCTGTTTTTAAGGCTACTTCGGTTGTACATAACAGATCGGCGTGAAAAAAGAAAACCACACAATTCCGATCTAGTGATTCATGTTTTAGAATGCAGAGGCGATTATTGTCAAAGCTGTGTGGCTTTCTGGAAGATTCTAGGGACCAGAATCATCTTATTTCCTAATGGAAGATGATGCCATGGGGGCTGGGGAACACATCACAGACAGATGGGATCTGTCTTCATCATGCTGACCTGACTGGAACCTCCCTGGAAAGGCCTTTTTCTGTCAGCATCTACATTTAGAAAGATCTCTTTTCCAGCCTTGAATAACCATTTTTATTTTCATTCTTCCTGCTGCTTCCACTAGTGTGTAAGAAGGATTATCCAGATAGGACAGAATAGGCAGACTACATTTTCTGTTTTCAGTGTACTGCATGAATTTTGAATTTTCATGCATTGTCTTAAACATTTTTGAGTAACCAAAAGACAAAATTCAAGGATTTGACGGCTAAAATAATGAGAAAATATAATCCTTGTGTATAATATTTGTACACAGAACGAGGCACAAGCCGAAAGAGCTGTACTCCTGATTGATTACCTGTATTGGGCATAGTTTTGTCTTCTGGTATGATTAGGCTTTCTCAACTCTATTCTTCATCTTAATCATTGCTCTTAATCAGCTATGTGGATACAAAGCCAACTTAGAATTATAATGTATTCTGTTATTTCTATAAGCAGAGTGTTGCTCAAGTTTATATGCTTGGTTAGCAGTTGCGTTTACCAATCAATCGATTGCAGCTTGCCGGATTGGTGGATTTTACACTTTCATTCTTTGGTGGACAGAAATCTTAATGTGAATATCTGAAACTGTGGTTGGGAGAGGACCTTCTTTTAAGCAGTGAAATGAATTCATTAGTTATGCTTCCTCATTCCAGTAATATGCAAATTAGTTCTCCTGAAATGAAACTGATGAACCACACTTGAAGAAGAATCCATATTGATAGTTTTGTGATATGGTGTTATTCCCCAATTGGGATGATGTATCAGTTTTGTGTGAAACTGTGGTCAGTTGATTGTATTGATGGTTATGCTAAGTATGTGTAAGATCTTGTCTGTTTCTCTTACAGGAATGTACCTATCGGATCTTACCTACATTGACTCAGCCTACCCCTCCACTGGCAGCATCCTGGAGAACGAACAGCGCTCCAACCTGATGAACAACATCCTGAGGATCATCTCTGACCTGCAGCGCTCCTGTGAATACGGTGGGTGCTGACCGCACGTTAGGATCTGTGTCTCCTACTCACTCACTCCCCACAACTGCACGTTCTCCTCTCACTCAGTCACCACCACTGTTCTTCCTACCTTCACTTGGTCACTCATCAGTCACTCCTACCCTTATTGGACCACTGTTTACCATCTGCCCCTTCACCCGTCCCTCATACCTGTCACAATAGCCTCTCATCTTCTCATATTTCTTGCAGATATACCAGTATTGCCTCATGTCCAGAAGTATCTCAACTCTGTTCGTTACATTGAAGAGCTGCAAAAATTTGTGGAGGATGACAACTACAAGTAAGGGACAAGTTACTTTCAATTTGTTGGGAGATGGATTTTTATGTCCATGAAGCATTCTGACACTGCTGTTTTCCTGTCAGGCTTTCCTTGAAAATTGAGCCAGCCACCAGCACTCCTCGCTCCACAGCCTCTAAGGAAGATCTTGTAGGTAAGATCAACCTGCAACATTCTGATCGTTTCACATAACATTCAGATGGAATATGTGTGTGACTATTACATACTACATGTTCTCATAATTTGCTTCAGGGGGCTGTAATATGTTTGTAGCAGTAGTCAAGTCATTGCCTTGAAGGAAGTGTTACTGCATGTAATCAGAGGTGGATGGGATAGTAGTACCGGTTGAGTTACTGCGAGTGAGGTGACACTGGCTTGTTTTCTAAACCAGGCCCGGATGCATCCGCTTCCCCGCTTTGTGGTCGAAGGGGCACCGCTGCTGAAGGAGCCCTGTCCAAAGTTCCGCCCACCCCCCCCTCGCCCAGGAACCTCCTTCCCTGTGGACACAGGAAGTGCCACAGTCTGGGCTACAAGTTAGTACAGAACTCTAGTAACTTACCTTTATCCAACCTATCTTCACCGATGTCATCTTCATGAAGGAAGATAGGCCCTCACAAATGTGTGTGTGTGTGTGTGTGTGTGTGTGTGTGTGTGTGTGTGTGTGTGTGAGAGAGAGAGAGAGAGAGAGCGCGAGCGAGCCAGCGAGAGTGTGAGCTAACGTCTGTATTCGTTCTCTCGGTCACAGCTTTATCCACAAGATGAACACAGTGGAGTTCAAGAGTGCCACCTTTCCTAACGCTGGTTCCAGACACCTTCTGGATGACAGTGTGATGGAGAGCCACACGCCCGCTCGGGGGCAGGCCGAGAGCTCCACGCTGTCCAGTGGCATCTCTCTGGGTACGGCCGACACCATACGCCTATGTGGCCCCATCCGCTTTGCCCCAGCCTGAACAATACATACACAGTGTGTACTTCCTCTAACTGGCTTATTTACCAAACTGTCTACAGGCAGCAGTGAGGGTTCCGAGCTCAGTGAGGAGATGTCATGGCCGGCCTTCGAAAGGTAAGTGCTGAGCAGCTCTATACACACACACACACACACACACACACACACACACACAAGCACTGCCTACACACTCAGGTGAACACACTTTCACACTGCCAGTGTGCTGCTATAGCAGGCCCCTCACCCATCCAGCTGTGCCGTGTTGAGTGACTAGCAGTGGGTGCGGGTCAGACTGAAGGTCACATGAGGCTGAGGTCCTTTCACTCCAGTGTGCCCTGAACCCTGCCCCTCACTGCCACTGCAGGGAATGAGCGCTCTGTCCCAATCAGATACCCCAGCCAGCCCCTCATCAGCTTCCGCCCACTTCTTGCAGATACTAGTGACATTTGCGCAGCCAGATCTACAGAAAAGTAGGCCACCAAGAAGCTGAGGGCAGTTTTACTTCATCTGCGGCTCCAGATACGCGCGGCCTCTTGCTTTCACGTGTAACCTGCAGCTTGCCCTGCTTGTCCCAGTCGCTGCTGATGCCACAATATGGCCGAGGTGGTCGTCCCTTCGCCACTGTGGCTGACGTGCTTGCCATTGCTGCCCACTAACAAGCGTGTTGGAGAAATCAGCCCCCCCCCCCCCCCCCCCCCCCCGCATCTGCCCTGGCTCCCGTACTCTGATCTGAAACCATTCCTGTGCTATACTGTGCCGTAAACATATCCTGAAATTCAACAGGAACCGCTTCTATCATTCCCTCGGCCCAGTAACCAGGGTGGCCCGAATTCCTTACCGAGGAGTCCTGAAAGCCAGCAGGTACCGTCCCCACCCCCTGGCTCCCGGCTTGGGGCCATCAGTGTGTAGTGTTTATAGTGTCTGTTTCCATGCAAAAGGTGGTGGGCTAACCTGTAACTCATGCGTGATTCTGTGCTGCAGTAGACCCCTGCTGATAACGGCTCATTTGGGTTAGGGCTTCCCTCTTTGTCTCTGTCCAGCTGGACCTCTGGGCTCACTGTGACTCCCTCTCTCTGGTGCAGGCTCTCCTACTCTGCTCTGAGCCTCTGTAGGATCTTTCACTGCTGTTGTACTGCACTCTGGGGGGGATGGTGGTCTAGTATAATGAAGCATTTAGGGGACCACAGGCGGTGAAACACTTCAGAATGTGGTGGCAGGATGGGTTTGGACCGGTAGCACACAGACCTTCTGAGAACTACAGTGCCATAGTGTTTTCCTTTTTACCATTTTCTGTTGTAAATGCTGGTGAATTTGTGTTTTGTTGTTATTTATTTGCTCTGCAATAATTAGTTAATGCTGTAAAGCATCTTTAGGCATACATCTACTTGAACATCTTTACATGGAGAGTAAGATCTGAATATTGTCCTGCTTCATTTGTTTGTGTGCGTGCGTGTGCGCGCGTGTGCGTGCGAAGGAAGCAACTGCATGTATGCGTGCGCGTGCGTGCGTGCGTGTGTGTGCGTGTGTGTGTGTGCGCGTGCGTGTGCGTGCGTGCGTACGTGAGTGCATGTGTATGCGCGCGTGCATGTGTATGCGCGCGTGCATGTGCGCGCGTGCGTGCGTGTGCGTGTGTTGTGTATCTGTTGTGTCTGTGTTATGTATGTGTTGTGTGTGTGAGGAAGGAAGCAACTGCATGTATGACAGAGGATGAGTGAATTAATTCATATGTGGGAGGGAGGACTTGAGTCATTCTTCTGGTTGAAACTATATGAGGTCCTATTAGAGTGTGTATATGACATACAAGACAGTGACACTTAAAATTGAGTGGGCTCCATGAACACAGCTGAGCCCTGCATCTAGCACGATCAGACTTGACATTCCTATTCGCATTAAATCTTGCACGGTCTGACTTTCTGTCATCACACCCATGAGCCTTTGTTTGCATGTCACTCCCACATGCCCACTGTACATTGTTATGTAAGAAAATGCTTAACTCCCACTTTTTTAAAGACATTTTCTGACTGGAACTGGAAGTCTGACTAATGACAGATACTCATGTAAAATGTTGAGTAGGTGGTCAGGGGCCATTCCCTGCATCATAGCTAATTGGATCCAGATTCTGGGTATCTGTGTGCTGGAACATCTCCCACGATGTACTGTATGTGTGCGTGCGTGTGTCTGTGTGCACATATGCGTGTGTGTTTGTGTTTGTGTGTGTATTGTGCTTGTTTGCGGGTGCGGTTTGTTTGTAATCGGTCTGTGTGAGGGTGTGTGTGCTGGTCCTTTGCCTGACTGCTCTCTCCCCCTGCAGCTCAGCGGAGTCAGAGGAGCTGGCTGTGCACCTGTACCCTGGAGCTGTGACAGTACAGGGGGTGCTACGCCGCAAGACACTGCTGAAGGAGGGGAAGAAACCCACGGTGAGGGCAACCAGTGGCCTCCTCTACCCCACTGTCTCACATTCATTCACTCACTCACTCACTCACTCACTCACTTATCTATCTCTATCTATATCCATCATCCATGTACCTATTCATCCATCTATCCATCTATCTATCCGTCCATCCATCCATGTATCTATTCATCCATCTATCCACCCATCTATCCATCTATTTATTTATCCATCCATCTATTAATCATATGTTCATCTATCCTCCATATATCCATCTATCTATTTATTCATCTATCTATCCATCTATCATCCATCATCATCTGTCCATCTATTTATTCATCCTTCTATTCATCCATTTATCCATTTATATATTAATCTATCCTATATCTTTTCATCCATATATCTATCCATTCATCTATTCATCCATCTATCCATCCATCCATTTATCCATCTATATATTCATGTATCCTTCTATTTATTCATCCATCTTTCCATCTATCTTATCATCTATGCATCCATCTATCTATCATCTACCAATTCCTCCATCTATCATCTATATCTTTCTATATATCTATTCATCCATCCATCTATCCATGTATTTATTTATCCATCATATACAGTGGTGTGTTTGCCCCCTTCCTGATTTCTTATTTTTTTGCATGTTTGTCACACTTAAATGTTTCAGATCATCAAACAAATTTAAATATTATTCAAAGACAACACAAGTAAACACAAAATGCAGTTTTTAAATGAAGGTTTTTATTATTAAGGGAGAAAAAAAATCCAAACCTACATGGCCCTGTGTGGAAAAAGTGATTGCCCCCCCTGTTAAAACATAACTTAACTGTGGTTTATCAAACCTGAGTTCAATTTCTCTAGCCACACCCATGCCTGATTACTGCCACACCTGTTCTCAATCAAGAAATCACTTAAATAGGACCTGCCTGACAAAGTGAAGTAGACCAAATGATCCTCAAAAGCATTCTGAGATCTAGAGAAATTCAGGAACAAATGAGAAAGAAAGTAATTGAGATCTATCAGTCTGGAAAAGGTTATAAAGCCATTTCTAAAGCTTTGGGACTCCAGCGAACCACAGTGAGAGCCATTATCCACAAATGGCGAAAACATGGAACAGTGGTGAACCTTCCCAGGAGTGGCCGGCTGACCAAAATTAGCCCAAGAGCGCAGCGACGACTTTTTGGAAGGTGTGTGTCCCATTACATCTGGCGTAAAAGTAACACCGCATTTCAGAAAAAGAACATCATACCGTAAAATTTGGTGGTGGTAGTGTGATGGTCTGGGGCTGTTTTGCTGCTTCAGGACCTGGAAGACTTGCTGTGATAAATGGAACCATGAATTCTGCTGTCTACCAAAAAATCCTGAAGGAGAATGTCTGGCCATCTGTTCGGACCTGAAGCTGAAACGAACTTAGGTTCTGCAGCAGGACAATGATCCAAAACACACCAGCAAGTCCACCTCTGAATGGCTGAAGTAAAACAAAATGAAGACTTTGGAGTGGCCTAGTCAAAGTCCTGACCTGAATCCTATTGAGATGCTGTGGCATGACCTTAAAAAGGCGGTTCATGCTCGAAAACCCTCCAATGTGGCTGAATTACAACAATTCTGCAAAGATGAGTGGGCCAAAATTCCTCCACAGCGCTGTAAGAGACTCATTGCAAGTTATTGCAAATGCTTGATTGCAGTTGTTGCTGCTAAGGGTGGCCCAACCAGTTATTAGGTTTAGGGGGCAATCACTTTTTCACACGGCCATGTAGGTTTGGATTTTTTTTCTCCCTTAATAATAAAAACCTTCATTTAAAAACTGCATTTTGTGTTTACTTGTGTTGTCTTTGAATAATATTTTAATTTGTTTGATGATCTGAAACATTTAAGTGTGACAAACATGCAAAAAAAATAAGTTGCTGTGTAAATTATGTTAGAAGGATACAACACGGTTATTTGCTCCATAAATGTAGGCGCACGATCGAGAGCGTTAACATTATTAAAGTCTGACATCATATTGTCAAAATCCATTTAAACTATTGAAAAGTAACCAGGGACTTTGGACTTATAAGGCGGGACATACCGAGTGTCCAGCAAAAATATTGACCTGGAGTTCGAACTGCCATCAACTGCCATGTATGAGCGTGTGAAGTCAACCAGTTAAAGCTGTTGTAGCGTCACCATTTTCATAAATGGTCAGTGAAATCTGCCTGTTTTTCGGTGCCGTCGGGGTCCAGCATTTAACATTGATGGAATGCGGGTAAAAAGAGCGTTTAAAAGCCACAAAAACAGTAATTCTATCACATTAAAATTCCACCTAAGCAGAATTATTGTCCACAACACGTTAATTTAAGCTTAAACTGAGATTTTAATCATAATATTCATGTTAATTTTTATATATTCATCCATCCTTCTATCTATTCATCATCCATCATCCATCCATCTATCTATATATCCATCCATCTATTCATCCATCTATCCATCTATCTATATCCATCCATCTATTCATCTCTATTCATCTGTCTTCATCTATCATTCTATCCATCTTTCTATTCATCTCTGTCTTCATCCATATGTCCATCTATATTTATTTATTAATCAATGTATTCATCCATTTATATCATCCATCTGTACATCCATTTATCTATCTATCAATCTATTCATCATCTATATCCATCATCCATTTATCCATCCATCCATCCATCTATTCATCTATCTATCATCCATCCATTTATCCATCCATTTTTCCATCTTTATATAATATATCCTTCTATTTATTCATCAATATTTTTATCTATCATCATCTATGCATCCATCTATCCATCTATTTATCTATATCTTTCTATTTATCTTTTCATCCATCCATCTATCCATGTATTTATCATCCATATATCTATCCATCTATCTATTTATCCATATATCAACCTATCTATCATCCATTTATCCATCTATATATTCATCTATCCATCTATCTATTCATCCTTCTTTCCATCTGTCCATCATCCATCTAGTCATCTATCTTTCCATCTATCCATCCATCCATCTATTCATCTATCATCCATATATCTATCTATTTATTCATCCATCTGTCATCCATCCATCTATCAATCTATCTATCCGTCTATCTATCCATCTACCTATTCATCCATCTATTCATCCATCATCCATCTATCCATCTATTCATCTCTATCTTCATCCATCTATCATCCATATATCTATTTATTAATCTATCTATTCTATCTATCATTCATCTATCATCTATCTAACATCCATCCATCTATTCATCACTATCCGTCCATCTTTCCATCTATCACTCAATCTATCTGTCATCCATATCTATCTATTTATTCATCTATATCATCCATCCATCTATCCATCTGTTCATCACCATCTATCACTATCTATCATCCATATATCCATCTATCAATCTTTTCATCCATCTATATCCATTCATCCATTTATCCATCTATATATTCATCTGTTCATCTATCTATTCATCCAATTTTCCATCTATCCAGCCATCTATCCATATCTATCTATTAATCTATCTATTAATCTATCCATCCATCTATTTATTAATCTTTTCATCCATCTATCTTTTCATCCATCTTTCTGTCTCTCTATCTATGTCTATCATCCATCCAGTTATCCATTTATTTATTCGTCCATCTTTCTATCTATCATCTATCTAGCAATCCAGTTATCCATCCATGTATCCATCCATCTATCTGTTCATCCATCTATTCTTCCATCCATCCATTTATCCATCTATCATCTATCTATCCATCCATCCATCCATATATATTCATCTATATCCATCTATCCATCTATGAATGTATGAAAACGTGTATTGGTGCAGTAGTTACCATTACACAGAGAAACTTTATTAATATTTACTGATCATCATGCTTGCTCATCAGTGCTCATTACATTTCAGCTAGCCATCAACTGTAGGTATTGTAAGTAGCAACTTAATTTCAGTTAGTACATAAAACTGCATGTTCTTTGTGCCTCCCCATATTCAGAGACCACTTTCTGTCTACCTAGCAAAATGAAAACTACAGTTTTTTACTAAACCAGAACATTATGTTTAACCATAAAATTAAAATTGTCTAAATGTACTTTAGTCAAGGCCTCAAATGTAAATGTGCTCTGTCAATCAGGGCCGATAGTATCCACATTCACCACCTATCTTACTGTGGACAATGAAATGAAAATGTAGACTCTTGAATGGGTTTTTGTGGGTTGTCTTTCCAGGTGGCTTCTTGGACTAAATATTGGGTGGCACTGTGCGGGACTCAACTCTTCTATTACCCTGCCAAATCTCTGAAGGCCACAGAGAGAAAGCACGTGAGTCCCCGCCTGTCACGCACCAGTCGTGCTGCCGTTGGCATTCTTTGTATAATGAAGTGCGGTGTCACTGCTGATAAAGGAACAAGATAGCTAAGTGAGGACTTACAGGTAGCGTGAGCCCTGAGTTTTCCCAATCAAATCCATCCTCGTTATTCCCAGCTTCTGATTGGGGGAAACTACAGTCATCAGAAAATTAATTTCAGTAGTAGCCAAGCAATTCCCCGTAGTGCAGCTCTGTCATAGATGAGTAGCTCTGGGGGAAAGTACTGGGAAAGCAGTTTTGTGACTTTCCGTTCCTGTGCTTCTGTGTGTTGCGGCAGTTCAAATCCACGTCCAGTAAGAGCACTTCGGTGGTGGGCTGGATGGCCATGATGGCTGATGACCCGGAACATTCCGACGTCTTCCTGCTCACAGACTCGGAGCACGGTGAGTCTCGCACCCACACGAGCTGAAGACCTCTGCTCTGCCATCTCGTCAGCATGAATTTGTTGATGGTTCACTCCTGTACTTGAGCACAGTACAATCTTAAGGATACACTAACAGTCTGCAACTGTAGCTGGTGCATATACAAATGTTTGGTCAAAACATTATTTAACTAATTAAGTGATTAAGATCAGAAGTTGGCACAAAATCCTGAAACCTTTTTATAACCCATCCTCCGTCTACACAAGAACACCAATTTTGCACATTCTGTGTACACACAGACACATATAGCATATGCACACACACATGCAAGCACACACAGGAGCAAAAGCGTATCTGCTTCAATATGCATTTGTATAGTAAAGAGCTGTTTGAAGAGCCATTCTGACTGCATACCTGACATTTCTGTCTGCGTTGGTCATCATCTGTTTTGCATCTTGTATTGTTTATGGTTCCTTCTGGACACAGATGTGGATGTGGATTTACATGGCCGATTTGTGCAGCTCAGATAAGCTCAGTGATGTCAGTGCAGCTGTGGGTTTGAGCCCAGCTGCTGAGGGCCAGTTGTAGGCTGTTTCTCTACAGGTGGTAAGGACAGTGTAGTCGGTGAAGTATTGCATTACACAGTTGGAATCTCATAATTAACTACTATTTTGATTCATGACCTCATGGTTCAGCTAGCACAGCATCCATTGTGTCCTGGAAGATCTTCTCCAAACTGCAACAATAGTAGTACAAGACTGCATGATTACTTCTTGTTCTTTAATGTGGGTGTCAATTTCGCACTGACCATGAGAACACATCACCATATGCATTATACCTTTCTACCTTCATATCATATACTTATTCAGTTATTATAGCTATGACTATTCAGCGATATTCAGAAAGAAGCTATGGATCAATAAGCCTGCCTGAATATGCTTTACATTTACAGTACAGCAGCATTGCTTTGCAGATGAATAGAATCTGAAAGGGCGTGTTTGTGGTTCTCAGGCAATTCCTACAAGTACCAGGCTGGCACCCGGAATAATGCTGAGCTGTGGTTTAAGCACCTGAGTGCAGCCTGCCAAAGCAACAGACAGCAGGTAAGAGCTCTGTGCCACACACTGCCCCCAGTGCACCTTGGGACTCTACAGTGTGTGTACATTTAACCAGCGCCTCAGGTCAAGTCATTTAGTCAACATGGTTTTTCCAGAGTGAAATTGTGGTTGCGTATGTCATTCACATATGTTAACCTGACATTATTACTTATTTGGCATGTCAATCAAGCCAAATTCAAGTCTCTTCTCCGACTGGCCAAAACACACAAGGTGCATCACATTTGGTTCTCAAGAGGGCTTTGGCCAATCCAAACACATATATAATGCTAGGCCAATTGAGTTTACACTTATAGTTTGTATTTGAATGTTTAGTATGTATTAATTGGCTGTGAGCATAAACCACACACATTTATTGTACATTTCCATAGAGGACAAGCATGGTCCTGAAGAGCATGGTACATTTGTTTTGACTGACTGTGTGGATCCCTTTGTCTTTGGCCAGGTTCCAGCCAATCTGATGTCCTTTGAGTGAGTGGCGCTGGAGACTTTGAGAGGGACAGTGGGTAGTGACTCTGCAGCACTGGTGGGAGCCTTCCACTGCCATGACCCCGCCTCGCTGCACCCTGCTGCCACCGCTGCCTTAAGAGAGAGAAGGCTGGGTGTGGAGAGGAGAGGCCCAAGCACAGAGCCCCACACCGCTGAACTGGGACCCGCTCCACTGCTCCTCTGTCACGTTCAGTCCCCCACCGCGCCCCGTTTCTTTCTCTTCAGTGTCGGCTCCTCAGAACTCCAGAGCAGGGTGGGCACTGAATTAGGGCCTTTTCCCTGTTCGCCTCTTTGAAGGAACGGTTGGACCTGACCCACTCGCATTACACACTCCCGTTGCTCTCACCTCCTCTTTTGCAATACGAAGGCTATAAAGCGCACTGCCATTCATACAAGCTCGGCTGTTTGTCTCTGTAGTTCTACACGCCGTTAGAGTGGATGGGGTCTAGACATCTGACACAGATGGCTGTGCTTCTACTGAGCAGGAAGGTTTATAAGGGTTTGTCCCTTTGACATTACTCCCCTCATTGTATAAGATTGATTGTGTTCTCAGCAAAATGGGGCCAACGGAAGCATGGAGATGAGGTTTTCTACACATTTTGAGAAAACGGCACCTGTTAAGATGACTTCAGCACTCACAATGAAAGGCGTCCGATTCCCTGTGAATTCCAGGGGAACATTTCCAGATAATCTTAAACCATCTTTCTAGGAATCCTGAGGTAGCTCACTGTTCCCGTGTCATAATCCTATGTAAGAATGAGAATTAGCCCAACATCTCAACTCGGAAAAGAATTAATAGTGTGTATCATAGTATGTTGCCCAGGTGACTCTTGAGTTTATTAGGAGTTCGTAACCACTTTTATTTTGTATGTTGTATTTTGATTTTTTACTATTTTTTATTTTATACTCTATATTTTTTCCAAGAGCACTGGAGATTGTAAATGTATAAGAATTCTACAGACTCACAATGTGTAGAGGACCTCCCATGCAAGCCCCATGCCTTCTACCTAGTCGTCTTTTCTCAAATACTGTATATAAACATACTCCTTACAGGCATCTGACTGAACTACAGTAAGCTTCTAGAGGTACTATAATTCTAAACTGAACTGTTTTGATGACCTTGCCACATTTTGCTTATCTTTGAAATCTTTATTTTTTTTGTGCTATTTCAATGTGTTCTTTGTGAAGTCTTGTCTACCAGATAACACACTAACCACTTGTGAAAGCTGTGAAAGGAAATCAGTCCACGCTGTTTTTTTTTTTGTTTTTTTTAAAAAGATTTAACGGTTTGAGCCTGGAGATAGATGGGAGTTTTCATCTCCAAACTCTCCCCATGTGACAAGCGCAACCACTCAGCAGCAGCAACACAAAGCTATTGTGGAGCCATGCATAGAGTCCATTTGTACATTGTTGTATTTCTCCTGATTTTTTCTTTTTTGTCTTTTTTGGGGGGTAATTGGCAGTATTACAGTGTAGAATTATCTTGCACAAGTCTAGGTTCTTTTAAATTTGGTTACATTTGTGTGTTACATTAGTCATTTACTTATTTAATGTATTTTATACCTTACTTTGTATGTGTCAATTTTGTTTAGAGTATTTTACCTTCTTTCACCTGTTTGGAGTTCATGTCAGTTTATTTGATTGTGGGGTGCCACTGACATCCAGGGTGTGCTTAAGGGCTGGGCTCACATTTCACATGGGTGTTTATCAGTGTGCTGTGTGCTCATTGATTTGGGAACGAAAGTGTTAAACTTGGAACAAATAGCTTTTTTTTTTAAATCGTATTATTTCTTGCTATGGATGGGGTCTTCGACATCAAAAAGAGACTAGGCTCTAATTTGCAGTCATTATTGAATGGCTGTTTATACTTGGCCGGTACACTAGAGCTTGCTTTTACTAGCCTGAGTTTCCTTCATGTCCATAATTTGCAACAGATTGCAGAACCTGATTTGTGTGTTTTTTCACCACATATGTTTACAAGAATGAGTAATCAAGGTCAGCATCCTGTTGCTTTCTCAGAGCTTCTCAATCACTGCTCACCTGAGTCTGAGACCACTCCAGTCGTGAAAGAATCAAATTTGACAAATTTTAGGCTTCCCATCTGTTGGTCCCCTATGGACGCTTGAAAGGTGATTTTGTACTGAACAGAGCAACATTCAATGTGACTATGTTAGGCTATGTAATTGTGACGCATACAGTACATGTGGCGCTATTCTGCTTCTACTTCAAGCCCAGCTGTCAGTTTTCTGTGCTTATTTGGTTCGTTTATGATGTGGCTTGTAGTTATGCAATACTGTCTTGGTTCTGCTCAAGTGGTGTCTGCTCAATGGAGCGATGGAGACTCAGTATTAACTCCAGCACGTGGAGCTTAGGGATGGTGGCCTTGATTAGTGGGTGGAGGAGACGGCAGTGTGCTGTGCTGAAGGACTCTCGGGAGTAGGGACAGAGGGAGCAGACGTGACAGGCAGTGTTTCAGGTGGGCTATAGTATTTTCAGGCTATAGTGAAAGATGGCAGAAGGACTATGAGAAGAATTGAGAATCCAGACCGTACGACGAGATACCCAAGCCTGTATGTGTGCGTTTGACTTTGTGTAGGTGCACAGAGTACATGTGTATATATTATCTATTTTTTTAACTCGAGATTTAACAAGCACACCTTGCAGGTCACTTCAGTGATTTCCAAGGGGATGACAGACCATTGAGAATGGCAGAGCTGGTAATCCTTGTCATATCCAGATCCAGTTGATGCTTTAAGATAACTTTTTTAATGCAAGAGTAGCTGGAGTCACATTTTGTGGTGGTGTGTATTGCTGTGAATGCAGTCCGTTGATGAGTCTGACAGTGCAGCACATGAATTTGGTTTGTGCAATGTCGGCTTCATCCACCACAGCCCGAGTACAGATCAACACCAAGGGAATCAGACTCCCATTGCAGAGCACATACAGCAAGTCGTTCCAACTGCACAACCGTCATCCATGTATGAAATGGAACCGAGATATTTGTAGTATCCATTTCATTTAATCACTGCAGTTGCACTTTAGTGCACTAAGAAGGCATGTGGTGTTTTCGTAACATCCTTGAAGAACCTCC
This sequence comes from Conger conger, assembly GCF_963514075.1. Classification (NCBI taxonomy): domain Eukaryota; kingdom Metazoa; phylum Chordata; class Actinopteri; order Anguilliformes; family Congridae; genus Conger; species Conger conger. The sequence goes on along the minus strand of NC_083763.1, from coordinate 16,986,326 downwards.
AGCCTGCAATATCCGGCCCTATCCAGTGTTGAACATATTTCATGCCACTTAATTATGGCATTTTACATTTGAGAGCGATCTGGCATTTGACATTTGAGACAAACAATATTCAACCCACATGATGTAAGGACTCTCTGAAAAGGGACTCACCACAGACTGGCAAGACATCTTCAGTTGACAGGTGTGGTTTAACCTTGTTACTCTGTTAATTACTTCCATTAGTTCTGGTGCCATTTATAAGACACTGGCTGCGTTTTCTATCACTCAAAAAAGCAGGTGTGGAAAAGCAGTCAACCTTAGTCATAAAGACGGTAGTAGTTTGCATAGGAACATGGATCAACTAGGATCAGGGAAATCTATCATCTGATCCTGGTCTCATTTCTGTCATTACTGTGCAATCATTGCCTTTTGGGAGATGGGACATACACGGCCCTCTGGAGCCCTGGTTGAGTGCTCAGAGCAGCGGTGCTGACAGAGTGCATTGCCCCTCCCGTGTTCAGCCCCATGCCTCTGCATCCTCCCCTCTCCCTGGACGCGTCTGTGTATCACAGCCTACTCACACGGTAGGTACTGGTACACACTGGCTTCGTGCTGGGTAAAATGTAATAAACCGAAGTAATTAAAAACATTGCCATCGTTGTGCTGGAAACGTGTTCAGACAGTGCAGGCAGATGAATTTAGCGATATAAATGTATCATTGTAGTGACTAACATTGGGAATGGGGTTCATAAGCAATGTGTTTGTCCTTTTTCTTTTTTCTTTTTTTTTCTAAGTAGACTGAATGTTAAGCTTTTTGTGCGATTTATACTATAACTCGAGTTTACACTGTTTATATATACTAATGCACAATGACCTGTGTGTATTGACAGGGTAAATTTGCTTTTTGAAATTGTCTCCCCTTGACATTTTGTAAGAATTCAGCAAAATTAGATTGAATTTCCATTGGATGACAGTGGATTGAGTTTGGATGATAGGGGTAATGTTTTATGCTTCATATCCTCGATATGGATATTGCTCAATCTGGTACCTGCATTAGACTGTGATGCTGGGCTGGTGTTTATTAATCAACTGTTAAAGATGTCATCAAAATAGTTTTTAATTGGGTGACATGAGGTGTCATTGTGCCATTCCAGTGAGCCACCATCTCCTTTACCCCTGCGCCCCATCTTTGTCTGCTGGTCCTGGCTCCTTATTCATGATCCTAGCGAGCACTATGACCTTTGAACTGAGAGATGTGCTCCTAGGCTTAAGACCAGAGAAAACAATAAACACGTGGTCCTTTTATTCCCTTGGTTTGTTTTTAATCTTTTAAAGATAAGATAAAATTTGCACGTGCGAGGCTGCACGCCAGTGTGTATGAGTGTGAATTGGTGAGGTATTACTGTGTGTTTGCACATAAGCTAGCTTTTTGACACTTTAGGTACTGACTAAACTATAATCTTTCCTACTGAAATAAAACTACTTGAATTGTTAAACTTTTGCCTCTGACATCTTTTTTGTTTTTTATGGAAGTGGAAAACAATGAGCTGGAGTAGACCTGATTTGTACAGATGTTTACACCCTGAGGCAGAGCAGCTGGAATCTGGAACCTCTCCCACACGGAGAAGCTTTGGTTTTAACCATTTATTTCTAACCCACACATTTTTGTCATACATTCACTGCAGTCAATTCATTCTTTCCGCTTCATATTGGCTGGATTTATTGATGAGATTGGGGTAATGCTTCTTGTGAAATACACAAGCTGTTTAGCTGGCTGTTTAGTTTGTTCCTGTGGCAATGCTATTTTTCTTCTTCGTTACAGAACAGGAAGTGAAAAACTTTCTCCAGCCGTGCAGGTATGTAGTTTATCATGATGCCAGCTTGTTAAGTAAATGGCCTTAATGGAGTAATTTTCCACTCAGAGGAACTTGCTACTAAATTATTTCTGGGTATTTACCGGAGATTCACAAGTCAGAGATGCATCTTTGCAATCTCAACACGATAAAAGCAAAGCTGGAATAACATTGACATTTTTACAGCTTAAAAGTGGAATGATCGAAATGAAAGTTAAATGCACAGTTAACTTGCCTCACCTGGTTTCTTGTGTCTCAAATGTTTGCTGATATTAATGTGAAGACAAAAACCAGCACGCTCTGCGGCTGTCTTGGACCAAGAGTGAGGACCACTCGTTGATGCACTCTGACTGGTGATGGTAGGGTAGAACTGGCCCAAAAATTATTATTATTATTTTTTTTTTAATTATTTTTTTTATATATAAACCTCCACTGCCCCTCATCTCAACATCAAGATTGCCATGTTGCACTAAGGCATACCTGTTGGTTTCATGGGATTACTGATGGAGAGAGGCCTGGCAGACCTGTTTGTTGTGGCTCACAAACCATTGATGTCCATACATGGAGCACAGCTCCAATATTTTCATGCTAGTCGCTGGTTTGCTGATATCTGTTGGACATTTAGATGGTGGATATGCACTCACTGAGCACTTTTATGAATACACCAACTTATTCATGCAATGTTCTATAACTCAAAATGTCCCATCCTCATTTGTAATATTTCATTACATTTATTTATAATAATATTGTTTTTCCAAAGACTCATTTTATAATGGTACATGGCACACTTCCAAGTCTCTCCTTTTTCATTTAATGGCAATACTTCTCATTTCATAACACTTGTGGCTAATCCTTCACCATTATTTTGCCTTGATCGAGCAGTACCTTCCTTGCACAAGACAACCTGCAAGTGGCAGTTTGTATCGTTCAGACAGCATACTGAACTCAGCAACACGAGGAAGACCTCAACAGGCTCTGGGATATAATGCTTACTTTTGCTGAGCTATATTTATTTATTATTTTAATTGATATTTAAAAGTAGGATTGGAGATTAGACTTTGTGTAGTGCAATGTAATGTTACATTTATGTGGGTTAATATCAGATTTTTGGTAGTGGTACACCACTACCCCCTGGTGTGCGCATGGTAACAATGTGCGAAAGAAGGTTCCTCTGTATTTGTAAGACTGGTTGTTCCTCAGAATTGGACTTGAATCTGTAACATAGTGTGCAGCTGTAAGCATCATGCATATGCGATGTAATGCATTTATAAAGCATTGTTGATGTGTGAAATTGCATCAACAATGTAGTGTTGGTCTTCTCATACTTCTCATATTGTGACCTCAAGTATTCGTCACACTATTTACTTAGAAACTTGAATAGCTGACATTTTAAGTTGGATATCTTACTAAACAGTATAAAAAGGTATTTCCCTTTGACTCACAGGCACAATTTAATTCATATAAGTTACAATGATCCAATTAATCAATCCTGTAATAAAAAATAAATATTAATAATAAAAACTTACGCTGAGTTATCAAGGTATCCGTTCTCATTCGAGCAAACTAATTGTAGCTACAGGTTTGACAAATGAGTGAACCTTATGAACCCTGTGTAGCCTTGACGTAGGCTACAAATGTGTCATGCTAAAATGTACCCGTCATTGTCGTTAGCTAACAGCATTCCATCGTTAATATCCATCGTTAATAAGTATTAAATAAGTATTAAAATGATTAATGGAGGGAAAGTAACGTTACGCTCTACCAAAGATGACACTGGATTTTGCGGATCACAATCATTGCAGAGATTGGCATATCAGAAATACTGTATTTCACTACAGTGGCGGATGGGCGACCGTATTGGTAGAATGTGAACTTTTTGCTCTTAGAAGCTTATCGCTCTGTAGTGGATAGCTACCACCAGGTTTAATTTCGGTGAAATTCGGTGGCATGGCGATGATGGTATAGCTGTACAACGCCAGTCGATTCGATGCATGACAAGTATAATGTGTGTGTGTGTTCACTTTAAGGGATGAGGCGGCGTGGAATTTCTGCATGAGGAAGTGTGTATACGGGAGTGAGGGAGGAATATCGGATGATAGGAAAGAAAATCGAATGGTGAATGTGAGACATATGAGCGATTCAGTAAAAACCACAATTTTGTACATTGCCCAAAGATTTTTGGACATTCTGGCTCCACAACGGTGACGAAAGGTACGCTGAGTCAAAAGATATCGCACTGAACATGAGCCTTCAAGCTAACGTTAGCTCGGTAACGTTTCATGTTTACTAAGCTAGCTGGAGCACACAGCAACCGTGGTGGGATAGTTACGGATATTGTTTTCGCCAAGATGTGCAACATGCGAATTATTTAACCCAATTGTATCAGTGGGTATCTGCATGAACGACAGTCTGGAGAACATTTAAGCATATTTTTTTTTACTACAGAGAGTAAGCTACTAATGAAATTGAGAGATTTGTTGTAGCTAACATAGCTCGCTAGAATTGACTTTTGGTTCACACAGATGTGAACAGAACACATCTTTGATGTATTGGCAGCTAGCTAGCTGGACTAGCATTACGGTGTCCTAGCCAGCTAACGTTATGAATGAATGACATTATGGATAATGTTAAATATGCAACTTTAGCTACACTCGTTACGTTAGAGGCAAACGAGGAAGGTTCTCACTAGATGCGGCCCACCAGGGTAACTAGCTAGCTAGCTAGCACAGCCGTATAGCTAACCATTGAGTTCTAATTCGCAGCTCTAGCTTTATAGCTAGCTGTTAACAATGGCATACCAAACTAGCAACCAGCTTAACGTCACATTTCGACTTCGCAAGTGTTTTCATTTGCGGTTTCCAAGCAATTTAATTCAGTGTTAGCCAACTAACTTGGCTGTCCTCGAGATGTAAATCGTTGCCTTTACCAGTCGTGTACATTTTATAGAAACTAGTATTTTGCTAACTAGCTAAATAAATGTAAATGCTACCTATATTTGTGGGGTATAATCATATACTATAGAATACAGACTGATACGTAATCTTAGGTAGTATGATAACTAGCTAGCTAATTGACTACAGCATGACACCGGTTTGTTCAACATGTTCGCTGTTTTTCGGTAGGAAAATTCGAGGGTTCGCGGGGTGCAGGCCGCTACAACCTGGTGGCCACGATACGATGTGTGCAATGTTAGCCTAACCTACTTAGCATGAATGAATGAAAGACGGAATTGTGAGGCAGTCCAAAGACTACTGCTTGCGTGGCAATTAATTAGCGATAAAATGACTATGTAGTTTCGTTAAGACTACAATAATAAGACGCACAGTTTGTTTATTTGGTTAATCAAATATTTAGCGATGGTATTCGTTGATCACTATTGAAATTACTTGAATTCCTAGCTAGTCTTAGGAATTCAAGTCATTCAAGGAATTTACAAGGCGCTAGATACTACTTTGCTTTAGTCAAACAGGGCAGTTGCTAGGTACACTTTAGCTAGTGGCAAGATGAGCACTGTGGCTGGGCTGAATGTCGGTTCTCGCCATAATATTCTGTTAAGTACCCAGCCCATTTTACCAATCAACCAATCAAAATATCAATCATAGCAGTCTTGACCTGCATGTTTACGTATAGGCGAGTGATTAGCGACACCAGTTCCAGAAATACAATTGTTAAGCATTCATGGGGTCTGTTGTTTGCTTGCTTTTCTTTTAAGGATATGTCTGTAGTGAACAAGCATTTTATGTTATATTTGATTTGATTTGGCTGCTTGTCCGCAATTTCCAGTGGATGATTGCTAACGTTAAATTAATTACGGTCTATTGTGTCTACTGGAAAATACAGAGGGTTGGTTGGACAGGATTCTGTAGTATTGGTCATTTCTTTCTTTCCTTAAGACAGATATCCTGTTTGGCAGGTGTTCAGCAGCACTGCCAACAGGTCTGGGTCAATATTTGAGAACAGCCTGGGTGTTACAGTGATCAGTGGTCACTGCGTCATTAGAATGCAGGACATTTCATAACCATTTTTGCCATACCATGCCAACTCGCAATAACAGTGGCCAGAGATATTATTTTAGTGTGGTTCAAGTCTGGGTCACCCGTTGTAATGTCTTAAAGACCTCTGAATATTTGCATATACAATATGCAATACAGTATATTCCCCCCCCCCCCCCCCCCCGCTTTTTCACACTTTCTCTGCTTGAAAAATTACAGTGTTGTAATGACAGCAAAAGAGAAAATATTAGTGTGTTAGTTGTTGCAAAGAGTTGTGTGGCTAAGCAGTTTATCTAGTGGCTGTGTGGCAAAGCTGTGCAAATGCAAAATTCATGCTGAAAAATTTGCATTCAGAGCTTGTGTAAATGTAAATGTAACTGCAGTACATGGGTACCTGTTTATGATGTTCATGCAGCTTTGTATTCATAAAGGTATCACACTGGTGTGCATGTATCTGACCCCTGACCATGTCTTTTCACATTTTAGTCATATTTCTTAGGAAGACTGAAATATAACGACATGATGACCAAGAGATTCGGTAGAAGTGAGAGTGATTGAAAAATAGTAAAATAGATTGTTGTGAATGAGGTAGAAAAAAAGCTGGAATGATTACCAAGCACTGTTTGACGATAATATTTAAATAAACCTTTACTGGCCTATGGTGGCTTCAGAAAGTATTCAGACTTTACTTTTTGCTCTTTGTTGTGTAGATATAATTTTAAATGGTTAATATTGTCATATTTGCTGATCTGCACTCAATAACCCATAATGACGAAGTGAAAACATTTTTGCAAATTTATTAAAAATTAAAAACTAAAATCTCTCATTTATATACATATTTAGACCCTTTGCTGTGGCACTCCAAATTGTGGTCAGGTGCATCCTGTTCACTTTAATTATCCATGAGATCTGTACTTGATTGGAGTCCACCTGTGGCAAATTGAATTGATTTGACATAGAAAGGCCCAAACCTCTGTATATTTGGTCTCAATTCACACCTGCATGTCAGGTCAAAAAACTGTAAAAACTTGAGCTTATAATGATCCTCCTGTAGACAAGACACTGAAGGCAGTGAGTGGGGGTGACTTGTGCATAGTAGGGTATTTGTACCTACTAATAACAACTTTGCCCTCTTTGTATGTGATCTATAGTTTGCTGTACATTTATCAAAAAAATCATAAAATGTGGGTGGAGGATTGCTTACAGTCAATAAATAATCCTCCACCCATTTGATGCAGATTGCATTGTGGATATTTATGATGTGGTGCTTTATTACATTATTGGCATTTGGCAGAAGCTCTTATCCAGAGCGACGTACAACGTATCTTTATAAGGTCACTTGCATAACTTGGAGGGCCTGCTGTTTTACTGCATAATTTCCCACGTAAGGGAAGGTTCATTGCAAAATAGGGATTTCTATGGTTAGGTGTCTGGGGCTTTCCTGCACCAGCCCTGGAGAAAAATGTCTCCAGGCCCCTGGCACATTGGTTGCACAGCTAAGTCTTCAGTTTGTTGAGCGCACTGTAGTAATACGTTTTTACATCTGTTATCTTTTACTGTGCAGGGTAAGCTACTTTTAACTCGATTATGATTATTTTGATTAGGCAGACAGCCTTGAACAGAACATTTGAATAAGCCTTGACCATTTAGTTTATTCTAGGATTCTGAATAAAGGTGATGGTCAAAACAGGGCCAGATATTGAAATAGTTTTGATAGGGAGTGTGAAAATGAAAGTATGTATGTTGTATCCGTATGGTCTGTTTTTGTGACTGTCTGCTTGTCTCTTCTGTGCTCTGTACTCATGTTGATCCCTTCCCTGTACTCCTGGGCCCAGCTGTGGACAGCAGACCGGGGACAGCCAGAGCAAGATTTGGAAAGCAGGTCCTGGTTACCCATCACAGGGGGGGACGGCCGAGTTCAGTGCCATGTCCCAGGGTTAAGGCCACGGCGGTAAGAGTCAGAGAGCCAGGAGCGGTCAGAAATATGAAGCTGAAGCAGCGCGTGGTGGTGCTATGTGCTGTTCTGCTGCTGCTGGGACTGGCCAAGGTCTTCCTGCTGGACGGGGGCGAGGGCTCGGCTGCCAGTCGGCGAGACTTGCGCGCCTTCAGAAAGATGGAGGCCGGGCTGCAGCTGGCCAAGGGGGCACGGCTCACACACACTCTCCAATCACCCTGGGAGGTGGCGGCGCAGTGGGTGGGGCCCAGGGAGGTGTACCCAGATGACACCCCAGAGATGGCAGCAGTGCTCACAGCCCTGGTGACCGCCCGGGTGGAGAGGGCTGACGTGGGCTACAAGGGCACCCAGCTGAAGGCCCTCTTAGTGCTTGATGGGGGACAGAAGGTGGTCTTTAAGCCCAAGAGGTAAGATTCCCACATAAGAAACCAGCGGTGCTTTTATGTATGAGTTACTTCACAGCCTTCTCTTTTAGCCTTCAAAAAGACCAGAGCCAGCAATTCATTAGAATGGGGTTTTTGTTCCAGCCTTCTTTGTTTTTGTGGTACATTGTGGAGTCTGCAGTGAAATGACACTAATCAATCTTTTTTTGCTTTATCCCCATAAGTGAGTGGGTTTATTTGCATTCATTCCTTTTTTCCACAGTTTTCAATCAATGTGGTCTCATGATATACCGTTTGAAATTGTTAAAACTCAGGGTAAACTATTTTATGATGCCAATGCTTTAGCGACACCGGTTCTCTATTTTGTGATGTGGTTGGACCTCACCTTCTCTGCATTTTAGAAATCCAGAGACGACACAAATCGAGGTAAAGTTGGTGTCCTTTTCATGACCAAATTCATAATTTTTCATTTAAAACTTGGAGAAACTTTGATTGACTGTCCATTGTTTACTTAGAATTTCTCCAGAGGAATTATCAGTTTTGTTCATTTAGGCTTTGCATACTTGTACAAGAGTACTTGTACATAGGAATGCTGTCATCTACATTATTTGTATTGTCTTTTGGATTGTCCAAATGGCATTTTTGGAAACCCGCCTAGACATAGCTTAGAATGCTCATTTTTGGTGATATTTTCCATCAAATGTTTGGTGATATTATCTAGCATTATGACTGTGGCTCCATTGTGTTTCCAAGCCCACCGAGTACAAGCATCTGTACCTTTACTGGCCTATGGTGGCTTTAGAAAGTATTCAGACTTTACTTTTTGCTCTTTGTTTTGTAGATATCATTTTAAATGGATAATATTGTCGTATTTGCTGATCTGCACTCAATAACCCATAATGACGAAGTGAAAACATTTTAGCAAATGTATTAAAAATTAATTTCCCATGTAAGGGAAGGTTCATTGCAAAATAGGGATTTCTATGGTTAGGTGTCTGGGGCTTTCCTGCACCAGCCCTGAAGGAAAATGTCTCCAGGCCCCTGGCACAATGGTTGCACAGTTCAGCTAAGTCTTCAGTTTGTTGAGCGCACTGTAGTAATACGTTTTTACATCTGTTATCTTTTACTGTGCAGGGTAAGCTACTTTTAACTGGATTATGATATATTTTGATTATGCAGACAGCCTTAAACAGAACATGAATTCATTCATTTGAAGAAGCCTTGACATTTAGTTTATTCTAGGATTCTGAATAAAGGTGATGGTCAAAACAGGGCCAGATATTGAAATAGTTTTGATAGGGAGAGTGAAAATGAAAGTATGTATGTTGTATCAGTATGGTCTGTTTTTGTGACTGCTTGTCTCTTCTGTGCTCTGTACTCATGTTGTACTGTATCGGGGTGAAGTTGGTGTCCTTTTCATGACCAAATTCATAATTTTTCATTTAAAACTTGGGAGAAACCTTGATAGACTGTCCATTGTTTACTTAGAATTTCTCCAGAGGAATTATCAGTTCTGTTTATTGAGGCTTTGCATACTTGTACAAGAGTACTTGTACATAGGAATGCTATTATCTACATTATTTGTATTGTCTTTTGGATTGTCCAAATGGCATTTTTGGAAACCCGCTTAGAATGCTCATTTTTGGTGATATTGTCCATCAAATGTTTGGTGATATTATCTAGCATTATGGCTGTGGCTCCATTGTTTTTCCAAGCGCCCAGAGTACAAGCATCTGTATCCACTTAAAAACAAAAAGATATCGCTGTGTTTGAGCTTCTGTAACTTTATTTTATTAATCCTGTCATGGTTACCTTTCAGTGAAGACCAGGATTATGCCTGTAGTCAAATTCAAGAATAGTAGCCATTACGTATTTTGACATTACATTACATTACATTAATGGCATTTGGCAGATGCTCTTATCCAGAGCGACGTACAACAAAGTGCATACCCATAACCAGGGATAAGTGCGCTGAAAGACCCTAGAGGGAAGTACAATTTCAACTGCTACCTGTACAACAAAGATAAGGACCAGGGCCTTTTTTTTTTCTTTTCTTTTTTACGAACAAATTAACCAACAAACAACAAAGCAAAAGTGACCAAACTTGACTATCCAAATACTGCTTACCTAGCCAACTAAAAATACCGATACACAAAGTAAATCACAAGGACAACAATTAAGGTTCACAGGGAGGTAGGGAGGGACGGGGAGAGGTGCTGCTTGAATAGGTGCGTCTTCAGTTTGCGCTTGAAGGTGGGGAGACATGTCATGTCATCTGCAACTCCTGTCCTGTAGGAGCAGAAGAGAGGACCCTGTCACCTGACTTACAGTTACTCAGCCAATCCAGATCGGAGGGAAAATAACATGCATTGTTCAATAGTATGCATTTTGTATAACCTCTATAACACAATATAATTAAATATGTATAAAAGTATGTCAACCTTTCAGTTTTGATATATTAGAGTTTCAGTATTCTGAACTATAGCGTTGTAGTCTATTGCCTGTGTCTTGTGCATACCCCTGTACGTACAAAATACATGTTTTTATAGTTTGCTTTGTATGTGGCTTGAGTTGCAGGTGCTTTCTCATGTTTATAATGAACAGTTGAACAGTTGATGGCCAGCTAGCTGCTTTTTTGAATGAAAAACACATGTTGTCCAGCAATGTGTGACCATCTCTGTAAGATTTCTCAGATTTTACATCCTCATCAGTATCTTGTTTCCCTCCGTCAGGTATAGTCGAAATTATGTGGTAGAGGGGGAGCCGTACGCAGGCTACGACAGACACAATGCTGAGGTGGCAGCTTTTCACCTGGACAGGTAATGCAGCTTTTAAGCTGGCGCAGGCTCTCGCAGTCCCATTATCTTTCATACCACTCTCCTTTACTCCACTCCCCCACTACCACTCCTCCACTCCAGCGGAAGTATTTGGAGCAAAGTGAGGGATTTGGTGAACGGGGGGAGTAAAGAAAATCAGGACAAGCTTATCGGCTTTGCCGTCATCAAAGTCGACGTCCTGTGTTGATGAAATAGTCCTATCATAAGTTTTCATTTTTGCAGATCGCACACATATTCCCATAGCCAATTACAGATCTTACTCGTGGCACTTCATATTCAGGGAGTTATTGTTTTCTAATGTTCAGTGTTCACATTGAAAAATAATTATTTCTCACTGTAACATCTGTAACAAATTTTTTGGTAATACTTATGTCAGTCGGAAATGGTTGTTCGAATAAATTCATCCGCGCATATTCACATGCTGAAATAATGTTAGCTGCCGTCCTTATTTACAGTCATGTTGGTTTTATGTACAAACAAATATAAACCTGCTTCCTTGTTAGTACTATGAGTGTGAGCATGATGAAGTCACACAGAAATGTGAAAACACTTGAGCAGTTTTGTTTGTTTGTCTACTTTGATAATGGGACTGTTGAGGGAGGGAGTGTACAAAGATCAGTTTCCAGGGCATGGAGTGGTGGAGGGTGGTAGTGGAGTGGTAGGAGTATGCATTTCCTGAATAATGGAACACACCTTCAATCTGTTCTTCAGAATTCCATAATGTCCTTCAAGTGCTTGGAGTGCAAGTGTTTCTTAATGCTACTCATATCTCTGCCCTTCAGGATCCTTGGTTTCAGAAGAGCTCCCCTAGTGGTAGGGAGGTTTGTGAATCTGCGCACAGAGATCAAACCAGTGGCCACAGACCAGTTGCTGAGCACCTTCCTTATGCAAGGTTACACTCCTGTTTGTCTTTCTGTGGTAGACTGGCTCAATGTTGTGTTTGAAGTGTATTCAAAGTAGCTACATACAGTTTGGACATATTTTACTCAATTGCTTATGATTTGACCCAGGGAACTGCAGGATTTCGTACAGAAATAAATACCAAGGCCACAGACTCTCTGCCCTTACAAGCTGTAGCATTTGGCCTAATGTACTGTGAGCACAAATTTCAATACAGTTCTACACACTAATTGGTTAATTTGGTTCTGTCTTCCTTATTTATTCTCACAAATTGGACTGCCAATTACATCATCAGAAATCCTACATTGAAATAAGCATTCTAAATACAGGTAGTCGTCGACTTACGACCGTAATTGGTTCCGACCGACTGGTCGTAAGTCGGCGATGTTATAATTACCTTACATATATTATACTGTGTAATGGTATTATAATCATCTTTAAGTCATATTTTATCAATATTTTCTGTGTTCATTATTGTTATAACCATTGTATCACCAGTCTTAGTACTGTTATCATCTTTTAACATATTTTAACAACGTTGTTTTTGTTCATTATTGTTATAACCAGCGCCAGCCGAAACTGCCGTACCGCGCAGTCGTGGTCGTAAAGGCGAACAGTCGTAAGTTGCATAGGTCGTAAGTCGACAACTACCTGTATAAGATCTGTTTGATGTTGCACTTGATCTTGTTGAGTACATTTCATTTTAATATGCGTCTTTGAATTTTGATTCTGGTTTGAGAGAGGTATCTGTCCGTCTGCGCTGCGTAGTTATTCCCTCTTCCACTATGGGTGGACCCACTTTCCTCCATACTGGCCCACTCATTGTGTGTGAACATGCATGTTTCAGGGAACAACACGTGCTTCTATGGGAAGTGTTACTACTGCCGCGAGAGTGAGCCGGCGTGCGCAGAAGGTGAGGTGATGGAGGGCTCTGTCACCCTGTGGCTCCCGGACGTGTGGCCCCTGCAGAAGCACAGGCACCCCTGGGGACGCACCTACAGAGAGGGCAAACTGGCCAGGCAAGACCCACTCTCTCTCTGATGCTGTGGTGCAGACTGATGTGAACTCCAGGCCGGCCCCAGACTGCAGCCTCAGCGGTTGGGTTTGAAAAGTGTTTTTGCTCAGGAGCGGCATCATAAAAATGCCGCTGTGTCACGTGAGATATGATAACCAGGTTTTGTTTTGTTTGAAATTGGTCCCCTCGCTGGACATTTCCGAGTTTACTTTCAGTGCAAGCGTGTTGAGATACCGCCCGCTTCCTCCTTGCGCTGTACAATTACACATTTGCAGTACCGCTTTCTAAAAAGTGGTTGTGGCAGGTTTCACTGCAGTCAGGTTGAGTCTGTTTTCAGTTAGTGTGAGGACAGTATAAGCCTTGTACAGTATATTTGTGCAATATAGCAGGACCTGGTATGTGAAACATACAGTAGATGTTAAATGCTCTTGGTTTCATCATATACTGTTCTTGTGGCACGTTTCGTCCTTTTTCAGCCTATTCTGAGTAGAACTTACAGAGCTTGTGCGTGGTAGAGGGGGATGTGTGTGTGGCGTGTGTGCGTGCATGTGTGAGCGTGTGTGTGTATGTGTGTGTGTGTGTGTGTGTGTGTGTGTGTGTGTGTGTGTGTGTGTGTGTGTGTGTGTGTGTGAGTGAGTGAGTGAGTGAGTGAGTGAGTGAGTGAGTGAGTGAGTGAGTGAGTGAGTGAGTGAGTGAGTGAGTGAGTGAGTGAGTGAGTGAGTGAGTGAGTGAGTGAGTGCGCATGTGTGTGCGCGTGTGCACATGCACGTGTTTGGGCATAGATGGTATTTTTATTCAGTTTGTGGACGTGTGTGCGTTTATGCCCTCAGGTGGGAGTATGATGAGAGCTACTGTGAAGCGGTTAAGAAGATGCCCCCTTACGACGCAGGACCCAGGCTGCTGGATGTCATCGACACCGCTATCTTTGACTACCTTATAGGGAATGCTGATCGGCATCATTACGAGAGTTTCCAGGACGACGGAGGCGCGAGCATGCTCATTCTTCTGGATAATGCTAAAAGGTACAGGAAGCTCGCCCTTCTTACAGTGTGCTGTACAGGTACACGGTGTTCTGCTTCCCATGTCAAACCTCATCCCTTTCATACGTCCGTCTCATTTTGTCTTCCTGCTTCCTTCTCTTTTTTGTTTTGCAGTTTTGGGAATGCAGCCCTTGATGAGCGGAGTATTCTGGCCCCTCTGTACCAGTGTTGCATGTAAGTAAATGCACAAAAGCAGAGAAGGACCGACACACACACACACACACACACACACACACAGGATAACAAATCCTTCATACGATTTGATGGGTTGATGGTGCGGTTTCATCTGCCCACTGAGGTCTCTGCTCAACCATAGTTTCCACATGACCTCTTTTGTTCTTCGGTGCCTTCATGCTTACAAGTGCATCACCTGCCAGTTTCCATGTACAGGACGTCTGCAGTGACCTATCCATGAATGTACAGACCAATGCAGAAAATAGGTCTTACTCATCACATCTCCTTTGCATTATCAAAATCAGTTAACCTGTTTTTGTTTCAATGTCCAATATCATTCTAGTTAGAGATGCACATTTGCAATAATTCCTTTTGATCAGTTAATTTTCATGTTAACAGACAAATAATCAATAGTGGTTAAGGTAAATTCCATTAATACTCAAATACTCTTCATGACTCTTTATGAACAGGTTTATCGTCACCATAATTCAAAACACATTAGGCGAAAATATCTACCACAACGTGAAGGCACACTCACGACTACTGTCTGTTCTGGCTCCATGGTGGTGGAATGAACTCCCCGTTGAGGTCAGAACTGTAGAATCTCTCCCCACCTTCAAGCGCAAACTGAAGACGCACCTCTTCAAGCAGCACCTCTCCCTGTCCCTCCTTACCTCCCTGAGAACCTTAATTGTTGGCTTTGTGATTTACTTTGTGTATCGGTATTTTTAGTTGGCTAGGGAAGCAGTGTTTGGATAGTTAAGTTTGGTCACTTTTGCTTTGTTTGTTTGTTTATTTGTTTGTTTAAAAAAATTTTTTTTAAATAGGCCCTGGTCCTTATCTTTGTTGTACAGGTAGCAGTTGAAATTGTACTTCCCTCTAGGGTCTTTCAGCGCACTTATCCCTGGTTATGGGTATGCACTTTGTTGTACGTCGCTCTGGATAAGAGCGTCTGCCAAATGCCATTAATTTAATGTAATGTATTTCTGTAGATGGCTGTTGAAAAGGCAGCATAAAGGCAGCATAATCATAATTGTGATAATGGCTCAGAAGTGTCTGCCTGTGACACTTATATTTTCTATTAGAACAGTTAGTTATAGCACCAGGAAATAGTCTTATATGTGTGTAATAATATATGAAAGACCCTTTGTCGCAGTTACAAAAGGTTTTCGTAAAACAATCCCACTGGTTGTTCGTCATTTCAATTCGCCAACAGGGTGTAGGCAAGGAAAATGGAATATTGCGTTAAACAGCTGGCCTTTGCACTTGAAATAGATCCAACTCCCACAGGGGCTAAATTTTCTGCTAAGTCTGTTTTACAGCCCGTTAATGACCTATTTACTGGGTAAATACACAGCTGCTTGTGTAAATTATTAGCTAACTACTTTGATTTCTGTGGTAAGTACTATGAAACAAAGTCAGTAAGTATCGTATGTAAGTACCATGTAAATACGTTTTACGGTAGGTTTCATAGTACTTACCTCTTAAATCAAAATATTTATGTAATAAGTACTGGTATTTACCCAGTAAATAGGTCATTAACAGGCTGCAAAATAAAGCGTTACCCATTTTATTTCCATCGGAAATAAATTCAGTTGGTCTTTAAATTAGGACAAAAACAAATAATATATTACGACATTGCAATTTTCAATATGGCAGTGAGGCTTACTGCACCACAAACCCAAAAATTAAAAAACCCACATTTCCTCTCATATTTATTGCCAGGAAACCCGTAAATGCTAACGGCACTCGCCCACAAAATGCCATTTTTAATGTTCAAAGTGAAACCTTTTGATTATGTTCATCCAGCTAATGCTAGTTTCCTTTTCATGATCATGGATCATAATGTAGCTGACGTGGCTCCTTACTGGAGGATTTAATGGACGAACTTGGTCTGTGCACTGTAAAGTTAGCTTTCTGCCAACTTTTAGTGCTATAATTTTGTTCTTTTTTAAATGTGCTTCATAAGCCTGCGGTTTTTTCAATGTCAATGATGAAAATGATAAACTACACTACATTGACAAAAGACACAATGGTATGAACTGTATACAGTGAACTACATTTTTATGGCAAAGGGTAACCCGATTAATGCGTAACATAAGTGTTTCATTATTTTATCCATCTCTCATATTGAATTTGGCTATGGAGGCATTACTTTTCTACCTAAAGTATCCAATGTGTGAAATAGTTTGCGTGTAAAATGTTTGGTGTAAAATGAGCCCCTCCTCCCAGGATACGCGTGTCCACGTGGAACCGGCTGAACCTGCTGCGGAGTGGGGCCCTGAGCTCCGCCATGCGGCAGGCCTCGGCCCACGACCCCACGGCCCCCGTGCTGGCCGAGCCCCACCTGGCCGCCCTGGACCGCCGGCTCGTGGGCATCCTGGCCACTGTGCGTCAGTGCATAGAAACCCAGGGCCTGGACAGCACCCTGATCGAGGACCGCATGAACCTGCCGCACCCCTAGAGACGGACACTGCAGGAGGGGGGGCAGCTGGCCGTGGCCGGAGGGGCGGGACGCTGCCTCAGTGGATCGCACTGACTGACAATCCGGAGGAAACCTCATCCTGACCAGCAAAGCGGACGCTTTTCAAAGCACCCTGATTCTCACCCCTGCTGTTACACCGACGCTACAAAACCCCATGTGCCAGGATGACTGCTGGCAGTAAACTTTTAGAAACGAGTAGCTGGTGTTTGGAGGTTCTCTCCATAGGCAGAGAGCGTGGAGGGGCAAATGCCAAAGTCTGATTCGTGGGGTGTCATCTGAAAAGACCCGCTGGTGGAATGGTCAGAGACGACACGGTGGGCGAGGGGAGTCTGTAGCCTCAGGTCTAAGGGTTTGTGCCCCCAGTGACATGTGCTTGTGCCAGATGGAAATCTCTGCAGACAGAAAGCAGGAGGTCTGTGGAGGGGACACATTGGGGGGGAGGAGTTCTCCCATCTTGTGAATGAGAAGTTACAAACTGAACCTACGAACCAAACATGTACAGAGAAAATTGTGAAATAATATTAATGAGGATTATAATAATGAGAATATAATATTAAAAGAAACCTAATGTAGTGTCAGATTTATTTACAGTACTGTATATTGGAATGGGGTTTGGTTACGGACTGAGGGGATGGGGTTTGGGGTTTGGGGTTTGGGGTTTGGGTTGGGATTATTTGAGATGCTGTTGATCTCCAGGTTGGACTGCTTGTTATATGAGTGAAAACAGGAAGTTTACAACAAGGGCTTAAAAAGGAATGTTTTCTTTATTAAATATTAAATGTTTAAAAACGTATTTATCTCTTTATTGAAGACTGTCTATTTACGGTTCTTGTATTTATATTTATACATTATTGTCACACCTTGGACTTCATTAGAGCACCTACCTGTGTACAGTATATGAATGCAGTGGTCCAGGGGACCCACTGTGTAAGCCAGTGCTAGTTATCTCATAACATATATTACATTACAATCACTTGTTGAAAGTGACATACAGGTAAAGTAAAGCAGAACGTCACTAAGAAGGTGCAATGTATCTCTCGATCAGTTAAGGTTGTTGAAAACATGTTTACACAGCAGATTTCACCTGCCAGGCTGTCATTTTATTTAGAAATGTAACTTCTGAAGGAATAATTTCTCATAGAGCACATTAACATTGCTTTCAGTCTCTATAATCTGATTTAGTAAATGTACTGGGATGTCAGTACGGAACATTTATTGTCAATAAACATTAAAATAATCAAATGAAGAACAATTGACAGTTACAATTCAAAGAAGGAATTATAGTATAGTCCGTAAGTATTTGGATAGTAACACAATCTTAGTTTTTTTTGGCTCTAGCATATTGGATTTGATATAAAACAATGAACATGAGGTTAAAGTGCAGACTCAATTTTAAGGATATCTAGCAATTGCTACCCTTTTTATGCATTATCCCTCCTTTTTTAGGGGCCCAAAAGTAATTGAGCAGTTTCTTGGTCTGCTGTGTGTAGTTCATGTGTAAGAAAACTAATAAAAAGTCTAAAGTTGATTATAGTTGTGGCGATTGCATTTGGAGTCTTACGGCTGTCTCAACGTGGGGACCAAAGAAGTGTCAATGTCATCATGAGGTTAAATAATCAGAATAAATCTAAATCATCCTTTGGAATGCACTGGTGAACTTCCCTTGAACAATAGCAAAACGATCTGGTAGACCACCGATGACACTAGTGAAAGACCAAACAATGTTTTCAATTTTGAAGAAAACCATTTTCATCTTTAAAAAAAAAAAAAAAAGATCTAGAACACTCCAGGATGTTGGTATAGATATGTCAATGACGATAAAAAAAGACTACACCAGCATAACCTCAGAGGTTGCGCCACAAGATACAAACCACAGGTAAGCCTCTAGAGCAGAATCGGTTGGTTGCAGTTTGCTGATAAAAGGTTATAGAAGTTCTGGAACAAAGTCCTATGGACATAAGTTATCAAAGACAAGTTCAGGTTGTTTATTTGTCCAATTACATTTTATCATCTGAAAAAATCTGATTTTTTTGGCAATATAAATGTGAAGTAATGTGAATTTAAAAAGTGAATTATTCTTTCTGTAAAGAGGTGCTGATGCACCATCTATGGGATGTTCAGGGTGCATTCATTAATTGATCATTGGGTGCTGATAGAAGAATGATCTGGAAGTAGAACAAGCTTCACGTATCACTTACTTATAATATCCTCTTTCAATTTACTGCTCTTTATAGTACATTTTGTGATATTTAGAAACTTTTAATTTCTTTATTTTTTCAATGGGAAATAAGGTTTGCAGACCTGGCCTAGATAACATGAGCTACTGATGAAGGATTATAGCTGAAACGTTTGTTGGCTACAACATTAAAGATTGTCTTGCAATATAAAATGTGTATTATTTTTTTTAAGTATCTTCACGGAATGAAATGTTTGTAAATATCACACAATGTACTATTTGCTTACCACCCTTCACCTTTAAAACTGCATCAATCCTCTTGGATACACTGTCCTGAAGTTTTATAAGAAAATCGGCTGGAGTTCAAACATATTCTCATGTGAATGTGTACAAGTCTTACCCAGAAGAGGTACTGCAATGGTGACCCAATGGAATGCATCTCTCCTTCTACACAATGGAAAATGTGACAATCATCCCCTCCATCTGCGGCGGTGAAATGATAGCATTAACTAAAGGCGACCACTTGGAAAAAAACCTTGATCAATGCATGGTCATTGTGATTGTATCTTGTGTAAAACCCCACGCTAACCCAACGACGGAATTTGCGAGGGCCGAAAGTATTTGCATGCTTGTCCTTCTGGTGTTGCTGAAAGAATATTAATAGGGTCAAATATTAATGGCCCCAATGCGGAGAGTCTAGATCAGCCAATAAATAAACCACGATACAAAGTATCACTCTGCCTTCCGCTCTTTACTGGTCCGGGCTGACCAAGAATCTCCACAATAGGGCCAATACATTCACCTTTGTTATATCTGACTCCATTTAGAATAATAATTTAGATTAGTTATCTACCTTTGGTAGATGTCTTTGGTAGAGGGGCTTATTTAGACTTGATCGCTATAGGAATCCTGTACTGAGATTTACTCATCTGAACAGTCCTTTGCTGGTTCCGCCGCATGTCACATCGCGCATTATGTGCACGTCTCACGAACTGACTAGATATCTGCAGTCATCACAGAGGTCGCAGGTATAGCTACTCTTGGGTATATCTGTTTACAGTCTAGGGACCCAAGCAGACCAACATAGCTACGGCTGTTCTCGACATGAATGAACTACCACGCGGAGGCGAGCGATTTACCATCAGAGGTCTACGGGTGCTATACGCCGTGATACATTAAGCGTAAATATTCATCCTCCCTAGACCAGTTCGAGGGGGTAACCAAGCATTCCCTGTGTAACATTGAGTGTCAGTAAGCGAAACCACACAGATCAAGCTTTAACAATTTATTTTACCAGGCAGGTTACATACGTAATTAAACACTAGTTCCAAATAAAAAAATAAAGGCATTAGAAAGGAAATCAAATTACCGAGTCTTAAAAGTCATACCTGGTAATAAAAGGTACATACGGGAGTCTGGCTACAGACACCCTGTACATATAAATTACGTGCGCGGTGTGCAACGGGAATCTGATTGCATCCTCCCCGATTGGTTGGTTTGGTCTCCTTAAGTCCAAACTCAGGCCTTTGATGTTGACTCTAAAAATGGGTCCGCAATGAACCAATGAATCTGGCGTTTTATAACCATTTGGAATCTGGAGCCAGGCCTCCCCAGGAAACAAGATCTGATCAGGGGGGTTGAGGCACATGGCTCTTACAGGGGCAGAGCTCCACACAGTTTCTCCTTGGTTTCTGGTTGGTTATGATGTCCAAGGTTTGCTGTTGCAGAAATGAAACCATTGCACCAGTCGCACTGAAACAATCAGAATAATACCAAACATGAATATTATCTAAACTGAATTTGTCATGAAACATCCGAAGCCTTATGCATACTTTCAGGGAAACTGAGGAATGAGGGAGATGTGAGAGGGAGGGAGTAAGGAAGGGGGGTCGAAGAGAATAATGGGCCCAACAGGCCTTGCTTTCTGAAACCTTCCCGTACCGTAAAGGATGCCGCACCCTGATAGGAGGGTGATTTACGGGGGTTCAAGAAGACAGCTGTTTTCGGCATGAGTTTTCCCCCACAGGCTCCTGCCCGTATGGGTGTGGAGACGGTGGGGGCTAATGGTGTATGCTCCTGGGGTTAAATTACTTTACAGCCACATATTGCCACCTTACCAGAGGAAGCCAGCAAGCTGACCAGCGCACTGAGTGACAATGCCAGATTTTAATAATTTACACTTACACTTGTGTTGGAGCAATTGTGGAGCAAGTGGAGATTAAATGCAATTATAAAAGAATGTCACAGATGCTCTTACAGAGTATTCCTGCTGCTAGATTTTGAAGTATTTGCACTTTACTTTTTGAAAAGCAAGACATCATGGTGGGGGGTGTCTCGGTGGCGCAGCCTGCAGAGCACTGACTGCATGCCCATTGCGAGCCGCGACGTCGGCGGCTCGAATCCGACTGTCTGACCCTTGTCGCATGTCTTTCCCTCTCTCGCTCTCTCGCTCCCATCCTTCCTGTCTCTCTATACTATACTGTCCAATAAAAAGCTGAAAAAAGGCCTAAAAAAAGCAAGACATCATGGTAAAACCTTTACTTTCTGCACTTTTGGGGAAAATCCAGCCAATCTACAGCCAGAACATAATGACCTGACTCCTGCTACAGGAAGCTTTTTTTGACTTTCAGCAAAATTTGACAATGATTAAAAAGTCCCTTTTTAGTGTAAGACGAGTTATGAGTATTTCCCTCTTTTGATCTGTACACATCAGCTATACAGAGAGTCATACCAGCTCACAGTGGCCAAAGATGGCAAAATAAGTCATACACAACACTTACAACACATGCATTCTGCCAGTGATACAACCTCTGCATCTGGGATCTAGTGGCACTGTAATGCATTTTTATTAGACTAGATTTGGCCTCTAAACTGCAAATAGGTCACCTCTTACGCAGTTGGGTTTCATATTGTGTTCTACTGGTCAAAACAAATGGAAATGTGCTTGTACATTGTGTACACTGTCACTGATTTGGTTTAAAATCCACACTTGCAAGTTGTATTATTGTATATTGTATTATAAATATATCGATACTGTTGTCAAAATAAAAATTCAAGAAAATATCACATTATAAAATGATGCCTGCCAATGATGGATGTGTTATGTATTGAGGAGTACACACAATTTTGTGTTACAAATATTCCTGTGTACTCTTCAGTTGTGCTGTGTATTGATCACAGATTGGAAACACTGAGATGGAAAAGATTATAACACATTGTTTAATTAATAACTTATAATAGAGTTCTCTAATACTGAAATATATCAGGCTTTGAACAGCTCATCTTAATATACAGTATAGTATTTTAAAGAAGCGGTGTTTGCAATCAGATGCTGATAGCCTAGTTTCTGTGCATTTTCAAATGTGTGCCTTCATGGCACAAAGTGTCAGCATGTAAAAAGTCCCTGCAGGTGCATTCCCAGTAACCTCAATGACTGATACTTTTATACTTACATGCCTGTACATGTCATACAATATCTTAGCGAGTCTATCACCGCCAGAATATACAGTATATCTTCGTTGGTCACATGGTCAATCTCATGGTGGTTGCAGACACAACCAATAGGAGCTCTCACTATAGCAAAGTTTATTGACATTTTGAATTACATGGTAATGAATTGACAGTTCACCTGAAGATACAGTATATTATGACAGACTTGAATGGTAGTTTTGTCATTTGTGGATGACCGGGCATTTCAAAACAATGAGGATAATTGTCTGGAGCACAGAACATTGACTTTGTCCAGACATGGATAGGGGCTTGGCTGGCCAGTGTTTTACTACTGCTCAAACACACAGCATCCTCAGGCTACTATTTTTCATCCATGAAGATGCACTTCTCTTGCAATCAGCTCTCTGTTGCGGTACTGTGGTCAAGAATACAATTGATAATCTTGAAAATTGCTGCTGAAAGTTTTGCTGCAGGTCAATGCGAGATACATACTAATATGGACTGTTGCAACTCTGCGGGAGTTGGTGTGACATCCTACACAGGTTTTGGCTTGACTCATATTATGTGTCGTCATGCCTACGGAGAAGTATGGTGGCGGATCGTTGATGATATCGTTGATGATATCGTTGATGATATCGTTGATGATATGTTGACATACAGATTTCGCTACGATGTTGAGGAGTTGTGGCGATGAGTGGGTCCTCAAAATCATTTGAAAATCATACGGTATATCCTTGGAGGAATTTT
Source organism: Conger conger (assembly GCF_963514075.1). Taxonomy (NCBI): domain Eukaryota; kingdom Metazoa; phylum Chordata; class Actinopteri; order Anguilliformes; family Congridae; genus Conger; species Conger conger. Next base: position 16,963,341 of record NC_083763.1, on the reverse strand, counting down.
TAGAGGAGAGGAGGTAGTCTACCTTGTACCTCATTGCAATAAGAGAAGTTAGAAGTGATTGGTTTAATTATTCATATATTAATTGTATATTAACATAAACTCATTATTTTATGATTTAATCACTTGAGATCTTGTGACGCACCTGCACAAATCATTAGGCTCCAGATAGCATGCGCAACACTGCTCAAAACTAAGCCCACTGGTTGAGTGAGAGAAGTTGGAAAGGAAGAAAATTGGAACCTTTTGACATTAAAAAATACTGTGAGTGTTAGTGAAAGTATTAAGTATGTAATTGGATTGAACTCTCATCCATTTCTCTAAAATAAAAAGAAACCATGCATTTGGGACATACGTTTAACAGAGAATCATAATCATTAATATAAATTTGGTCGTAGATGTTTCTTTTTTTTACATTAGTAGGTTGTTGAAGGGGGAAGACAGTGACAGCATCTAAATACATTCTAAATACATTCTAAAAATATTGTATTATTATTCAGTATGCTTATAAATAAGGAGCCAGCCTGCTTTTGAATAATAAATAGCATGTGAAATTATGGAATGTGTTTGAATTGTTCATGAGGGTTGGGTATTTGACAAAAACCTAGTCAATGGACCACAATTAATATATTAGTATATAAGATGTTGTGATTATTGTACTTATTTTTTATGATCTTCTCAAACCTGTTGCTGTCTGAGTTTGGGACAGAGATGTAGGGGAGGGTGACAGGAGGGGGGAGGTGCAAACACTTATTTTAAGTACACTTCATAAGACACATAATATCATTTAGTTTCCATGTGTCCTTTTGGAGGCTCCATATGTCCTTTTTGGAAAACTGCCTAGACATAGATTAGAAAAAGCAACGCTGAATGCTCATATACCAGCCACAGCTACAATAATCTGTATCCAGTCAAAAACAGAAAATCATTTCAATGAGAAAAAACTATTTGGAGTAATTTGGACTCTTGGAAAACAAACCACAAAGGGTTACCTTTCGGAAATTACCAGGATTAAGCCTATGGTCAAATGGGTTCAAGAATAGTAACTATTTTATTTTGGGTACAGTATGTTTGTTTTACTATAGGGCAGTAAAATTAACCTTACCAATAACTGTCTGTTAACCTCATTACTGCGCTGTAATACATGGTCTGGTTTACTGGCAATATGGTGCTAATAATAATCTGCGAGAAGACCATTGTCTGCAGCAAAATCATAAATTGGTGGAAATGAGAGTGATGCCACTGATGCAATATTTTTCCAATAATCTGTAATCTGGCACTGGTAAATGGTGGCAAACGTTTAATATTTCACATCTCTCTGTCACTATTTTCTATTTTGACAAATCAGTGTTATAATGTTTCATTATTTGAGTCATGTCAGAATGACTATATGGCTTTCTCTACTTTTTCAATACTAAAACAAGTCAGCAGAAAGGTCAAGGCAATGAACTAGTGTGCAGGGAGGATTCTTCTTGTCCTAGTTACAGACTAGTCTCAGAATGAAATTGGCAAGCACACGCCTGCATTTACTGTGCTAGCCTACAACAGTCAAACAGAGGGTAACTTCCTCTCATCTTTTTTGACAACCTCTGAGCCCATGAGCTGCATGGAACACTATTGGCTGTTTTCTGACATTAATATGTACAGTGTTATAATTCATGGATATTGGAATGGTTTTACTGTGCAATTTGTAATGGTTAGACCATCTTTGTAAAGCATGTGACCCCCAGGGTTTAATATGGCATCACAATTCATATCCTTGTGGGGTGCCCATAGGTCCTGCATTAGCACAATCCCCTGAATAATCAAATTATTATTGGTTAATTGGAACCCCCATAAGAGCAATTTGTTTTCCTGTAATAAAATCTAATTTAAAAAAATCATGTTGACAATATGTCATGTTGAAAAATATATTTGAGTGACTGAGTACACCACTACCCACTCTTTCACTATATTTTACGCAGTTTACACACCCAAAACAACAATGGATCGACATTTCCAATAAATACATAAGCTATGGTCTTGTATGGAGTCCAGCAACAACAATACTGTCTTAAAAATGTACCTTAATTAAATTCACACAGTTTAAACTTTTCACTTAATAGTAGCCTTAATCTGTTTTAGTCTATTTTTATTATTATTCTAGCCCTGCTAAAACAATTTATTTCATTATAAAATGTGGAGGTGACAGTATACAGGCTACTGTATAGTGTATGTACAATATATTTTTATGTACAGTATACAGGCTACTTCCCACAGATGGGAAGTATGTATTGCACAAAAAAATGCAACTGCCACAGGTTTTTGTTTCTAGTAACCATCCTGATTGCAATGTGACACTGTGAGAACATTGCTTTCAATTGCTGTTAAGTGGCAATCGCCATTATCACCATGTATGAGTCTAGAGGTGAATGTGAAAACTATCTAAAGTGTGATCAAATAATTCTCTATTGATCTTATTCTGAGGGATCACTGGAATGCAGGTGAGAAAATACTTTGGGAAAACTGATATTCCTAGAAAATCTGTGCTGTTTGATTGTGAAAGAAGGATAAAACACCACCCCAATATTTGTAAGAGAGGTGGCCAGATGTATGGTATGGCCATCAGTCCAGGGGGTCATGTATCAACTGTCTTTTACAGTTTATTCTGAGGTTCAGTGTTGCTACGGTTTAAATGAAGGAAATAGTTGATCACCCACACGTTATTACCCAACCATTATTTCATTATATATAGGCCCAGGAAGTCTAACCTAAGACTAATGGAAAAACGTAATGGAAAAAATAATTTGGGGATTCGTTAGTAAGTTAGTAAGACAAACAAACCAAAGTGGCTATATTATTTATAAAGGGGTGTTAGTCTCTGTGATAGAATGCAGGTTTCCAGATGGCAATTTTTTAAAATTAACATTAATAGAATATATAATACCATTTGAAAGTAATGTGGATACGTGATTAAAAAAAAGGTCCAAGATTGTCCAAGGTTTATGGAATATTATGATTGAATATATTTAATTCAAAAAGCGTAAATATGTTTATTTAAAGGAAAAAGTATTTTAGTATTGTACATTCATTTAAATTTAAAACATTTGCTGGCGTGCGCCCGATTTAATTATAAACATTAAATGTTAGGCTATTAATTATAGACCATACGTTTTACTTAGTATTGTAATAATAATAATCATAATAATAATAATCATAATAATCATAATAATCATAATAATCATAATAATCATAATAATCATTACATTACATTACATTACAAAGAATTTAGCAGACGGTCTTATCCAGAGCGACGTACAACGAAGTGCAGATCAAACACAAGTACAAGTGCGAAGAGGACCTGAGAGGACAGTACAGTTCCGAGTCCTAGTGTAACCATAGAGGTACAATCGGAACCCTTGAAGAATACATCAACTTCCAAACTAGCATACCACAGTTGGCAGCTAGAATACCCCGAGTACAACAATACAATAGCTAATACAAAAAAACAAAATATCTATACAACTACATAAGTGCCATTACAGTCATATATAAGGCTAATCATGGTGGTGAGTTAGGGAGGGAAAGGTGTAGCCTGAAGAGGTGATGATGATGATGATCAGTTCATGATCATCATCATCATCATCATCATAATAATACATTACCTCACTTTCATGTAATTTCCAACCGCATGAATGCGGGGATGCACCGTGATAGTCGTTACTTCAGATATGACTTGCTTGTAGGCTGCAATGTTTGTGTATGTGTTTGTTAAGTGACAAAGCGTCTTCAAAATCCAACTTCCTCCCAAACTGCATTTTTCTTTAAAGACGTGTGAAACTAATTATTCCCCTGTTCCGGAATATCGCAAACGTATAGGCCTATAGCTTCTAATACCATTTTTTTCAAAGTGATAGACGGAAAACCCTATTCTATGACACAGGATGATCGGCGCGCTCCTGCAAAGGTCTTGTGTGGGCGATTGCTTTTGTTTCCATTGCCTTCCCGGACTATAGCGACCCATAGCAGTGATGATTGTTTCACACAGGGCATATCATACACTTGCTTCTGGTCAGAAGATTAATATCAAAGCATTTTACGCATACATCATGCACGTATAGGCATAGCCTATGTTTTACTGTACGATAAATTATTATTATAATCCATTTGTGTTGGGTCATAGCATGTCGATTAAATAATTGGTTTAATAGGCTATTACGGAACCAATAGGCTAATGTTGGCTACAAAATGAACTGACAGGATTATTAACATATACCTATGCCATGTTGTGTAATAGTCCACTACTATACAGCTACGTGTAACAAGTCAATATGAAATGTCCACTTTGACACCATCCTCTTTTAATGACGCTTGAAACTGAAATGAATATGCAATCTCCGCACTCGGATAAGGGAAATTTCTTGAAGTCCACTCCTCCCTCGTATCATCGGACTTAAAAACCCACATGCCTCTTGATGGGACAGTGACACGATGGATGTACACGATTGTGACGCCGAGAAACAATTCGGTGTAGAGATACCAGTCAGAAAGAGCCGAAATTGTAGAATGAACAGGCTTGTAGTTGCACTTATCATTCAGAGCTTACTAACAGCTCTGTGCCTCGCCATCAGTATTTACAAGCTAACGGGGACCGTTCAAACTGTTGTGAGTATGCACGCGCCAAATATCCTTCATCTCAAATATCGAATGTATAGGCTAGAGCTTGGTTTTAAAGACTTGTTACGCCGCAGTTACATCTCATTCTGTAATACACACATGTTCTGTTAGAATGAATGTAGGATTTGGTAACAGCAATATTTCTATATGTGGATGACACCTGAAGCCTACTGTTGGCTACACCTGTCGAGCAAATTCAATCATTGCACTGGTCTTCTGAATACCTGAGCTACTCGTGCGAAACGGAATAAAGATATGCTTATATAAGGTAATGCTAAAAATATGACTAGGCTATAGCCTACGAGTGTTCTTGCTGTCGGTTGGTTATTTGATTTGGCTATGGTTTGCCTGAATATCTGAACTGGCTCATGTAAAACAAAAAATAACGCACTGAGTAAGCGGTCGAAAGCGTCGTTCTTGGCTCTCCGGTCAACGCCCATCCACAGGAGATGCCGATCGTGCCTTAGACCAGCGGTCCCCAACCACCGGGCCGCGGACCGGGACCGGTCGTTGGGTCACTTGCTACCGGTCCGCACAGAAAGAATAAATAACTTATTTTATTTCCTATCAGTTATTTTTTATTTTATTTATTTATTACTTTATTTCCTTATTTTATTGATCAGTCTGAAAGATGTTTTATTTTGGGAAAACGACCGGATTATCTTCCAGTTACATCCATTTTGCCTACGTACGTATGTCAAGACTTGTCAAGGCTTGTCTCGGTACACGCGATACCCCCAAAATTAAACCCACAAGCTAGCTAACATGAGTAAAAAACTAACGTCTTTGGAGAGCTTCTTTGCAAACGGGAAAATGCCCAACGAGGAGACAGAAGAAGAGCCTACGACTACCAAGAAAAATAAAGCTGCATTTAACAGACAATACCAGGAGTCCTACTTAAAATACGGGTTCATCGCGACCGGTGATTCTCACGGTGAAGCTGGGTTTTCTGCAGTGACAGCAACCAAAACAAAATTACGGAGTAGACTAGACATAAAGAACACACTTCGGGTGTCATTGTCTCCGATTACCCCTCGATGGGACCTTCTCGTTGCAAAGAAACAAGCTCAGGGCTCCCACTGATTCAGCGTTATGGTGAGTTGTATTTTTTATGCACTTTATATTTGTTTTTATGCCGGTCGTACCATTTTATTTCGTTGTATTTATCCCCCACCCCTTGAAGCCCGGACCGTGAAAATATTGTCTTTCATGAAACCGGTCCGTAGCACAAAAAAGGTTGGGGACCGCTGCCTTAGACCACTAAAATATTGGACGCCTTCTACTCACTCTAAACCAAGTAGGAGTGACGTGTACGGGCGTTCGGAGGCGACGTCCGTAAACTTTTAATTAGGGCAATTCGGGGGAGGTCCCACGGACAACTCAGCGACGTTCCACTCACGTCCAATGACGATTTTTTTAAATGCATTTGGGAAGGGTAGTATATAAATGAATAAAAATTCACTGTATCTTACAAGACACACGACTGCGGACTCAAATGTTTTCCGCAAGTTTCACCGTGACCTAGGTAGCCTATTTCACGATTTTACGCATTTAAGCATTTTATGCGCATGCCACTGCTTCATAGGTTTTCAACTGAGGTTTTAATGTGACTTTTAGTAGGGTCACGTCATCAACAATGCATGCCTTAATTAACTCACCCAATTTCGAACGTTTCTCCTCAAAAAAAAAAGAAGACGGGTGAACAGGAAAATATTAAAAGCCTAACATTAGACTGAATGTCTAAAAACAAACATCCCTCTGTTTTTATGCGTCTAAGATATGAAACTCTCCCGCAGCAGATTAGGAAAGGGAACTCTAATGAAAAATGCAAGTCTCTCAAAGTCTCCCCTGTTTAAGTTGGCTTTTAGGTAGGCTCATTTGTTTTTCTTTACAGTCGTTCTTATGCTTTTCAGCATTTTATTATTACACTATTTTATTTGCTCTTGTAATTGTTTTATTTAAGTTTTATTATTTTAATTTTCTGTTTGGGCTACAATAAGGATAGCATTGCCACTGTAATCTGAAATATCAAGAAGTTACATGGATGCAATACTTACCACTAGGTGATGCTGTACATCCAACCATTGACCTGTCAAATTTTAAGAAAGCTGTTATACATTCAGTGACCACTTTATTAGGTATTTTTAGATGGATTTGTCCGCTGCTGTATCCTGTCCACTTAAAAGTTTGATGCTTTGTGTATTCAGAGATGCTCTTCTGCATACCAATATTGTAATGTGTAATACTCACTCAAACACTCAGTGACCACTTTATTAGGTAGACCTGTATACCAGTGAAGGGGTCTGAATATTTTCTGAAGCCACTGCATATAGCTATACATTCACTGAGCACTTTATTAGGTATTCTGACCTCTCTCATTAACAACACGTTTCTGTCCGCAGAACTGCTGCTCACTGGATGTTTTTTTTTAGTTTTTCACACCATTCTCTGCAAACTCTAGAGACTGTTGTGTGAGAAAATCCTAGGAGATCAGCAGTTTCTGAGATGCTCAAACCACCATGTGTAAAGTGGCGTGCTTTAATAATAATAATAATAATAATAATAATAATAATAGTAATTATTATTATTATTATTATTATTATTATTATTATTATTAATTCTTTATAATTAATAAATTCATACATGATTCAATGGAATCAACGAAAGTCTTACAAATTTCAAATAGGTTTCAGAATTATCCGCACCCTGGTTTAATCCCTAAATACCCCTGACAAAGATGACAGCCAAGAGTCTTTAATTTGTCATAAGGTAATAGAATAGGATTTAACCTTGCAGAATCATCAATATCTTTGGGTTTGTGCTTATCCCTCTTCCGTTCTGACCACAGGTTTTTGATGGGATTTAAGTCTGGATATAAAGATGACCATTGGAGAACATGGATGCTGTTTTAACCATTTCTATTTGATGTCTTGCATTGCTGGGCAATCAACCTATGATCAAGTCTTAGCTTCCTAGCAGAGACAACCAGGTTTATGAATGAATTGTGCCATTGATCTTAAATAGTGCCCCTTGACTACACACACCTCCATATTTGACAGTAGGTATGAGGTGCTTCTCCTTGTATGCATTCCTCTTTTGCCACCAAACATGTTGATGGTGTATACTTTCTTTCTTTTTTTGCTCTCATCTGACCACTCTCTTCCAGTCATAATTTAAACTCCAGATGCTTGGTTTTGTTTATTGTGCTCAGTAAGGGCTTTTTTGTGGCACCCTTCCAAACAGTTCATTGGTATGGGGCTGCCATTTTTGTTTCTTTTTGAGACTTGGTCACCCCAAGATGCAATGTCTCTGCCATTCTTAAACCATGAGTTATACCTGGGTTCTTTATGGCCTCCCTCAAGTTTGCAACCATTCTATATATAAATAAAAAATTATATTGCTTTGCCCCCTGTTCATATAATTTTCCATTACACTGTTTAGGTATTTTTTTGTTACTCATTATCAGACTTGTGATGGTCAGTTATCAATTACCATCTGCCTCTTCTGAATTGACAGTTCTTTGGCTTTTACCATACTGATGGAAGACAAAGAAATAACATATCACTATACTGCTGTTAATGTATGAACTATTTAAGCATTGTGGACATATTTGTAAATGTAACCAAATTAGAAAGATTTACCATTTTTTTCAATATTGTCAGAGTAAATATATGTTTGTTTGATGTTACTGGCCCAGAATTACACAAACTCATTCTGTATGAACTTATCAATTTTGAGTAAATACATGATATGATTTGTACTTTAAAACAATATAATAATAGCATACATATGTCAGTGCATCAAATTTTTTATTATGGTAAAATTTTATGGTCCTTTTTTCTGTTTTGTCAGGGAAAAGATATTGGTATACACCTGGAAGTCGGGGAAGGTAAGTATTATTTTACATAGAAATGCAATAACCTATTACACATACTGGTGTTAATGCAGAGTAAGTAGCTTTGGATTTTGTTTGTCTATAATCATGCAATTTCTCTTCTGTTTAGAGGTGTTGCGCCACAGGGAAAATGTGATGTTCGTTGTACGCTGGAATCGCAGTATGGAGCTAGAAGACAATACCAGAATCTCATTCCAGTGCAGTGGACCCTATGTGGTCTACGTGACGGCCTGTTCTTCGCATGACGAAGACAGCCCGATGGCCAATGGCACCCTCATCCTGAAGCAGCCTGATGCTAACTGGAGCATTCCTATCCACTTCCAGAATAGCTGTGATGGTGACCATTTGAAGACCCAAAAGGACCAGAAGATACTTTCCTTCACCAAACATGACAAAGTCTCACTCAGCTTTACCAGTGACAGCTTCACAAGACTCACATATCTCCACCTGGGATTCCACTACTTGCTGGGAGAACAATGTTTTGGACACACCTGACTATCCTAATATATTGCTGTTGTAATATTCTATTTGTGTGTGTGTGTGTGTGTGTGTGTGTGCGTCTGCACAGTGCGTGTATGTGTGTGCATGCACACTAGTGCTTATCTGTACTGGAATAGTACAAAATATAATTTCCAATTATTACAATGTTGCAGTAAATGTATGTATGGCTATTTCTGGTGAATGATTTTGCAGTCGCAGTAACCTTTTACAATCCTGCTACTTTCAAATAGGTCCAGCTCACAGTTATACATTTTCTGCAGAGCACAGTAAAAATGTTTGCTTTCTGATAAAGAACAATTACATGACTAAAATATTTAACAACCTAAAAAATTAATAAGAATGTGTTTTTTTTTATATATATATATTTTTTAACCTATTTTGTTGTTTGGCTAGCTGGATACATGCTTTTATAAGTGAGTCTGTCTGTATATGAGGGGTAGTTAATCAGAAGCCATTTTCAGAAATTGGCTACAATACATCTCAGTTAGTCTTCAGATTCAGCACTGTTCATTTATCACACAATTATTGCTATACGTTTTTGACTACTTAAATATGTTTCCAGATAAAAGCTTTTTTTTGCCCTTGGCTCAGGGACTTTGTGCACTTTAGTAGCTGAGTATAAGGTATAGTTTGGAATACAACACTCTATGGAGATATGGACACACACACCGTAGTAAGGCTGTCTTGCTTCCTGATGCAGAACTGCTGTGGGGTAGTAATACATAAATGCAGCTTTGGCTAGATGAGGACCATCCCACATGGAGTGTGGGATGACTGAGAGCAGGAAGTACGCGCACCTAGGCCTCACCTCACCTGGGCCACAGTACCTGTGACTCCAGTAGTTGACATACCTATAAAAACCTGAGAGCTGGAGGAGTCCCATGTACTGAATTATTTATGATGTTAAGAGTGTGTGGACTTGCACTTGTAAACATTCTGCAGTGCACCAGATACAGATGGAGGCACCCCAAAATTAAAATGTGGACATATCTGTACATTATAGTGATAATCCTGAGTGTGCGAGTATTTCTATATACGTAGATTCCATATGCACATGAATATAGAAATACAATACAGTATATACACACACTGTGCATACATGATATGCCTTTAATAAGAATTTTCCTGTGGTTCTTTTTGTATTACAATTAGGACAGAAGATTGTCAAAATTTTAAATAAAGTCACTAAATTCAGTTTATTATTGTATTGACAATTTCTTGTTTGCCTTTATTAAAATTACCAATAAAAACAATAATAATAATAATAATAATAATAACAATAATAATAGTAATGCTGATTAATAATGCTTTTCTTACTGTGTTCGGTACCATAACGGCACCATAATGGTCATTGTTCAGTGCATCATGGCACCAAATAATAATAACATTGTTATCAAATGCTAAGAAGTATAATCTTTAAATGGTAGTACTACATATTTTCCACTTCCTCTTCCACCTGGCCTGGATTTATTTTTAGTGGGCTCTCTATGCTTCAGGCCCTCCGGGCGGCCTGTAGCGTAGTGATTAAGGTATGACTGGGACATGCAAGGTCGGTGGTACGATCCCCGGTGTCGCCACAATAAGATCCACACAGCCGTTGAGCCCTTGAGCAAGGCTCTTAACCCTGCATTGCTCTAGGGGAGGATTGTCTCCTGCTTAGTCTATTCAACTGTACGTTGCTCTGGATAAGAGCATCTGGGATAAATTGAAGAGAGACTAGGTGCAGAGCACGACAGGCAGCATTCCCAAACCAGAATACAGGTGAGTTTTTCCTCACCATGAGAATTCCTTGGTCATCAACTGTAGAGGTTGTAAGAGGGGGGATTTGGCTGTACATGAAATGTGTCCTCTGTGCTAACATACATACTGTAGGAGACTGCAAATGTCTTCCAGTAGTGTGGCTCTATACTGATGGCTATCTATGTGCCTCTGGCTTGTACAATGGTACAATTGTAATACAAATGCGAATAAACTTGTGTATAGGCAGGTGACTATGGGTTATCCTAAGATATTCTAAGTTCTATGTGTGCAGTGGTGAGAGTCAAAGAGAATGCAGGTTGAAGCAAATGCAGCAGAATGATGGGAAGTGCTACTGTATACTTGACGAGCACTGTCTCTTTATCAAACCTTGTTAACCCTGTGTCAGCACAGCAAACACAGGTTTCCTTTGGGGGTCTGATTTAGGTAAGCCTATGGTTTGGCCAATGTCCCCGACTGTTTTTTCTTATCTAATGGCTTCCTTGACTTTCACTGACACTTTCGTCCTCCAACATTCTGGTCTGCTGAAATGGGGAGGTATGTGGAAATTGTACATACAGTGGCTTCAGTGACAGAAAGTATTGAGACATTATTGTGTTGAAGATTTTGAATGGATAAAAATGCCATTATTGTCCATCAATCTAAACTCAATAACCCATAACGACAAAGTGAAAACACATTTTTAGAAAATCTTGCAAATTTGATTTTAAAAAAATCAATAACAAATCTTTAATTTATATTTCAGTCAGACAACTCACGATTAATTAAGCAATATTAATTTATTGAGATTTTCATATAAAAGCAAACTTTAGTGTCAAGGCTCTGCCTCTCATCACTCCCTACAACAAACCCCTAAAAAGATGACAGCTATCTGTAGTGTGGAGCACCCACTGCAGTGAAAAGTTAACTTAACTTTAGTGGTTAAACCCAGCAGCCCACCAGAATATATGACTAAGCAGTGAATCCACCAGATAAGCATAGCCTATGAAGCAGCAGCATTAGTTTGCCATAAGAATTAACCCAGCAATCAACCAGATGCTTATGATGCAGTGAGGCAGCGTATTGCAGTAAGCTTTACAGTGCATGGATCATGAGCCTTTGAGCATACCAGACTTTCCTTTGTGTACTAGACTTGCATAAGGAAGCAGAATCTCAATTGCAGAATTACCCTTAAAGAATCCCCCCGAAATTGGCTAATAATAGTTAATAGTGTTTGATGCACATTCAAATTATAATCAATCAATCAATCCATTTTTATTTGTATAGCGCTTTTAATGAAGGGCCTTTGTCACAAAGCAGCTTTACAGAGAAACCGGGGCCCAAGAGTACACCTAGGGCAACAGTGGCAAGGAAAAACTCCCTGGCTAACAGGAAGAAACTGTGAGCAGAACCTGACTCTGTAGGGGAACCCATCTGCCGCTGGTTGACACCGGTTTGTAGAAAGAATGGTTTTAAACAGAAAACCAGATAAAAGTACATAGATGGCCAATTAAAAAGCAGAAGCAGAGATGAGGTAGAGGGATGGCAGGAACACCAATGGGTACCACTGTCAGGCAAGGGGATAGCTTTGGTGCTACAGCTGAATCAGCAGTGGCAGGAGGGAGTTGTACTGTCTGCACATGTCTTGGGCTGGAGCTCTGGGCCACAATATCACTATGTTAAACGCAGTGCACCGATGCTGAGACTTTCAGGAAGCTGTGAGAAGTACATAGCAGCAGATGTAGCAACACATATGCGGAGCGGGTATAGGCTCACCTTTTAGTGATCGGGGAAATGCACAGCTTGGTCCAAGCTCATGCAGCCTTGCAACCCAAGACCGTTGGTAGCAAAGTAAAATGAGGCCCGCCTCATGCATAAACATCACACTCGCAGATTTCAAATGATCAAACACTGAAATCCATGCCAACATGGATTAATAAACATACATTTCGGTCATAAGTGTCGGATGATGCATCCAAACTATTCTTTCGGCTGTTAAGCTGAAAATCGCAAATGTGTCATTGCGCAAGCAATACATATTCTGGACGATGGCTTACTAGCACTGTTCGAGACCATGCAAAAGGAGCACATCATGAGCAAACTCCTGGTACATGAAGATGAGAGTTTCATGAATCTATACAGTTTAACTAGATCTCAGAGTGCAAAGCAACATATTCAGTTTGCTGGTTACGGTGCAGTTATGGGACCAAACAATAGCTGTGCTCTGCCTCCTCATCATCAACTTCTCAATTCACATTCAGATGATTGGTGTTACTGGCTTCCTGCTATTATGTCGAAATTACTATGACTCAATTGCATTACTTAGCAGAGATTACTGCCATTCTAAGCAATTAACGTGACAAAATAAGATGCACCAAGTCACCACAGGCTGGGGATAATTGAGGACATGGGCTGGGCGGAGTTGTAAAGCTTGTTCATGTATGCATGCTTCAGGACATTAGACTTATTGCATAAATAAAATGCATGTGTGTTTGATTTGTGTGCACAATCTAGTGGCCGTACAAGAAAATTTAGGATGAAAACCATGCAGGTTCCATGCATGATGCCCTCAGAGCTAAATCCTGTGGAATCCTTATTACATCTGGCATGACTGATACGGTGCCAATACCATACAGGGCACCGTCATGCTGAAAGCATTGTGAGAAATATAATATAATCAGCTGGCTTTTAGGGAATGCAATTGCTCCTGGGAGGGCGAAAAACAAAAAAATATATCCTGCCAGCAAAGGTGGACCAGATTGGCAAATGGCTTGACAGAGGAAAGGAAAATTATTATTTTTTGTCTCCTTATGGGAACAAGGTCTTCACCTTATAAACCAAAAAAAACATCTTCCTTGCATATTTAGATTAAAGCATGACAAAGTATCAAAATGCTTGAGTGGAATGCAGCTCTTCACCAGATTTCTTAAATTTGATTAATTCCAACTACCACAAACTGGTACACACAACCGGAAGTATATCAACGGGATCAATTGACAATGTAGACGAATTGGGAATAGTTCACACTACCACAAACTAGTGCACACAAGATGGTTCACAGAGTAGCAGTAATATGGGCCCCCCTTCCTCCTACTGCACAGTCTCTGGCTCTAATTTGTAGAACATGCTGCTGAACCAAAAAACTACACTTACAGGTCTCAAATGCTTTTGTAAGCTCATGAAAAGTAATGGATGAAGCCAGACATTTTTTTACGGTCCATGTTTCCAGTCTGTTTTAAATCAACCAAAAAAAATGTTTGTTTATTGAGTGCAGCGTTTTATCAAGTCTGGTACGTCCTACCTTCAGCCTTGTTAAGATGTTCTCCTCTTTAGTGCTCCTTTTAGCTGTCCTCGCCGTGCCCACTTCTCACGGCACTGCATAAAGCTGTCGTCCTCTGTTTCCTGTATCCCAACTGTGCTGCCACTTAATGTTGTTTCTTTTCATTTTTTCTTTTGCTCCAGATTAACTGAGTGAAATGTCCATGATCTCCTTGTGTTTCAGAGACTGTTTTGCAAATGCATCCACTCATTGCCCTTTATCCCTCTGTGAGATGGTATCCCCATAAATGTTATCACAATATGTATATTTTTTAATCTATACAGAGTTTCATATATGTTGTTGAGGGCCTGAACAGGTAAGGTTGGTGTTTTATATAGCCCCTTCCATTAGACGTGAGGATCCATTGGACGTGCTTCTCCAGTTCTCTGCCTGAACTAGCTCCGCAGGCTTAGCATTAGAAGTATCGGTATATAAATATAATACCACGGCACTGAAAAATAACTGACCACTTGGGGCAAATATGGCATTCTGACGGGTCACGTGGGAGAGAAGTATTTCTGTTTAACCTTGCTAACGAGAACCGATCGAACAGGTGCATATCATTTTTTCCCAGCTAAAATATGCAACAGATATCAATATGCGCAAAATCATGCACAATGGATTTGTAATTCATGCAAGTAGTCGGGATATAGCCGACCTGGTGATAAAAATATGTTACTGTAGGACACATTGCATTGAGTTACACTTTATCGGATAATGCATATGTCTACCATTTGTATAGTACAACTAAACAGTGCATGGTACATTTGTACATTCTGTTAATTTGGCAATCCTGCCACATACAGAATTCCTCAACAGCTGAATCAACTGTTCTCTCTATTAGTACTTTTATTTTGTACTGTTGTCATACCATATAGCACTATATGGCTGCACTAAAAAAAGGTTGACAGTCTGATACGGATGAAGCAATGCAGAATTTATTTTGATGTGCAAATGTTACTTTCAGGAAGTTCAGTCTGATTGAAGAAAATGCATTTAATTTAGGTATTGTCATGAATATTGTCATGTCTCAGGCTGATAATAAGCAATGAATGAACTGTTCTTGAATGTAAAAAAGTTATATTCAGATACTTGTTTTTCAAAAGTGATACAATTTCCAGACCTGCAATTGCAATGTCTGCATGCCTCAATATTTGGCATGTATGCACCATTTTTTTTTAAATTGCTCCCTGGAAGAAATTGTTGAGCCATACTGGTCTTTAAGTTTACATCCCAAAATAAGTCTTTCCTTTATTTTCCATTGTAAGACAACAGCGGGTTCCATACCTCCTCAAGCCTGTTAAATGCAACATATACAACTTTGTTTTGCTCATGGCTTTATGGCAATCTTCTGCAGCCTATACCGTAGGACCGAGAGTAAAGAAACTGTTATCGGTGCCGAGTGAACCTTGTTCCCATTTACAGTTTTAACACCAAGGGAAACCCTCTACAGTACATGATGCAAACCAGCTGTCACAAAAACAGGAGTCATAAAAAAAGGTTTCATGTGACGCAACACAGTCAGGAGAAATCCAAGATATTTAATATATTCACGTGGGCACATGGAGTTCCCTCCTTCCTGTTCCTTAGAGGAAACTGAGATATAGATATGGAGCCACATAATGATTGGTGGAGAAGTTTGCTGATCACACCCACGTCTTTTGTGTAAACAGTATCGGTATCAGACAGGCATCGGCCTGCTGGATGTAGAGCAGGAGATTGTGGAAAGGTTGCATCATGGATCAGCCCCACAGAGACTGCATTATGTTTCTGTGCCAATGGTGTGCAACCACAGTGGCCACGTGCTGTTACCCTGTCGTCTTAGTCTTTAGAAAAGTTTCTGGGAAATTCAATTGAATGAGCACATATGCACATACCTTTTTAAGTGCGAGTGTGGAAGGAATGAGGGCGATCCTGTTTAGAGACAGGCAGACAGACAGAGTACCGTCCACACGTATATTCACATGCATACATAAATTTTGATAAACGGGGGGGTGGGGGGGGGGTGGGGGCGTGCATATATTAATGAATCTATGTGGTGCTTTTTTGACGAGACACAGGTAATGCATGAATTAATTATTGTGATTTAACTAAACAGTAGCGTGGGCAGTTGTGTATGAAACCATGACATTTAAGAATGGGGGTACAGAAGAGCCACAGCGGGGTAGGGGTGGGAAATGGAAAGTATTTCTGTATCTTCAGTTAACCTTGGTCATTGCTTGTGGAAATTAAAAACAATATGGAAAGAAACATCTGTGGTTCTGTGCAAATGTAATAATTTAGTATACCATTCAAAAGTATTAATTAACAGTAATAAATATGCTATTGTGTTCAAAACATGCAGATGGACCTGTTTGCAGTTAGATAAGTTACCACATGCCACTGCAAAGGAGTAGTTTCACAACATTAAAAAAAAGGTGGGCGTGTGTGTGGTTGCATGCACTCTCCCGCTTTCCTTTCATTTTCATTCAATACAAATGACTTCTGGATGCAATCCAATAAAAACTCCAGTTTCACTGTTATCAGAGCCAAGACATGTAGAGTGTAGGCAGGCTGACTATATATAAAGCAACAGACCGGGATACTGATGCACAGACATAACTGAGACAGAGCAGGATGGAGACAAGTGTGTTCATTGGTAGCACAGAGGACCCCACTGGCCCCAACAATCCAAACAGCTCCAAACCATCCTATCTGAAGATCTATACCCTGTTTGTGTTAGGGGTGCTAGCTGCAGCCGGGATCTCAGCTGGGATAACCTTCTACTGCATCCAGGTAATGATTATTGTTGATATTTGAATTATATTTTTGTTTTGAAGGGTGTGTTGGACTTATTATTTTTATTATATACAAATTAAGGAATCCAAAGGTTTATATGCATTCACTGTTCAGTACTGTTTTGAAAATATATTTTCCTTTGGTCTCACTCTTTAAAAATATTAAATAATAAATAGAAGTTACACCATATACACTCACCAAGCACTTTATTAGGTATTTATTAGACTTATTTTTTAGACTTCTGCTGTAGCCTACTTATAGTTGTGATAGATTTTGTTCACTGACATATACATTGCAGTCTGTAATTATTTGGAAAGTGGAACAAATGTTGTTGTTCTGGAGCATGTATAAAAATTTAATTGAATCAAGATGGCAAGAGGAAAAGCACTAAGTGAGTTTGGATGGCAGGAGCCAGTCACAAAAGTCACAAAAACTGTTCAACTGGCTAGTGCTTCAATATGAACAGTGACTAAAGTGACAATTACATTTAGATCAATGGGAAAGACATCAGTAAATATGGTAAAACATACATTTGATGACCAAGATGCTTGTGCATTAGTGCAATATGTCAGGAAAAAACAGAATAGCAACTCTTCCTCGGGTCATTGATACTGTCAATGCATGAGGTGATAAGACTGTGACAGTCCATCAACAAAAAAATAGAGAGAAATATAATAGTAGGGTAATGCATGAATCCCGCATTACAAAGACAAATGCAACGTTTGAGAGTTCAATAGTGCAAAAATAGGTACTGGCCGATGAGTCATCCTTCACCATATTGTGGGCAAGTGGGCAAGTGTGTACGGCATACACCAACAGTGAGGGGATGCTGCGGGGGGAATTTTCCAACTATAATCTGGGTCCACTTGTCTCTTAGAGGGAAGGGTCACTGCAAATCAACACAAAGTTATTCTGAGTGATCACCTTTATCCTATGATGAAACATTTATATCTATGGCGGTCGCTTCCAGGATGACAATGCCCCCATCGTCAGGGCACAAGGGGTCACTGAATGGTGTGATAATGATGTGAATCATATGGTATGGCCTTTGTAGTTACCAGATCTCAACCCAATTGAACACCTATGTGAGATTTAGTACAAACGTGTTAGAGAGTGATCTCACCACCATCATCAAAACACCAAATGAGGGAAAACTTTTGGAAGAAGGGTGTTCCATCCCTCCAGTAGTGTTCCAGAGACTTGTAGTATCCATGCTTAGGCACATTTAGGTTGTGCTAGTGACCTTACTAAGACACTTTATGCTGGTTTTTCCTTTAATTTGTCAACGTCCGTGTATATGTAACATACAGTATACTTCCAGATAAGATCCAAACAAATGCCTCAAAACTCAATTGGAGGAGCTTCACTTTAAAGCAGGACAATGCCCCAAGCACACTGCTAAAACAACCAAGGAGCCAAAACAGTGGACAAATAACTATGGACTGCACTGTAGTCATGGCTACTCCTATTTTAAGATAGCTAAATAGTGATTTTGCTTATAGGTTCACAAAATGAATGGAATTATATATCTACTATGCTTGCTCATAATAACATTTGAAAATGCTGAGAAAGGAGAGAATGGGCTTGTAGTTGACAAGAAGCAATTCCCTCCTCTTTTTTAATCGCAGCCTGTATGTCCTGAAATCACCAACGATACTGAGACCCATGTTTGTCTGAAACAATCCCTACCTGCAGGTGAGTGCCACTATTTTCTTCACTTTCTTTATAAATGCAAAAAATGTGGCATGGAAGGAGAAAGCTACAGTAGTCTTTGACCCCCCCACTGCCAACCAAAAACATTGACATTTATTTAATTTTTATTGTTATCTAGAGTAACTTAAAAGATGGTAGATACAGTAAGGTTACATAAACGTCATACTGTATATACAAGCCACAGCAGTATGAACAGTGTAACATAATATATACAAGTATGTTTTAAAGAACAATTCTGCAATAAACATATGTAAATATGGAATAAAAAAAATATACAGCTTGTAGCTTGATATGCCAGAAAAGAAAACAATGACGACAGTAAAAGTGCAAAAAGTCTTAGGCAACTGTATAACATTCTGTACAGATCTATATTCTTTCAAACATAATTCAATGAAAGGTCCTAAATAAACATACTACACATTTAACATTACATTTTAGTAATTTGGCTGAATCAAATCAAAGACTGAATCAAATCAATATTTTTTGTGATACTCTTCGGCATTAAAACTGCATCACTTCTCAGAGATAGCCAATGATGTCCTGCAGTTCTATAAGACAATCAGCAGGGAGGTTGTTATATAACAGATATGGAACATGTGCATGTAAAATCTTTTTTTTTTTTTTTTTTCCCCAGTCTCAGATAATCACAGCTCTGAGTATGAGATTTTCACTGTGCCGAAGGATGGGAGTTTCTTCATCCATGGCCTAATTTGGCAGACAGAAGAGAAGCCGGAAGACCCATCCCCTAATTATGTCTGGCTTGGGAAGAAACCGAGAAGTGTTTGGGAAGAAATTGTGAACACAGAGTTCCGTGACAAACATGCTACTTTTGGCTGTGAATTACAGAATCTGAGACAAGACACAAAGATACTGCTTAGATTCAACAAGGGTCGGCCTGATAAAGACAAAACAGTGTTTCACATCTGTGCACTAAAAAGGGACAAATGATTTTGT
This sequence comes from Conger conger, assembly GCF_963514075.1. NCBI lineage: Eukaryota > Metazoa > Chordata > Actinopteri > Anguilliformes > Congridae > Conger > Conger conger. Next base: position 16,943,791 of record NC_083763.1, on the reverse strand, counting down.
TCCAAGGTTTCACATTTTAATGCAAATAAGTTATGTATATAAGTTATATAACTTGGGCTGTGGCATCTGTGGACTTCGTAAGAAGGGCTGCAGGTATTCTACGCTCACCTGGCACAGTAGCACACCATATGGAACATTAATGTGACCTGCGCTAATTAGCCTGCACAGTATTGGGTACTCACTCACCTATGCAAAATGCAGACACACTACTATGCGTCACATTTTATCTATGTCAGACTCCACCAATTGGTCAGGCACATTAAGGGGCAACCATAATATTTTCACTGACAAAAGGATGTATGCTTTTCATGTTAAAATGTCAAAAACTGATACAGAGCAGAGGGTCCCTAATTTAATAGTACAGTACAATCCTGACAACACTCAAATCAATTTGCAAATCATTAGATACATTTAAAATAGCAGATACCTATGACTTGTATTTGTTATGTATACATTTGTATTGATTGGAAGTAAATTGAATGATAAATAACATGAAAAGGAAAATGTGATGAAATAAATACATACAGTATATGCCAGTATATGTGAAGTAAAAGGGCTTCACATACAATTTATCATTGTGATGAGCTAAATGTGTGTACATATCATGAGTGGCATTAGATTTAACACTGGTCAGTTTTTGTGGTGTTGAATGACTCACACTTAGTGATTTTTGTGATTAAAATGTTTTGTATTGTAGCTTATGTAATAATATCATATTACTGTGTGGTGGCACGGATGGTGCAGTGGGTTGCACTGCCGCCTCACAGCAAGGAGGTCCTGGGTTCGAATCCCCGTTGGCCGGGGCCTCTCTGCGAGGTTTGCATGTTCTCCCTGAATCTGTGTGGGTTTCCTCCGGGTACCACAGTCCAAAGACATGCAGGTTAGGCTGATTGGAGAGTCTAAATTGCCCGTAGGTATGAATGTGTGAGTGAATGGTGTGTGTGCCCTGTGATGGACTGGCGACCTGCCCATTTTCTGAGATGAACTATCATGAGAGATGTTGTTTTTTATCTTTGGAATTATATTCAATATATTCATGTGTGTGCATGCCACACACATACAAACACACACACGCACTCAGGCATGCACACACACACACACGCACATGCTGGTATGAATGGGTATGTACAGATATGTAGCATTATGTATACATTTTATATGAATAAAATGCTATTTTTAATATACTAGTGTGCACTTGAAGAATCATTTGTGTTTCACTGCAAGCATAAATATCTGATATTCAAGGGTGGCACGGCCCGCCCACATGAACATGGGGAGAACATGCAAACTCCACACAGAGATCCTCTCCATGCGGTGAGGATCCCACCAGTTGGGGCTTGAACTTAAAATTCAACCATGAAACACATCTTTTGCTCCAGGCTATTTCTGTCATGGCAGGTAGAGGTTGATGTGTCCTGATTTCTTCATTTATCTGTTGGATAACTTCTTCCAACATGGGATGGGGTGGCCTGTAGCGTAGTGGTTAAGGTAAATGATTGGGACACGCAAGGTCGGTGGTTCTAATCCCGGTGTAGCCACAATAAGATCCGCATAGCCGTTGGGCCCTTGAGCAAGGCCCTTAACCCTGCATTGCTCCAGGGGAGGATTGTCTCCTGCTTAGTCTAATCAACTGTACATTGCTCTGGATAAGAGCATCTACCAAAATGCCAATAATGGAATGGAATGGAATGTCTTCACTGTAGGTTGATCTTTCCATCTGAAATGAAACTCAGTCACTGTTGCATCATGGTTCCTGCAGTCATGTTAAAGCCTGAGGGTATGTGAAAGTGGAAGCCAATGTGAGACTATGACATCATGGCACAACACGTGGATGTGAGCTGTGCCAGGGATGTGTGATATCAAAATAATTAGGAAGTAGGTGAAACCCCAGCCAACTTGGCCTCCACCCATTGAATGGGATTCTGTATACTGGCAGAAAGAACTGTTTTTATGAGCTAATAGCTTAAGGTAAAGTATATTATTTATTTAGCTTATCCGTAGTGACTTATAGGTAGAGAATAATGAGTCTGTGATGAAAGCTGATATGTGATATTCAACATATGTAAACAATATATGTAAATCAAATGGAACTAAAGGATATGCAAATAAATTATCATAAATCATTGTTGTACTTGTAAACCCAAGGATAAGAAAGTGTCTATGAAAGAACCATAACCTTAAAACTCACTAATTGTTGATGTAGCCTGTAATGCTCCATCAGACTTCACTTCAGAATGCCCTTTTCTAGCATGGTTTAGGTACGCTTATTAAGTGCTTAAATGTGTCTGGAAACAATAATCAACTGACATTGAACAGATCCTGACCAAAGCCCAACATTATTCATTTCTACCCATAATATTAGACATAATGAATGACAAACAACCTTCGTTTAAATCATGGCTTGTTAGCCTTTATTTTAATAGACATTGTTGTCCATTTCCAAGCAAAAAAAAACCAAATCTTTTGGTGCAATTGCACCATGCTCTGCTGGAGTTTAAATCTGGGGGTTAAACCCCTAGATCACAGAACTGCATTACAACTGGAGCAGCTAATACTTAGTTCACACAATAGAATAGCTATTGTGATGTAATTGTGTGGTCTGGGGATTAAACATGAGGTTTAAACTCGAGATCAGTGCACAGCAATTGACTACTTGTCTTCTCTTGGTTGTACATCTTGTAATTTTACAACACAAGAAACTATGAATAGAAAATCCAAAGGCAAAGGTCTTGATTTCATCATCGTGGCATAATTTCTGTTTCTGGTTCACAATCTAATTGAATTGAATGCCATAGCTAAAAAAAGACCAAACATATGGACATTACACTGTAAAAGTTCTGTTTAGGTAGTTGGTTAGAGGAAACTGATTGCCTTCAACCACAGAGAACCAAGTCATATTTGTAAACTTCTGAAGTTATAATAACTCTCTTTTTTGAAGTTGAGACATTTCATTTAGGGCCATATTCAGACTTAACGCATAAAGTCAAAATTATGTGTAATTTCAGTATTCAGACACGCCTTCTGCACATGATTATCATTGAGAGGTGTTAGCTTGCATGTTGTGGAAAATATATTCTCTCATATACCCAAAGGTCCTGGCACTAGAATTACATTTAGACAGCATTTCTAAGATCTCCCACAACTCTAAACACAGACAGACAAAGACATTAATAATGAAATCGCATTGGGACTCTGGGGTTCATTTAGATCTGATATATGTTGTGGATTTACACATATTTCACCCTTTTGAACCCAGTGGAATTATATATTTTTGCTGTAGAATGAGAGGACAACTTAAGTAAAGCTAAAAAAATATTTCAGTAAACTAAAAAATCAAGAAAAAAACAAAACATATAATTGTAAGATTCTTCGGTTTTAAATCAAGCATATACAGTATAACTGTGACCAACAAATGATCACATGCAGCTAAAAAATAAAATTCTTAGCGATCTAATCTCATCTGTCTCATCTTTTTACTCAAAATGCATTGGCATGGAAAAAATGCTGTAAAATAAGATTTTTTTTTCAAAAATAGAAATGTTAATAGTTTATTTTGAAAATTTAACAAAATACATGAACTGAAGAAGTGAATGAATCTAAATCAAATCAATATTAGGTGTGAACACCCTTTACCTTCAAAACAGCATCAATTCTTCTCGATATACTTGCACACAGTTTTTGAAGAAACTCGGCAGGTAGGTTGTTCCAAACATCTTGGAGAACAAGCCACAGTTCTTCTGTGGATTTAGGCAGCCTCAAATGCTTCCTGATGATGTTAAGATCAGGGCTCTGTGGGGACCATGGACTCCTTATTCTTTACACTGAAGATAGTTCTTAATGACATTTGCTGTATGTTTGAGATTGTTGCCCTGCTGCAGATTACATTTGGGGCCAATCAGATGTCTCCCTGATGGTATTGCATGATGGATAAATATCTGCCTGTACTTATCAGCATTGAGGAGACCATTCATTCTGACCAAATCCCCAACTTTGCAAAAATGCAGCCTCAAACTTGCAAGGAACCTCCACCATGCTTCACTGTTGCCTGCAGACACTCATTCTTGCACCGCTCTCCAGCCCTTCCGCGAACAAACTGCCTTCTGCTACAGCCAAATATTTAACATTTTAACTCATCAGTCCAGAGAACCTGCTGCCATTTTTCTGCACCCCGGTTCCTGTGTTTTTGTGCATAGTTAAGTTGCTTGGCCTTGTTTCCAAGTCGGAGGTATGGCTTTTTGGCTGCAATTCTTCCATGAAGATCACTTCTGACCAGACTTCTCCACACAGCAGATGGGTGTACCTGGGTCCCACTAGTTTCTGCCAATTCTGAGCTGATGGCACTGCTGGACATCTTCCGATTGTGAAGGGAAGTAAGCATTATATGTCTATCTGCTACACTAAGTTTCCTTGGCCAACCACTGCGTCTATGGTCCTCATTGTTGCCCGTTTCTTTGTGCTTCTTCAACAGAGCTTGGACAGCACATCTGGAAACCCCTGTCTGCCTTCAAATTTCTGCCTGGGAGAGACCTTGCTGATGCAGTATAACTACCTTGTGTCTTGTTGCTGTGCTCAGTCTTGCCATGGTGTACGACTTCTGACATTAAACTTCAGCAACCTCTCCTTGGAAGCAGAGAGAGCATACCTGGCTGTTCCTCACCCAGTTTTAGCCCTCCTACACAGCTGTTCCTGTTTCAGTTAATGATTATGTTTCAACCTACATGTTAAATTGATGATCATTAGCTCCTGTTTGGTATAATTGGTTAATCACACACCTGACTATATGCCTACAAAATCCCTGACGTTGTGTAAGTGTACCCAGAAGAATTGAAGGCAAAGGGTGGTCACACCAAATATTGATTTGATTAAAAATGTTCTTCTGTTCACTTTGCATTTTGTTAATTGATAAAAATAAACTATTAACATTTCTATTTTTGAAAGCATTCTTACTTTACAGCATTTTTTCACACCTGCCGAAAAACTTTGCACAGTACTGTATATACAGTATCATATTTTCACATCAAATGGAGAGAGGATATTCGTCATTAGAACTCAAAAGACGTGATTCATTTTACAAGCAAGATTGTTTTACAAGCAAAACCTGATGCACAAACATATCACAAAAACAAGTTTTTGGAGCACAAAAACAGCAGCTTCAATTTCTTTTCACAAGCCCATGGAAAGTCCATTTTTTATGATCTATGGATCAAACATTCAAAGTGAAACTGTTGCTATTGCCAGCAGCACTGGAAGATTGTGTCATACCCTTCATAAATTACAAAAGGCCCAGTATACAATTGAATTATATTACTGTTGCACCCTGTCTGCTGTTAGCTGAAACAAAGGATCTGAGTGAAAGGAGAGTGGAAGAGTGGAAGACTGACTCAAAGCACATGCAACTGTGGTACATTTATATAAACTGACTAAGGCTAAATGTTTTAGTTCTCCAAAATCACTACCGAGTGTGTAAAACACCATGATGCAATATGGAATGGGGAAACAAGGGATGCATAAACAACATATGTTTGTTTGAGTGTGGAGAAAGCTGAATGATTTAAGTGTTTGCTTGTTTTCTTCTTTTAAGATTTTTCACAAAAATGACTTCTAACCTGAAAACAGGGATGAACAAGATAACCTTTTGCCATCGTCCTTTGTATGACCTGACCTCTTTCAAGTGGTGAGATATAGACCAGGGACGTATCACCTACATCTGAGAAGGAGGAGGGGGTGATAGTGATTCAAGCAGACAAGGAGGGGGAATATAGAAACGGGCCTCTGTCAGAATTTCTGTTTTGATAGGCCCTGGTACAAAAGATTGTCGGAAGAAGTACTGTGTGAACTGGAACCATTGTCGTCAAATGTGAAGCGTACGTACATAAAAGGAAGAGATTGTTCTATCATTAAAACGTATGTAACATGTATACCAAATAATAAGAATGTATTAACAACAATGATTTATATTAAGAAAGATTTATATTATAGTATTAATGAATGATAAATATGTTGGCTAACGTTAACACAAATTAACACCTGCATTGTGTCAACATTTTATTTATAGCCTTCAACAAGCCCCCTTCCTGTGAAAAATGTATAAAGATTGAACTGACCAGGATATGTTTTGCAATGTGTTAAGCTTTGTCTTGTGCATTGCTCTTCCGAACCGGAATATAATTGCCATTAAAAACACCAGCCCTGGACTTTGACTTTTTTCCCGAGAACCGACCTGTCAATACCGTATACACTGGAGGAGATTAAAAGGTCAGGTGCTTCAGATGCAGGAAATGTCATGGTCTGAACACAGTGTTCACTGGGCGATTCTTCATAGCTTTTCCAGGGATAACAATGTGGAATATACATTCAGTGAGCACTTTATTAGCCATTTATTAGACGTATTGGTCTTCTGCTGCTGTAGCCTATCTATTTAGAGGTTTGACACATTGTGTGTTCAGAGATGCTCTTCTACATATGACTTGTAATGAGTGGTTATTTGTGGTTACTATCCACGGTCAATGTCACTTAGATCACATTTCTTCCCTATTCTGACATTTGGTTGGAAACCAAATGTCGGCCTGTAGTGAAGTGGTTAAGTTACATGACTGTGACCCGCAAGGTTGGTGGTTCGATTCCCGGTGCCACAATATCCGCACAGCCGTTGGGCCCTTGAGCAAGGCCCTTAACCATGCATTGCTCCAGGGGAGGATTCTCTCCTGCTTAGTCTAATCAACTAAACGTCACTCTGGTTAAGAGTGTCTGCCAAATGCCATTAATGTAATGTAACTGTAAACAGCTGAACCTCTTGATCACATGATTTGCTGACTAATTATTTGCATTAACAAACTGGTGTACAGGTCTACCTAATAAAGTCACTGAGTATATGCAGAATTTTTTTTTTCTAATCAGTAATTTGTTAATATTCTGTCACTTCTATCACTTCCTAACTTGATTTTATTTGATTGAATAAGAGAGTAAAAGTAAAAGTTAAACAAGGAATAAGATACCAACACTGTGACTTACTGAAAGGGCTAAATCAACAATTGGCTGCATGCAGGCTGTTATAAACTATGCTTTTCACAAGGAGGCGGGAGAAGAATAGACAAATAACTGGTTAAATATTAAACCAAATAGCACATGATTGTGGTTGGACTGATGAGATAGTTGGAAGTCTCTCTTCATGTGAAACCCCTTTTCCATTTCATCATCCAGGAGCAACTGAGAGCAATCATGTTATGAATTGGGCTTTGTGATGTATTTTTATATTTAATTTAAATGTTTTTGTTGACTATTTGCATGTCTGTTTGAACTCCACAATGTGAGTGAACCTTAAGAATACATATTATATAATAAGTATTATATATAGTTATACATTAATGTTTTGCAGCATGAAAAAATGTGTTCAATGTTACTTGTCATCTAATCTAAACCATTCTAATCCTAATCTAGTTTATTTTGTAGGGACATGATTTTCCTGGGACTGAAATTCCAACCTGCACCTTCCCCTGTATTTTCATTCTGACATCATTTATTTTTCTTCCCATACGGAAAAGAAACAGACTTAATATGCATTTCTGATGCATCTCAGAATGTGTAGAAATGACATGTATTTCATGTATTGAAAATACGTTAATCATGCACATACATTGGAAATACATTTCCGAATATTTTTGCACATGAAATGTATTTATTTTTCATATAAACTACATTTATTCAGCACTCACAAGTGTGCATGAATGCATGAAGCATCTCAAACTGGCTCATTCATAACAAGAAGGGGAGAACAAAATCAAAGGTAAAACAGAGTATATTAGACTAAATGTATAAATAAAAGTCTAAATGTATACTACATAGATATTGTGTGTAAATTGTGTGTTATATCAGGGGTGTGAAGCCATGTCTGAATTAATGTAATGAGTGATGTATGGAGGTTGTAAAGGGGTCAAAAGGACCTCTCCATAAAAAAGTAACTGCTTAGGCAGCAGGCCATGAGCATAAGCTGGGACAGAAAGCAGCCCTCTTAAACCCTAAGCACACACAGATGCAGATGCAGATGCAACACATTTTCAAAGACAAACAGCTGGACCCTGGGACCAGGGAGGGTGTAGAAAGTACAACATATTTATTTAATGAATATTTAATTTTGATGCCTAGCTGTGACAGCTGGGCTCGGTTTGCGCAAAGGAAGCAGGGCAATCCGAGGACCACACCTACATGTTAAGTAGGCACACACCGGGATAGCATTTCAAATCAGTCCAGGAATTAAAAAGTTTCTGACACCTACTTTCCACAGTTGGTGGCTGAGACCGGGAACACGCAGAAGCCGAGACGCAAGAAAGCCAAAAAGCTGAAAAGTTACTCAAGGCCAGGCTATTTTCTTTACATTTGTTATTTTTGTTGATTATTACAGCCCGAATCCCTCTCTGGTCATCTGGTCCCACTTGTCAGCCTGAGCAGCAGAGGTAGCTCGGTTGCAATGACTTTGCTGATGTTTACTCACCCATACCAGGAAGAAGGAACCTTATAGAACACCACATAGACACCTCTCCAGGGACTGTAGTTAGAAGTTGCCCGTATCGATTACCTGAACACAAGAAAATAGTGGTACAGGAAGAATTGGGCAAGATGCAGGACCTGGGAGTAATAGAGGAATCGCACAATTATCAGTGCAGTCCCATCATGCTTGTTCCCAAGCCCAATGGGTCTGTTCAATTCTGTGTGGATTACGGCAAGGTAAATGTAATCTCAAAATCTTTAGGCCTATCCTATTCCTTGGGTGGATGAGCTGCTGGATCGGTTTGGTACTGCTCATTTCTTTTCAACACTGGATTTGACCAAGGGCTACTGGCACATTCAGCTTTCTCCACTCTGTTCGGGTTACACCATTCCAGCGTCTGATGGACAGGCTGTTAAGACATATGCAGCATTCGCGTGCCGTTCTGAGGACTGTGAAGGGTGGGGCTCACTCAAGTAAGTGTGCAATTGGATGGAGTATGTATGTAAGTATGGTATCGGGGGTTACTCCTGGGGTGGGGAAGGGAAGGGTCAGTCCTTTGGTAGATCAGACAGTGGCCATTTCGGCTCTCTCTCTCTCGGGCTTCTGTTACAACCAAATAAACTCAGCTGCTGAAAACCAGCATTTTTGTATCTTCCAGTGTCCAGCTCTTCTGTCCTCCCATGGGTGTGTAATAGCATGTCACACTTTAATTTTGGGAAATATAATTATGACCTGTTTATTTCTATATTTATTAGAATGAGAAAATATAGGCCCATATTCAATAATATAGTCCCATCAGACTTCCTGCCAGACCCATCCCATCCACACCTGTTGCTAGACCAGACCAGTTGTCAGGTCTACTATAACACATTACTTTTGGCTTGTTTTAAAACAACTGAATTGTATGCCATTGCCTGGAACCCCAAACAATGTCCCCGAGTAAAATCTTACATTTTGAAATTAGTCACAAAATATATTTCTCATCCAAACTAAGAAATGAAGAGAGAGGAAGAGAGAGGAAACAAAATGTTTGGAAAGCCCCCTTTAAAGCAATTTAATGCCATTTATTTTCAGCAAAAACCTGTGAATTAGAACTAGAATTAGAATCTGTAACTTTAATTTCTTTTCACCCTTGCACTTTTTTCGATGGAAAGAATCCTGCATAAATATGAAATGCACTTGTAAATGTCAACGTTGCTGCCAAATAAATGGTAAACTGCAGGGAGCTAGCAAACTTTCTAAAAAGGTTGAATATATTATTTGTAATTAATTAAATTCAATATAGTGAGACAGTCTCCCCAGCTAAATGCACTGAATTTGCCATGTGCTTCAGGGACAAGATTACAAACATTAAGATGAGAGGGTGGCTATCCCAAGGATCGCAATTTAAGAATTGCAGAGATTGGTGGTGTCTTGGGGTCACAAAAAGTCTAAAAATAAAAATAAAATGGCACTTCTATACCAGAAAACTATTTTTTAGGGTGGCACGAACACAGTCCTTACTGAGCACAATGAACAAAACCTATTAAAATTTAACATTTTGGCCATACACACCATCAACATGTTTGGCAGAAAAATGAAATACATACAAGGAGAAGCACCTCATACGTATGGTCATTGATGTTTTGGAGATGTTTTGCTGCCAGTGGTCCAGGGGCACTATTTAATCAATAGCGCAATGATTTCAACAAAGTATGAGGAAATTTTTGAAGAAAATCTGGTTGCCTCTGCTAGGACAGCAGGACAATGACTCCAAGCACACAGTCATGTGAAAAGATAAGTACACCACATGAAAATTGTTGAATATTTGGACAATTTTTGATCCTCTTTGATACAGTGCCTATTAAAAGGTGATATACTTAAACAAATGGCACATAACATTTACATTTGTAGTCATTTTCATAATTAAAATAAAATATATATAGATTGGTCACATGGAAAAAGTAAGTACACCTCTCCATTTATCACACCTTCAAATCCGTAAAATTAGAATCTTATTTAAAGCTCTAGCACAAGCTCAAAGACATAATCACTTCTCGGCAGGGAAAATCCACTTGCGTGTGTTATCATACTGTACATATACGCATGACGTTGTAAGTAAATGCCTTGTTATGTTCCTGTTATCTCTTCCATCCACTTGGCCCGCATGTGGAGGCTGGAGCAGGTCACTGCCAAACTCACAGCGATCCAGGCCAAGCTCCTAGGACCACGCCATATCCAACTTCCTTTTCCATCCCTAATCCATTCTCCCACTTGACTCCTGACCCGGCTTCCAGCACCACACTAGTTCCAGCTTCCGCTGCTACCCCAGTACCTGTATCCAGATCCTGGGACCCTTCCGTCCGAAGACTACCGGTCTCCAAGCCCTGAGACCCTTCCACCTGAAGACTACCAGTCAACAGGCCCCGAGACCCTTCTACCCGAAGTCTACCGGTCTCCGGGCCCCCGAACCGCTGCCGCCCGAAGAAGCCCCGTCTCGGGTCCCCGAGCCGCTTCCACTCCAGGACCTTGGTCTGGTCCCTGCATTATATCTGGCCCATGCCATGTCTACTCTCCAGGCTCCAGCCCAGTCCCAGGCCCTGGCCCCGGCCCGTGTGCTGACTTGGGCTCCTGGCCCCTCCAGGTCCAGAAGAAAGAACCTCCTTGCCCGCCTGAGACCCCGGGCTCCCCTGAGACCCCTTGTTCCCTTCCGAGACCCAAGCTCCGTTTCGAGACCCCCATTGCCTTCCAAGACCCCCGTTGTCTTCCGAGCCCCCCGTTGCCGTCTGAGACCCCCGTTGTCTTCCAAGACCCCTGTTGACTAGTTTTGGGTATTTATAATTTAATCACCTAGCTAACTTATTAAAATATAAGAAAAACGGACGTACTGATATAAGACACGTAAAGACATGGACCCTCCTAGACCAGGGGGCCTGGGGCCCCGGTGCAACTGCACCTGCTGCACGGCCTATATGACTGCCACTGAATGCAGGAACAAATACGTTGCACTGTCTTTTAGTTGATGGTTTACTATTTACTATGTGTGCCTCCATGGATGATGCTGATGTTGTGTGACTTCAGACAACTGCTTCTAGTGAAGTCGGGGTAGATGGATTTGCCCAGTATTAGCAGCATTACGAATATACAACAGAAATGAGTACACCCCTGTGCAATATCACTTAAATGTCAAATGATTCAAAATTGTATCACCTTAGAGTAATTGCATTACTTCTACCGTAGAACAGTAGGGTATTTGCCCTTATGTAAAATTAAAAGCAAACAGTTTAAATTTACTATATAAAAAATATAGACTGCACAGTAGCAACTCAAATCTTTTATTTTCTCAATACTTGGTATGTCCACCTTTATTTTTGATGACAGACTCAATCCTCCTCGGCATGGAAGATACCAATGTTGCACAAATTTCTGGAGAGATGTTCTGTCATTCTTCAGAGACAATTTCTTTCAGCTGCTCTTTGCTGGAGGGGTTGTGTTGCTCTACCTTTCTCTTTAAAATACCACAAAGGTGTTCTATTGGATTCAAGTCAAAAACATGGCCAGGTCATGGTTTTCACTCTTTAGTGATTTTGGCAGTGTGCTTGGGATCATTATCATGTTGGAATAATTCTCTTCTGGAAGCTTCTGGAGACAGGGAGTCATCTTGGCAGCCAGTATTTTGTTATATCCACAGACATTCATGGTGCCATCTATACATATCATTTCCCCAACACCTTTTGCAGTCATGCAGCCCTATATCATCACCCTCCCACCTCTGTTGCTCTACCTTTCTCTTTAAAATACCACAAAGGTGTTCTATTGGATTCAAGTCAAAAACGTGGCCAGGTCATGGTTTTCACTCTTTAGTGATTTTGGCAGTGTGCTTGGGATCATTCCGACATTCATGGTGCCATCTATACATGTCATCTCCCCAACACCTTTTGCAGTCATGCAGCCCCATATCATCATACTCCCACCTCTGTGCTTCACTGTCAGGACTATGCATTCAATTTGTACTCAATTTTGGTTCAATGATCACATGTGAGAGGTGATACAATATTGAATCATTTGACATTTAAGTGATATTGCACAGGGGTGTACTCACTTCTGTTGTATACTGTATATATATGGTGAAACCAAAATGCACTAAAAGTGCTGTTTATAAAAGTCTGATAATGTGCACTTTAACTACGGTACATGTGATTTTTTTATTACAAATCTTGAATTGTGGAGTACAGAGGCAAATAAATAAATCATGGGTCTTTCTCCCAAGCATTATGGAGGGCACTGCATATACATATACAATGGCCTCCAGAATTAGTGGCACCCTTGATAAAAATGAAGAAAAAAGGCTGCATATAATAAACAGCAGTGGCGTCACCAGCAGCAGGCTTCCAGAGCTTCAGCCGGGAATCTTTTTTGACTATCCCCGAATTTTAAAATTCAATAGTCCTGATTCTGGTTCTTCAATCCTTCTTTGTTTTCTACAGGTCTTCCGAGCTCCCATATATGACTGCCACAGTTGACCACAGGTATTCGCCACCATCGTCACATATGCCATAAAATATATATATATATATATACACTAATATTCACATGTACACTAATGCCATTAAAAAGATGGCCACAAAAAGCATGCGTTACCTCCTACAGAGGCAGCTTGTCCTCATGTTAGTATTCTCTCTCTGGGCTTGTCCCAAATATGCTCATTGTTCTCAGCTACTCCCATGACCAGCTTCACAGTACTGACCCATGTACACACAATCATTCAATAATTTCTCCCCGTTTATGAATTCTCCTCTCATTCAGATACTGCAGCCCACACAATTTCACTAATTTCACATTCTGTTAACATATGGCTACAGATGTATTACTATTATGGCCCCATTACTATCAGGAAATCCACCTGTAACTATACACTGTAAATCTAATAAGGGAACGTGGTGTACAAGCTGTGTCCAGAACCTTGGCCGTACTCTTCATTGGTTGTAAACAAAAATAAGAGTGTGTGCTTTTGGTTGTTGTATGTGCCCTCCTGAAATGCATGAGGATATCTCAATGGGTGAAATTGATGAAAATTACTGGGTATTCCAAAATTCTAAGATAAATATTAGTTGAAGAACTATAAATAAGTGTATCAAAGAGTGGCTATCAATTTCATCCTGGTGAGAAACACTCAGACTGTTGTGTACCACTCACATTTCATGAAAGCTGTTTAAAGGCTTTCAAACTAACTAAGTAGTATTCTGACACAAATACAGAAAATGCACAAATGCCCCACATAAAGGTTTGCTGCATCTCACTGTTAATTCGGGACTGTTGGTGAGTAATATAAGAATATGAGAATACTGGAAAAGAAAGTGATCATATTTATCATCATACTACATGGATTAAAATAAGATAGCTACACAGGGCAGAAAGCAGGTGCCAAATATAGCAGCTCAATTCCAGTGATGCCCTCCATACAAATAGGTTAAAATACAGCACAGCCTGTCCATATTCTGACTGTACCTATCTTTATGCCTCATTTTTTTAGAGTAGGCCATGCATTGTTTATTAGACCTCTGGCACATTTAATATTGGGCTTGATTTTCCTCAGGATGGTACAGCCACTGGAATTGGAATTCATTTTAAGCAGCCCAATTCACTGCTGTGAGGGGATTTCCACTGCATCCTGTTCACAACTGGATGAGACAGCTCATCATTTCATGTCAAAAGGAATCAGCAAACACTTTTCACGTCTTGAGGACCCGTTAGCAGCAAGACCAACCTACGTTAACTGGAAAGTTGGAAATGCATACAGTATGTATCAAAGATAGCTGTTAAAGTCTTTGATCTTCTTTCTGTTTTTTAAACTCTGAAGATTCAAAAGTACAACAATGACAAAGCATTTAAGGGATTCAAGCTAAAATACAGTAGATTGCTGATTCATTTCATACCCAAAGCATATCCATAGATGAGACATAATGTAACAGCCCCAAATAAAAATACAATGGCGCAGTGGTAGGGTATTTTCTGACCTTCAAAAAATAACTCAGAGAAAAGTGTTGCTGTTGCTCTTCAATCAGATCTGACTCAGTTTCCAGAATCAGAAGTACTCTAACACCAAATATTACACCAAGAAAGTGTGTTCACGTTAGATTAAGTTCCAGAGGGGTTTCTGTCACGTTTTATGCTTGTCATGTCAGGATAGGTTCATTACTAACGATTACTAATTATCTTGTTAACTTGTCAATCCTCCACACCTGATTTCCATTCGCATGCTGCTCTCAACTAATTGTCTGCACCTGTCTACACCTGCATATAAGTTCAGTGTTCATAGCATGCCTTTGTGAAATTGTTGCCTCCTGGTTGTCAGTGCATGGTTGAGTAGCCATTGGCTACGTGGTATAGTCAAGTCTGTTTATTGACCATTGTTATTGACTTCTGTTTTGAGGACCACTGCCTGCCTGTACCATGAACTCTTGCCTGCTGTCTTTGTGCTTTTGCCCCGCGGAGCAGACTTCGGTCTTGACTCTTGCACCGTCTTGGACCCCGAGCCTGCCTACCATCCGTCTGCACTACTGCCCCGCTGACAGCTTTCCTGGTTACTGGACTTTTTGCATGGTGTACCGATTTCGAGACTGCCTTCTTCCTCGATACTGTACTTTGGGTTTGGCTGGATTACCTGTGTATGAATTTTGCTTGTTTTTGACTACGCTCATTGGACAATCCCTTATTAAAGCCCTAATGGGACTTTATCACACCTTTTGTTTGAGTTTGGGTCCAGCTCCCACACACCTGTCTCAGTTTCATCATACTGAATGACTAACATCTTATCCATTGTCCTTGGGGTTTCGACTATTAATAAGTGACATTCATGACTTTCATTCATGTACACAAAACCTGAAAATAAACCTGTGGCTAGAATTTAATATATTAAGTAGTTGATTCTCAAGTGATTTAATATTTAAACTTAAATATTTCATATCATATGGCAGGTTTTAATGAGGGTCTGGTTTTACAAAGACACACATAATACAAACGGCTCCGGACTAGGGAATAGACAATTGCACAGAATCAGGAGATGTAGTGATAACAAGAGGTGCAAACACATCGCTGAAACTAAGCAAGTAATCACTGATAGAATAGGGAAGCAGAGTTACAGAACAGAATTGAACTGGAGATGTGTTAACCACTCACCGGAAAATAACGCAATAGTGTGGCGTGTGTTTATATATCCTTAAATAAACAAACTCGTCTCGGTCATGGTTATTACAATTACATGGATATTTCCTTGTACAATATGTGATCATGCTAAATTTATACCATGTGTCTATTTTACAGAAAGAAGGCTATAATCTATAAACTATTCAATGAAATAAATTGTGGCAGGCTAATTAATTTGGTGTTGGTGTTATTTTCTAATAATTGCTGAACTGCTACCCTGTTCCCAGTAGCAGTTGCCCATTACAAACATTGCACCCAATGGCGGCGAAACATTGCAGACAGGATAGCAAGCTAGATATAACGTCACCCTGCTGTACTTTTTCAGGATAAAATTTGGCTACATTTGGCTGAAAGGTGAAAGTTGTCTAGCAACTTGGACGTAGCCATGCTATATCCAGGTAAACCCTGAGCTGTATTGGGGTTACCCTAGTCCGTCTATATGTCAAAACGTCTCAACCTATATTTCCACCCACTAGATTGCTCAATGCAGTAACATTAATGTGGGAACTTCATTATTACATTTCTCAATCTTGTAATCATTAATTAACATTAGTCATGAATCCGTAAATGTACATCACTCGCATTGCATTCAAATTAGCCAAGGAAGCTGCTAATTCTCCCAGCAGTTACAGTGAATTTGATTTGTTTGTTCAATTGTTGGACTGGTTTTGTTCTGAAAACGTAGCTTTCCACCAATGTTAAGTCAGGGGGCTGTTTTAAAAAACCTTTTGATATAGAAAATATAAATTGTATCCCTTAACAAAGAGGAAGACAAAATAGGTTTATTTAGTTTTATCAACTGGAGAAGGAGTTAAGTCTATAATAATAATATACTGTTAACTTTTGCATTGGCCTAAGCTTTAGTTATGTAAACATCCCAACTATCGTTAGTTGATTTGTTGACTTGTTCATTTGATTCTATGACCATCCACGTTGGTCCATGGTTCTGACTTCATTAATACAAATGTTCTAAAGTATCGCAAACGATGTAGCCTGTGTCCCAATAACCAAAGTTACTCATGAGCCAAATAAAATCCAAAGTATTGTCTTTAAAATATCTGTCTAATGGTACTATGTGTGTGTGTGTGTGTGCGTGTGTGTGCATGTGTGCGTGTGTGTGTGTGCATGGAAAAGTGGGAGGCACATATACAAACTGTTGTAATTCCTACACCGTTCACCTGATTTGGATGTAAATACCCTCAAATTAAAGCTGAAATCTGCAGTTAAGGCACATCTTGTTTGTTTCATTTCAAATCCATTGTGGTGGTGTATAGAGCCAAAAGAATTGTGTCAATGTCCCAATATTTATGGACCTGGCTGCAATTTACTGACTTTTGCATATTAGCTACCAATGTAGCTAGACAGGAGCACAGTTAATGAGTGGTATCATTTCTGCTGTTGGGTCAGTGCAGAGCTTGTTAACGTTTGGCTTTGTGCACCTGGAAAGCTTGAAGTTGGAAATATAAACTGGGAAATTCTGATCTCCGATGGAAAATGAAGCATAACTTCCGGAATTGAGTCTGCTTGAATCGTGCAGAAACCATAGGGAGAAACGTTACATGGCTGGAGAAGTCTCAGACAGCCCACCCACAGTTACACTCTCCTTAGCTGTCCGCAATGTCAATCGTGTGGACGAAATCGGTGCTTATGTTTTTATCAGTCAGTCTGGAAGTACTGGCATACTAGAAAATGCCAGTATGCCAGTGGAAAGGAAAAACTCCCTGACAGGAAGAAACCTTGAGCAGAACCTGACTCAGAGGGGGACCCCCATCTGGCAGTGGTTGGCACTGGTTTTTTGTGAATTAAGTCCAAGCTAAGATGACTCTGGTCATGTAGAGAGATGGCAGGAACACCAATGGGTGGCCCTGTCAGGCAAGGGGACAGACTGGGTGCTACAGCTGAATCAGGTGTGACAGGAGGGGGGTGCATAACTGGTCTTGAGCTGGAGCTCCAGACCAGGAGGGGGTGCTCAGCAAACCCAAAGGAAACCCAGGCAGGGACTGCTCCTCTTTCCTGCCGCCTGGAACCGCTGCGGCCAAACACCGTGGGTTTCCCAGACTGCACTATCTTCCACTAAGTCAGGGGAACGGGGAGGCACTATGGAGAGGAGATGGCATGGCACCCATTACCCCATTGTGGACTGGGCAGAACGGGGCACACTCACGCTTGCGTGTGATCGTGGTGCCCGTCCCTCACACCACCGGAGCTCCATCCCATTTTTGTCATTTGGCAGACGCTTTTAATCCAAAGCAACTTACAAGTGCATAGGTTCTTCCACAAGTTAAAGCATCACATCCATAACTAGTAAAATACACATGAAGTGTTGTTGTAAACATATAGTCATCATAAGTGCAATTTATTTTTTTTATTTTTTTTGGGGGGTTAGAAAAGGGGGATGGGATATCAGAAAGGGGGTGTGGGGGAAATCAGGAGGGAGGACTAAGGTACAGTTTGAAAAGGTGTGTTTTTAGTCTGCGTCGAAATAGGGGGAGGGATTCTGCTGTCTTGACAGTGGTAGGCAAGTCATTCCACCACTGAGGAACCAGGACGGAAAACAGGCGTGAACATGCAGCTTGACTGCCAGATGCTCGTAGAGAGGGAACCGTAAGGCGACCAGAGCTGGCAGACCGCTCGCCTTCTGCCCAGCTCGGGCCTCGTCAGTTCACTCTCACCGTCTCTTCCGCCTGTTCCGAGAAGGAACAAGTTACCTCCTGATGCAGCTAGCGAGACAGATCCACTGGCTCGGTGGAAAGTCCACTAGTCCACTAGGTCAGCTCTGAACCCGGAGGCTGATGGTAGGCTCATTTTCCTCTCTCAGAAATTGTGGTTATTAGGTTTTTTTCATTTTTTTATTTTGCACTTTTTGTTCTGATTTATTTTCATTAAGCACTGACCTCGCCAGATGTAAAAGTAAGAACTTTGTTATTTTGAGAAGTTACAAGTTTGGCATGTGTATATGGCATGTATATAACTTATATGTATACATATTTTCTTTTAGACATTCACAGTACTGTGCAGAAGTCTTAGGCACCCTAAAATCTATTATATATATGTTTATATTTTGTGTGTATTTGTATAAAAGAACACATTTGAGATTTCCAAATATTCATTTTTGTATTTAATTTGAAAAAGTAACATATTAATGTAATTAACTACTTTTTACATAAAAACTTGATCAAGGCTGTCTGAGATCAGAAGCAAGGAGCCAACCAAAGTCTGCCGAAGAACTGTGGAAAGTTCTCCAACATGCTTGGAACAACCTCCCTGCTGATTGTCTTATAGAACTGCAGGACAGCATTGGCAGAGAAGTGATGCAGTTTTAACGCCGAAGGGTGGTCACAAAAAATATTTATTTGATTCAGTTTATAACTATTCTACCAAAGTACTAAAATGTAATGTAAAATGTATAGTACGTTTATTTAGGACCTTTCATTGAATTATTTTTGGAAGAATATTATCTGTACAGAATGTTACACAGGTGACTTTTGCACAGTACTGTGTTTTAGAGGTAAAGTCAAGTAAAAAATTATTCTCTCACAAAAGTCCACTACCAAGCACATCAAACTATTTTTTATGAGGCTTACCAAGACAGGATTTAAGTTTGCAAGCTAACATTAAGACAGCCAGTGTTGTCACTACTATTTTTCAACACCAGTTGGGGGGGGCTGGCTAATGACCTTTCTTCAATGAATATTTATGAGGTATGTGGTCCTGCCAGGTAAGTAGGCTTTTCACACCTGGCCTGACCCCTCCCTACCTCTAAGACAAAGCCTTTCCACAAAGCAATACTCAGGGAGCCATTTAGAAGACAGAAACAAATATATTTTTTGATTCAGGAAATTGAAATATTGAATCTTGAATTGAAATCACCACACAAACTACATTAGATTAGATTAGATTAAACTTTATTGTCACTGCACAGAGTACAAGTACTATGCCAATGAAATACAGTTTGATATCTAACCAGAAGTGCAAAAGAGTGCAATGATAGTGTTCATTCACAAAGTTTTGCAGGCCATTTTTGGAAACAGTTCTTGTTTAGCTGCAAGCGCAGGGGGACATCACTTCCACGGACTGCTCTGTGTTTTCCCAGTGTCCATCCTGCAAAGCGCATGTCTTGCGACCATACGACGCCACCTTGCTGACACCCAGAGTCTGTGTGGCTATAGGCACAGGCACATGATCATAAGTGGCCGGTTGAGATTTCTTAGTTACATTCTGTGGAACACCACACAGCTGTGCAGCGAGCTCCACCACAAAAGCCTTGTGTGTCATTGCTTCCTGTTGTCCCAGTGATAACAGTTCTTTGTGCAGAATGTATGCATTTGTTGCAGCAATGTCCAAAAAATTAAAAAACAATGTCTGTTTCAATCTCATGGTTTTGTGCTGTGCTGTGTAATACTGTATCAGTTGGTCGGACAGATCAACACCCCCGATGAGTGCATTGTAATCGATGATAGGCAAGCGGCATGGAAAGTTCTTGGAAATCCAGACACCGTCTTGCTTCACCCTCTGTTGAATTGTGTCCCCAGTGAAGGCTGAATGGATTGTGGAACAGACAGACACCTCTCGTGTGTCCATCCACTTCACAACCATCCCTTATCCACCTCAAAGCTCCTCTTCTTGACTTCTTAGTCAGAGCATTACAGGCAGTGCATGGACAGTCCTTCCTGTTGTCTCTATATGTCACCCAAGCTCCAAAGGACACTCCTAATACACAGTGTTGTTTTGGTCTATTCAAACTTAAATGAAAAATAAGGTGCCATAACACTTTGAGGAAATTTAAGTAAATGGTGTGCAAACAAATACATAGAGATATTTCAGTTTCATACCATCCTTTCTCAATGAATGAAGAAATCAAACACATCTTGGCAGTGGACTTTTGGACCCCACTGTTTATGGTTGCATTTTTCAAGTTTTATTTTAGAGGTTATGTTTAAGTTAAGAAACAATAAAGACTGTTTATTTGAATACCACCAGGTTGGTTGTCTTAATGTTAGCTTGCAAACAAAGTCTTGGTAAGCCTCATAAAAAATTGTTTGGGGAAAAAAAAACATTGTGATGTGTATTGTGTAATGTCAGAAAATATGGTAATATGATATTCCGGCCATATCGCCCACCTCTAGCTACTTAGGAGGTGGGAATTGGAGGGGGGCCAAGATGCAAAGATGCAGTTGGAAAAGCTGAGTTTTCAGTCTGCATCAGATTACCAGTGAATCAGGTATTCATCACAGATGTGAATTCCACCAGTGAGGTGGCAGTACAGGTCTATGTGGGGCATCATGTCCAGAAACAGTTTTCTCACCTAGAAGGAAAATCCTGAGATTGCTAACAGTGCACTTTATTTGGCATGTACGGTAATGGCTGATTGGCACAAGGTTACTGTAGGGTGAATCCATTTCATTTGTCCGGGCTAACAATAAGACTTTGAACTTTATGCGAGTTGTAACAAATGGTCACAGTAGGAGTTTTATATGAGAAGAGACCTGCGTATCTGCATTCTGGATTAGCCACAGAAGTTTTATGGCTCAGATAGGGCATGGAGGGACTAACCCCGCAGGAGTATCAGGGCCTGTACAAGGACCAGACGAGAATTTAAAGAACAGGCATACCCATGCTGCAGCAGAATAAAGGCCTCTCGGCCTCCATTGTACTGGACAGTTTCAAATACACTAGACAGTGGAGAACTATGAGTTAGCTCACCTGTAATTGCCCTGTGTGTTCTCCAGCGATATTAAAGATCAATTCAAATCAATTACATTTTATCTGTAAAGTGCTTTTTACAGAAACAGAACAGGCCATTCAGCCCAGCAATGCTCGCTTTTTCCTTCTGCCTAATTTGCCTAAAAGCTAAATCGAATCTTACACTGTATCAAGCCTGGTCTTGAAAACCCCCAGTGTTTCTGCCTCCACTACATAAGCTATACCACACATTGACAAATTAAATATTGACATTGACAAATTAAATATTTGCCTTTCAAGCAACAGAAATAAATCATATCGTCTAAAGCACTAAATTGAGTAAACCAGAGATGACAGAGAAACTGTGAGTTAATTAGATTAAATACTGTAATGACATAATATAGCGCTCCCAAGGAATATGTAATGGTAGATAGCATATAAATGAAACTTTATTCACTTGTGTAATGCTACAGTATGTGAAAACCCCAAATGAAAAACACAAGCAGCAACACAACAGTACAACTACGGTCAACACAAGCAGAATATCCACATGGGCTTCTGTCCATCAGTCAGTTACTATAATATTATGCTATATAAACTGGGCTCCAGAATTATTAGTTATTAGTTATTAGTTATTATTAGTCCAGAGCAATATATGCCTGACCACTTTCTCTGTGGGCAATTCCGATACCAAGTTATGTGTAGAAGAACTGGCTAATATCAGTGTTTAAAAAAAAAGGCAAACTATGTCGTTGCGCAAAAATTCACTGTCAACATTAGTCGTGTAATTCCTCCCCCATTATGCTTCCACCCTCATTGACTGCCACAATTTCCTCATTCCGTCTACAGATATCCTCCCACAGATCTCTGTAATTCTATATCACTGCCTATTGTCCACCATATGCCAGCTGAGTATACAAAATAATCAAAACCTCTTTGTATGGCCAGGGAAAAAAACAACAATTGAAACAGATGACTCACAACCACACTAATAGAAGAAATGTATGCAGAAATATGTCTTGTTTAGCAAGTGAGCACCCTGCAGGGGTTATGTTAACTTCTTTTGACTTCAACAAAACATGCCATTTGACCAGGCGTTACCAAATGTATATATCATGGTGAATTCATTGCTCATCTGACTATATACCAAAACTTATCAGCAAAACATTCTGTGGGTACACTTCCATTCAGAAGTTTGGGGTCACCAATTGTTTATGATTTAATATTTCATTTTTTCTGTTTCTAATGCAACAATTCATATGTGGTCAAAGCACAGACTCAGAGCCTTTATTAAAGGGTATTTCTTATCAAATGAGCCTCAAACCACTGTGCTGCTGTCAGATATGCAGTATATACTACAAGAATTGTGAATTAGTCAGGAGAAATAATTATTGTAGTATCTACTCCATATCTGGCAGCAGCATAATGTTTGAGGCAGATTTGATACCTTGGATCCTTGATGACTTAAAACCATTTAGCCGACAAATGTGTTCCATACCGTATTCCAGACTCTGATGATGTTGATTAGTCACATAGATCAGGAAGTCTTTAGTCTTCAAACAGACAAAATAAAATATGAAATTAGAAAAAGCACAAAAAAACAAGGTGACCCCAAACTTTTGAATGAGTGATTGATGGTCTTGTTCACCAAAGAAATGTTAAAATGTTAAAAAATTCCTACAAAGCTTTGAAAGAAAAGGTTTGTGAATTTGGCAATTAGCCAATAACGTATTTAAAGACAAAACTATAATTATGAGTCCTCGGGTACAGTACTGTAGATTCCAGGAAGCGCAGGATTTCTGAGGTTGGTTTCAAGTCTCTAGGGAAATCAGTACAGGTCTAAATATGCACATTAAAATTATGCTTATATTGCCACCAAGTGTAGAATCAGCGTAGAAATCACTCTGTGATCTACCCTTGATGTGACAAGTTTCATAAGAATCACCAATGTGGTTAAATCAAAACTGAGAAAACATAAAATAATGTTCCACGATGGCAGCGAATTCCATTAATTCTATGATCCCTGCTATGAGTTATTAAGGGCTGGACCAGTGATGCCAATGAGTTTTCCTAGAGTAGCACTTTTAATGTGCAGACCATGACAGGAGCTACACTGATGTCTCGATGCCCAGAGATTGCAATCGATGAGCAGTGGAGTGTTGTACTTATTTGGGGCATTTTTGGTTGCTGAGTCATATTAGACCTGCAAAGTAAATAGTTGTGAGGCTCAGTAGCTCAAGCAGCAGCAGCTCAAGTAAACAAGGCCTTCTGTGGAAAATAATGTTTTTTTCTACTCTTCTTTGCAATTGAGGGTTGAGGTTCGTGGAAATGGCAGACAGTTTGTTGGTCAGTGCTGTGCAGCCCCACCGTGTCTACAGCCGGGGAAACCCCGTGCCCTCCAACCTCCCCTTTCATCCCAGGCGCAGATGGCGGGAGGGGGGTGTTAGGAACCCAGATCTCTCTCCCACAATGACTGGGCTATGAACGCTACCCGGCACCTTTCCTTCCACTCTTTGGGGAGATGCAGCTATGTGATAAACAAGAGGGGAAGTCCCTAATGCAGTTGCGTCTGTGGCTAGTTCCCATCTGTGCGGTGAGACCTTAACACTGACTTTGCAACAGTAAGGGTATGTTAGATTGCCTGGACCTTGGTAACTTTCCCTCTGGGGGTTTACAGTGGATGCACTGAGCAATGGAAATTGGAGGGGGGGGGCTACCTACCGGTATCTAAGGCAGTGTCAGTATGTGTGGCTCATGATGTCAGGGCAGATGATGAACAAATGTATGTCTGTCTTGGTTAGTTCCTCATTTGCTCCAGTTTGGTCTGTCTCCAGAATGCTATTTGTTTATTTAACTATCACTGGTGAGTGTGTGTGTGTGTGTGTGTATATGTGTGTGTGTGTGTGTGTGTATTATTATAATCGATCATTATAATAATATTATTGTAAGTGTTCAACATATTACTCAAACATTTTGATATATTTGATAACCCTCATCATATTCTGTACACGCTGTAGAAACAATGTCCACATTGGAAATAAATTATTCAATATGAAGTTTGCTTGTGTGATAAATGTTCATCATCTACTATCTATTTAAAGCATGTATGGTTGAACATATACATCCCTTTAGCCTGTGGTAATAGTTCTGTGGATATGTGCTGATACAAATTTTGATGGCTATATGGCACCAACTACAGGGCATTAGATTTCATTACACCTCAGGTTAAGTAGGAACAAGAAAAAAAAAGTAAGGCCCGATTTCCTGTAAAATTTCCAGGCACATTATGTAAGAACATTTATTCAGTCAATCCACAGCTTTAGGGGCTCTTCAGGTTGGTGGCATTTTTATAATACAAACACAGTTCATGAAAGATATGAAGAATGACAACTGAAATGTAATCTGATCTGGTGTCATTGCGACTGTTTTGTGGATTTCAGGCCGATTTTTGTTTATTTTATGTGCTTTTTAACTGTCTTAGTATAGCATCCAAATTCATGACATAACATGTCAGTGATAATCATAAAATATGAATGCTGAACAAACAGACACAAGCACGCATGGTTGCTTAAAATTTATCACATAGTGTACATAGTCTTCTATACACGTGAGAGTTTTCCTTCCTGGCTTTGAATTACTTTACTCTTCAGTTGTGGATTGCAATAAACTTGGTTTATTTAAAAAATAGTACGGTATTTGCATCTAACAATGTGTGATGTACAATGAAGACATATAAAGTCACCCTCTTGCCATTTCCAGTGCATGTAATGCTTTATATGCTGCCCCCTAGTGGTTTATATTGGAGAAAGATTTGAAAAGATTTAATATTTTTTCAATTAAAGGAATAGTTTGATTCTTGGGCATATTTTGTCTTCCTCCAATTTTATTTGTGCTGTTATAGACCATATGAAAAACTCTTACGATGGTGGTGTTTTAAAAAAATGTACTGGAAAGAATGATCTAATGAAGTCTCATATGAACAAACCATAATCTAGTAATAATATATTTTGTTTCTGATCACAAATCTAAGGAGGATAGAATTGTAGGATATAAAATTGTGAGCCAAAGTGACTTCTGGAGATTAGATTATATTAGATTAGAAAACGTAATTATCCACACGTGGACATATGTCTTTGGGCGTGATTGTTAATATTTGGGACATTTAAGACGGCAGCCACATTCTGCACTAGCTGCAGTGACCTGCAAAAGCTGGTCAGCAAGGTGTTACAATAGTCCAGATGAGAGATTATATAGGGGCTTGTGTCAGTAACCTTACAGGATGTGCTTGCTTTAATGTGTCTCGAGAAGCTCAGCTGGTCATCCAAGGTCACAATAAAGTAGAGATGGGATTAAATAAAAAATATGCATTAAATCAATCCCAAATCAAGTCCCGTAATGGGTAAGTCTCATGTAAACAGTGTTCAGGTCAAGTCAAGTCCAATGTCTTCAGTTCCAGGAAGCAAGGCCACGATTGTGACATGTTTGTTCATGTGAATTGCTTGAGTTCTTGTTGACTCACAGGAGGTTTTAAACATAGTTATGACATGTAAGCAATCAGTGCAATTTGCACAGAATCTTTTTCTAGAACTCCTCAAGCAAAGGTTTTTTAGCAAAGGTCTCTCAGCATCCCGCTCCTGAAAACAATACTCAGCTGCGTGTGTGGAATGTTTAAAACAAGCCTCAACATTTATGGCTAGTCCAAGTCAAATCAAAAGTCATCCATCTTCCAGTCAAAGACAAGGCTCAAGTATTTTTTTTTACTCCACAACTTTGCACCAAGATCCAAGGTTTTTTGCAGTGAACTCAATTTAGTGGGGCCTCATTTATGAAATCATCTGGGAATTAATCCAAAATGTGAGCATTTCCTGAAATGATCCTACGAACATTTCATAACATGTCCATAGACATGAATAAATGCCCTAGTAAACCCTTCCTACACATGATCCCTTTATAAATATTTCACAAATCATCCAAGAAATGTGTGCATGTGAATGAGTTTATCAACTCCACCAAATGAATGCCTTCAAATATACTTATATTGCATTTTATTTGGCAGACGCTCTTATCCAAAGTGATGTACAGTACAATAAGTGCATACTAAAGGTCATTGTAACAACTACAGAACACAGGTCAGATAAGGTGCAATTCTCAAAAAGTGCCAGTCATCAAGTCTAGTTCACACAGTAAGCATTGTCAGTAAGCAAGTCTGTAAAGTTATGACTAGTCATAAACTAGAAGTGAGGCATGATAAAAAGCTTGTGCTATATAAGATACTGTAGATGCAATTATACAGGGGGGTAGCTTTTCATGTTTGTTAGCCTGCCAAATGACTAAAATGTAAAATGTAAATGTAAGAGATGTATTCAAGCCATAGTGGAAAATCGGCAGTCATGGACCGGTTCATGGGGAATGGGAACTTCATTCCACCCCTGGGGAGCTAGGACGGAGAAGATCCGTGGTCAGAGACGGTGCAGGGGTGACCCGGTCATGCAGATTCTTCCTATACAACATCCAGAGAATCCCTTATCTCACCCCCTTTCTCACCCCCTACTCGACTCAGCTCCTGGTGCAAGCCATGGTTTTGTCTCGCCTGGACTACTGCAACTCTCTTTTGGGTGGCCTTCCGGTATCTGCCATCAGACCCCTCCAACTCATCCAGAATGCAGCAGCCCGTCGGGTCTCCAACCTTCCCAGACACTCACACAACACCCCCCTTGCTCAATTCCCTCCACTGGCTGCCTGTCATGGCTCACATTAAATTCAAAACATTGGTGCTAGATTTCCAAGCAATTAAGGGGTCAACTCCAAAAGATCATCAGACCCTACACGCCTACCAGACCTCTTCGTTCAGCCACCACAGGACTATTACTCACACGCCTGGTGCCTCCCCCTCTCCGCACTTCCTCCCAGTCATAACTACTGTCTGTTCTGGCTCCACGGTGGTGGAACAAACTCCCCATGGAGGTCAGAACAGCAGAATCTCTTACCACCTTCAAGTGCAGACTGAAGACACACCTCTTCAAGATGCAACTCTCACAACCCCTCCATACCTCTCTGTAATCTTTAACTGATTGGTAATTTAGTTTTTCAGTCCTCAATAGTGTCATTACTTGTGTTACTTGTTTGGGAGGATGATATTTCTGTGAGTTTTGTCTGGCTATGTAAGCTGTTTACTGTTCCGATGTTTGTGTTTATCATTCTATTGCATTGTGCTGAAATAGTTTTAGATATAATCCCTTGTCAGATTTATCAAATCGGCCTTAGTCCTTATCTTTGTTGTTCTCTTGGAAAGAAACACTTGAAACTGTACTTTCCTTTAGGGTCTTTCAGTACACTTGTTCCTGGTAGTAGGTATGCACTTTGCACTTTATTGTTCGTCGCTCTGGATAAGAGCGTCTGTAGCTGTCCCCTGACTTTCTGATTATTTAAAGTGCAGAGTAATATGGAGAGAATTGAATGATTATTGTGATGGGTGTTGTGCAATCATTTTGTTTGTAATGTTTGGAAAATATAAGGTTTGGTTTCTTGTGATCTTGTGTAGTAGCGACACCTACTGTTCAAATGTGTAAGTTCCTTTGCATAGACAGCATACTGTGGTCACGTGAGTCAGTTGCGTTAATTGGAGTACTGTGGATTGGTCGGAAAATTCGAGAACGGCAGAGGTGTTTGAACTGTTGGGAGCTGCACAAGGAAGTGTCATGGTGGGAGGTTATTCCCGTGGTGACCGCTAGAGGGCCTGGGATCATTGTTATCACCTGTTCCTCATTTGCATTAGGGGAATGGCCTCCCAGCTGTGTATTTAAGGCCAGTTTGTATGAGCCTCAGTGCTTTTGTGTTACTGTCCCACTTATCCCTGTACACTGCCCCTGGGATCTAGGAGGGGTATTATTTAGTCGCACTTGGTCCTCCGCTCCAACCCCACCCTGATAGAACACAAAAGCCACCCTGGAGAGACCAGCGACTTATACAGGAATGAATGTGGGAGATTCCCCGCTGGAAGCGGTGGTCGCCGCTCAGCAGGCTGCTTTAGGTAGGCAGGAACAGGCGCTGCAGGTGCTGCATGCACAGCAGGCTGCTACCACCGAGCAGCAAACACGGGTGTTCCAACGTCAGGATGAGATCCTGGCCAGGTTAGGCAGGCAGCAGGACGTGCTGCTGGAGCTCGCTGATAGTTTTCGGCATTTAGCAAGCGAGTTCCGCTCTACACAGGGACTAGCACTATCTCCTGACTCCTCCCAACCACCCACTCTCCCTCAACCGACGGTGTCCTCTTACCAACCCATTACACCAGTGGTCAGGGAGCCCAAATTGCAGTTGCCGTTACGGTATGGGGGGGAGGCGGGTAAATGCAGGGGGTTCTTATCCCAGTGCCTGATCTTTTTTAAAGCACAGCCCTCACGGTTTTCCACTGAAGATGCTCGTGTAGCGTTTATTCTGTCACTTCTAACCGATAAGGCTCTGGCCTGGGCAGACCCGCTGATTAGGGCACAATCCCCAAAAATGGACAACTCTCAAGTCCTCATTCAAGAAATGACCAGGGTCTTCGACCACAATATCACGGGCAAAGAGGCGGCGGCTCGCCTAACTTGGATGAGGCAGGGAACGCAGAGTGTCGCGGAATTCTCCGTGGCGTTTCAGGCTCTGGCAGGGGAGACGGGGTGGGCGGATGAGCCTCTCATGACACTATTTACAGGCGCCTTGTCAGACCCCGTCAGGGATGCACTGGCTATGGTAGAGCCACCAGGGGATTTAGGCTCGCTAATATCTACCGCTATCCGGATCGATAACCGGGTACGGGAACGTGAGAGAGAGAGAGCCGGCAGATCAGGCGGGATAAAATGGCCGGTTTTACCTAGCCTGGGCAGAGGTATTGTGGCAGAGGAGAAACAGGGGGCACACCAGGTAGAGGAATCCATGCAGCTGGATGGGACTATGCTGGCGCGGGCCAAGAGGCACCTCGGTCCGTGCTACTTTTGCAAAAGAACAGGGCATTTAGTTAAAAACTGTCCAGACCTAAAAGTAAAAGGGCAGTCCCACTAGCGGAGCGGAAGTCGCTAGTGGGACCGGCCGAGGGTTTTAACTTTCGCACTACTATGCCCGTCGAATTGACGTGGAGAGGGGGCGTGGTGGAGGCTGAGGCTTTTATCGATTCAGGGGCGGTGGATAATTTTATGGACCGTCAGTGGGCTGAACATAAAAAATTGCCGGTTCGGTCTATGCCACAGCCCCAGTCTATCACGGCTCTCGACGGTCGCCCCTTGGGGAGCGGGGTAGTCCGCCACAAGACCGAGAGGGTTACTATGCGGATCCCGTTTCGGGGCCACCAGGAGCGGATTTATTTTTATCTGGTTGAATCTCCAGCTTATCCGGTAGTCTTAGGGCACGTATGGCTCGTTAAACATCAGCCATCCATCAACTGGGGTAATCGGAGCAATCCGGTCTCTCGGTGGGGTCCGCACTGCACTACTCATTCTGATCAGAGGCATTCGTCCTCGACTCCTCCCAGAGAGACTGACGTAGGGTCCGATTTGGACGAGGAGGAGG